>NC_134400.1:173257957-173901334 GCF_050003625.1 Haematobia irritans
AATCGGACGAAAGATATACACAGTCTCACACAAGTTTACATACCCATGAGTTGTTTACCTCTTAACTAAATCTGTTTCTTGTTGATGGTTATAACTTGTTGATGGTTATAACCCACACCAAAAAAAAATTCTTGGAAATTAACAAATACTTCGTTTTTCAAATTAATTTACTAAAAATAAGGGATATATATGTATATTTTTAAAATTTTTATTATTTAAAGAAATATAAATATATATATATATATATATATATATATATATATATATATATATATATATATATATATATATATATATATATATATATATATATATATATATATATATATATATATATATATATATATATATATATATATATATATATATATATATATATATATATATATATATATATTTATATTTCTTTAAATAATAAAAATTTTAAAAATATACATATATATCCCTTATTTTTAGTAAATTAATTTGAAAAACGAAGTATTTGTTAATTTCCAAGAATTTTTTTTTGGTGTGGGTTATAACCATCAACAAGAAACAGATTTAGTTAAGAGGTAAACAACTCATGGGTATGTAAACTTGTGTGAGACTGTGTATATCTTTCGTCCGATTTGGACTTATATGGCCACAAAAGCCAGAGTTTTGCCCTGATTTGCTTAAAATTTTGCAAAGGAGTATGTTTAATAGTATCGTTGCTGTACGAAATTTTAAGAAAATACGTTCATAAATACGTCAATTATGACCAGATCGGTGATAAATATATATGGCAGCTATATCTAAATCTGAACCGATTTTTTTTTTCAAAATCAATAGCGATTGTCTTTCAGCCAAAGTAAAACTCTGTGCCAAATTTGAGGACGATCGGTCATAGACTGCGAGCTGTACTTTCCACACAAAATTACATATACAGACGGACAGACAGACAGACGGACATCGCTAAATCGACTCAGAATTTAATTCTAAGACGATCGGTATACTAAACGATGGGTCTGACACTTTTTCTTCTTGGCGTTACATACAAATGCACAAACTTATTATACCCTGTACCACAGTAGTGGTGAAGAGTATAAATATCCATGTGTCCTCTTAGAGGCTGTACATTAACTCATTTATTTAATTAACTCTATTCGTTTGGAAAATCTAAAATAATACAGGCGTCTGTCCACACCAACATAACATGACATTATATATATATGTGAACACATAGCATTTCGGATTAATACAATCAAGTACGCTCAAACAAAAGTGAACTGTTTATTTCACTAAAGCCAATTTAACTTTATTTTAGTTCATGGAAATTTTATGTTTGGAGAAAGATTCCTTTACTCTAATAATTTTTTGCCTAGGTTAGTTAAATAAACTTAAAAACGGGAAAAAATTATACACAAATTAAGCATGAGGACTTACTACATTCGTATTTCTCACAAAATAAATCATTATTTCTTCAAATTTGTAAAATTTACTACAAATCAATCCATCATGAATTTCATATGTCACTAAAGACATTCTTGCAATTTTGAACTCCAATATTTTCCAAAAAATTTATTTAGCAACACGAACGAAAAAGACGGTTTTATATGTTTGGAACTCAAATTTTTTAACACAATATTTTTAAGTGCAAGCATATAATGTTCATTAACTAGCATAACATATTTGGGACATAAATGTTAATATGTTAGAACATATTATGTTTGGGACATAAAATGTTTGTGCTTAGATGCAAACATATATTAATTTAAAAATAGCCTATAAACATATATGTGTTTAGAAAGAGAGACCTGGAGAGTATGCTGCAAGTAAAATAATGGATGTAACCAATTGGTGCCTTAAAAAATATCCACACAATGAAAATTTCATTAAAATTTTTTTCTACCAATGTGTGCCCTAAGGTGAAACATAATATGTTTGAACAATACAAACAATCTTTTGTTTGGACCAATCCTGGAAATATATATGCTTGAAGCAAAATTTGTTTTTGGGGTATATGTTACAGAAGCAATTTTTTTGAGGGTGAAGTGAAAAGACTTATTTGTTGTTATTTTTTTTCTTGAATTTGTCGAATTTTATTTTTTTGATGTCGGCATGATGCCAGCGTTTGGAATACTGTTTAGTTAAAATTTTCTAAAAATATTAAAAATTTTCTAAAATTAACCAAAAGTTTTCTTCCTGGGTTCACTGTTTTTTTCAGTGTAAGTACGACATAAATTTCGATTACATTAAAATGAATATCTTGAGCCACATTTGAAGACGATCTGCTAAGAAACGAAGATGATATCGTGGACATTAGACTCAAAATGAATAGACCCCTTTTTTAAGTGAAAGAAGAAAAGAACTAATTTTGGAAGAAAGTTGAACATCGTATAGCTCCAAAGACATTTTTATTTGTTTTAACGATGTGATATGTGTGTAGAAATTAGGAAGAATGCATTTTATAACAGGTTGGCTGATAAGACCCCGGTCTGGCACATAGATGGCGTCGCTAGTATTAAATGCATATTATTTTTATATAGTACACTGTTAGAAAAATATGTTTTTCATATGTTTCGATATAAATAAAATGTGTTTCGGGCACAATTTTTAAACACAATATATTTAAGTGCAAACATGTAATGTTCTCAAACTAACACTAAATGTTTGGAACACATGTGTTAATATGTTAGAATATATTATGTTTGGGGCATGCATGTTTCATAAAAATTATATGTGTGAATGTAAACATATATAAATTTACAAATTTCGAGTAAACATATATATGTTGTGATATTTTATTCAGAGAGCGACAGAGAGAGAGAGAGAGAGTATAGAGAAGGAAATAGAGATAAAAACCGGGAGGGTTGACGAAAGATATCAAATTAACACAGCGAGAGAATCGAAAGAGAGCAATTTCTGTGAAAGCGCTTATATGTTGTTTCGGAAACTGCTTTATGATAAGGCCAAAAATGTTATACGCTTAAGTCTAAATATTATTTAATTTAAGTCTAAATATTATTTAATTTGTGTATATTATAAAATTATTTATGTATGTTTATACTCGACCCCACGTTCTTCCTTTGTTAGAGTTTTTGAATTCCTTCCAAAATATCAAACTTTTATACCAAAACCAGTTTTCTATTACAAAATTGTTATTTTTGCAATAAAAAAATAGTATTTTATCCAAAAGCTCAGTCCATTTCGTTTATATCAAGCACTGTTTCTGACTGTAAATCTTTAATAACCCACATTTCGAAGTTTCATTATAAAAATTTAATATAGTATAAATATAAATGTGTAAATTAAAAAAAAAAAAAAACAATTGGTGTTTGGTCGGAGCAGGGATTGAACCCATGCTATATAAATGTAACTTATAACGATAATTGTCTTCTGGTGACTATAACAGCTACGTAGCTCAGTGGTAGTGTGTTGGCTTACAGACTGTATGGTCCTCGGTTCGATTCTCCGTCCAGGCGAAAGGTAAAATTTAAAAAAATTATAAAATTGAATAATTTCTTCAACATTATTTGTATTACAGAAAAAGGTGCCAAGAACTAAAAAATTTCGTGGAAGTGAACATTATGTTAGGGAATGAGCACAATCTTCTTTGGGGAAAATTCTTCCAAGCAAATAATATTTTTGGCTCAAAATGCTTCCAAAAATAGAATATGTTCACATAAAACAAACATATTAATGTTTCGGCAGTATCCAATAATATATGTGCTTCCTGCAAAATATGTTTGGAACATATGTTAGAGAGGCGATTTTTTTTGAGGGTGTACCAACCTTCAAATGATTCGTGTCAAAATTTGACGTCTGTAAGTCAATTAGTTTGTGAGATAGAGCGTCTTTTGTGAAGCAACTTTTGTTATTGTGAAAAAATGAAAAAAAAGGAATTTCGTGTTTTGATAAGATACTGTTTTCTGAAGGGAAAAAATACGTTGGAAGCAAAAACTTGGCTTGATAATGAGTTTCCGGACTCTGCCCCAGGGAAATCAACAATAATTGATTGGTATGCAAAATTCAAGCGTGGTGAAATGAGCACGGAGGACGGTGAACGCAGTGGACGCCCGAAAGATGTGGTTACCGACGAAAATATCAAAAACTCCACAAAATGATTTTGAATGACCGTAAAATGAAGTTGATCGAGATAGCAGAGGACAGCGACCGGTGAACCGTCTCCGAGGCGTGGAAAGACTCAAAAATCCGCTGGCAAGGTAATGGCCTCTGTTTTTTTCGATTATCTTGAGAAGGGAAAAACCATCAACAGTGACTATTATATTATGGAGCGTTTGAACGTCGAAATCGCGGCAAAACGGCCTCATATAAAGAAGAAAAAAGTGTTGTCCCACCAAGACAACGCACCGTGCCACAAGTCATTGAGAACGATGGCAAAAATTCATGAATTGGGCTTCGTATTGCTTCCCCACCCACCGTATTCTCCAGACCCAGCGACTTTTTCTTGTTCTCAGACCTCAAAAGGATGTTCGCAGGGAAAAAATTTGGCTGCATTGAAGGGGTGGTCCCCGAAACTGAGGCCTATTTTGAGGCAAAACCGAAGGAGTACTACCAAAATGGTATCAAACAATTGGAAGGTCGTTATAATCGTTGTATCACTCTTGAAGGGAACTATGTTGAACAATAAAAACAAATTTTGACAAAAAAATGTGTTTTTCTTTGTTAGACCGGGGACTTATCAGCCAACCTGTTATATTAGTTAACATTTTCCTATATTTATGTAACACTATACTACAGAATAAAAAAATTAACTAAATTGGATTGATGCATGGAAACATTTTATTGACATTTTTTTCATACATGTGGACAAATTTTGAACATTTTTTAGTAAACCTCTCACATTAGATCTTTTAAATTAGAACTACTTACTTATATTTCTAAAAACGGTTTTATTTATTAACTAGCTTCACCTGGTCGGCGTGGCTGTCTCCAAATTTCCCTTTTATTTTATGATTTTTCATATTCTCCCGAATCATGAGTCTTTACGTATACATCCTTAAAAAATTGTCTCTGTAACATATACTCCCAAACATATTCTGCTTCAAATATTTATACTCAGCAAAAATAATTGTAAATTTGGAAGCATTAAAATTATGGTGTCCATACTGTAGGTACTACTTCTCCTCACAACATTTTCAGTGCAAAATACAGAGCTTCATTCTACACATATAAGGCGAACAACGTACTTAAAATATGTAAATAATGGTGGTGCTGAAATTAGCGCAGCTGATATTTTATAGAAATGAAATTTTAACAAAATTTACTACAGAAATAAAATTTTGGCAAAATTGTCTGTAGAAATAGAATTTTGTTAAAAACGATTAAACCGATTTCTCAAAAAATCCCCACAAAAATTCCCAAATTTATGGAAATCCCCCATCAAATCCCCAAACCAAAAAATATCCCCAATTTGGGGGAAATCCCCAATACTGGCAACACTGACCTGAACCGCTAATGAGATATAAAGCAATTGTTTTCAGCAGTGGTTAAACTCCAAGGGATTCTTCTTTGATATGTTCCTTCAACTGATTTTCATGAATTTTTATTGTGTGCTCGAAATTATTCAAAAATACCTGATCCAGCAGTGTCTTGTTAATGAAGATGCTTATGCTTACAAATGAATGGCAAGGATATATGAGTATCGCAGGATGTGATGTACAAATAAATAAGTATACCCTTCGAAACCGCATACATGAATGTGGTTATGTGCACATGTGTCACACAATACATATCCTTTTCTAAAGCTACTAGAGGTGGTGAACGAATAAAAATATAAAGGGTGATTTTGTAAGAGCTATAGAAAAAAAAATTAAATAAAAAACATACAATTCAGAAAAATGAATGAAATTTTTATTTGAGGCGATAGGTTCATATGAAGCGGGCTTGTCTGTATAGGCATCAACATTAACATGACCACATACACTGAAAAAAACCATACCCGATTCCAAAGATTTTGTCTTTATACAAATTATCAGTATTTCTCTGGCTCTTGTGCCCAAATTAGAACGCTTTCGTCCCAAAAATTCCCCAATTTAAATTAGAATTCCTCATAAAAATTCCAAAAAAAAAAAAATATGGAAAAATTAAAGAAATAAGCTCTGTGATACAAAATCGGTAATAATTTAAAAAATTTTAAATATAAGATCAAGTTTCCAAAACACCCCAGCAAAAAAAGCTTCCAAAAAAGTAGTTTGGATCCGCAATTTATGATCCGGAAGTAGTGCAAACTTGAATCATCTCCAATGCATTTTACATGGGCTTGTCATGGGACGAAAGTACTCCATTTTAGGATTCTTTCATTGCTTTAAAAGTTGTGCCTTTGAATTTCATTTGGATGAAGAAATTTTGGATCGGTCAATTGGCCTCCGCTTTCGTGCGATTTGACGCAACTCGATTATTTTTTGTGGGGATACCTGAAGTCATTGGTTTACGTGTATAAACAAGCACAATTGATGCTTTGGAAACCAATATTCAACTTGTCACTGCTGAAATACGTGGTCGAAAATTGGACCTCCAGAATGACCTTTGTGCAAAATAGTCGTGGTGGCCATTTGGCCGAAATTATATTTTAATGTTATGTACCAAATAATTTTTTGGTCATTTCATTATTTAGAATGTGTTTTATTTAAATTTCAAATCAGCAAGCTCTTAGAAAAACACCATTTAGTAGACCGGCGATTGTTTTTCAAATGCTCGAGTAAAGAAAAGGGCAGTTCGGTCACCATGTACTTCTGAACGAAAATTGGGTTGTAGATCAATATGAACCATCTTCGTCTCTTCTATATTTGTGGTATAAATTGTCCAAATAAGTCATTAACACTGATGAGGGGACAACAATTAGGACCCGCTCCTCACGAGAATTTAATGTAAATCATTATTGTAAACCTAATTTATTATACTGACCTGATTTCCAAAAATCCTCAGAAAAATCAAAAAATTTATGAAAATTCCCCACTAAACCCTGAAGTTCCAATTCCAAATTTTCGTCCCCAATCACGAACAAATATCTCCAATTTGGGGAATACTGGGAACACTGTTAATGATTTTGGTATTGATTCCTAACCAAAGAAGTGGAGAATAATTGAAGTAAGGATACCTTTAAGACAAACTTTTATTTGAGTTTTGCACCACATATGCAAGGAGGAAATATAGTTGAATTTTTTCGTTTATTAGTTTTTGTACCCTCCACCATAGGATGGGGGTATATTATCTTTGTCATTCCGTTTGTAACACATTGAAATATTGCTCCAAGACCCCATAAAGTGTATATATTCTGGGTCGTGGTGAAATTCTGAGTCGATCTAAGCATGTCCGTCCGTCCGTCCGTCTGTTGAAATCACGCTAACTTCCGAACGAAACAAGCTATCGACTTGAAACTTGGCACAAGTAGTTGTTGGGCTATATCGGACCACTTTTACGTATAGCCCCCATATAAACCGACGCTCAGATTTGGATTGCGGACCCTCTAAGAAAAGCAAATTTCATCCGATCCGGCTGAAATTTGGTACATGGTGTCGGCATATGATCTCTAACAACCATGCAAAAATTGGTCCACATAGGTTCATAATTATATATAGCCCCCATATAAACCGATCCCCAGATTTGGCTTGCGGAGCCTCTAAGAGAAGCAAATTTCGTCCGATCCGGATGAAATTTGGTACATGGTGTTAGTATATCTTTAAGAAACATCCAAAAATTGGTCCACATCGGACCATAATCATATATAGCCCCCCCCCATAATAACCGATCCCCAGATTTGACCTCCGGAGCCCCTTGGAAGAGCAAAATTCACCCGATAAGGTCTCTAATAACCATGCAAAAATTGGTCCCTACCGGTCTTAATTATATATAACCCCCATTTAAACCGATCACCAAATTTGACCTCCGGAGCTATTGGAGGGGCAAAATTCATCCGACCCGGTTGAAATCTAACAACCATGCTATATATAGTTTTATATATCCGATCCCCAAAATAATCTACCAAAATTTTATTAATATAGAAAATTTTGTCAAAATTTTATTACTATAGAAAATTTTGTCAAAATTTTATTACTATAGAAAATGTTGTCAAAATTTTATTACTATACAAAATTTTGTCATGATTTTATTTCTATAGAAAATTTTGTCAAAATTGCATTTCTATAAAAATTTTTATCACATTTTTATTACCATAGAAAATTTTGTCAAAATTTTATTACTATAGAAATTTTTGTCAAATTTTTATTACTATACAAAATTTTGTCACGATTTTATTTCTATAGACAATTTTGTCAAAATTGTATTTCTATAAAAAATTTTGTCAAATTTTTATTACTATAGAAAATTTTGTCAAAATTTTATTACTATAGAAAATTTTGTCAAAATTTTATTACTATAGAAAATTTTGTCATGATTTTATTTCTATAGAAAATTTTGTCAAAGTTGTATTTCTATAAAAAATTTTGTCAAATTTTTATTACTATCGAAAATTTTGTCAAATTTTATTGCTATAGAAAATTTTGTCAAAATTTTATTTCTATAGAAAATTTTGTCTAAGTTTTATTTCTATAGAAACTTTTGTCAAAATTTTATTTCTATATAAAATTTTGTCAAACTGAATTAAAATATACCCCGTATGGACTAACTTACAATTGAGAAGACAGTGTAAAGAAGTTTTAAGATACCTTGCCATCGGCAAGTGTTACTGCAACCTAAGTAATTCTATTGTGGATGACAGTCTTTAGTACAAGTTTCTATGCAATCAATGGTGAAGAGTACATAAGATTCGGCCTGGCCGAACTTACGGCCGTATATACTTGTTTTTTTTCTGCATTTGTGTTTTATATGGTATCAGAGTCCTTGAAACATGTCTTAACGACAATTTAAATTTCCATATTCAGGCTCGTATTCGAATAGAAATTAGGTTATGTTTCAAGTAAACACGTTTCTAAAATAAAGTTATGAAAAACATCTCCTAATTTTGAACGCTTTTCAGTTTTGTAGTCTAGATACAAAAAGTCCCCAATGATTTCATAAAAAAAATTTCTGTATTATTAAAGTCAAGTTAACCTTAGTTAACCATTTCTTTCATATAAAGATACACAATTTTTAAGTTGAATCACTCAACTATAAGTACAAAACGACTTCATTGAAAACTGGGCCAGTTAACGTCCACAACCGAATGTGAGACAGTTGTAGCTTTTGGGTGTAATCGAAGCTTTTGTAACGCTTCTGACTGATTTTCACTCCAAAATCGACAATTCTGCCTATTTATGTACCCATTCGTCGCTGAACACAATTTTTTCATAAAAGCGCGTGATGAACTTTTTGATAATTTTCATAATAAAATGTAATTATTTGCATCTCGTTGTTCGTTTGTAAGACTATACATGGTTAAATTATAGACCAAACAAAAGATGTTTAACGGTGTCAACCAGTGTTGCCAAAAAGATAATGGCTAAAAAATCACCCTTTACAATGCTCGCATCCACACATATGTATCCAGGATAATTCCTTTGTAATGGTTTCGCAGGAAGCCATCATTAAAGTGAAATTTGAACAAATCATTCCCTTTATATTTGTCATGGTGAATTATTCTATGAGCTGTAGTATCAGGAGAGGAAAAACAAGCGATTACAGAGCTTTCATGGATATATGGGTAAAAGAACACAAAAAATTAATTAATGAACAAATTTATAAATGTTAAACGCACAATAATTTACAGAAAATATGACAAGCGTAAATATGCGAGGAAAGGACATTGGTCGCGATTGCTCACATGTACCAACAGAAAATGTTCATTCTTATTCAATTAAAATATTAACTGATCCAATGTATTTTTTATTTATTGTTAAGCCTGTGAGTAATAGAATACTAGGATATTTACAAATTTGAAGAGATTAGTCTTAGAGACTTTACACAACTTGAAGAGTTTGATATTACAATCTATATTTTATAAATTAATCTATGATCGAAGGAAAAAGCTCAAAAAAACTAACAAACAAAAAATTTTTTCATCACGAAAATGATAGTATCAATCACAGAGTTAATAAAAACAATAACAAGTTGGCTGATAAGTCCCCGGTCTGACACATAGATGGCGTCGCTAGTATTAAATGTATATTATTTTTATATAGTACCAACCTTCAAATGATTCGTGTCAAAATTTGACGTCTGTAAGTCAATTAGTTTGTGAGATAGAGCGTCTTTTGTGAAGCAACTTTTGTTATTGTGAAAAAATAATGGAAAAAAAGGAATTTCGTGTTTTGATAAAATACTGTTTTCTGAAGGGAAAAAATTACGGTGGAAACAAAAACTTGGCTTGATAAGGAGTTTCCGGACTCTTCCCCAGTGAAATCAACAATAATTGATTGGTATGCAAAATTCAAGCGTGGTGAAAGAGGTGGTTACCGACGAAAACATAAAAAAATCCACAAAATGATATTGAATGACCGTAAAATGAAGTTGATCGAGATACCAGAGGCCTTAAAGATATAAAATATCAATATTTGGATATACGGAAGCTATATGCAAAATGGGTTTCGCGCGAGCTCACATTTGACCAAAAACAACAACGTGTTGATAATTCTGAGCGGTGTTTGCAGCTGTTAACTGTATATTCTGCAGCACTTTCAATTTATTTTTTATTATAATGAATTAGTGTACACGCGGGTTGCCTTTTATTTGGCGGGAATGGGCAAATAAAAGGCAACCCAATTTTGGACAAATTATCCCGAGGAATGGTTCGTACACGCGGAAATGCAATTTGCAATGAAAGGCATCACTTCTTCAAATACTAAGTATGAATATATAGTTACGTCTTTGCCACAGGATGTGATAATGTCCGTTCTCGACTTCGTTCAATCGCCACCTCCGGGTGAGAAATATGATAATTTAAAGCGTACTTTAATTGAACGTCACACAATCAGCGAAAATAGGAAATTAGATAAGTTGTTATCAGATTCAGAAATAGGTGACCGCAAGCCATCAGAATTCTATCGTTCCTTAGCACTACTCGCTGGATCTAACTTCAGTACAGACGTGTTGAGACAGCTCTGGATGAGGAAACTTTCGAGAAAGCTAAGCGTTGCACTGACAGACATCTCTCAATTAATATACTTGGCCGACGATATATGGGATGCACTACGAGAAGATGAGGTCTCCAGTATTGGCAAACCCATTACATCACCATCATCAGGGGACTTGGTTAAAGTCATCGAGAATTTGTCACAAATGACCAGCGGATTGTGCGAGGAATTCAAAAACATATCTTTAGAAATGTGTTCCATTAGAAGAGAGTTGGACCATAATCAGTGATCATAGCCTTACACATACCATTACTATCAATAACAACTAAAGATGTGCCAAACATGGCGAGTAGCGGTCCATGTTTTGGTATAGCCCCCATATATACCGATCTCCCGATTTTACTTCTTGGGCTTATAGAAACCGTAGTTTTTTTTTATCAAATTTGCCTGAAATTGGAAATCGAGAAGTACTTTAGAACCATAAAGAGGTGTGCCAAAAATGGTGAGCATCGGTCCATGTTTTGGTATGGTTCCCATATAAACCGACCTCCCGCTTTGGGGTGTTGGTCTTATAGAAACCGTAGGTTCTATCCAATTTGCCTGAAATTGGAAATCTAGAGGTATCGTAGGGCCATAAAGAGGTGTACCGAAAATTGTGAGTATCGGTCCATATTTTGGTATAGCCCCCATATAGACCGATTTCCCGATTTTACTTCTTGGGCTTTAGAATCCGAAGTTTTTATCCAATTTGCCTGAAATTGGAAATCTGGAGGTATTTTCGGGCCATAAATAGGTGTGCCGAAAACGGTGAGTATCGGTCCGTTTTTTAGTATAGCCCCCATAAGAACGATTTCCCGATTTAACTCCTTAGGCTTCTAGAAACCGTAGTTTTTATCCGATTTGCCTGAAATTGTAAATATTCTGGTATTTAAGGCTCACAAAAACGTGTATCGGATTAAGTTTTTATCGGTCCATTTGGTAATGCCTCCATATAGACCGATTTCACTTCTTCAGAGTATAGAAGGCGCACTGATCATGAAAATTGCTTGAAACTCAATGTAAAATTTCCAGATTTTATTTCTCGGGTGAAAATCTACTGATTTAAGATTTCAAATCAAGACGTTATTTTATAATTTTCTTGATGATTCCTCTAAAATTCAAACAAAAATGGTTCTTATAAATCAGAATCTGATATAGTCTTCATAGGTAAAATCTTTAAATTTATCTTCGTGAAGTGTACTGGTTGAACTGCTCTGCTTGATCTGTCCTCAACCCCTCTGAAATTTCAAAGGAAACCCTAATATTTGATTCATGGTGGTGGGTGTTTAAGATTCGGCCCGGCCGAACTTACTGCTGTATATACTTGTTTAAATTTACCTTTTGCCTGGACGGAGAATCGAATACAGTTTGTAAACCAACACACTATCCACCAGGGATGGAAAATACAATTTTTAAGAAAGTACAAAGAAGGTATTTTTTTGATCGAAAAGGTACTTTTTACTAAATTTCAACAAAAATTCCACTGGAAGATTATTGTCAAAAATTGTCAAGAAAATAAAATTTTGACAAAATTTTCTATAGAAATAAAGTTTTGACAAAAATTTCTATAAAAATAAAATTTTGAGAAAATTTTGTATATAAATAAAATTTTGACAAAATATTCTATAGAAATAAAATTTTGCAAAAAATTTTTATAGAAATAAAATTTTGCAAAAAATTTTTATAGAAATAAAATTTTGACAAAATTTCCTAAAGAAATAAAATTTTTACAAAATTTTCTATAGAAATAAAATTTTTACAAAATGTTCAATAGAAATAACATTTCGACAAAATTTCCTATAGAAATAACATTTTGCAAAAATTTTATATAGAAATAAATTTTGACAAAATTTTCTACCGAAATAAAAAATCGATAATATACAATCGCATGCTTTTTTCGACTAAAACATTCTTGAAACTCAATAAAATCGTGTTTTTGACTATGGCTTTTACAAAATCGAGATTTTCTTCCCGCATGAACTTGTCTGTTTTGCCAAGTTTGTAAAAGACTATTAAGGTTGAGAAAGTCTCAAAATATTTTAATATCAAAAAAAAAAAAATGTCTACACAAAAGGTACTAAATCATTCGCGGGGGTACTACGGTACTGACCGGGGTGAAAAATTATTGAAAAAAGTACTATAGTACTGCATTTTCCATCCCTGCTATCCACTGGGCTACGTAGCTGTTATTGTCGACAGGCAGTTATCGCTATAGCCATCAACGCCTACAGTCAATCAGTTTAATTTATGGAGTATAGTTTTAGGCGCCCTCGAGTCGATGGGAAGAAACTTTGTTTATACCCAAAAAAAAATTTTTCTGATCCAATCACGAAATTAATTGATCCAATTAATGTTTAATTGAAATGTCTTCAATCACAGAAATGATAGTATCAATTAAAAAATTAATTGAAGGTCAATTAAAAAGTTAATTGATCCAATTAAAAAATTAATTGATACTATTATTTTTGTGATTGATTTTTGTTTCAATGAAAACATTTGTTGAATCAATTAAATTTTTAATTGAATATTTTTTAAAACTCAATTAAAATTTTAATTGGAAAAATTTTCGTGAATTTTTTTTTGTGTGTAGAAACACACCTTTAGTTGTAACCAACATTTTTTTGTGATAAAAGTTTGAAATGTTCAAAAATATTCGAAAAACTGGATAAACGTTTCCAAACTTTTTTGTGTAAGGATTAATCCAATGTGATAGAAAATTGGAATGCCATTCAGGTGCTTCAATATCAAACGATACTGGATAAACGTTTCCAAACTTTTTTGTGTAAGGATTAATCCAATGTGATAGAAAATTGGAATGCCATTAAGGTGCTTCAATATCAAACGATACTTTTTTTGAAACTTGACTCTCATTTAATGAAAGTAGATTTTAGACAGACGAAATTTTCTTTTAATCTAAAAATTTGATTTGATTTTGATTAAAAAAAAAAGATTTGAGAAATCGTCACAATGATTCTAATGAATTCGGGTTTATTTTCACGCAAGGAAAGGAATTTACAACAAACCTTTGACGAAAATGCCGTATCTTTTCAGCTTTATCGAAATGCGAAAACGTCATATAGAGAGTGGTGTAGTAAAACATTACTTTGTGCTACTTAGTGAAAACATGTTGTACACTGAAACAAATATTGTTGTGATGCCAAAGATTTCATGTCCTTATAATATGAATGCCAATTTAGCTTAGAATGCATTAATAAAGAGATAAATAAAAAAAAAAAAAAAAAAAAAATTAGCTTAGCAAAGAAGGCGCATTTCTCTGCTACATTTGTTTCCTTATCCAGAGCCGATAAACTCGTTTTGCCCTTATAATTAGGTGATTCTATTTAAAATTGGGTATCTTAACATGAAAGAAAATCTGTTTTCTTTTCTATGAATATTTAATTCTACCAAAAGTCAGTAAAAATCGTCTTTGGCTATGTTCCCAGCAAAAACTAGGTAACCACATCTCATTACAATTTACATTACCAGGAGTAAAGCTGTCATTACACATTGCGGTGATTTATAATGGCTAACTTGTAATGACAATAATAAATAATTCTCGGTAATTTTCGAATTGATATTCTCAAAATGTAATGCATTTGGCTGTTAATGGCTTAATAAAATAGTTCATATTATAGCATTACTCGCCATATTTTGATCCATTGTAATCGGCTAGAGAAGTCAATATTTTCGAGATTTGGTTGCCTGAGACAATAAGTGAGTATTTTGCAATCTTTGGTATATCTCCGAATAAGTGATTACATATTAGGTGATTATATGCTTTAAAAGCACTAATTATTTCATGGCCAAAGGTATGCCTGGGGAGAAGTACTTGCCTCCTAGGACATGCGTATGTAAATCTAATCTGGAGCGATGCCAATTAATAAGTGGTTATTAATTTTTAAACAGGCTTACCTACAAGATTACCGGGAGTTTTTGCTGGGTTATTTCAATCTCTGTAGTCTACTCGTTACCCCTGCCATTTTCTTAACAATCTGTTGACCTTTTCAACGCCTAAGAGCCTTAGTATGTGTAAACATTAACTCAGTGTTTTTGTTTTTTTGCAAAATTCTCTTTTTATCATCTTCTAAAACGTGGAGAGTACACTAAATACAAACTAAGGATATTTCTCCATGAATAATCCTCTTATCGGTTTATGACTATTAATTTCTATTGCAAGGAATGAATTTTCCATGGCCTTCAATGAATTGTTATTTTTTGTGCGTGTGTCCAATTATTTGGAGATGATTTGTTATATCAACCATCTCGTAGGATTATGGACGTAATGTGCTTGTCATTTTCCTCAGAAAAAAAAGGCATAGAAAAATTTTTTGATTTGAATTTAACAGGTTGGCTGAGAAGTCCCCGACACATAGACACATAGATGGCGTCGCTAGTATTAAATGCATAATATTTTTATATAGTACCAACCTTCAAACGATTCGTGTCAAAATCTGACGTCTGTAAGTCAATTAGTTTGTGATAGAGTGTCTTTTGTGAAGCAACTTTTGTTATTGCGAAAAAAATGGAAAAAAGGAATTTCGTGTTTGGATAAAATACTGTTTTCTGAAGGGGAAAAATACGGTGGAATCAAAAACTTGGCTTGATAATGAGTTTCCGGACTCTGCCCCAGGGAAATCAACAACAATTGATTGGTATGCAAAATTCAAGCGTGGTGAAATGAGCACGGAGGACGGTGAACGCAGTGGACGCGCGAAAGAGGTGGTTTCCGACGAAAACATCAAAAAATCCACAAAATGATTTTGAATGACCGTAAAATGAAGTTGATCGAGATAGCAGAGGCCTTAAAGATATCAATGGAACGTGTTGGTCATATCATTTATCAATATTTGGATATGCGGAAAAGCTCTGTGCAAAATGGGTGCCGCGCGAGCTCACATTTGACCAAAAACAAAAACGTGTTGATGATTCTGAGCGGTTTTTGCAGCTGTTAACTCGTAATACACCCGAGTTTTTCCGTCGATATGTGACAATGGATGAAACATGGCTCCATCACTACACTCCTGAGTGCAATCGACAGTCGGCTGAGTGGACAGCGACCGGTGAACCGTCTCCGAAGCATGGAAAGACTCAAAAGTCCGCTGGCAAAGTAATGGCCTCTGTTTTTTGGGATGCGCATGGAATAATTTTTATCGATTTTCTTGAGAAGGGAAAAACCATCAACAGTGACTATTATATGGCGTTATTGGAGCGTTTGAAGGTCTAAATCGCGGCAAAACGGCCCCATATGAAGAAGAAAAAAGTGTTGATCCACCAAGACAACGAACCGTGTCACAAGTTATTGAGAACGATGGCAAAAATTCATGAATTGGGCTTCGAATTGCTTCCCCACCCACCGTATTCTCCAGATCTGGCCCCCAGCGACTTTTTATTGTTCCCAGACCTCAAAAGGATGCTCGCAGGGAAAACTTTTGGCTGCAATGAAGAGGTGATCGCCGAAACTGAGGCCTATTTTGAGGAGTACTACCGAAGGAGTACTACCAAAATGGTATGAAAAAATTGGAAGGTCGCTATAATCGTTGTATCGCTCTTGAAGGGAACTATGTTGAATAATAAAAACGAATTTTGACAAAAAAAATGTGTTTTTCTTTGTTAGACCGGGGACTTATCAGTCAACCTGTTAACTATATTTTTGCAAATGTGGGAAATTTTTGCCTCCTTCAATGACATGAGCTAAACATGTACAAATATGGGAAACAGTTTTATACACATGAAGTAATAGTAGGGTAAAATAGTTTTCACAATTTTTTTGTTGCTAAACAACAGAAAAAAATGTATTAGTTTTAATAAATGTCCTTCAATTTGATAAAAAGTATTATTATTAAAACTATTATTATACCCTCCACCATACGCTGTAAAAAATATTGTCGTGAGGTCAAAGATTTCTTGTCTTTAAAATACGAATGCAAATTTCGCTTAGCATGGAAGACGCATTTCTCTAATATAAAGTTTTTTTTCTTTTTTCTTATATATAGCCCCTATAAATCCCGATCCCCAGATTTGTCTTGCGGAGCCTCTAAGAGAAGCAAAGTTCATTCGATCCGGCTGAAATTTGATACATGGTGTTAGTATATGGTCTCTAACAACCATGCAAAAATTGGTCCATACCGGTCTTAATTAGGTTAGGTTAGGTGGCAGCCCGATGTATCAGGCTCACTTAGACTATTCAGTCCATTGTGATACCACATTGGCGAACTTCTCTCTTATCACTGAGTGCTGCCCGATTCCATGTTAAGCTCAATGACAAGGGGCCTCCTTTTTGTATGGACGAGTCCGAACGGCGTTCCACATTGCAGTGAAGCCACTTAGAGAAGCTTTGAAACCCTCAGAAATGTCACCAGCATTACTGAGGTGGGATTATCCACCGCTGAAAAACTTTTTGGTGTTCGGTCGAAGCAGCAATCGAACCCACGACCTTGTGTATGCAAGGCGGGCATGCTAACCATTGCACCACGGTGGCTCCCGGTCTTAATTATATATATCCCCTATTTAAATCGATCCCTAGATTTAACCTCTGGAGCTCTTGGAGGAGCAAAATTCATCCGATCCGGTTGAAATTTGGTATATTGCGCTGGTATATGGCCGCTAACAACCATGGTCCATACCAACCATTGGTCCATATCGGTCTATAGTTATATGTAGCCGATCCCCAAAAAAAAAAAAAAAAATATATATATATATATATATATATATATATATATATATATATATATATATATATATATATATATATATATATATATATATATATATATATATATATATATATATATATATATATATATATATATATATATATATATATATATATATATATATATATATATATATATATATATATATATATATATATATATATATATATATATATATATATATATATATATATATATATATATATATATATATATATATATATATATATATATATATATATATATATATATATATATATATATATATATATATATTTAATCGGCCTTTGTTTGTTTAATATATACCCCGTATGGACTAACTTACAATTGAGAAGACGGTGTAAAGAAGTTTTAAGATACCTTGCCATCGGCAAGTGTTACCGCAACCCAAGTAATTCGATTGTGGATGTCAGTCTTTAGTACAAGTTTCTATGCAATCCATGGTGGAGGGTACATAAGATTCGGCCTGGCCGAACTTACGGCCGTATATACTCGTTTTTTCTGATTTAATCACAAAATTAATTGATCCGAATTGATTCAGTTAAAAATTTTACTGATGTTTATTGCAAACCTTACTAAGCGTTTTTAGTTTGATTAAAAAACGTATTGCTTGAAATAAATCTTTAGTTAAAAATTAAACAATTTCCCATTACTTTTTTTAATTTACTAAGTCTTCCGAGTTTGATTAAAAAATCAATTGTGTCAATTAATTTAAAACTTTAGAATTTTCCATCGTTGACTTAATTAAGTTAATGTATCCATCTTAATTAAAAAGTCAATTGTATCAATTAATTTATTAATTGAGAAAACTATCAACTTCAATCAATTTTTTAATTGGAAATATTTTGGTGAAATTTTTTTCTGTGCATATATCTTAGTCATATATCTTAGTCATATATCCAGTTGAAAATGTTTACTGGGACACGTACATGTTAATTACTATTTGGCGCTTTAGGTGTGTGAACATAATCACGAAGTACTCAGTTTATAGTTGTTTAATTCATCACTTACAGAGTAGTTCCTTTATTTTTAGTATATGTGGTGCAAAACTCTGAATTCGTGGGTGTGTAGATGAGATGAAAGTGTTGCTTTCCGATTTAAAGGATATACGGTTGTGGGACTAACACATACAAAGCAAACCAACATGATCAATGTATGCATACATAAAATTGTATATCCGTTAAACAAGTGGATTATGTGGAAATATGTTAGACCGTGATGCCTTTCGTGTGTGTGTGTGTTTGTGAAGTTATTCGATATATGGCTTTGATTACATGTTCCATTTACATAATGACCGGAATGGGTTTTCCATTTGACATGTTTCGTTAGATTCGCATTTGAAGCTCTTGTAACACATCGTAACAACATTTTTAACTAAAGCCATATTTGTGTAATGTTATGCAAATATTTGCACCAAAGTTAATGCTATTGTTATAAATATTTAAATACATATTAGTTACCTAACACACTCCATGGAAATGTATCCTTTCAGTATACAAAAACACATGTGTAAACTATCTGGCAAATGCCTACACAGATAAAAAATATAAGCTTCGAGATGGATTTTTTTTAACACAATATTTGTAAATGCACTGAAAAAAATATTGACTTAATATGGAAGATTATATAACTTAAATTTAAGGACTCAAAATTTACGCAATGCTAAGGACAAAACTCTTTAAACCAATGACATTTTAATTAAAAGAAAGTTTATAATCCTTGCTTCAAAACTTTTTATACCCACCACCATAGAATGGTGACGGGCGTATAATAGGTTTGTCATTCCGTTTGTAACACATCGAAATATCGATTTCCGACTATATAAAGTATATATATATTCTTGATCAGGGAGAAATTCTAAGACGATATAACGATGTCCGTCTGTCCGTCTGTCTGTCTGTCTGTCTGTTGTAATCACGCTACAGTCTTCAATAATGAAGCAATCGTGCTGAAATTTTGCACAAACTCGTCTTTTGTCTGCAGGCAGGTCAAGTTCGAAGATGGGCTATACCGGTCCAGGTTTTGATATAGTCTCCATATAAACCGACCTCCCGATTTGGGGTCTTGGGCTTATAGAAATCGTAGTTTTTATCCAATGTGCCTGAAATTGGAAATCTAGAGGTATTCTAGGACCACAAATACGTGTGCCGAAAATTGTAAGTATCGGTCCATATTTTGGTATAGCCCCCATATAGACCGATCTCCCGATTTTACTTCTTGGGCTTATAGAAACCGCAATTTTTATTCAATTTACCAGAAATTGGAAATCTAGAGGTATTGTAGGACCACAAATGCGTGTGCCAAAAATTGTGAGTATCGGTCCATGTTTTGGTATGGTCCCCATATAAAACGACCTCCCGATTTGGGGTCTTGGGCTTATAGAAACCGTAGTTTTTATCCAATTTGTCTGAAATTGGAAATCTAGAGGTATTTTAGGACCCTAAAGAGATGTGCCGAAAATGGTGAGTATCGGTCCATATTTTGGTATAGCCCCCATATAGACCGATTTCCCGATTTTACTTCTTGGGCTTCTAGAATCCGAAGTTGTTATGCTATTTGCCTGAAATTGGAAATCTAGAGGTATTTTCGGGTCATAAAGAGGTGTGCCGAAACGGTGAGTATCGGTCCATATTTTAGTATAGCCCCCATAAGAACGATCTCCCGATTTAACACAAGGGGGTTTCTAGAAACCGTAGTTTTTATCTGATTTATCTGATTTGCCTGAAATTGTAAATATTCTGCTATTTTAGGCTCACAAAAACGTGTATCGGATTAAGTTTTTATCGGTCCATTTGGTAATGCCTCCATATAGACCGACTTCACTTTTTGAGGGTGTAGAAGGCGCAGTGATCATGAAAATTGCTTGAAACTCAATGTAAAATTTCCAGATTTTACTTCTACAGATTTAAGATTTCAAATCAAGACGTTATTTTATAATTTTCTTGCACACTTACAAGAGATGTTAATGATTCCTCTAAAACTCAAACAAAAATGGTTCTTATAAATCCAGAATCTGATATAGTCCTCATAGGTGAAATCTTTAAATTTATCTTCGGGACACAAGTCCTCAAGACCTCCTGAAATTTCAAAGGAAACCGTAATATTTGGTTCATGGTGGTGGGTATTTAAGATTGGGCCCGGCCGAACTTAGTGCTGTATATACTTGTTTTTCATTAAATTTAGGACACAAATCTTGAAATTTTGCGTCTCTCTGCTAAAGTTGTAGATCTTTGAAGTAAGGCAAATTGTCCTTAAAATAAAGAAAAAGTTTTCAATTTAAAGAAATCGTCTTTAACTCAACTGACATATTGAATTTTTAATTTTAAGATAAAAACGCTTCAAATATAGGCTAAGACTTATTTTAAGGATTTGCATCTCTGGTTTAAAGTTTTTTTAGCATTAAGAAAACTGTTTTTACTTTGAAGTACCTGGCATAATTTGGATTTTGAATTTGAAATTTGTTTGTACATGAATACCTTTATTAATATATCGCAAACAGAGAATAAAAATTCGATGAATGAGATCTGTATCCAATTTTAATTGTATCGATCCTAGATTTAAAGCCATGGAGGTCCGTAAAAATGTCTTTATTTTAGAGAAGCCGCATCTTTGGCTCGGAATCAATACCAAAATCTTTAAGGGAAGGTCAAAATCTTTGGATCCAAGTAAACATTTGTTTGAGTGTGCACAAATATAATGCTGCTAAAATTTCATATATAATGTTTGAGACACATATGCACAAATATAATGTTGCTAAAATTGCATATATAATGTTTGAGACACATATGTTAGTATATGAGAATATATTATGTTTGGGTCATCAATGTTTCAGAAATATAATATGATTGGATGTAAACATATTAATTAATAAATTTCGAGTAAACATATATATGTTACGATATCTTATTTAGTATAGAAAAAGAACCCGGCAGAGTCGATGTGAAACTGCTTGAATGAACGACTATTTAAATTTCCAAATTCATATTCGGTTACAAGTGAAAATTATGCTATGTTTCAAGTAAAAAACATGTGCTAATATTGAAGAAATTTTTGCGTTGAAGTCAAGATGCAAGTTGACTTTAGTAAAACGAAATTTTCTTTCATGTTAGGATACCCAATTTTCGAAGTCGAATCACTTAACTATGAAGACAAAACGATGTCATTGATAAGTTCATGGACTTTTGGACAAGAAAACAGACTTCATATCATAGAAATGCGTCTTCTAAGTTAAGCAAAACTCGCATTCCTATTTTAAAGACATGAAATCTTTGGCCTCACGACAATATTTTTTCACCAAAAATTTAATATGTTTAAGTATAAATATTATTTTATTTGAATATTAAAATATGTATTCAGAGAAAAGCGAGCGACAAAGATAATACTCATCTGGATAAGATAAAACTGAGAATCATCATTTTTTTTCTTCTTATGGCGTCAAAACAAATCGCGACATCCGAAGAATTAATCGAAATGACCAAACAAAAGGAAATTAAAACAGTAATTATAAATCAGTTGCGCACCCTCCAAAAAAATCGCTTCTGTAACATATACCCCAAACACATTTTGCTTCAAGCATATATATTTTCAGGATTGGTGCAAACAAAATATTGTTTGTATTGTTCAAACATATTATGTTTCACCTTAGGGCATACACTGGTAGTAAAAAATTTTAATAAAATTTTCTTTGTGTAGTTGTGTAGATATATTTTTAAGGCGCCAATTGGATACTTCCATTATTTTACTTGCAGCATACTCTCTAGGTCTCTCTTTCAAAACACATATATGTTTATAGGCTATTTATAAATTAATATATATTTGCATCTAAGCATATTATATTTACAAACATTTTATGTCCCAAACATAATATGTTCTAACATATTAACATATATGTCCCAAACATGTTATGCTAGTTTATGAACATTATATGCATGCACTTAAAAATATTGTGTTAAAAAATTTGAGTTCCAAACATATAATTTTTACATCCAAACATGTGAAAACAGTTTTTTTTCGTCCGTGCGTCAACTTACTTCCTACATTTACAAATATGTGTTGGTTCTCGGTACGATTTGGTGATATTTTCCATAGAATTTCTTTCATGATACAATACTTGTACAAATAGTTGTAGCAACCACAAAACAATTTACTTGAAATCGGTACATACGACCTACTTAAAATAAATACCGTAACTGTCGTTCAGTAATCAATACTTGCAAATGCTATTCATAGCTGAATATTATTTGAAATATTTTTCAAATGCCATTTATGCTATTGTCATTGTCAATAAATGTTGAAAACAGGAGTATATACACTCTCAAAAAAAATTGCTTCTCTAACATATGTTCCAAACATATTTTGCAGGAAGCACATATATTATTGGATACTGCCGAAACATTAATATATTTGTTTTGTGTGACCAAATTATATGTTTGGAAGCATTTTGAGCCCAAAAATATTATATGCTTGGAAGAATTTTCCCCAAAGAAGATTGTGCTCATTCCCTCGCATAATTTTCACTTTTTTAGTTCTTGGCTCCTTTTTCGGTAATACAAATAATTTTGAAGAAATTATTCAATTTTATAATTTTTTTAAATCTTACCTTTCGCCTGGACGGAGAATCGAACCGAGGACCATACAGTTTGTAAGCCAACACACTATATCACCAGTAGAAAATTATCGTTATAAGTTACATTTATATAGGATAGTTTGCAGTGCCCACGAGCCCATGCACACAACTTTATTTAACAGAAACATACATTTGTTGGCCACGTGGAGCAGTGGTTATCATGTCTACCTTGCATGGGTCGTGGGTTCAATCCCTGCCCCAACCGAACACCAATTTTTTTTATTTACACATTTATAGAAGACGTGGAGTCGAGTATAAACATACATAAATAATTTTATAATATACACATACATTTATTTAGGCGTGAACAGTTTTTTACTAGCATTTAACATCATTTTAAATACATTTAAAACTTTTACCTTTACCTTTAAGGTCGGTATTAAGTTGGCATTATCGCTCTAAAATGTTTTGCCTTTTAAGGTGTCCATCACCTCCTCTTGGACTACTTATTAATAAAGAGGAACTAAACTTTGTTTTTATACATTTTACTGTTTAATTTTTCATTATTTCCCCCTTTTGTCATTTTACTGTCCCAACTCTAAAAAGAGTATAGTGCCGTTCCGATTTCTTTTAACGAACCAAGAAAACAAGTTTGCCCATTATGCGAAAATGATGAACAAAACACATGCTGTTTTTTTTTTCAAATGTCTATTCTCTTTACTCCGAATACTCATTCTAATATTCAAATTAAATAATATTTAGACTTAAGCATATCAATTTTTTGGCCTTATCATAAAACAGTTTTCCGAAACAACATACAAGCGGTTTCACAGAAATTGTTCTTTTTTGATTCTCTCGCTGTGTTATGTTGATATCTTTCGTCAACTCTCCCGGTTTCCATCTCTATTTCATTCTCTGTACTCTCTCTCTCTCTCTCTCTGTCGCTCTCTGAATAAAATATCACAACATATATATGTTTACTCGAAATTTGTAAATTTATATATGTTTAGATTCACACATATTATTTTTATGAAACATTCATGCCCCAAACATAATATATTCTAACATATTAACATTTGTGTCCCAAACATTTATTGTTAGTTTGAGAACATTACATGTTTGCACTTAAATATATTGTGTTTAAAAATTGTGCCCGAAACAAATTTTGTTTATATCCGAACATATGAAAAACATATTTTTCTAACAGTGTAGAATAATTTCAAATCATAACCAACAAATGCGGCCTACATTCAAAATATTCTCCAGAGGGTGTCGCAACTTAAAATTATGGACCTTGGGAAGCAATAATATCGGTTTGTATCGTATTATGTATTTTGTTAGGGAACATAAATTAACTTCATGTTCGGAATTTACAGGATCGGGTGAGAACGAGCCTAAAAACTTAAATGTAGAGCAAAGAGTATAAAGAAATAAAGAGGGTCGAAATCACTCACTTACGATATGCCCAAATGCCATAGATTAGAGTCAAACACGCAACATGTTTTATTTACGTTTGATAACTTGGAAATAACATAAGGCGTGTTCTGCATAAATTATAAGAATACACTTTTTATTATAAATTTAAAAAAATTTTCATTACAAAAAGAATAATTTGATTTTTAAAAATCGAATCGCAAGTCACCGAATCAAAACCAAGTGAAAAGCCGTAGATAACAAAAGGGAATACGAAGAAAATGTTGGTACCGTTTTGTAACATGTTCGACCCTAATCTATGGCATTTATACGATATTTCAAAAATGAGACGTTTCGACCCTCTTTATTTCTTTATACTCTTTTGATGTAGAGGTTCTTGTGGATGTCAGAGCGAATGAGCGTATACTTTACTTAACGGATTTTTTTGGCAAATAGGATAAAAATTTTCCCTCAGTTTGCTTAATTTACGTAAAAGCCCAAGGGACATACTGTCAACACTAACGGATTTGTGGAATTGAACATGTCTAGGACGACGAAAATGGAATATCGGTCTATATGTTCACAATTATGTGATGGCCAGCACTTTAATTGGAAAACATATCGAAGATATAGTTTCTACATATATCGTCCGATTTTGGTACTATATTCTTCCATATATTTGTTACATATATGTACACGGATGAAAAAGACTGTTTTTCATATGTTTGGCTATAAACATTATATGTTTGGAACACAAATTTTTAAACACAATATTTTTGAGTGCAAGCATATAATGTTCATAAACTAGCATAACATGTTTGGGACATATATGTTAATATGTTAGAACATATTATGTTTGGGACATAAAATGTTTGTAAATATAATATGCTTGGATGCAAACATATATTAATTTAGAAATAGCCTATAAACATATATGTGTTTAGTAGCTTGGAGCGCTATTTAACAGAGAGCGATATTGAATTAAGTTGGTGGTTGTTGCTTGTTATTACAAAATTAACATTTTATTTTTCCTTGGGCAATTGATCAGCTACTTCTTTGATCCTTACAAACTGTGTGGTCCGCTGTTCGAATCCCCGTCCGGCAAAACGTAAAATTAAAATAAAAAAAATCATACAATTGAATAATTTCTTCTACAATGTTTGTATTACAGAAAAAGGTGCTAAGAACTAAAAAATCTCGTGGAAGTGAGAAAGATGTGGGGGAATATACAATTGGGCAGAAACAAAATTTTGAGCATTCAGGTCGAAAACCTATGTTGTTAGCACCTATATTACCTGTTTATTTTCATAATTCATTATGATTGTAAATATATAAATAAATAAATAAAATTTTGAGCACAATATTGTTTGGGAGAATTTTTTTTAAGCATATAATATTTTTGGGTGCAAAATGCTTCCAAACATATTATATGTTCACATAATAACATATTGTTTTTTGGAAGACAACATTATTGAATTTGGATGCAAAAATACAAAATGTTTGGAACTTAGACTACCCAAACATATATTGTTTAGACCAATATGCTTTCAAACATATTATTAATTGGAAGAGATCAAACATATAAATGTTTGGGCAATACCCAAAAATATATATGCTTGAAGCAAAATATGTTTGGGAGTATATGTTACAGAAGCGATTTTTTGTGAGCGTGTATGTATGTATACAAATGTCGCTATAGGGGTCGCATAATTTGAAATTTTAATAAATACTGAAGTTTTTATTCGTATTTATGGGACTATAAATAGATTTCAATTCGGTGGTGGGAATTCTTAATGTTGGACGACACAACCGAATGATGGTGGCATCGATAACCAGTAAAAATGGCTGACACAACCAACACCATAATATAGCATAGGTTGTTATTGCCATAATTCGATTGAGTCGACCGAATAAATCGGGTGGCACAATTGTCAACAGATAGTAGCTGCAACTACCAAAAGGAGGTTGGCAATAAATTCGGTTGTCACAACAAATCTGCATTCTCTGTGTATATAGTATTTTTAGAGTCAAAGTGCTTCTAAACATTTTATTTGTTCGCATAAAACAAACATCATAATGTTTCGGCAATATCAAAAAATATATGTGCTTCCTGCACAATATCTTTGGGATATATGTTAGAGAAGCGATTTTGTTTTGAGGGTATAGTGTTATACCGGTATGAAATGTGGCATCCATTTTGCACACTTTTGGATCTTTCCCATGGCTTTCAAACGTTTTTGGTGGTCTTCTACGTTCTTCATTTCTCACATCAAAATCATTATTTCTGAAGCGTTGAAACCATCTTTTGCATCCCAGCAAAAAAAATGGAAGTTCTTCCAAAGGCACAATTTTAAAAGCACTTCCAGAAGATGCACTCCCAATGATGTTCTTTATTTGAACTACACAGGAAGTTCTTTTAATTCAATTTTTTATAACTTGGTTTTTTCATACTTTTAATGGGTAATTTTAACTTGTTTTGTTTCAAAGAGGTTACAAACAGAGTAAGAAATCATAAAATGGTACAAATCATTTAAATTTTGTGGAAAAAAATGCTAAATCCAATCTGAAAAAATTGTGAATCTTTGAAAATATTTGAGGTCTAACGTTTCCGACGAGCGTTAGAATCCATTAAAAATTATAAAAATTATTTATTTGACAAAATATCACTGATTTTTTTAATTTACATCCAAAACATTGAATTCGGATCACACCTAAAGAAGTGATGCAAATTCAGTGCAACGGTTGTTGAAATGGAGGACTTCCATCCTATGACAAGCCCATGCTAAATTCATTGCTTTTGCGTCAACTTTTTTTTTTACTGAAACATATGAAAAACTTCCTTTTCTATCCGTGTATGTGTAATTAGCAACATACAATACTATAGTCATATAAGTCAATCTGATATGGTTTATACATTTTTAATTAATTAGTAGTAAATATGAATGTACTTAATTGGATTAATTCTGGTTTACATGTAGATGGACATAATTCATTAAATTAAAATGTTAACACCATTCATAGAATATTGTAATTGTAAAGCCCAGAAAAATTATATTATAAGAAATATAGAAAAGCTACGATAACTTGAATGTCCAGGGTAATTAAGTCTTTTCCATGCCGAGATGGCATTTGTTGACTATGAACCACTAAAAAAAAAAACAAAACGAATTTAATTTTCTGCTACTTTTGATGTAGGTTAAGTGGTCATATACGTGACACGACTTTTCAAACTTTTAAGAAAGATCTTCAGAATGATGCCGCTTCTCGCATAAAAAGTGAACCAATTGAAACTAGGAATTGTAATGAGAACAAAAAAGGCGTAGTTTTTGACTTTTTGACGAATTTGGAAAACTAAATCCTTGTGAAATTTTGAAGAAGGCCACTTTGGATTTTATGATGAGTAGTCACCATAAAAAACTTACATCATGTTCTTTATATTTAAGTTCAATTTTTCGATAATTTTGTCTTCCCTTTGTAACTTATCGAAATATCTTACCAATTTCCGGCTATATAAAGTATATACAGTGAAACCTCTCAATCTTGGACACTGTGAGAACCGGACAGCTTTCAAAAGTGGGCAATTTACGTAAGGCGTTTGCTATACATCTTATCTCTTATCTCACTAAAAGTACACAGAAAAAAGAATTTCACGAAAATTTTTCCTACACGCTCACAAAAAATCGCTTCTGTAACATATACTCCCAAACATATTTTGCTTCAAGCATTTATATTTTTGGGTATTGCCCAAACATTTATATGTTTGATCTCTTCCAATATATAATATGTTTGAAAGCATATTGGTCTAAACAATATATGTTTGGGTAGTCTAAGTTCCAAACATTTTGTATTTTTGTATCCAAATTCAATAATGTTGTCTTCCAAAAAACAATATGTTATTATGTGAACATATAATATGTTTGGAAGCATTTTGCACCCAAAAATATTATATGCTTAAAAAAAATTCTCCCAAAAAATATTGTGCTCAAAATTTTATTTATTTATTTATATATTTACAATCATAATGAATTATGAAAATAAACAGGTAATATAGGTGCTAACAACATAGGTTTTCGACCTGAATGCTCAAAATTTTGTTTCTGCCCAATTGTATATTCCGCGACATCTTTCTCACTTCCACGAGATTTTTTAGTTCGTAGCACCTTTTTCTGTAATACAAACATTGTAGAATTAATTTAATTTTACCTTTTGCCTGACGGGGATTCGAACAGCGGACCACACAGTTTGTAAGGATCAAAGAAGTAGCTGATCAATTGCCCAAGGAAAAATAAAATGTTAATTTTGTAATAACAAGCAACAACCACCAACTTAATTCAATATCGCTCTCTGTTAAATAGCGCTCCAAGCTACTAAACACATATATGTTTATAGGCTATTTCTAAATTAATATATGTTTGCATCCAAGCATATTATATTTACAAACATTTTATGTCCCAAACATAATATGTTCTAACATATTAACATATATGTCCCAGACATGTTATGCTAGTTTATGAACATTATATGCTTGCACTCAAAAATATTGTGTTTAAAAATTTGTGTTCCAAACATATAATGTTTATAGCCAAACATATGAAAAACAGTCTTTTTTATCCGTGTATTAAAGACTTAATTGAGTTTTAAAAAATTAAAAAAAAATAATTGATTCAACAAATTGTCTATTTGAAAAAAAATCACAAAAATTAATAGTATCAATTAATGTTTTCATTGTATCAACAATTTTTTCTAATTTACTTTCAATATATTTATACCCTTCACCACTACTGTGGTACAGGGTATAATGAGTTTGTGCATTTGTATGTAACGCCAAGAAATAGTGGTCATAGACCCATCTTTTAGTATACCGATCGGCTTAGAACTAAATTCTGAGTCGATTTAGCGATGTCCGTCTGTCTGTCTGTCTGTCCGTCTGTCTGTATATGTAATTTTGTGCACAAAGTACAGCTCGCAATTTAAGTCCGATCGTCCTCAAATTTGGCATAGGGCTGTTTCTTGGGACAGAGACAATCGCTATTGGTTTTGGAAAAAATCGGTTCAGATTTAGATATAGCTGCCATATATATTATCCCCGATTTGGTCATAGTTAGCGTGCTTATCAACCGATTTTCTTGAAATACCGTACATCCAAATATTTTATGAATCTCGAAAATCTTGCAAAATATCAGGCAAATCGGTTCAGATTTAGATATAGCTCTCATATATATCTTTCGTCCGATTTAGACTCATATGACCACAGTGGCCAAAGTTTACTACCGATCTTCGTGAAATTTTGCACAGAGGGTAGAATTGACATTCTACCAATGCTTGGTAAATTTGATTGAAATCGGTTCAAATTTAGATATAGCTCCCATATATATCTTTCGTCCGATTTTAACTTATATGGCCACAAAAGCCAGAGTTTTGCCGTGATTTGCTTCAAATTTTGCACAAGGGGTACGTTTAATAGTATCGTTAAGTGTGTCAAATTTTGTTAAAATCGGTTCAGATTTAGATATAGCTCACATATATATCTTTCGCCCGATTTGGACTTATATGGTCTCAAAAGCCAGAGGTTTGCCCTGACTTACTTCAAATTTTGCACAAGCGATACTTTTAACGATACTATTGTATGTGCCAAATATGGCCAAAATCGATTCAAATTTAGATTTGCTTCAAATTTCGCACTAGGAGTACGTTTAGTAGTATAGGTAATTGTGCCAAATTTGGTTGAAATCGGTTCAGATTTAGATATGGCTCCCATATATATCTTCCGTCCGATTTGCACTCATATGACCAGGGGGTCAAAGTTATACTCCCATTTACTTGAAATTTCGCATAGATAGCAGCCCGATGTATCAGGCTCACTTAGACTATTCAGTCCATTGTGATACCACAGTGGTACATGTCAAATTTAGTCAAAATTATTTTCAGATTGTATATAGCTCCCATATATACGTACACCAGAGTTGGGGAAATATGGTAGACTGTTATACATTTTGGACCCATTTTCAATGGAAGCTTCCTCCAATTAACTGGATAGCGTTAGCCGATTTAAATTTTAAATCTAGAGATTTTGTAGAAGTAAAAAAATTATCTCCTTTATATAGCTTCCAGCAAATATGAAGTAGTTGAGATGGTAACACAAATTTTGGCATACATAGGGGTGAAGGGTATAATACACTGAAAAAAAGCATACTCGGTTCCAAAGATTTTGTCTCTACTTTAAAAAATTTGGTATTGATTCCGAGCCAAAGAAGCGGAGAATACAAGTAAGGATACTTTTAAGACACAATTCTCTTTTAAATTTAGGTTTTGTGTACTTGCTTCTAGGAAGCAAAATTTCATTTTTCGCTTTCTCAGCTTTTTTTCTTCATATGCTATCAAAGTCCTTTAACAACGAGTTAACGGCAACTTTATTTTCCAAATTAGGACTCAACTTCCAGTAGAAATTATGCTATGTTTGCAGTAAAAAACTTCTTTAAAATAAAGTGTTGAAAAACATGCCCTATATTTGAACGATTTTTTGCTTTGTAGTCAAGATGCCAAAAGACAACAAATTTAAAGACAATTTCATTAAATTTAAAGAATTTTTCTGAATAATTAAAGTCAAGTTGACCTTAGCCTACAAATTTTTTCTTTCATGTTAAGATACCCATTTTTATGTCAAATCACTTAATTATAAGGACAATACGACTTCATTGAAAAGTTTCTCGACTTTTGGACAAGGAAAATAACTTTATTTTAGAGAAATGCGTCTTCTATGCTAAGCAAAATTTGTATTCGTATTTTAAAGACATGAAATCTTTGACCTCACGACAATATTTTTTTCAGTGTATAGTCGGCCCCGCCCGACTTTAGACTTTACTTGTTTTTTTAATAATTTTTCTGATTTTCTGTGATTGAAGGCATTTCAATTAAAAATTAATTGGATCAATTAATTTTGTGATTGAAAAAAAAAATGTTGTAGCAACCATGCTACAATGAAGAAAACAGCTGGAATAATTAATAAAATTTGTTTCCTAGAATCAGGTACGCAAAATTCAAATTTACAAGTGTATTATAACGTAAATGTGTCCTTACTTCAATTCTCCGCTTCTTTGGCTCAGAATCAATACTAAAATCATTATTGTACAGACAAAATCTGTGGAACCAGCTATCAATGTTTTTTTTTTCAGTGTGTGATTAGATACCATTTCAATCACAGAAAATCGAATGAAAATTTCGTGTTTTAGGTCTTGGGCCTGGTTTTACATCTTTTTGGACAATTTTAGCCCTATACTCGAATGTGCGCAAAAAGTACAATAGTAGGAGTGTGCTATATAACAGGTTGACTGATAAGTTCCCTGGTCTAACAAAGAAAAACACATTTTTTTGTCAAAATTCGTTTTTATTATTCAACATAGATCCCTTCAAGAGCGATACAATGGTTATAACGACCTTCCAATTTTTTTATACCATTTTGGTAGTACTCCTTCGGTTTTGCCTCAAAATAGGCCTCAGTTTTGGCGATCACCTCTTCATTGCAGCCAAATTTTTTCCCTGCGAGCATGCTTTTGAGGTCTGAGAACAAGAAAAAGTCGATCTAGAGAATACGGTGGGTGGGGAAGCAATTCGAAGCCCAATTCATTAATTTTTTCCATCGTTCTCAATGACTTGTGGCACGGTGCGTTGTCTTGGTGGAACAACACTTTTTTCTTCTTCATATGGGGCCGTTTTGCCGCGATTTCAAATGCTCCTATAACGCCATATAATAGTCACTGTTGATAGTTTTTCCCTTCTCAAGATAATCGATAAAAATTATTCCATGCGCATCCCAAAAAACAGAGGCCATTACTTTGCCAGCGGACTTTTGAGTCTTTCCACGCTTCGGAGACGGTTCACCGGTCGCTGACCACTCTGCCGACTGTCGATTGGACTCAGGAGTGTAGTGATGGAGCCATGTTTCATCAATTGTCACATATCGACGGAAAAACTCTGGTGTATTACGAGTTAACAGCTGCAAACACCGCTCAGAATCATCAACACGTTGTTGTTTTTGGTCAAATGTGAGGTCGCGCGGCACCCATTTTGCACAGAGCTTCCGCATATCCAAATATTGATGAATGATATGACCAACACGTTCCTTTGATATCTTTAAGGCCTCTGCTATCTCGATCAACTTCATTTTACGGTCATTCAAAATCATTTTGTGGATTTGTTTCGATGTTTTCGTCGGTAACCACCTCTTTCGGGCGTCCACTGCGTTCACCGTCCTCCGTGCTCATTTCACCACGCTTGAATTTTGCATACCAATCAATTATTGTTGATTTCCCTGGGGCAGAGTCCGGAAACTCATTATCAAGCCAAGTTTTTGCTTCCACCGCATTTTTTCCCTTCAGAAAACAGTATTTTATCAAAACACGAAATTCCTTTTGTTTCCATTTTTTTCACAATAACTAAAGTTGCTTCACAAAAGACGCTCTATCTCACAAACTAATTGACTTATAGACGTCAAATTTTGACACGAATCATTTGAAGGTTGGTACTATATAAAAATAATATGCATTTAATACTAGCGACGCCATCTATGTGTCAGACCGGGGAATTATCAGCCAACCTGTTATAAAGTTTATTTTACATGAAGGAAAATTTGCCTTACTTCAAAGGCATACGACTTCAAATTTCAAAAATTTCGAGTCCTTACTTAAAAAAAAAAAATAAAGCACAGATTATAAACTCTTTTAAATTAAAATTGATAATGCTATTAAAGAATATCTCAATATCTCAGTTAATTATTTAAATCTTTTCTTTAAATCTTTAATTTAATTTTAAGGAAACTTTGTATTACTTCGAAAGCATAAGACTTTAACCGACGGTCGCAAATTTCAAAGATTCGTGCCCTAAATTGAATGAAAATATTCAAAACAGAACATTGTTGTGTAAATAACGTACCCTGAAATGTAATTTGTATAATCTTTCATATTGAGTCACTATTATTTTCAGTGTATACAAACCAAGAATACCTATGAATCAAAAAATAAACTAAAATTAATTTGATTTACTAAATTTGAAATTTGTCATGTAACATTAAATCTCTTTCAATGTCTGCCACAAAAAAAAAAAAAACAGAAACAGAAAACTGTATGTGGTTTGTGGTTAGAACATCAATTGAATCAATGCAGAAATGTCTAACCACAATTTGATATGCCCTATTGACTTGAGTGTTGGACTGGCAGGTTAGGATGGCACTTGGCCGAAGAATAGTGATATTCTGAAAAAAAAAAATGCATTACCAAAAATTGCATTCCATTTGAGCGCCATGGGGATGAACACTTGAATATCTCCTTGTTCAAATTCCAAGAACTTACATATTCAATTATTATTATGGAAAATATGGCATTTTTCATATAGCCAATGTCTATTCAGAATTTTGTCTTGTGTTCCGGGTAATAATATCTGCTTTGATTTTAACATTAACTGGAAATTGCACATTTTTGAGTTCTGTGTGTGTTCAACTCGCATCCATTTTGATTTCATTTAATTGAATGCTTTGAATATTTAGAGTTTTCAAAGTCTATGCATGGAATTGATGATTTCATTTTGGTTTATTATGATTTCACCGATGTGGAAGTTCTTGTGTCTGTTTCTTCTCGGATATGGTGCTTCGCAGAATATAACAATGTCATCTTCTCTAAGGTTGTCTATTAAATATAAACAATGGAATATTTTCAATTTGTATTTGAACTCTACATACTGATGGATACAAGGTTTACAAATTTTGTCATTTCGTATGTACACACAGAAAAAATTTGTTTTCCTCAATTACGAAAATTATTGATCCAATTAATTTTTAACAGAAACTTCTTCAATCACGTAGAAACAAATTAATTTCTTTGGGATTTTTAATAAATTTTTCAATTGGTTGAATTAAACATTTAAATAAGTTTTGCTTGAAAAATCAATTAATTGCTTTTAGTTGACACAATCCTTTAGATTAAATATTTTTCTTTAATTTTATAAGAGTTTATAATCACGAATTTTCCGATTAAAATTATAAAGGGTGGTACGGTCAAAATTTGGTCAATATAAACTTGACGTATTTCTTTCAATTTTGCATTTAAAAAACCTGAACACCCCTCATTTTGAAGGTGTGTGTGTGTAGAATGTTGCTCCTATTTTGATTTTCGGAATTCACTCTCCAGTTATCAAAATGCCGTCCAAGCAAGAAGAGCAGCGTATCAAAATGTTGCTCGCGCATTGCGAAAATCCGAGCTACTCGCACGCAAAGCTGGCAAAATCGCTAAAAGTTGCCACATCAACCGTTACAAATGTAATTAAAGTGTTTGGGGAACGTTTGTCGACAGCCAGTAAGACTGGATCGGGGGGAAATCGAAAACCGGAAGCCGCTGAGACGACAAAGAGAGTTACCGGTAGTTTCAGGCGAAACCCTAACCTCTCTCTCCGAGATGCCGCAAATAAGCTGGGTGTATCGTCTACAACCGTGCATCCCGGAGGCTGTACACGACGATGCTGACGAAGTTTGACTGCGTGGTAATGGACGACGAAACCTACGTCAAAGCCGACTACAAGCAGCTTCCGGGACAGGAGTTTTATACGGCAAAAGGAAGGGGAAAGGTAGCAGATATTTTCAAGCACATAAAACTGTCAAAGTTCGCAAAGAAATATCTGGTTTGGCAAGCCATCTGTACCTGTGGCTTGAAAAACAGCATTTTCATAGCTTCCGGGACTGTCAATCAAGAAATTTACGTGAAAGAGTGTTTGAATAAACGTCTGCTGCCTTTCCTGAAGAAACATGGTTGTTCCGTACTGTTTTGGCCGGATTTGGCATCTTGCCATTACGGTAAAAAGGCCATGGAGTGGTACGCCGCCAACAACGTGCAGGTGGTTCCGAAGGACAAGAACCCTCCCAACACGCCAGAGCTCCGCCCAATTGAGAAATACTGGGCTATTGTCAAGCGGAACCTAAAGAAGACCAAAAAAACTGCTAAGGACGAGCAGCAGTTCAAGGCAAACTGGCTTTCTGCGGCGAAGAAGGTGGACAAGGTGGCTGTACAAAATCTGATGGCTGGTGTTAAGCGTGAGGCCCGGCAATTCGGATTTGGAAAAGCGAAAGCCTAACTGAATATTTTCCCTGAATTTTATACTAATTGAACTTGAAAAAGAAATTTAATTTGATTTTTTAAATAAACGATTCCACCGATTTACACGCGTTTCCCTTGACCAAATTTTGACCGTATCACCCTTTAGTAGTTGGATTTTTCTTTGATTTGAGTCAAAATTAAATCAACCACTGTATGAAACTACCTAATTCCGAATAAAATTTCCCAATTATATTTTTAATTAGAATTCCAAATATATTTTTAATTGTATTTTGTCGAAGATGGGCTATACCGGTCCAGATTTTGAACGTCTAGACTTCTCAAATTTTATACAATTTGCTTGAAATTCAAAATCTAAAGGTACATTGGGTTCATAAATATGTATGGCGAAGATGGTGTTATTCGATCCACATTTGGATATAGCCCCCATATAGCCCTATCTCCCGATTTGTCTGCTTGGGTTTCTAGACACCGCAATTTTTATCCAATTTGCCTAAAATTCAAAATCTAGATGTATTTTGGGTCCACACATTAGTACGCCGAATATGGTGCATATCGGTCCTCGTTTTGATACAGTCGCATATAGCCCAATCTCCAGATTTGAGTTCTTCATATCCGAATTTTTATCCGGTTTGCCTGAAATTCAAAATCTAAAGGGTTCATAAAAGTGTGGCGAAGATGGTGTGTATCGGTCTATGTTTCGGTATATCCCCCATATAGCTCGATCTTCAGATTTGAATTCTTGGACTTCTGGAAATTGTAACTGATTGGCACTCATAAGTCTGCCGAAGATGGTATGTATCGGTCCATGTTTTGGTATTTTCCGCATATAGACCGATCTTCCGATTTGACCTCTTAACCGTCCAATTTTTCCGATTTCTATGTGTTGGTAACAAGTTGGCTGATAAGTCCCCGGTCTAACAAAGAAAAACACAAATTTTTTTTTGTCAAAATTCGTTTTTATTATTCAACATAGTTCCCTTCATGAGCGATACAACGATTATAACGACCTTCCATTTTTTTGATACCATTTTGGTAGTATTCCTTCGGTTTTGCCTCAAAATAGGCCTCAGTTTCGGCGATAACCTCTTCATTGCAGCCAAATTTTTTCCCTGCGAGCATCTTTTGAGGTCTGAGAACAAGTCGCTGGGGCCAGATCTGGAGAATACGGTGGGTGGGGAAGCAATTCGAAGCCCAATTCATGAATTTTTGCCATCGTTCTCAATGACTTGTGGCACGGTGCGTTGTCTTGGTGGAACAAAACTTTTTTATACCCTCCATCATAGGATGGGGGTATATTAACTTTGTCATTCCGTTTGTAACACATCGAAATATTGCTCTAAGACCCCATAAAGTATATATATTCTGGGTCATGGTGAAATTCTGAGTCGATCTAAGCATGTCCGTCCGTCCGTCCGTCTGTTGAAATCACGCTAACTTCCGAACGAAACAAGCTATCGACTTGAAACTTGGCACAAGTCGTTGTTATCGATGTAGGTCGGATGGTATTGAAAATGGGCCATATCGGTCCACTTTTACGTATAGCCCCCATATAAAGGGACCCTCAGATTTGGCATGTGGAGCCTCTAACAGAAGCATATTTCATCCGATCCGGCTGAAATTTGGTATATGGTGTTGGTATATGGTCTCTAACAACCATGCAAAAATTCATCCACATCGGTCCATAATTATATATAGCCCCCATATAAACCGATCTCCAGACCGATCTTGCGGAGCCTAAAAGAGAAGCAAATTTCATCCGATCCGGCTGAAATTTGGTACATGGTGTTGGTATATGGTCTCTAACAACCATGCAAAAATTCATCCACATCGGTCCATAATTATACATAGCCCCCATATAAACCGATCCCCAGATTTGGCTTGCGGAGCCTCAAAGAGAAGAAAATTTCATCCGATCCGGCTGAAATTTGGTACATGATCGGTCCATAATTATATATAGCCCCCATATAAAACATTCTCCAGATTTGACCTCCGGAGCCTCTTGGAGGAGCAAAATTCATCCGATCCGCTTCAAATTAGGCACGTGGTGTTAGTATATGGTCGCTAACAACAATACCAAAATTGGTCCATATCGGTTCATAATCATGGTTGCCACTAGAGCCAAAAATAATCTACCAAAAATTTATTTCTATAGAAAATTTTGTCAAAATTTTAATTCTATAGAAAATTTTGTCAAAATTTTATTTCTAGAGAAAATTTTGTTAAAATTTTATTTCTAGAGAAAATTTTGTTAAAATTTTATTCGGTTCATAATAAAATTTTCATCATTGTCAAAATTTTATTTCTATAGAAAATTTTGTCAAAATTTTATTTCTATAGAAAATTTTGTTCAAATTATATTCGGTTCATAATCATGGTTGCCACTCAAGCCAAAAATAATCTACCAAGATTTTATTTCTATAGAAAATTTTGTCAAAAGTTTATTTCTATAGAAAATTTTGTTAAAACTTTAATTCTGTAGAAATTTTTGTCAACATTTTCTTTCTATAGAAAATTTTGTCAACATTTTTTTTCTATAGAAAATTTTGTTAAAATTTTATTTCTATAGAAAATTTTGTTAAAATTTTATTTCTGTAGAGAATTTTGTCAAAATTTTATGTCTACTTTGTCAAACTGAATTATATACGTATTGGATCGATCTTTTTTGATTTAATATATACCACGTATGGACTTACATACAATTTAGAAGATGGTGTTAGGAGGTTTTAAGATACCTTGCCATCGGCAAGCGTTACCGCAACTTAAGTACTTCGATTGTGGATGGCAGTGTTTAGATGAAGTTTCTACGCAATCCATGATGGAGGGTATATAAGCTTCGGCCTGGTCGAACTTACGGCCGTATATACTTGTTCTTCTTCATATGGGGCCGTTTTGCCGCGATTTTGACCTTCAAACGCTCCAATAACGCCATATAATAGTCACTGTTGGTGGTTTTCCCTTCTCAAGATAATCGGTAAAAATTATTCCATGCGCATCGCAAAAAAACAGAGGCCATTACTTTGTCAGCGGACTTTTGAGTCTTTCCACGCTTCGGAGACGGTTCACCGGTCGCTGTCCATTCAGCCGACTGTCGATTGGACTCAGGAGTCATGTTGTATCCATTGTCACATATCGACGGAAAAACTCGGGTGTATTACGAGTTAACAGCTGCAAACATCGCTCAGAATCGTCAACACGTTGTTGTTTTTGGTCAAATATGAGCTCGCGCGGCACCCATTTTGCACAGAGCTTCCGCATATCCAAATATTGATGAATGCACCCAGAGAAGGAATATGATCACCTCAAACATGTTTTAAGAGCAAAATGTTATTTTTGGGTGGTGACTATTTTTGAATTTGGCGACAAAACTTTAGAGGGTCATAAAAGACAAAAAGCAACCAATCTGTCACAAAAATTACTTTTCCAGAAATTACTTTTCTCCTCTCATCGAGTACTTTCGACTAGGATAAGTGATTTTTTGTTGAATTTCGCGTCATAGTGTTATGAAAAAAAAAAAATTATATATAAATATTTTTAATTAAAAAATTTAATTGAAATTGAATAATTCCAAATTCTGAGTAGAAATTATGCTATGTTCTGAGTAAAAAATGTCTTTAAAATAAAGTGTTGAAAAATATCTCCTATTTTTGAACGTTGTTTCGTTTTGTAGTCAAGCTTCAAAACGTCAACAAATTTAATTTTAAATAATTAATTTTAAATAAATTTAAATAATTTTTAATTTTAAATAATTTTTCTGAATTACTAAAGCCAAATTGACTTTAGTTTTACAAAATTTTCTTTTATGTAAAGATACCCATTTTCAAGTCAAATCACTCAAATGTAATGAAAACAAAAACTTAATTAAATAGTCTATAGACTTTTGGACAAGGCAAAATACTTTATATGAGAGAAATGCGTCATCTACACCGAAAAAAAAATCAGTAGTTAAATTACCGCTAATTTTAACTTATTTTCATTGCAAAAAATTATTTGTTTGTAGTTAATTTTTTTTCGAAATTTTCTACAGCCCAATCTCAAATATTTTATGAACTAAACGGGTGTGTAAAGTTCAATGACCGTGTACATAAGTTCAATATGAACTACTGCAGAAGAAAATTTTCGTACGATTCCCAAAAATAGTAAGAATGAAATATTGTATGGTTAAAATGATCATGATTTGGCGCCAATGATTTTCTTCTTTACTTTTAGTTAATTTGCTCTACTATCTACTAAGGTGTAATTTCGTGAACTGCAGTTAAAAAGTATAACAGAGCGTTAAATTGTCCTGGTTTTAACAACGCTATATGGAAATCTCAAAATGTGGAGAAAAATTTAGTTAAATTTTCGCACGAGGTAGTTAATTTTTTTTCTGTGTAGCTAAGCAAAATTCTCATTCGTATTTTAAGGACAAGATTTCTTTCGCCTCACGACAATTTTTTTTCTGTGTGTTATTTAATTATTTTGTTAAATTTGAGTTTTTCCTTATTATCGGAATTATGGAAACTACAGATTTTTCTCTCCATCCTGTTGCTTTAGTTCCTTTTGATGTTGCTTGCAAAGCAAGTCAAATACCATGGCATTGTAAGTTGGGGATTTTTCATGCTTGGAGTTACACTACAGGGAGAAAGTCGTATTAAATGCGAAAATACAAAAGAAAATTGTTTATTCCTTCCACTCTGAGAGTGGCGTATGCAAAAAATCGCTTTGTATTGAGTGCTGACTACTGAGATGGGGGCAAAACAAAAAACGTTGAACTTTCCCTCAATGTCATTTAAAAAGATTTATTCTGCCGACCAGATGTGTGATGGACCATAGCCAAGAAGCAAAGATTGCAGGCGGAATTTTAAAAGTGGGTGTTAGTTGAGATATGCACTCCGCCTCCGTCCTACGCCTAAGTATTTGTCGTAAATTTACTTGGGAAATTCGCGATATCTGCACAGTTCCATTAATCACTCATGTTGTCTACAATTTATTCTTCCTCGTTGTCATCGCTGGCAATGATGTACAGATGACCCATTGAAAACAAATAGCAACATGTCTGAGTTGCAATACCATGCCTTACACATTTGCGGAATGTGGTGCAAAGAGAAAAAATAGCTTTAATGTTTAATTTAGTTAGTTTTTATACCCTCCACCATAGGATGGGAGGTATATTAACTTTGTCATTCCGTTTGTAACACATCGAAATATTACTCTAAGACCCCATATAGTATATATATTCTGGGTCATAGTGAAATTCTGAGTCGATCTAAGCGTGTCCTTCCGTCTGTCTGTTGAATTCACGCTTGCTTTCGAACGAAATATGCTATCGACTTGAAACTTGGCACAAGTAGTTGTTATTGATGTAGGTCGGATGGTATTGCAAATGGACCATATCGGTCCACTTTTACGTATAGCCCCCATATAAACGGACCCCCAGATTTGGCTTGCGGTGCCTCTAAGAGAAGCATATTTCATCCGATCTGTCTGAAATTCGGTACGTGGTGTTAGTATATGGTCTCTAACAACCATGTAAAAATTGATCCATATCGGCCCATAATTATATGTAGCCGCCATATAAACCGATCCCCAGATTTGGCTTGCGGATCCTCTAAGAGAAGCAAATTTCATCCGATCCGGCTGAAACTTGGTGCGTGTTGTTAGTATATGGTATCTAACAACCGAGCAAAACTTGGTCCACATCGATCCATAATTATATATATCCCCCATATAAACCGATCCCCAGATTTGAACTCCGGAGCCTCTTGGAAGAGCAAATTTCGTCCGATCCGGTTAAAACTTAGTACGTGGTGTTAGTATATGGTCTCTAATAACCATGCAAAACTTGGTCCATATCGTTCATAATTATGTAGCCCCCATATAAACCGATCCCCGGATTTGACCTCCGGAGCCTCTTGAAGGAGCAACATTCATCCGATACAGTTGAAATTGGGTACGTGGTCTAATAACCATGAAAAACTTGGTTCATATTGGTCCATAATTATATATAGCCTCCAGATTTGAATTCCGGAGCATATTGGAGGAGCAAAATTCACCCGATCCGGTTGAAATTTGGTACGTGGTGTTAGCATATGGTCTCTAACAATCATGCAAAATTTGGTTCATATCGGTCCATAATTATATATAAGCCTCATTTAAACCGATCTCCTGATTTGACCTCCAGAGCCTCTTGGAGCGGCAAAATTCATCCAATCTGGTTGAAATTCGGTACGTAGTGTTAGTATATGGTATCTAACAATCATGCCAGAATTGGTCCATAATTATATATAGCCCCCATATAAACCGATACCCAGATATGACCTCCGGAGCCTCTTGGAGGAGCAAAATTCATTCGATCCGGTTGAATCTTAGTACGTGGTATTAGTATATGGCCGATAACATCATGCCAAAATTGGTCCGTATCGATCTATATTTATAGCCCCCAGATAAACCGATTCCCAATCACAGAAAAATTACTATTGCCACTCGATCCAAGGGTTAGGTTAGGTTAGGTGGCAGCCCGATGTATCAGGCTCACTTAGACTATTCAGTCCATTATGATACCACATTGGTGAACTTCTCTCTTATCACTGAGTGCTGCCCGATTCCATGTTATGCTCAATGACAAGGGACCTCCTTTTTATAGCCGAGTCCGAACGGCGTTCCACATTGCAGTGAAACCACTTAGAGAAGCTTTGAAACCCTCATAAATGTCACCAGCATTACTCAGGTGGGATAATCCACCGCTGAAAAACTTTTTGGTGTTCGGTCGAAGCAGGAATCGAACCCACGACCCTGTGTATGCAAGGCGGGTATGCTAACCATTGCACCACGGTGACTCGAGCCAAAAGTAATCTACGAACATTTTATTGCCAAAATTTTATATTTCTATATAAAATTTTATTTCTATAGAAAATTTTGTAAAAATTTTATTTCTATAAAAAATTTTGTAAAAATTTTATTTCTATAGAAAATTATGTCAAAATTTTATTTCTATAGAAATTTTTGTCAAAATTTTATTTTTATAGAACATTTTGTCAAAATTTTATTTCTATAGAAAATTTTGTCAAAATTTTATTTCTATAGAAAATTTTATCAAAATTTTATTTCTATAGAAAATTTTGTCAAAATTTTATTTCTATAGAAAATTTTGTCAAAATTTTATTTCTATAGAAAATTTTGTCAAAATTTTATTTCTATAGAAAATTTTGTCAAAACTTTATTTCTATAGAAAATTTTGTCAAAATTTTATTTCTATAGAAAATTTTGTCAAAATTTTATTTCTATAGAACATTTTGTCAAAATGTTATTTCTATAAAAAATTTTGTCAAACTGAGTTATAAACATATTTAATCGGCCTTTTTTGTTTAATATATGGGCTAACTTATAATTTAGAAGACGGTATTAAGAAGTTTTCATATACATTGCCATGGGCAAGTGTTACCGCAACCCATGTAATTCGATTGTGGATGACAGTCTTTTGTAGAAGTTTATACGCAATCCATGGTGGGTACATAAGATTCGGCCTGGCCGAACTTACGCCTGTCTATACTTGTTGTATTTATTAAATTTTATTCAGTAATATTAAGCCTTCATGGCCAAAATCATTTGTGATACAAAATTAGAACGATGAAATAATTTTAAATAGTTCAATTTTCGCACGATTTACATAGACGAAAAAGATTGCTTTTTATATGAATGTGTGTGAAGATAAATTCGAATTTGAAATTTGCAGCAAAAACTTAGCCGAGACACAAACCAGCACCAAAAATATTTTTCAAATTCGAATTTAGGATTTCAAATTCGAATTTGGATTTTTAGTATTTGGCTTATTATTTAAAAACTAAGCCGATATAGAGAGTAGGCTCATTGGAAAGGGCTTGAGCTCAGCTTTCATAATCACAAAAGTCTTCATTAGAAAAGTATTTGTGAAAAGCGAAAATTTGAAAACAAAATTTTCATCAAATTTTTACAACGGGCCCACTGTGCCAAAACTAAGCCGCGTGCGATATAGAGACTAGGCTCATTGGAAAGGGCTTGAGCTCAGCTTTCATAATCACAAAAGTCTTCATTAGAAAAGTATTTGTGAAAAGCGAAAATTTGAAAACAAAATTTTCATCAAATTTTTACAACGGGCCCACTGTGCCAAAACTAAGCCGCGTGCGATATAGAGACTAGGCTCATTGGAAAGGGCTTGAGCTCAGCTTTCATAATCACAAAAGTCTTCATTAGAAAAGTATTTGTGAAAAGCGAAAATTTGAAAACAAAATTTTCATCAAATTTTTACAACGGGCCCACTGTGCCAAAACTAAGCCGCGTGCGATATTCACAAATACTTTTCTAATGAAGACTTTTGTGATTATGAAAGCTGAGCTCAAGCCCTTTCCAATGAGCCTAGTCTCTATATCGCACGCGGCTTAGTTTTGGCACAGTGGGCCCGTTGTAAAAATTTGATGAAAATTTTGTTTTCAAATTTTCGCTTTTCACAAATACTTTTCTAATGAAGACTTTTGTGATTATGAAAGCTGAGCTCAAGCCCTTTCCAATGAGCCTAGTCTCTATATCGCACGCGGCTTAGTTTTGGCACAGTGGGCCCGTTGTAAAAATTTGATGAAAATTTTGTTTTCAAATTTTCGCTTTTCACAAATACTTTTCTAATGAAGACTTTTGTGATTATGAAAGCTGAGCTCAAGCCCTTTCCAATGAGCCTAGTCTCTATATCGCACGCGGCTTAGTTTTGGCACAGTGGGCCCGTTGTAAAAATTTGATGAAAATTTTGTTTTCAAATTTTCGCTTTTCACAAATACTTTTCTAATGAAGACTTTTGTGATTATGAAAGCTGAGCTCAAGCCCTTTCCAATGAGCCTACTCTCTATATCGCACGCGGCTTAGTTTTTAAATAATAAGCCAAATACTAAAAATCCAAATTCGAATTTGAAATCCTAAATTCGAATTTGAAAAATATTTTTGGTGTTGGTTTGTGTCTCGGCTAAGTTTTTGCTGCAAATTTCAAATTCGAATTTATCTTCACACACATTTTATATGATTCGGGGTAAAAATTATATGTTTGGAACTCATAGTTTTAGCACATTATTATGATATTCATAAACTAGTATAACATGTTTGCGACATATATATTAATATGTTAGAACATATTATGCTTGGGACATAACATTTTCTAAATATAATATGTGTGGATGCAAACATATATTAATTTAGAAATTGTCTACAAACATATATGTGTTTAGAAATAGAGGCCGAGAAAGTATAAAGAAAAACTAAAAACTACCCTTCTACTACTACTTTTGCTGGATTTGGCTCATCTTGAAACACCCATATAGGCGACTGCTCCTTAATTTTGGGCTCATACACGAAAATCCATAGACGTGTTACGAAAAACCGCTATCGTATTATTGGAACATCTCTTTCGAACAATCGACACGAGACTTTATTTGAGCGATTGAGTGTGGGATTGTGTGGGATCCAATGCGAATGGTCTCACAAGCGGATTAGAAATGATAGCAACCTGCAGTTGGTTGCAATACATATCATCCACCCTGCACTATGGTGTGACATATGGCTTAGATGTGACTGTAGTCGATACCAATGTAGTGCTTCGATTTAATTCCGCAGGCAACTTAAACTTACTCACATTTTTTTGCCCACCACAGTATTGACAGAGAATGAGAAATTTGAAGAACCTAAATTAAGTTTCTCTAATTATTCGTTTGTTTATTTTTTTGTCAGCATCAAGTTCATCGAAATGCCAAACAAATATTTCGACTATGGATGCCAGGCTGTAGGTAGTTCAGTTCATTTTGTTCGGCATAATATAAACATTCTCGAAATAGTTTTATATACAATCAACTTTTGTTGTTATGTTTTCCATTGTTTTTTTACGATCACTTGAAATATTCACATTGGGAATTATTTCAATTCTTTGTCTGGATATTGTTATGGTAGGTGAATGTGTGTTTGGTTATTCCTAAAATAATGTTTGTTTAATGCTGCAGCCCATAATGGCGATTACTTTAAAAAAAATCAAGTAACAGGTTGGCTGATAAGTCCCCGGTCTAACAAAGAAAAACACATTTTTTTTATCAAAATTCGTTTTTATTATTCAACATAGTTCCCTTTTAGAGCGATACAACGATTATAACGACCTTCCAATTTTTTGATACCATTTTGGTAGTACTCCTTCGGTCTCAGTTTCGGCGATCACCTCTTCATCGCAGCCAAATTTTTTCCCTGCGAACATCCTTTTGAGGTCTGAGAACAAGAAAAAGTCGCTGGGGGCCAGATCTAGAGAATACGGTGGGTGGGGAAGCAATTCGAAGCCCAATTCATGAATTTTTGCCATCGTTCTCAATGACTTGTGGCACGGTGCGTTGTCTTGGTGGAACAACACTTTTTTCTTGTTCATGTGGGGCCGTTTTGCCGCGATTTCGACCTTCAAACGTTCCAATAACGCCATATAATAGTCACTGTTGATGGTTTTTCCCTTCTCAAGATAATCGATAAAAATTATTCCATGCGCATCCCAAAAAACAGAGGCAATTACTTTGCCAGCGGACTTTTGAGTCTTTCCACGCTTCGGAGACGGTTCACCGGTCGCTGACCTCTCTGCCGACTGTCGATTGGACTCAGGAGTGTAGTGATGGAGCCATGTTTCATCCATTGTCACATATCGACGGAAAAACTCGGGTGTATTACGAGTTAACAGCTGCAAACACCGCTCAGAATCATCACCTCTTTCGGGCGTCCACTGAGTTCACCGTACTCCGTGCTAATTTCACCACGCTTTAATTTTGCATACCAATCAATTATTGTTGAGTTCCCTGGGGCAGAGTCCGGAAACTCATCAAGCCAAGTTTTTGCTTCCACCGTATTTTTTCCCCTTCAGAAAACAGTATTTTATCAAAACACGAAATTCCTTTTTTTCCATTTTTTTCACAATAACAAAAGTTGCTTCACAAAAGACGCTCTATCTCAAAAACTAATTGACTTACAGACGTCAAATTTTGATACGAATCATTTGAAGGTTGCTACTATATAAAAATTATATGAATTTAATACTAGCGACGCCATCTATGTGTCAGACCGGGGACTTATCAGCCAACCAGCAAAAAACAATATTTTCACCATTTCACATTTTATTTTCATCAATATTTTGTAATAACACTTTTATTTTCTTATTATCTATTTTTTTCAATTTGAAAATTTTTTTTCACATGTTTATTTGATTCCATCTTAACAGAACGACTTAGCAATCTCAGCCATAGTTTTGCCAAAAAAAAGAAGCAAATATAGCTATATAAAAAAATGGACAGCAAAAAAATCTATTTTTTTATATTTAAACAAGTAAGGGCGGGGCCGACTATATTATACCCTGCACCACTTTGTAGATCTAAATTTTCGATACCATATCACATCCATCAAATGTGTTCGGTGCTATATATAAAGTTTTGTCCCAAATACATAAATTTAAATATCACTCAATTTGGACAGAATTTGATAGACTTTTACAAAATCTATAGACTCAAAATTTAAGTTGGCTAATACACTAGGGTGGAACACAATTTTAGTAAAAAACAAGTAAGGAAAGTCTAAAGTCGGGCGGGGCCGACTATATTATACCCTGCACCACTTTGTAGATCTAAATTTTCGATACCATATCACATCTGTCAAATGTGTTGGGTGCTATATATAAAGGTTTGTCCCAAATACGTACATTTAAATATCACTCGATTTGGACAGAATTTGATAGACTTTTACAAAATCTATAGACTCAAAATTTAAGTGATAGACTTTTACAAAATCTATAGACTCAAAATTTAAGATGGACTAGGGTGGAACACAATGTTAGTAAAAAAATATGGGAAACATTTAAATCTGAAGCAATTTTAAGGAAACTTCGCAAAAGTTTATTTATGATTTATCGCTCGATATATATGTATTAGAAGTTTAAAAAAATTAGAGTAATTTTTTCAACTTTTCGACTAAGCAGTGGCGATTTTACAAGGAAAATGTTGGTATTTTGACCATTTTTGTCGAAATCAGAAAAACATATATATGGGAGCTATATCTAAATCTGAACCGATTTCAACCTAATTTGGTACGCATAGCAACAATGCTAATTCTACTCCCTGTGCAAAATTTCAACTAAATCGGAGCAAAAAATTATCCTCTGTGGTCATATGAGTATAAATCGGGCGAAAGCTTTATATGGGAGATATATCCAAATCTGAACCGATTTCAAGCAAATTTGGCACGCATAGTTACAACGCTAATTCTACTCCCTATGCTAAATTTCAACTAAATCGGAGCAAAAAATTGGCCTCTGTGGGCAAATGAGTGTAAATCGGGCGAAAGCTATATATGGGAGCTATATCCAATTCTGAACCGATTTTGATGATATTTTGCAAGTTTTTCGAGACTCATAAAATATTCGGATGTACGGAATTTGAGGAAGATCGGTTTATATACACGCCAATTATGACCAGATCGGTGAAAAATATATATGGCAGCTATATCTAAATCTGAACCGATTTTTTCCAAAATCAATAGGGATCGTCTTTGAGCAGAAACAGGAACCTATACCAAATTTTAGGACAATCGGACTAAAACTGCGAGCTGTACTTTGCACACAAAAATACATCAACAGACAGACGGACAGACAGACGGACATCGCTAAATCGACTCAGAATTTAATTCTAAGCCGATCCGTATACTAAAAGGTTGGTCTATGATTACTCCTTCTTGGCGTTACATACACATGCACAAACTTATTATACCCTGTACCACAGTAGTGGTGAAGGGTATAAATATGGGAAACGTTTAAATCTGAAGCAATTTTAAGGAAACTTCGAAAAAGTTTATTTATGATTTATCGCTCGATATATATGTATTAGAAGTTTAGGAAAATTAGAGTCATTTTTACAACTTTTCGACTAAGCAGTGGCGATTTTACAAGGAAAATGTTGGTATTTTGACCATTTTTGTCGAAATCAGAAAAACATATATATGGGAGCTATATCTAAATCTGAACCGATTTCAACCAAATTTGGCACGCATAGCAACAATGCTAATTCTACTCCCTGTGCAAAATTTCAACTAAATCGGAGTTAAAAATTGGCCTCTGTGGTCATATGAGTGTAAATCGGGCGAGAGCTATATATGGGAGCTATATCTAAATCTGAACCGATTTCAACCAAATTTGGCACGCACAGCTACAATGCTAATTCTACTCCCTGTGCAAAATTTCAACTAAATCGGAGCAAAAAATTGACCTCTATGGTCAAATGAGTGTAAATCGGCCGAAAGCTATATATGGGAGCTATATCTAAACCTGAACCGATTTCAACCAAATTTGGCACGCATAGCTACAATGCTAATTCTACTCCCTGTGCAAAATTTCAACCAAATTGGGGTAAAACTCTGGCTTCTGGGACCGTATTAGTCCATATCGGGCGAAAGATATATATGGGAGGTATATCTAAATCTGAACCGATTTCAATAAAATTTGGCACACTTGACTACAGTACTAATTGTTCTTCTTGTGCAAAAGTTTAAGCAAATTAGGTTAAAACTCTGGCTTCTGGGGCCATATAAGTCTATATCGGGCGAAATATATATATGGGAGCTATATCTAAATCTGAACCGATTTCTTTCAAAATCAATAGGGATCTATTCCGAGCCAAAACACATACTTGTGCCAAATTTGAAGTCGATTGGACTAAAACTGCGACCTAGACTTTGATTACAAAAATGTGTTCACGGACAGACGGACATCGCTATATCGACTCAAGAGCCCACCCTGAGCATTTTTGCCAAAGACACCATGTGTCTATCTCGTCTCCTTCTGGGTGTTGCAAACATATGCACTAACTTATAATACCCTGTTCCACAGTGTGGAGCAGGGTATAAATATGGGAAACATTTAAATCTGAAGCAATATTAAGGAAACTTCGCAAAAGTTTATTTATGATTTATCGCTCGATATATATGTATTACAAGTTTAGGAAAAGTAGAGTCATTTTTACAACTTTTCGACTAAGCAGTGGCGATTTTACAAGGAAAATGTTGGTATTTTGACCATTTTTGTCGAAATCAGAAAAACATATATATGGGAGCTATATCTAAATCTGAACCGATTTCAACCAAATTTGGCACGCATAGCTATAATGCTAATTCTACTCCCTGTGCAAAATTTCAACTAAATCGGAGTTAAAAATTGGACTCTGTGGTCATATGAGTGTAAATCGGGCGAAAGCTATAAGGGAGATATATCCAAATCTGAACCGATTTGGCTGATATTTTGTAAGTTTTTCGAGACTCATAAAATATTCGGATGTACGGAATTTGAGGAAGATCGGTTGATATACGCGCCAATTATGACCAGATCAGTGAAAAATATATATGGCAGCTATATCTAAATCTGAACCGATTTTTTCCAAAATCAATAGGGATCGTCTTTGAGTCGAAACTGGACCCCATACCAAATTTTAGGACAATCGGACTAAAACTGCGAGCTGTACTTTGCACACAAAAATACATCAACAGACAGACAGACGGACAGACAGACAGACGGACATCGCTAAATCGACTCAGAATTTAATTCTAAGCCGATCCGTATAATAAAAGGTTGGTCTATGATTACTCCTTCGTGGCGTTACATACAAATGCACAAACTTATTGTACCCTGTACCACAGTAGTGGTGAAGGGTATAAAAATTATAGGTAACTGAAATTTATTTAATTCTCGAATTAACATTTCAACGCTAGACGCTAGCGAATTCAGCTAATATAATGATAGCATTAACACCTGAAGAGTCCTTGTACTTTTACGCTTCTGACCAAAGATGCTCTATTGTCGCCCACGTTCAAACAGATGGAATAAAATATGGTGCCCCAGGAGGCTCTAAAAGTCAAAGCCTCATAAAGGAGTAGATTACTTCCGATTCCGTTGTAATTTGCTCCGTCATATTAGTATATGTCCATCTAATAATCGTTTAAAAAATGGTCCATATCGGTCCATAATTTTTTTAGCTCCCATATAAACCGACCACCCAAGATTTAAGTTCGAGAGCCTCATAATGGCACAAAATTTCAAAATTATTGATAAACTCCTCTATACTAAACGGTCAAGAACTAAAGAGGCTTATTTAGGTATTTATTCTGCTTTTTATCGAACACAGACCTCATATGGACTAACATACAATTTAGAAGACAATGTTAAGATATATACTTTTCCATTGGCAACTGTTATCACAATTTGGTTGTGGATGACGGTCTCCAACAATTCGTGGTGGAGGAAACATAAGACTCGGCCTGACCGAACTTTCGGCCGTATTTACTTTTTTATTACACTTTTTATACCCACCACCATAGAATGGTGACGGGGGTATAATAAGTTTGTCATTCCGTTTGTAACACATCGAAATATCGATTTCCGACTATAAAAGTATATATATTCTTGAAGAAGAAGAATATATATACTTGATCAGAGGGAGAACCCTGATCAAGTATATATATATTACAGCAGACAGGCGGTTATATAAGACGATATAACCGCCTGTCTGCTGTAATCACTCTGCAGCTTTCAATAATGGCGCTATCGTCGTGAAATTTGGCACAGATTAGTTTTTTGTTTGCTGGTAGGTCAAGTTAGAAGATGGGTCATATCGGTCCAGGTTTTAATATAGTCCCCATATACACCGACCTCCGGATTTGGGGTTTTGGGCCTATTCAAACCGTAGTTTTTATCCAATTTGCCTGAAATTGGAAATCTAGAGGTATTTTAGGACCGTAAAGAGGTGTGCTAAAAATTGTGTGTATCGGCCCATGTTTTGGTAAAGCCCCCATATAGACCGATCTCCCGATTATACTTCTTGGGCTTATAAAAGCCATAGTTTTTATCCAATTTGCATGATATTAGAAATCTTGAGGTATTTTAGGACCGTAAATAGGTGTGCTAAAAATGGTGTGTATCGGTCCATGTTTTGGTAAAGCCCCCATATAGACCGATCTCCCGATTTTACTTCTTGGGCTTATAAAAGCCGTAGTTTTTATCCAATTTGCATGATATTAGAAATCTAGAAGTATTTTAGGACCACAAAGAGGTGTGCCAAAAATGGTGAGTATACGTCCATGTTTTGGTATAGCCCCCATTTAGACTGATCTCCTGATTTTATTTCTTGGGCTTATAGAATCCGTAGATTTTATCCGATTTGCCTGAAATCAGAAATCTAGAGGTATTTTAGGACCACAAAGAGATGTGCCTAAAATGGTGAGTATTGGTTCATGTTTTGGTATAGCCCCCGTATAGACCGATCTCCCGATTTTACTTTTTGGACTTCTAGAATCCGTAGATTTTATCCACAAGTGGTAATTTACTATCATAAAAAGAAAATGGTGAGTATCGATCATGAGTGTGCGTGAGCGTGATTAACAAACCAAACAAATGTCGTGCTTGAGCGTGAGTCACGAAAATAATTTCTTCGTGAGTGTGCGTGAGTAACGAATTGCGGAAAAATAGGCTCACGAAAATAATCCCGCCCACGGACATAAAATGCTTACGAGTTGAATTCATCTACGATTTTAGTGACACCTGGAATGTTTTCAGACACTTCCCTAAGGTAAATTACTCATAAATTATTCGTGAGTCACGATATTTTCCGTGAGTCACGACATTTTCGTGCGTGAGTAAGATATTTCTGTCGTATGTGTGTTTGTAAAATATTACTCACGAGCACACCTCTAACATAACTGTATACGGTAAATTTTGAAACATTTCTTTATGACTGAGAACGTCTTATTGAGAATAACTCACTGAGTGCATGAGACTACTTTCTTGTTTCTGCTATTACTTTTTTGTTTTGATTAGTTTTTTAAAATGCTATTTTTGGGAATCGGTTTGTGAGAACATAAACTGTTAATGGTATACATTGTATGACAATTGGCCTAACTAGACGATATTTAAAGATAAAGATTGCGAAATGTGAGAACATGCACCTGGTTTTGCTCCCCACTGTATGTTGGCTGTTTCAATGCAACGAGGCTAATTATGGTATTCCACCCACTATTACACATATTCGCACATGGGCAAGGACAACAAATCACAAACACACATTCAGACTTACACTGTGATAACATGTGCAGAAGTTTAAGTTATGTGTGCAGCCGGTATGCCATAGAACACACCTGCTATTGCTTCATTTGAGTTGTTCGGGTTATATCATAAACTACATTCTATCATCAGGGCTATTAACATAGATTTCAGGAATTCGAGTTACCGACATGCTAATATGTGATATTGATAGACATAACTTGTAGCCGCAAATGTTAGAAAATATAAAAATTAATTATGGATGTTAGTTTAAGGTTTGAGTTAAAATAAACCTGGATGTTCAAAACATTTGCAACCGGCCCTACCATGAACTTAATTTAGGTATATTTCCCAAAATAATAATTTTATTATTTGGGAGATATACATAATAATAAAATTATTTAAATTTAACCTAAACCAGTAAGTAAAGTAGAAAGTCGGGCGGGGCCGACTATATCATACCCTAAACCACCATTACAGAATTAGTAATCATAAGCATTTGTGGGATAACATATAGGTCAGGGAGATAAACCGCAGTTGCATATTTAAGAAAATTAAGGGGTACATGTCTATGGGTGCTTTGTGTCAATCAGACTATATCTCATAGTCAATGTTGCCAGGGAAAATGTTCGGTTTACCCTACAAGGACAAAAAAAGTTCCCTACTTTCCTATACATTCCCAAACAATTTTCGCTACTAGAGTTTTCGTTAAATTTAAAAAAAATTTACAAAACAAAAATGGTTCTCAGTGCTTTATTATCTTAAAACATGAATATGCAACGTATGTAACTTAGAATATAAATTTGTATTACGACCACGGTTGCCACAGTTGGTAGAATTCTACCCAAATTAGTAATCTTTTTTGTTAAATCTTTATAAAAATAAAATTTTGGAAAAATTTCTATAAACAAATTTTTGTGAGAAATTTTTCTATAGAAATAAAATTTTGACAATAAATTCTGTAGAAATAAAATTTTGAGACAAAATTCCACAAAATAAAATTTTCAGAAAATTTTTCATAGAAATATTATTTTGAAAAAAATTTCTATAGAACTACAACTTTGACAAAATGTTCTATAGAGATAAAATGTTGACAAAATTTTCTACAGGAATAAAGTTTACCACATATTGTTAAAGATCAAGCCTTGCCGGCTTTTAATTTCCTCCTCTAGAGCCACCAAAATGTAAAAATTATTACAAATTGTGTTGAGTGAAAATGTCCTACATTGTGGCCCGACGTCCCTACAAGACGCTAAATATTAGAAAAACCCTACATATAGGGAAGGGAGCCACCGTGGTGCAATGGTTAGCATGCCCGCCTTGCATACACAAGGTCGTGGGTTCGATTCCTGCTACGACCGAACACCAAAAAGTTTTTCAGCGGTGGATTATCCCAACTCAGTAATGCTGGTGACATTTCTGAGGGTTTCAAAGCTTCTCTAAGTGGTTTCACTGGAATGTGGAACGCCGTTTGGACTCGGCTATAAAAAGGAGGTCCCTTGTCATTGAGCTTAACATGGAATCGGGCAGCACTCAGTGATAAGAGAGAAGTTCACCACTGTGGTATCACAATGGACTGAATAGTCTAAGTGAGCCTGATACCTCGGGCTGCCACATAACCTAACCTAACCTAACCTACATATAGGTAATTTCCCCTACTTCTAGCAACACTGGCTGTGTTGATATTGCACCTACGGAGTTAGTATGCCACTAATATTGAGGCCATTATTAAAAAAGAGAAAATCGTTAAATTAGTGTGGGTAATAAATACAAATTTGTAAAAATCGAGCAATATTCTTATGTAAGAGCTACAAGTACGTATAAATACGATCGGCTAGTACATCAAAATTTGAAATTTGTGTAACATTGGTTAATAAATAAGAGTACTATGGCCAAATTTGGGAAAATCGAGCGATGCATATATATGGAAGCTATATCTAAATCTGAACCAATTTGCATAATATTTTGCTGGTTTGATTAATACCACAAAAGGTTACCTTGTGCAAGATTTGAGTAAGATCAGTTAAGAAATGAGGCCTGTATGGTCAAACATAAGGTTATTAGGGGTGAATTTTTCAAAATCGGGTGATACATATATGGGAGCTATATCTACATCTGAACCGATTTCGATGAAATTTTGCACATATAGTTAGTACTATAGAGGACTGGATCTAGGCAACTTTTAGTAAGATCGGTTAATAAATAAGGGTTCTATGGCCAAATTTGGGAAAATCGGGCTATACATATATATGGGATCTATATCTAAATCTGAACCGATTTCGATGATTTTTTGCACATATAGTTAGTGCTATAGAAGTCTACATTTAGCCAAATTTGAGAAAGATCGGTTGATAAATAAGGGTTTTATGGCCAAATTTAGAAAAATCGGGCGATACATACATATGAGAGCTATATCTAAATCTGAACCGATTTGGATGAAATTTTGCAGACTTGAAGGGCGATGGAAAAGATTACCTTTTGCCAAATTTGGTGATGATCCGTTTGAAAAAAAAGCGCAACGTGACCCCATTTGTCGAAATCGGGCGATACATATATTGGGAGCTATATCTAAATTTAATCCGATTTCTTCCAAATTCAATAGCGTTCGTCCTTGTGCCCAAAAAACTCTCTGTACCAAATTTCATCAAAATCGGTTAATAATTGCGACCGGAATCCTGTGAACAACAAATACATGGACAGACGGACGGACGGACACCAAGCGCTAGATCGACTCAGGAGGTGATTCTGAGTCGATCGGTATATATTTTATGGGGTCTAAAATCAATATTTCTGGTAGGCAGATTTTTTGGCCGATCAAACTTATTATACCCTGACTACTATGTGGTTTAGGGTATAAAAAAAGAGAAAATCCTTTCTAGAAAAATTGCGAATTTTTGAAAATATTTGATAACAAACGTTCCAGACGAGCTTTATACTGCATTATTAAAAATCATAAAAATTATTTATTTGTCAAAATATCACAGAATTTCTTAATTCAAATCCAAAACACTGAATTCACCGCACACCTTAAGAAATGATGCAAATTCAGTGCAGCGGCTGTTGAAATGGTGGGCATCCGTCCCATGACAACCCCATGTGAAATTCACCGCTTGTGCGTCAATTTGGCACCACTTCCGGATACAAAAGAACATTTTTATTACTTTTTTGGCGACGCTTTTTTTGCTGGGAATATCTTTGAGTTCATTGACTAATTTGGTCATAAACGAGGGTATTAAGCTGTCGGAAGTCTACAAAAACATTTTGTTCCATGTGATATCGCCATAAGCATCCCGGGAAATGCCATCTGCATGGATTATTCAGCGCAATCATGACCTCCAGCACAGGTATAAGGTGGTTAAACAATAAATTTTCGATGTAAAATTCCAGTTGCTTCACTGTCCTGCTCCGTCGGCTAATGTAAAAGTCATTAAATAAACTTTGGAAAGTTGTAAAACAAAAAAATTTGTGTTAATTTTATGCAAAAGGCTTAGGCTATTTATTTGAACCTGAACCATAGGATATCATAGATCATTTAGTCCTAACCAATAGCAAGAAGTAGCGCAGAAGTAATCAAAAGTCATGGCTATAGTATCAACCAGGACTGTGGAGCCGGAGCCGGAGTCGGAGTCTTGGAGTCGGAGTCTGAAGATTTTGCTGGAGTCGGAGTCGTAAAAATTTTGCTCGACTCCGACTCCGGCTAAACCAAATTTTTTAAAACACTTCACATTTTCGTAACTAAGCAAGTTTTTACGCAAATTAGTTTCTATTGCGTTATTCATTCGATCAATGTACAGCATGATTGTAAATGAAAATCAACTTCCACTATCTATCTATCTTTTGATGTTTCCTAGAATGTTAGACTAGCAGATGGGCTGGATCGATCCATTTTAATACCCGAAATTATTTTTATACCCTTCACCACTACTATGGTACAGGGTATAATAAGTTTGTGCATCTGTATGTAACGCCAAGAAATAATTGTCATAGACCCATCTTTTAGTATACCGATCGGCTTAGAATTAAATTCTGAGTCGATTTAGCGATGTCCGTCTGTCTGTATATGTAATTTTGTGCAGGTCGCAGTTTAAGTCCGATCGTCCTCAAATTTGACATAACGTCTTTCTTCGGGTAGAAGACAATCGCTATTGATTTTGGAAAAAAATCGGTTCAGATTTAGATATAGCTGCCATATATAGTTATCACCGATTTGATCATAATTCACGTATTTATGAACCGACGTTCTTCAAATTTTATACATCTGAATGTTTTATCCGTCCCGTAAAAACTGCCAAATATCAGCTAAATCGGTTCGGATTTATATATAGCTCCCATATATATCTTTCGTCCGATTTGGACTTATATGGCTTCAAAAGCCAGAGTTTTGCCCTGATTTGATTAAAATTTTGTAAAAGGAGTACGTTTAATAGTATCGTTAATTGTGCCAAATTTAGTTGAAATCGGTTCAGATTTAGATATAGTTCCCATATATATCTTTCGACCGATTTGGACTTATATGGCCCCAAAAGCCAGAGTTTTGCCCTGATTTGCTTCAAATTTTGCACAACAAGTACGATTAATAGTATCGTTAAGTGTGCTTAATTTGGTTAAAAGTCTAACGCCGTCGGTCTTGATGGTATTGATCCAAAATTTATTAGGATCATACTTCCAACGATTTTGCCTTTTGTTACCCATTTTTTTAATACGATTTTAACCACAAGTATGTACCCCACTATGTGGAAACATGCGAAAATCATTCCGGTTCCCAAATCTAATTTGGACTTCCGTCCCATATCTATACTCAGCTACTTATCTAAGGTTTTCGAGAAGATATTGCACTCTCAGATGTCAGAATATCTTCACCGGGAGTCACTGTTGACTGGTAGGCAGTCTGGGTTTCGCCCGGACCATAGTTGCATCACTGCCCTGGCGGAGGTTTCAGAATCGTTGAGAGGAGATATTGATGACAACAAAGTTGGATTTCTTGTACTTTTGGACCACTCAAAAGCGTTTGATTCTGTTGATCATCAAAATCTGGCCATGAAATTGAGACGTTTCTTTAAATTCTCATCAACCGCATTGGACCTGATTACGTCGTACCTTAAGGACAGGATTCAAACAGTTTATAGTGGAGGCGATAGATCGGGACCTCTACCTGTATATAGGGGTGTACCACAGGGGTCCATTATAGGTCCGTTATTATTCTCACTATATGCCAACGATCTCCCCCTACAATTAGAGCATTGCAAGACTGTCATGTATGCTGATGACGTCCAGGTTTTCCTGAGCGGCAATGTTAGCAGTATCAGGGACACTGTAGAGAGGCTTAACTATGATCTTAACCGTGTATTTAATTGGGCGAAGGCTAACGGATTATTGCTGAACCCTACTAAATCGAAATGCCTTATAATACACAGGAACAAGCATTTCCACCCACATGCGCCGGATATTATTATAAATGGTCAGAAGGTAGATGTTGTCACCAGAGCGAAGAATTTAGGAGTAATTTTCAATAGTTCACTTAGTTGGACAGATCATGTCAATTCTGCTGCGGGCCAGACTTATGCTAGGTTAAGAGCGCTGTGGTTTAGCCACTCCTATACGCCACTGAACATACGAATTCTCTTGGCGAAAACTTTACTAGTACCAGGACTGATTTATGGCTGTGAACTTTTTTCTAATTGTGACTCGGGGAGTCTACGGACGTTAACTGTTGCCTTCAATAGCATCATCCGTTATGTGTATGGACTGAATAGGCGACAACGGGTCGCACATCTAGCGAATTCTCTGTATGGTTTCAGTTTTCAGACTCTCCTCAATTCAAAGGCTTTGATATTTTTGCAGAAACTTATAGTAAAACGGACACCGGATAACTTGTATTACAAATTGAGATTCGCAAGATCAACCAGAGGAAGAAAAATAATACCATTTAGGCGTCGATGTCTTGTTTCCGAATGGCATTTCTTTATCAGTACAATACGTCTTTGGAACACATTACCGAGCAACATACAAAGCATCAGCAACCCCTTTATTTTTAAAAAGCGAATACTACAATTGTATCGGAATTAATTTACATCTATCTTGTCTTTCATAAAATTCTATTTACATACTATCACGTCTTTGCACTTAAATGTTAAATTTTTCTTCGATATTATTATAAATACTAATAACATATTACTTTTCAAAAATTATTTATTATATAAATTATTAATATTTAAAAGAAATGTTTTTCCTCAATTTTTTTTTATAAAATTTCCCATAATATGAATTATTGTAATCTTAATTAAGATGGATATTATTTCAACTATTGAAATCTGCACTATAATTATAAGACATTGTCTTGCTGTGTAGAAATATACAAATAAGTAAATAAAATAAATAAATAAAATAAATAAAATCGGTTCCGATTTAGATATAGCTCCCATATATATCTTTCGTCCGCTACTCTGATTTACGTGAAATTTTGCAGAGGAAGTAGAATTGAACTTGAAAATTTGCACAGGCAGTAGAATTAAGGTTCTGCATATGCGTGTTTATTTTGGTTGAAATCGGTTCAGATTTTGATATAGCTCCCATATATATCTTTCGCCCGATTTTCCGTCATATGACCACAGAGGTCAAAGTTGTTATCCGATTTACGTGAAATTTTGCACAGGGAGTAGATTCAACACAGTAACTATGCATGTGATTCAGATTTCGCTATAGATTCCATATATATGTTTTTCCTATTTAGGCAAAACTGGCCGAAATACCTACATTTTCCTTATCAAATCGCCACTGCTAAGTCGAAAACTTATCAAAATGACTCAAATTTTCCTACTACTCTATTACACATCTATCGACCGATATATCATAAATACACTTTTGCGAAGTTGCCTCAAAATTGGTTCATATTTAAATGTTTCCTATATTTTTTTTACTAACATTGTGTTCCACCTCAGCGCATTAGCCGACTTAAATGTACATTCATAAGTATTGCAGAACTCTGTACAGATCTGCTCAGATATACAGAATATATGTGTATGGATTCATATAGCATCCAACACATTGGACGGATTTGATATGGTATCGAAAATGTGGACTTACAAAGTGCTGAAGGGTATAATATAGTCGGCCCCGCCCGACTTTAGACTTTCCTTACTTGTTTTTATATATAAATTGTATAAAATGCCTATATAGACAAATATCACGATTTTACTTCTTAAAATTCTGGAAACCTAATTATTTTTTTTCAAATTTTGTGCTTTTATAAATTCACATGATGGAGATTGTTCTTATCTACACATATTTTTATGTGGTCTCTATATAGTCTTGTGTCGTATTTTAATTTATTTGCCTGAAATTAAAATTTAGAGTTCTTCACATCCCTAAAATGATGAGATTTGTCGTCGAGTCGTATCAAAAATTAAAATTAGAGTTCTTTTGGACATATAAACACATATGGCAAAATAGAGAACTTATATCGGTCTATTTTTGGAACACTACACCTTAAAATTAGAATTGGAATACTGTTAAAATGAGATTTAGGTACACCACCTGGAGTCGACTCCGGAGTCGGAGTCGGAGTTGAGGCTAATAAGAAATGCTGGAGTCGGAGCCGGAGTCGAGCAAAATTGACTCGACTCCACAGCCCTGGGTATAATAACGGAAGAGAATTGTTTCGATGATCCTTCCAAACATTTGACTTTACTTATACCCAATACAATAGTTCGGTTATTTAGTAGATCCAGATGATATCTAACAAAACCATACAAAGGAATTTCATTTAATTTCAATTTTCCCGAAATTCTCTTATCTTCAATTGAGGAAAGCAAAACAGCTAGCAGATGTTATGCAAATTTAATAAAATTTGCAAAATATTCCTGATTGTATTTATAAAATATTGCTTGTGTTTGTAATTAATAACACATGGTTTATTTCCCCATTGCGACCGTATGAATACATCACTCTGAGTACAATATCCAGTTGCACAGTTCATGGTCAACAACGTAGCTGCAAAACTTATTAATATAACACTATAATTATACCGAAATGTTGATTGTTTTTTTTGTAAAAACTCAAGTATTGTTGAGATGTTTTTTATTTATTTTTTGAATTTTTTCTTGTTTGCCCGGGATTTCATAATGTCCACCTCAATGCCGTGGTAATTCGTGGAATGAAAATAAAAAAAATATGGAAATTATGGGCTATGGTTTTGCTCTACCATTTGGTCTCTTTGGCATTTTTTGTTTATTATTATAGAATTAATTGGTTATTTATAAAATATTCGTTCATCTTCACCAGCGATAAATTTGCGTTTGCAAATTACACGCAAAAAATAATTATTTCCTCCCAAACGAAATATTGGACAAACAAAGTTCGTTTCTCATTTGCTTTTCGCTGTAAGGAAGTTTATTTGGAAGAAAAGTATATACTTTTTGTGATAAACGTTTATTATTTTCCAGGATGTAAAAACAATTTCATAAAGACTAAACTCAAAAACAATCTTTTCTGGTTAATTGCATTTTCCCTCACATATTTCTCACTTCCACGAGTTTTTTAGTTCTTAGCACCTTTTCCTGTAATACAAACAATGTAGAAGAAATTATTCGATTTTATAAATTTTTATTTTAAAATTTTTATTTTATTTTAAAATTATTCAAGTGCGTCAATAGTTTATTAGATGCTATTCATCTTCAATGTGATTTAAATTCGATTGTGAATTGGTGTGAGATTAATCACTTGTCACTAAATGTTAGAAAATGTTTTTATGTATGTTTTAGTCGTCGTCACTCCCCAGTGATATCTGAGTATTATGCTACCGATAATCGTATTAGGCAAGTTAGTGAGATTTTGGATCTCGGCATTTTTTTCGATTCTAAATTATAATTTAATGCTCATATTGATTACATTATGCCAAAAGCCTATATTATGCCCTTTTAGCTTTGATCAGACGACATAGTACAGAGTTTCAAGATCCTTATGTTCGCAAGACTTTGTACACTGCGCTTGTAAGGACAAACTTAGAATATGCACAAATTGTTTGGATCCCGTCGTGAAGTATCAATCGTATTCAACGTCTTCAGAAAAAAATTGTGAAGTTTTGCTTAAGTTCACTCAATTTTACTGAGCCAATTCCACCCTATGAGCATCGATGTAAATTGATACATTTGCCTACATTAAAAGATCGAAGCCTTCTGCAATGCATTCTATTCTTATATAAAGTTATATGTGGCACTTTAGATTGTCCTTATATTCTTAGTAAAATAGGATTTCATGTACTATCCCGAATATTAAGAAATTTTGAAGTTTTTCATGTTCCTTGTCATAGAACTAGCTACGCTATGAATGAACCCATCACCATCATCAGATTTCTTACAGAATGTAATAGAATAACTTTGCTATACGACGTAGACTTTTCTTTGAATATTAATCAATTTAAGAACTTGTTAAACACAATTTATTATAAAGCATTAGCCTGTAAGGAATATTTTCCCTAGACGAAATAAATAAATTTTTATAATTTTACCATTCGCCTGGATGGAGAATCGAACCGCGGACCATGCAATTTGTAAGCCAGCACACAATCTACTGAGCCAAGTAGCTGTTACTGTACTCAATAGATAATTATCCATATAAGTTATATTTATATAGCATACACTCAAAAAAAAGTGAACTTTATATTTCACCACAGCCAATTTAACTTTATTTTAGTTCGTGGAATAATTTTGTTTGGAGAAAATTTCCTTTACTCTAATATTTTTTTGCGTACGTTAGTTAAATGAACTAAAAAACCGGGGGAAAATATACACAAAGGAAGTCCAAAAATTTACTAAATTCGTACTTCTCACAAAATAATTCAGAATTTCTTAAAACTTGTAAATTTGACCAATAATGCGCCCATCATGAACTTCGTATGTCACTAAAGACATTCTTGCAATTTTGAACTCCAATTTTTTTCCTTCAAACTACAAAATTTTCTTTAAAAAGTGCAAAAAATTAATTATGTCTAATAAATTTTCTTGAATTTGTCGAAAAATATTTACTTATGTTTGAGATATCGGCGTGATGCCAGCGTTTGTAATACTGTTTAGTTAAAATTTTCTAAAAAAATTCTAAAATTAACCAAAAGTTTTCTTCCTGGTGTGTTCATTGTTTTTTCAGTGTAGCTTGCGGCGCCCACGAGCCGATTAAAGAAACTTTATTTAACAGAAACAAACATTTAGTTGGGCACCCTGGAGCAGTGGTTGCTACGTCCGCCTTGCATGCCAAGAGTCGTGGGTTCGATCCCTGCATCGACCGAACACCAAAAAGTTTTTTGTTTTTTTTTTTTACATATATTCCAGATATGTTGGGAAGATTCCGAAAAGATGTTCAACATTACATACTACTATATTAAATTTTTACTGTGAACTATAAAATGTGTCTTATTAAAGACTTAAAGTCAGAAAAGAACAGAGCTTGATATAAATGAAATGGACTGTCTTGTTGGTTCAAAATTAATTTTTTTATTAAATTTTTTTTTTGTAACAAACTAATTTTTTGGTGATAAAAGTTTAAAATTTTCGAAGAAATTCAAAAAACTCTAACAAAAGAAAAACGTTTTCGGTACACGTTTTCCAAACCTTTTTTTCTTTGCGTGTATGCTGAAATCGCACTAACATCCGAACGAAACGATATATCGGCTTGAAACTTGACACAAGTAGTTGTAGTTATTCGAAATAGGCCATATCGGACCACTTGAAGGTGTAGCTTCAATACAAGCCTCTCCCCAGATTTGACTTCCTCACAATCCAGTTGAATTTTGGTACGTTATGTCGAATAATCATACTGTATATGCAGAGTGGATGATATGTATTACAACGAACTTTAGGTTGCTATCATTTATAAACAGTTCGTCTGACAGCTGACAAATTTATTCCAGTGAGAGTTCATTTTATTGTTTACAAGCCTACAAAATAGTATGATAGTGATAGTGAGATTATGAAAGTGAATGACAGATTTGATCCATGCCGCAGTGGTAGTACACTTAAATTTCCAAATTCAGACTCGACTACAAGTAGAAATTATGATTTGTTTCAAGTAAAAAAGTTTACAAACAAGTGTTGAAAAACATTTGCTATTTTTTTGCTTCGTAGTCAAAATACTAAAAGCCCACAATTGTAGATACTGTTTCATTAATTTAGAATAGATTTTCTTTCAGAATTTTTCAAAATTTTCTTTCATGCTGGGATACCAAATTTTTAGCCGAATCACTAAAATAATAAAATTTCAAAGGCCGATGGTGATTTTGAATAAAACACAAACTATTTAGGAAATTATTGTAATTTTATTTTATTATGATATATTGGTAGTACTTAATTATGTATGGAACAAAATATCGGCCAAATGGGCGCCGCGACCTCGTGACTCACCTTCATCCGATGGTCCAAATTTTCGATGACGCTGAGGCACCATTTACAGTAACTGCCTGAGCGGCTTCATTTTGGAAAAAATACGGCCCGATGATGCCGCCAGCCCATAAACCGCACCAAACAGTCACTCTTTGTGGGTGCATTGGTTTTTCGACAATCACTCTTGGATTCTCATTCGCCCAAATGCGGCAATTCTGTTTATTGACGAATCCGCTGAGGTGAAAATGTGCATCATCGCTGAAGGTGATTTTCTTCGAAAATTGATCATCCACTGTTGCCATTTCTTGGAACCATTCTGCCCATTAACGACGTCCATGGTTCAAATTGAGTAGGTCTGAAATAGAGAAATATCAAATAAAATTCGGAAAAAAACTTGGCGTTTAGATGTGCTTCACATTCACCATTTACAAGGAAAAAACGACTTCATTGAAAAGTTGATCGATTTTTGGACAAGGAAAAAACTTCGATTTATGTCTTCAATGCTAAGCCAAATTTGCATTCGTAATTTAAGGACACGAAATCTTTTGTCTCACGACAATATTTTTTTTTTAGTGTAGGTTGTCAGGTCTGGTTGTCTCCAAGATTTGATTAAGATTGACATGAAATAAAGTTCAGCAGTCCTTAACAGTCCTACCAACCCCCAAAAAAAAAAAAAAAAACCTTTTGGCCACATTTGTGCATTCATATCCCAAGTTCCAGGGGTAATATTTATATTGTCAAGTGGATATTCAAAACATTTTTAATATTTACCATGAGTCATATACTACATGGTTATCCCCTCTCTTTCGTGACCCACTTTCCAATCGTCCACATCGTCAAGTACCAATTCCAAACTAGTGATGTCAATTTAAATCAAACCATAATGTATGAAAACTATACAGAGCAAAGCAAATGATGAGATGTAACATAGTTATGATTGCTAATATTTCATATCAATTGGTTGTCTCAACTAAGTTTTTGGATTAATTTATGATAGTAGAATTGAATATTGAATGCTACTTCAAAGTTCTGTAATTCCGTAGGTAGATTGAGCGAACTTGTTTATGCAATTCAGCTTCTTGTTCAGAGCAACTTTGGCCCAATAACACTTCTAAAACGGATGTGTGTGAGCCCTTCCAAAGAAGAGAATGGATTGGATGGAAATCCCTTGCACCCTTGTAAGAAGAGTTTTCCCTTTAAGTTCTATGAGCAACATTTATTTCTTTCAATTACCCTGCAAACATTATCTATGGAAAGTGGATCTAAACAGTTTGGCCATGGCAGATAAACTTATATCTCTAAAACTAGAAAAACAATGTAAATACGGCTTAAAGAGAATATTGTTAGGGATTTTCTGATATTTTTTAATTTAATATGTTGAACAGTTTTATGTAGCGGAAGTGCCTTAATTTTGAACATAACGGTATATCTCGAAAAATCGAGCTGATAGAAAAAAACCAAGTGCATACACGCAAAAAAATAATTCTTTCCTCTCAAACGAAATTTTAGACAAACAAAGTTCGTTTCTCATTTGCTTTTCGCTGTAAGGAAGTGTATTTGGAAGAAAAGTATATACTTTTTGTGATAAACGTTTATTCTTTTCCAGGATGTAAAAACAATTTTATAAAGACTAGCTCAAAAAACATTATTTTCTTGCTAATTGCATTGTCCCTCACATCTTTCTCACATCCACGAGGATTTTTAGTTCTTAACACCTTTTCCTGTAATACCAACAATGTAGAAGAAATTATACGATTTTATAAATTTTAAAATTTTTTTTTACCTTTCGCCTGGACGGAGAATCGAACCGCGGACCATGCACACTGTAAGCCAACACACTAACCACTGAGCTATGTACCTGTTATGGTCATCAATAGATAAATACCCATATAAGTTATATTTATATAGCATAGCTTGCGGCGCCCACGAACCGAATAAACAAAGTTTATTTAACAGAAACAAACATTTAGTTTGGCACCGTGGAGCAGTGGTAGCTACGTCCGACTCTCATGCCAAGGGTCGTGGGTTCGATCCCTGCTTCGGCCAAAGTTTTTTTTTTGCTTTTGTTTTTTTACATATATTCCAGATATATTCGGAAGATTCCGAAAAAATGTTCAACATTACATTGTACTATATTAAATTTTGAACTGTAAAATGTGTGTTATTAAAGACCTAAAGTCAGAAAAGAACAGTGTTTGATATAAACGAAATGGACTGTGTTGTTATTTCAAAAATAACTTTTTTTATTGAAAAAATAAAAATTTTGTAACAAACGAATTTTTTTGGTGATAAAAGTTTAAAATTTTCGAAGCAATTCAAAAAACTCTAACAAAAGAAAAACGTTTTCGGTACACGTTTTCCAAACGTTTTTTTTCTTTGCGTGTATTTGGATTCAACGACCTAAAATTACTAAAAGTTTGCTATAAATTTCAAATCAACACACAACAAGTATATACGGCCGTAAGTTCGGCCAGGCCGTAGCTTATGTACCCTCCACCATGGATTGCGTAGAAACTTCTACTGAAGACTGTCATCCACAATCGAATTACTTGGGTTGTGGTGACACTTGCCGATGGCAAGGTATCTTAAAACTTCCTAACACCGTCTTCTAAATTGCAAGGTAGTCCATACGTAGTATATATTAAACTAAAAAGGCCGATTAAATACGTATATAATAAAGTTTGACAAAATTTTGTATAGAAACAAAATATTAATAAAAGTTTCTATAGAAATAAAATTTTGACAACATTTTCTATAGAAGTAAAATTTGGACAAAATTTTCTATAGAAATAAAATTAAAAAAAAAAAAAAAATTCTATAGAAATAAAATTTTGTCAAAATTTTCTATAGAAAAAAAATTTGACAAAAATTTCTATAGTAATAAAATTTTGACAAAATTTCCTATAGAAATAACATTTTGACAAAATTTTCTGTAGAAATAAAATTTTGTCAAAATTTTATTTTCTATAGAAATAAAATTTTGACAAAATTTTCAATAGAATTAAAAATTTTGACAACATTTTCTATAGAAGTAAAATTTTTCCAAAATTTTCTATAGAAATAAAGTTTGACAAAATTTTCTATAGGAATAACATTTTGAAAAAATTGTCTATAGAAATAAAATTTTGACAAAGTTTTCTGTAGAAATAAAATTTTGGTAGATTATTTTTGGCTCGAGTGGCAACCATGATTATGAACCGATATGGACTAATTTTTGTGTGATTGGGGATCGACTATATAACTAACAGGTTGGCTGATAAGTCCCCGGTCTAACAAAGAAAAAACACATTTTTTTGTCAAAATTCGTTTTTATCATTCAACATAGTTCCCTTCAAGAGCGATACAACGATTATAACGACCTTCCAATTTTTTGATACCATTTTGGTAGTACTCCTTCGGTTTTGCCTCAAAATAGGCCTCAGTTTCGGCGATCACATCTTCATTTTTCCCTGCGAGCATCCTTTTGAGGTCTGAGAACAAGAAAAAGTCGCTGGGGCCAGATCTGGGGAATACGGTGGGTGGGGAAACAATTCGAAGCCCAATTCATGAATTTTTGCCATCGTTCTCAATGACTTGTGGCACGGGGCGTTGTCTTGGTGGAACAACACTTTTTTCTTCTTCATATGGGGCCGTTTTGCCGCGATTTCGACATTCAAACGCTCCAATAACGCCATATAATAGTCACTGTTGATGGTTTTTCCCTTCTCAAGATAATCGATAAAAATTATTCCATGCGCATCCCAAAAAACAGTGGCCATTACTTTGCCAGCGGACTTTGGATTCCACGCTTCGGAGACGGTTCACCGGTCGCTGTCCACTCAGCCGACTGTCGATTGGACTCAGGAGTATAGTGATGGAGCCATGTTTCATCATTGTCACATATCGGGTGTATTACGAGTTAACAGCTGCAAACACCGCTCAGAATCATCAACACGTTGTTGTTTTTGGTCAAATGTGAGCTCGCGCGGCACCCATTTTGCACAGAGCTTCCGCATATCCATAATATTGATGAATGATATGACCAACACTTTCCTTTGATATCTTTAAGGTCTCTGCTATCTCGATCAACTTCATTTTGTGGATTTTTTTGATGTTTTCGTCGGTAACCACCTCTTTCGGGCGTCCACTGCGTTCACCGTCCTCCGTGCTCATTTTGAATTTGAATTTGAATTTTGAACTTCAATTTTGCATACCAATAAACTCATTATCAAGCCAAATTTTTGCTTCCACCGTATTTTTTTCCCTTCACAAAACAGTATTTTACCAAAACTCGAAATTCCTTTTTTTCCATTTTTTTTCACAATAACAAAAGTTGCTTCACAAAAGACGCTCTATCGCACAAACTAATTGACTTACAGACGTCAAATTTTGACACGAATCATTTGAAGGTTGGTACTATATAAAAATAATACTAGCGACGCCATCTATGTGCCAGACCAAGAGACTCCGGAGATCACATCTGGAGAACGGTTTATATGGGGGCTATATATAATCATGGACCGATATGGACCAATTCGTGTCCATATCGTGTTTGTTAAAGACCACATACTAACACCACGTTCCAAATTTCAACCGGATTGGATGAATTTTGCTTCTCTAAGAGACTCCGGAGGTCAAATCTGGGGAACGGTTATGGGGGTTATATATAATTATGGACCGATATGGACCAATTCGTGTCCATATCGTGTTTGTTAAAGACCACATACTAACACCACGTTCCAAATTTTAACCGGATTGGATGAATTTTGCTCCTCTAAGAGACTCCGGAGGTCAAATCTGGTGATCGGTTTATATGGGGCTATATATAATTATGGACCGATATGGACCAATTCGTGTCCATATCGTGTTTGTTAAAGACGACATACTAACACCACGTACCAAATTTCAACCGGATCGGACGAATTTTGCTCCTCTAAAAGGCTTCAGAGGTCAAATGTGGTGATCGGTTTATATTGGTGCTATATATAATTATGGACCGATATGGACCAATTTTTGCCGACCATATACTTACACCATGTACCAAATTTCAGCCAGATCGGAAATATGCTACTCTTATAGGATCCGCCAGCCAAATCTGGGGGTCCGTTTATATGGGGGCTATACGTAATAGTGGACCGATATAGCCCATTTGCAATACCATCTGACCTACATCAATAACAACTACTTGTGCCAAGTTTGAAGTCGATAGCTTGTTTCGTTCGAAAGTTAGCGTGATTTCAACAGACGGGCGGACGGACATGCTTAGATCGACTCAGAATTTCTCCACGACCAAGAATATATATACTTTATGGGGTCTTAGAGCAATATTTCGATGTATTACAAACGGAATGACAAAGTTTATATACCCCTCATCCTATGGTGGAGGCTATAAAAAGTTAAATTTTGGTTCCCTGTGTTATCTATTATTATAGGATGGTAGATATGTAATGCAACAAAGTAAAACGCTACTCTCCAAAATCCCCTAGGCGCAAGAGTCCAAGGGACTGAGATTTGGAAATTTTGGTTACCACTATGCTGTAGAAATAAAGCCAGAAACCTCCTTTGAAGCGCGCTGAGTCCTATTGGAATGTCCATGGTCTACAGACGAAATGTTTGTCTGCCCAGGGCTTAAATATTTTCTTCAGGACATCGGCCCATACCATTACCATCGGCAGCGTTGGAGCTCTGGTGTAAATTTTCAGCTGACGTCTTTTCCATATATAGGCGATCATTGGGTTTGTTCCCAAACTGTTTTGGAAAGGCTTCTTAACCCGTGCAAAAAATTGGTGGATCTAATTAGATGTGATCAGATCTCAATATTGGCCACTTTGGATTTAACCAGATATGATGAGATATAATTATATATAACTATATAATCCCATATATGACAAGATCTAACATCAGATCTATCTAGATCTAGGTCAATATTGAGATCTCATCAGATCTAATTCTATGGCAATTAGATATAATCATATCTTACCAATTTTCGGATCTGCTCAGATCTAATAAGAGCTTCCAATGTTTACTCGGGTAAAATAAAATTCAGTAACTGGCCAATTTCGTGCAAGTGAAGCAATTCCTTGGCTCTTTTCACTTTAACTTTTTTGTGCGTCGGTGAGCTCTTGCTCATTTTTATGCTGCATCCATTCTCGCGATATGTTCAATTTACGAAAAAGTTTTCTACTAGTGGGATCCATCGTGGTGCAATGGTTACCATGCCCGTATTGCATAGAAACAAAGAGTTCGAAATTGGTCGAAACTTGGTGAATTTTATCGTGAGCGTGAATTTTTTCGTGAACGTGAGTTTTTTCGTGAGCGTAATTGCGTAGAAGTTTTACACAGAGTCTTTCACGAACAGGATTTGATTTTCACTCACGTATGACATATTTTTGTTTAGTCCCATTCACGAGATTTAGTTTAAATTTCATTCCCGACTGACATTATTCTCGCGTGAATCACCCGTGTCAAGCACACCTTTGTTGCAGATCAAATGGATAAATGGTTACGACGAACGAGTGCATTAAATTGGAAAACTGGATAAGTACAGATTGCGAAGATTGAAGTTTGTTGGATTTTACAAGATTTTCGGGAGCGGATGACATTGATTTAGAAGAATAAAAAAAAGTTTCATTTTACAAGCAAATAAACCTCACTTTTTACTCACAGTAGGTTGAAGGCTTTTTCTTTATATCTGAGAACCATTGCTTTAGCTAGGATGACAAAGCCACCTTTCTGCGTAGATATCCTTATGTTGAGATCGCACATGAAGTTCCATGTAAATGACTTTCAACTTTTTTTGTTTTGTGTTAAACTATCCTCTTTGACTTGAAATGAAATATTTGAAGTTGTGTTATTTTGTTTTTTTTTTTTTTTTTTGTTAAAATTTCAAAGCAATTGTAACCAAAGTGAAAAGTTTTTCTAGAGAAATAAGTTGCTTTGCATTTCAAAGTCATATTGACCATCATTTTCCTACAGTTGTAATTGCCATCAACCTCTATGAACTTGGACATAATTGTTGGTCAAATGAAGATGACAAAACAAACTTTAATTTTCAATGTGAAGAAAAGTAAAAATGGCCATACTCCAATACACAGAAAAAAAGTTTTGTTTATGTGAAAAATTAACTATTTCGTACGAAAATTTCATTAAAATGCTTTCCATTCATTGGGATTTTCCTGATGCGTTGTTAAATAGCGAGCATTTACTGACATTTTTGGGTTTTCAACTACCATTTACGAAATTCGTTCTTCTTATAAAAGTAAAAAATTAACTAAAAAAAAGTAAAGAAAAAGTATTATTGAAAATTGTAAGAAATTTTTCTTCTACTTTAGGTTCAATTGAACTTACTCGTACGGTCATTGATTTTTTATACCATCTTTGAGTTCAAACAATTTTTGATGGATGCGTGAAAGAAAAGAAAATTTCATTGGGGTGGGAAAATTTTCTTACAAACACAAGTTTGCAAGTCTGGCCGAAAGTTCCAGACCGAATCTTATGTACCCTCCTCCATGGATTGCGTACAAAGTTCTACTAAAGCCTGTTATCCATATCCGAATTACTTGGGTTGTGGTAGCATCTAGCGATGACAAGGTATATTAAACCTACTTAACATTATCTTATAAAATGGTATGTTAGTCAATATGGAGTCTATGTTAGATAGAACAAGTATAAACAGAGGTAAGATCCGACAAACCGAATCTTAAATATCCATCATAATGAATTAAATATAATAGTCTTCTCTGAAAGCCACTCATCGTTGGGGGATACTTGAAAATATATTGAGTTTCAGGTGGATTTTGAGAAACTTACTACCACAGGATGTTCGGTTCAAATGACACGCTTATATACACCCAGAGAAGGAATATGATCACCTCAAACATGTTTCAAGAGCAAAATGTTATTTTTGTATGGTGACCATGTAACATGTTTGTCAATAAAATGTTATTTTCTCGTCAAACATAACCTTCTTGTCGAAATCAGATACATGATTTCCGAGAAAAAAACATGGTTGCGAAAACCATGTTACATGGTCACCACGCAAAAATAACATTTTGCTCTTAAAACATGTTTGAGGTGATCATATTCCTTCTCTGGGTGTATATAACAACTTTGCCCGACAAAAACCCATTATGGACCGATATAGACCAGTGTTTGCATGGCTTTGGGAAGGCATATACTAACATCATGTACCGAATTCCAACCGGATCGGATGAAATTTACTCCTCTACAAGGTTCCGGATCAGTTAATATGGGGGCTATATAGAATTATGGACTTATAGTTACATGGTTGTTAGAGAATATATAACTCTATGGCTTGTTTCGTTCGGAAGTTAGCGGGATTTTCACAGACGGAAATCGCTTGATGATCTTAGAATTTCACTACGACCCAGAATATAAATACTTTATGGGGTCTGAAATCAATATTTTAATGTGTTATACCCTCCCCTATTAATGGAGGGTGTAATAAAACCAGGGTTGCCATTTTGGGCCGATCGGACCGAAATTCCTCCAAAAAATCATTAAATTTTAAATTTGATCCGATGGTCGGACCAAATCGAATTGGGTTGATTTTGGTCCAAATCGGTAATTTTTCACAATTTTTAAAATTTTGATAAAATTTTCTGTAGAAATAAAATTTTGCCAAAAGTTTCTATAGAAATAAAATTTTAGCACAATTATCTATAGAAATAAAATTTTAACAAAATCTTCTATAGAAATAAAATTTTGACAAAATCGTCTATAGAAATAAAATTTTAACAAAATTGTCTATAGAAATAATATATTGACAAAATAAAAGTTTTTCTGTTTTTTTTTCGAGCTTGAGATCTATATGTATTTTTTATTTTCCTTCAATATTTCGCAATTTCCTTGAATTGCTTCTTCAGGAAGTAATGATATCTGTTACAATAACTAAACACTTATTCTTATTAGAGTCAGCGAAACATAACTGCTCTCGTCTGGTTTCTTTATTGCACCAGTGCAATAGTGCAGTAGAGCAGTGATGTTTCGCTGACTCTAATAAGAATAAGTGTTTAGTTATTGTAACAGATATCATTACTTCCTGAAGAAGCAATTCAAGGAAATTGCGAAATATTGAAGAAAAATAAAAAATACATATAGATCTCAAGCTCGAAAAAACTTTTATTTGAAAAATAAAGATCGAAATAAACAACAAAAAGATAAAATTTTGACAAAATTGTCTATAGAAATAAAATTTTGACAAAATTTTCTATAGAAATAAAATTTTGACAAAATTGTCTATAGAAATAAAATTTTGACAAAATTTTCTATTTGAATAAAATTTGGACAACATTTTCTATAGAAATACAATTTTGACAACATTTTCTGTAGAAATAAAATTTTGACAAAATTTTCTATAGAAATAAAATTTTGACAAAATTTTCTATAGAAATAAATTTTGACAAAATTTTCTATAGAAATAAAATTTTGACAAAATTTTCTATAGAAATAAAATTTTGACAAAACTTTCTATAGAAATAAAATTTTGACAAAACTTTCTATAGAAATAAAATTTTGACAAAATTTTCTATAGAAATAAAATTTTGACAACATTTTCTATAGAAATAAAATTTTGACAAAATTTTCTATAGAAATAAAATTTTAACAAAATTTTCTATATGAATAAAATTTGGACAACATTTTCTATGGAAATAAAATTTTGACAAAATTTTCTATAGAAGTAAAATTTTGACAAAATTTTCTATAGAAATAAAATTTTGACAAAATTTTCTATATGAATAAAATTTGGACAACATTTTCTATAGAAATAAAATTTGGACAAAATCGTCTAAGAAATAAAATTTGGACAAAATTTTCTATAGAAATAAAATTTTAACAAAATTGTCTATAGAAATAATATTTTGACAAAATTTTCTATAGAGAAATAAATAGAAATACAAATTTTGAATAGAAATAAAAATTTGAAAAAATTTTCTACCGTAGAAAAAATTTTTGGAAAAATTTTAACTTTTAAATTATATTAATGTAATTTGGGAAAATATTGGTCCAAAATAAAAATTCATTGTGGCAACGCTGAATACAACTCTGCTATTTGCTTCTAAATGCTTCGTGTTCACACTAAAAAAGCAAATAAATGAACAATTTGATTTAAACATAATTATATACATTTCTTATTCTTAGTTGGTCACCAGGAACTAATTATTAAAATAATTTTCTCTTTTTTCTCTTTCCATAGGTAAGTAAATCTTGTGAAGGAATTTGTGGCTTGCTTTGTGTGTTGCTATAGAGTCTGCATTTGTCGCTGTGCATCATTTGGTAAGAAATGATTCAATTTTAACTTATGGCAATTTCGATTCCAATTAAAAGTCCAGAATTTTAGATGCAAACAAGTATCTTCTTCTTTAGTTAGCATTGAACTTATTTCTATGGCCATTAAACTTTATACAAAACGACGTTCTAAAATCGGACCGTAACAAAATGAAATGGGAACGTTCACGAAAAATAAAAACGGAATGTTCATGGTTTCGTTCACAATTTCATGAACCTGTTTTCGTTTTTTGTTGGCCATGAAAATTCTTTCGTTCTTATAACATCGTCGTCGGTGGTGCAATGTGCTAAGGCTACTGCTAACGCGCATGGAGCTGACAATCCAGGTTCGAGTTGACCCTCTAAAGGGTGATACGGTCAAAATTTGGTCAATATAAACTTCTTTCAATTTTGCATTTAAAAAACCTGAACACCCCTCATTTTGAAGGTGTGTGTGTGTAGAATGTTGCTCCTATTTTGATTTTGGAATTCACTCTTCAGTTGTCAAAATGCCGTCCAAGCAAGAAGAGCAGCGTAACAAAATTTTGCTCGCGCATCGCGAAAATCCGAGCTACTCGCACGGGGAACGTTTGTCGACAGCCAGGAAGTCTGGATCGGGGGGAAATCAAAAACCGGAAGCCGCTGAGACGACAAAGAGAGTTGCCGGTAGTTTCAAGCGAAACCCTAACCTCTCTCTCCGAGATGCCGCAAATAAGCTGGGTGTATCGTCTACAACCGTACATCGAGCCAAAAAACGAGCCGGACTATTGACTTACAAGAAGGTAGTGACTCGAAATCGCGATGATAAACAAAATACGACGGCCAACGCGCGATCCCGGAGGCTGTACACGACGATGCTGACGAAGTTTGACTGCGTGGTAATGGACGACGAAACCTACGTCAAAGCCGATTACAAGCAGCTTCCAGGACAGGAGTTTTATACGGCAAAAGGAAGGGGAAAGGTAGCAGATATTTTCAAGCACATAAAACTGTCAAAGTTCGCAAAGAAATATCTGGTTTGGCAAGCCATCTGTACCTGTGGCTTTAAAAGCAGCATTTTCATAGCTTCCGGGACTGTCAACCAAGAAATTTACGTAGAAGATTGTTTGAATAAACGTCTGCTTCCTTTCCTGAAGAAACACGGTTGTTCCGTACTGTTTTGGCCGGATTTGGCATCTTGCCATTACGGGAAAAAGGCCATGGAGTGGTACGCCGCCAACAACGTGCAGGTGGTTCCCAAGGACAAGAACCCTCCCAACAAGCCAGAGCTCCGCCCAATTGAGAAATACTGGGTTATTGTCAAGCGGAACCTAAAGAAGACCAAAAAAACTGCTAAGGACGAGCAGCAGTTCAAGGCAAACTGGCTTTCTGCGGCGAAGAAGGTGGACAAGGTGGCTGTACAAAATCTGATGGCAGGTGTCAAGCGTGAGGCCCGGCAATTCGGATTTGAAAAAGCGAAAGCCTAACTGAATATTTTTCCTGAATTTTATACTAATTGAACTTGAAAAAGAAATTTAATTTGATTTTTTAAATAAACGATTTCACCGATTTACACGCGTTTTCCCTTGACCAAATTTTTACCGTATCACCCTTTAATGCCCAAACTCGCCTTTAGGCGGATTTCGTTTAAAAGGGAAACTTTTAGTAAAACTCATCTAACTACAGACAACAAAAACGGGTAAAATAACAACAAAACTTAGATAAAACTCTACAAGAGACATTGCAGCATATACTGGATTTTAGCGTATAACTTTTTCTTGACGTATTTTTCAGCTCCCAAAAACTGGGCATTAGAGGGTTAATGTAGCGTATTTTTTTATAAATTCGTAACCATTATATTTTAAGATTAGTAACGCTGGTCATTTTATCGTTGTCATTTTATCGTTGTGAGATTGCCACTGTCTGTTCTCCGTTTGACAGCACATGTGTGTTAATGCACTTTCATGAACGGATCGTTTTGAAACGTGCCCGCACCCTCACAAAATCGCTTCTGTAACATATACCCCAATTACATTTTGCTTCAAGCATATATATTTTCAGGTTTGGTCCAAACAAAATATTGTTTGTATTGTATTGTGTAACATATTGTGGTAGAAAAAAATTTATATTTTTAAGGCGCCAATTGCTTACTTCCATTATTTTACTTGCAGCACACTCTCTATGTTTCTCTTTCTAAACACATATATGTTTATAGACTATTTTCAAATTAATATATGTTTGCATCTAAGCATATTATATTCACAAACATTTTATGTCCCAAGCATAATATGTTCTAACATATTAACATATATTTCCAAAACATGTTACGCTAGTTGATATGCTAGTTTATATGCTTGCACTTAAAAATATTGTGTTAAAAAATTTGAGTTCCAAACATATAATTATTACACCCAAACGTGGTTTTTTGAAATATACTTGAATCAAAGAAAATCTAATTAAATATTTTTAAAAATAATCTAAAAACAAGTAAGTAAAGTCTAAAGTCGGGCGGGGCCCTTCACCACTATGTAGACCAAAATATGTGTTACCATCACAACTCCTTCAAATTTGTTGGGAGTTATTATGAAGGTTTATATTCCCATATAAAAACTTTTATATCTTAACCGATTTGAAGACAATTTTTTGTACTTCTACAAAATCTCTAGAACTAAAATTTAAATCGGCTAACACCCTGACAATGTTAGTAAAAAGAAATATGGGAAATATAAAGCTAGATCAATTTTAATACAATTGTACAAATGAGCATTTATGATTTATCGGGCAATACAGATGTATGTTATTCGAGATATAGGAGAATTTGAGTAATATTTACAATTTTCACCACTGCTTAAGTGGCGATTTTACAAGGATATTGGATAGATCTCGCCAAGATATGTGATCAATTGTGGATTGTGATATATTATTTGGCCAAGTCGTGCGATATTTCCACAAGTCGGGGCCTTATTTAAAACTCGACCGTTCTGTGGAAAGTCTGGCATTACAGTGTGTAGGATATGACTGCCATTTTGGGAAATCATCACAGAATTTTGTGTAGAATATTTTGGCCATATTTGTATAAACCGTATGAACAAATATATGGAGGCTTTAAATCTGAACCAAATTAGATCAGACTTGACACTTTTAAATAGCATATTAAATATATTTCCTGTGAAACTATCAAGTCAATTGGAGGAAAATCCCATTGAAAATACGTCTAAAATATGAAAGATTCTACCACATTTTCCCAACTCTGACGTACATATATATGGGAGCAATATCTAAATCTGAACCGATTTTGACCAAATTTGACATGGATGTTAGAATAATAATTCTGCTATCTCTGCAAAATTTCACGTAAATTGGAGTATAACTTTGGCCTCCGCCGTCATATGATTGCAAACCAATTCCAACCAAATTTGATTAAACGTACTCCTTGTGCAAAATTTGAAGCAAATCATAGCGATTGTCTTTGGGCCAAAGTAAAACTACATAGTATACAGAAAGACAGACATAAATAAGTCGACTCAGAATTGAATTCTAGACGAACGGTATCTAAACGATGGGTCTCAGACTTTTCCTTATTGGCGTTACATACAAACGCACAAATGTAGTATACCCTGTACTGAAGGATATAACAAGTGAGTAAAGTAGAAAGTCGGGCGGTGCCGAGGGGCGACGGGACCTATGTCTAAATCCGATCCGATGTGAACGATATTTTACAGGAGTGTCCAATATTCATTTTAACAATTGGTATTTTAAGATTGCTAAATACACTGGTCGATTGCGGTAGATCGCAGACGTCTCTCTCTCTCTCTCTCTGTTGGCCATATCCGACCATTTTTAGGTATAGTCCCCAAATAAATCGACCCCCAGATTTGGATAGTGGAGTTTTGTTTTTTTAATTTGGACACTAAATTTCAACAAAAATTCCATTGGAAGAATATTGTCAAGAGCTCCTTTAAACTGAATTTTAAAGACAATTAAATATTGTTTGTGAACTCCTCAATTTTAAATATTTTTTTTAGTTTTATATCCGCTTACAAAGACTACCGTAGTATTGTAGTCACGGTTGCCACATTTGTACTTCATGGTACTTCATAAATTTTCTGTAGATAAAAAAAAATTATTTTTTTTTAAAAAATTTTCTAAAAAAATATTTTTTTTTACAAAATTTACCATAGAAATAAAACTTTGACAAAATTTTCAATAGAAATAAAATTTTGATAAAATTTTCTATAGAAATAAAATTTTGACAATATTTTCTATAGAAATAAAATTTTGACAAAATTTACTATAGAAATAAAATTTTGACAAAATTTTCTATAGAAATAAAACTTTGACAAAATTTACTATAGAAATAAAATTTTGACAAAATTTTCTATAGAAATAAAATTTTGACAAAATTTTCTATAGAAATAAAATTTTGACAAAATATTCTATAGAAATAAAATTTTGACAAAATTTTCTATAGAAATAAAATGTTGACAATTTTTTTTTATAAAAATAAAATTTTAACAAAATTTTCAATGGAAATAAAATTTTGATAAAATTTCCAATAGAAATAAAATTTTGATAAAATTTTCTATAGAAAATTTTTTATAGAAATAAAAGTTTGTCAAATTTTCTATAGAAATAAAACGTTGACAAAAAATAAAATACAATTTTAACAAAATTCTCCAAAAGAAAATTTTAGTCAAAACTTTCTGAAGAAATAAATTTTTGCATAAAATAAAATTTGTGTCAAGTTTCGACCGTGATTGTAATGGTTATTTTGGTACGCGATCGATAACTTTTTATACCCTAAACCACATAGTGGTCAGGGTATAATAAGTTTGATCGGCCAAAAAATGTGCCTACCAGAAATATTGATTTTAGACCCCATAAAATATATACCGATCGACTCAGAATCACCTCCTGATTCTTGGTGTCCGTCCGTCCGTCCGTGTCCGTCCGTCCGTCCGTCTGTCCATGTATTTGTTGTTCACAGGATTCCGGTGGCAATTATTAACCGATTTTGATGAAATTTGGTACAGGGAGTTTTTTGGGCACAAGGACGAACGCTATTGATTTTGGAAGAAATCGGATCAAATTTAGATATAGCTCCCATATATATGTATCGCCCGATTTCGACAAATGGGGTCACGTTGCGCGTTTTTTCAAACGGATCGTCACCAAATTTGGCAAAAGGTAATCTTTTCCATCGCCCTTGAAGTCTGCAAAATTTCATCCAAATCGGTTCAGATTTAGATATAGCTCTCATATATATGTATCGCCCGATTTTTCAAAATTTGGCCACAAAACCTTTATTTATCAACCGATCTTACTCAAATTTGGCTAAATATAGTCTTCTATAGCACTAACTATATGTGCAAAAAATCATCGAAATCGGTTCAGATTTAGATATAGCTCCCATATATATGTATAGCCCGATTTTCCCAAATTTGGCCATAGAACCCTTATTTATTAACCGATCTTACTAAAAGTTGGCTAGATCCAGTCCTCTAAAGTACTAACTATATGTGCAAAATTTCATCGAAATCGGTTCATATGTAGATATACCTCCCATATATGTATCACCCGATTTTGAAAAATTCGCCCCTAATAACCTTATGTTTGACCATACAGGCCTCATTTCTTAACCGATCTTACTCAAATCTTGCACAAGGTAACCTATTGTGGTATTAATTAAACCCGCAAAATATTATGCAAATTGGTTCAGATTTAGATATAGCTTCCATATATATGCATCGCTCCATTTTCCCAAATTTGGCCATAGTACTCTTATTTATTAACCAGTGTTACTCAAATTTCAAATTTTGATGTACTAGCCGATCGTACTAATACGTACTTGTAGCTCTTACATAAGAATATTGCTCGATTTTTACAAATTTGTATTCATTACCCACACTAATTTAACGATTTTCTCTTTTTTAATAATGGGCTCAATATTAGTGGCATACTAACTCCGTAGGCGCAATATCAACACAGCCAGTGTTGCTAGAAGTAGGGGAAATTCCCTATATGTGGGTTTTTCTAATATTTAGCGTCTTGTAGGGACATAGGGCCACAATGTAGGTCATTTTCACTCAACACAATTTGTAATAATTTTTACATTTTGGTGGCTCTAGAGGAGGAAATTAGTAAACTTTATTCCTGTAGAGAATTTTGTCAACATTTTATTTCTATAGAACATTTTGTCAAAATTGTACTTCTATAGAATTTTTTTTTTCAAAATATTATTTCTATAAAAAATTTTATCAAAATTTTATTTCTGTGGAATTTTTTCTCAAAATTTTATTTCTATAGAATTTATTGTCAAAATTTTATTTCTATAGAAAAATTTCTCACAAAAATTTGTTTATAGAAACTTTTTCCAAAATTTTATTTTTATAGAGATTTAACAAAAAAGATTACTAATTTGGGTAATACAAATTTATATTCTAAGTTATATACGTTGCATATTCATGTTCTAAGATAATAAAGTACTTAGAACCATAAAAATTTTTTTAATTTAACGAAAAATATAGTAGGGAAAATTGTTTGGGAATGTATGGGAAAGTAGGGAACTTTTTTTGTCCTTGTAGGGTAAACCTAACATTTTCCGTGGCAACATTGACTATGAGCTATAGTCAGATCGACATAAAGCACCCATAGACATGTACCCCTTAATTTTCTTAAATATGCAACTGCGGTTTATCTCCCAGACCTATATGTTACCCCACAAATGCTTATGATTACTAATTCTGTAATGGTGGTTTAGGGTATGATATAGTCGGCCCCGCCCGAATTTCTACTTTACTTACTTGTTTTTTCTAGAAAGTGTTCGTATCAAAGCATAATATAGAAACACACGCTTTTTTCGACTAAAACATTGTTGAACTATGTTGTTGACTGGCTTTTACAAAATCGAAATTTTTTCCCGCATGAACTTGTCTGTTTTTCCGAATTTGTAAAATACTATTAGCAAATAAGTTTGTTAAAGACTTTCTCAAAATATTAAAATATTTGGTCAAAACTATTGTACCATGAATCTGATATCAGCTCAAAAATGTCTTCACAAAAGGTACTAAATCATTCGAGGGGGTACTACGGTACTGACCAAGGTGAAAAAATATTGAAAAAGGTACTATAGTACTGCATTTTCCCATCCCTAGTGGTACCATAAAATGGACCAACATAGCCAGTCTAAAAACACTGCAAAAAAATTAGTGTGGAGTTTTAAAAAATAAATAGGAATCTACTCGCCATGGTCACTTCCTTTGGCAGCCGCATTAAAGTCGTTACATGGTTTAAAATTTTGCCCTTTAAGGCAATACAATTGTTCCACATCTAAAACTATATATGTAACTCGATTTGCATTTGACTCGTGCCTTGGGTATCCTGAAGCCTGCGCAAGTTGTTCGTAAAACCATTTGGCAGCCAATACACCGAGGAGTCAAATAAACTTGTAAACGGCTGCAATTTTTTTCCGTTTTCAGTGGTTTTTATCTTAAATTTAAAAAAACACGTTTTCCTTCAACATTGAATAATTGGTAATAACATTATTGACATTCAAAAATACTTCCAAAGCAATTCGGCTGTGAGTATCAATTGAAAGTTCTGAATACTAAATGACAGTTATGAGGGGTTTATAAGGTTGGTTATGCTTATCGAATTCGATCAAAATTTTTCAAATGAGAGACAGTTAGTTCAGACAACTATTTGACTTGTAAAGGGTGATACGGTCAAAGTTTGGTTAAGGGAAAACGCATGTAAATCGGTGAAATCGTTTATTTAAAAAATCAAATTAAATTTCTTTTTCAAGTTCAATTAGTATAAAATTCAGGAAAAATATTCAGTTAGGCTTTCGCTTTTCCAAATCCGAATTGCCGGGCCTCACGCTTGACACCTGCCATCAGATTTTGTACAGCCACCTTGTCCACCTTCTTCGCCGCAGAAAGCCAGTTTGCCTTGAACTACTGCTCGTCCTTAGCAGTTTTTTGGTCTTCTTTAGGTTCCGCTTGACAATAGCCCAGTATTTCTCAATTGGGCGGAGCTCTGGAGTGTTGGGAGGGTTCTTGTCCATGGGAACCACCTGCACGTTGTTCGCGGCGTACCACTCCATGGCCTTTTTACCGTAATGGCAAGATGCCAAATCCGGCCAAAACAGTACGGAACAACCGTGTTTCTTCAGGAAAGGCAGCAGACGTGTATTCAAACACTCTTTCACGTAAATTTCTTGGTTGACAGTCCCGGAAGCTATGAAAATGCGGTTTTTCAATCCACAGGTACAGATGGCTTGCCAAACCAGATATTTCTTTGCGAACTTTGACAGTTTTATGTGCTTGAAAATATCTGCTACCTTTCCCCTTCCTTTTGCCTTATAAAACTCCTGTCCCGGAAGCTGCTTGTAGTCGGCTTTGACGTAGGTTTCGTCGTCCATTACCACGCAGTCAAACTTCGTCAGCATCGTCGTGTACAGCCTCCGGGATCGCGCTTTGGCCGTCGTATTTTGTTTATCATCGCGATTTGGAGTCACTACCTTCTTGTAAGTCGATAGTCCGGCTCGCTTTTTGGCTCGATAGACGGTTGTAGACGATACACCCAGCTTATTTGCGGTATCTCGGAGAGAGAGGTTAGGGTTTCGCTTGAAACTACCGGCAACTCTCTTTGTCGTCTCAGCGGCTTCCGGTTTTCGATTTCCCCCGATCCAGACTTCCTAGCTGTCGACAAGCGTTCCCCAAACACTTCAATTACATTTGTAACGGTTGATTTGGCAACTTTTAGCGATTTTGCCAGCTTTGCGTGTGAGTAGCTCGGATTTTCGCGATTCGCGAGCAAAATTTTGATACGCTGCTCTTCTTGCTTGGACGGCATTTTGACAATTCCAAAATCAAAATAGGAGCAACATTCTACACACACACAGGGTTGGCCTGTTACAAACTGTGACTTTTGCGACATACATTTGCGACGGTATAATACGTATGTCGCAAAAGTCGTAAACCTACTGTATAAAACCAAATTTTGAATAGAAGAAATCCTGAACATTTTTTAATTTAGTTTGACAGCATTCGCTGTGAGTTTCTGCAGAAATTTGTGAAAGTTTTCCCATGGTCAAGCCTATTTTCTTAGGTGGTATCGAAATTCCCGTTGGTGAGTGTGCAAATACCTTGGGGTTATATTGGACAGGAGACTGAACTTAAAGCTAAGAAAGGACGAGAAAATCCACGGTTACCCTGTACTCGTGCAAAAGGCAATAGGGAAAATGTGGGGACTAAAACCGAAAATTGTGAACATTCCTAAAAATTGAAACTTCTTCACACATATCATCGTCTTGGATATCATCGAATTGGCTGCCTAGCTGACGCGACTAAAGTATTTTCAGTTTGCGACTTTTATTACTTTTTCTACATTTACGACGCGTATGTGACGTTTACAACTTTGCGACAATCGCAAACCTAAAAAAGTTTGATACAGACCATCTCTGCACACACACCTTCAAAATGAGAGGTGTTCAGGTTTTTTAAATGCAAAATTGAAAGAAATACGTCAAGTTTATATTGACCAAATTTTGATCGTATCACCCTTTATTATAAACAAAAATCTATAATAATAAGCGCCAAATGGTAGAAGGAACGAAATAATGGTTGTAAATAAAGTAAATAGATTGACATAACTGTGATTTCATTGTAAATGCAGAATTTTCATTACAGCAATCGATTATCAACCAATATATTCTCTGTGTGTACTGTGTATGTCTATTTCATTACCCTAAAGTTAAAGTTAATGTGCATCCCACAGTGTGTGCCGTCGTCAAAAGTCCTCATTTGTACTTCCGGCTAGAACGAATAGTTTTTATTTTTTTTGATTGTGACCATAGAGGACCAGAGTAAAGGAGTTTCTTTATTATGCTTTTGGATAGTTGGACATTATGGCCCAAAGCGAACTTTTTAGTTTGCCAGTTTATTTTTGCATTAACAATTCCTAAGTAGAAAATTACTTTACTAACTTGGTTTAGTAGTAAGTCTTATATCTGCTGCTTAGATACGACTATGTCCAAACAGACTGCATTTTGTCTTATCCGCCTTCATGTTTCACCCATCCTGGCCATGATCCATTATATTTTGTGTTTTTTTTCCTATGTTGACTACAGGACCCCATTGTTAGAGACAAATAAAGAAAACTTTTAAATTAACGACATAACAAGAAAAGCAACGAAAATGTGCACATTTATTTGTTGTCTTCACATAAAGTGAAATGTGTAAACAAATACAAAAATCTAACTTACATAAATGGGATTTTGGATGATTTTGCTTGAGATTTTATTTAAAAAACTGAAAAGGCACTAATTTTAACAAAGAAAAAAAAAATGGAATTAAAAATGTAAATTGAAAGAACGACTGAATCATTGTTTGGAACACACAGATTTTCCAACAGATTTTTATACACAAGAAGGGTCAGCCTGAGACCCATTGTTTAGTATACCGATCGCTTTAGTATTAAATTCTGACTCGATTAAGCGATGTCCGTCTGTTTGTCTGTTCATGTATTTTTGTGTGCAAAATACACCTCGTAGGTTAAGTCCGATCGTCACTAAAATTTGGCATAGGGTATCACTTCGGCTTAAAAACAATACTCAATAGGTTCAGCTGCACTGACAAAACTGTTACACTGAAAAAAATATCAACCTATCACGAAGACAAATGTAGAATATTTCAACAAATCTATATTACAAACTTCGTCATTACGCCGATATTACAAAAATAAGTAAATATTTTTCGACAAATTCATTAGACGCATGACACAATATAAACAGACATAATTATTCTTTTTTCACTTGTTAAAGAAAATTTTGTAGTTTGAAGTAAAAAATTGGGAGGCAAAATTCCAAAAATTACGAAGTTCAAGATGAGCGCATTTGCAAATTTTAAGCACGCTACCGGCTTCAATAATTGTGCTATCGTCCTGAAATTTGGCACAGATTCGTCTTTTATCTGCACGCAGGCCAAGTTCGAAGATGAGCTAAATCGGTCCAGGTTATGACCGATTTTCCATATAAATACCAGGGTTGTGGAGTCGGAGCCGGAGTCAGAGTCTGAAGATTTTGCTGGAGTCGGAGTTGCAGCCGGAGTCGTAGAAATGTTGCTCGACTCCGGCGAAACAAAATTTGAAAAACACTTCATATCTTTCTAACTAAATAAAGAAATATTTCGACAAATTAGATTCCATTAGGGTTTTCAACGAAAAACGAAGTACTGGATTTCAGGCCATTCAAAATGTATTTATACGGGTGAAATTCCACGGTGATGTAAAAATTAGGTTTGCCTAGAATATGGGTTGAATTGGTCAATTGCATTGTCCATTTGTAAGATATTAAAATATCGATTTTTGAGCCTATATATACTCTTGATAAAGGTACAATTTTAAGGCAATATAACAGTAGAACCTAACGTTCTGAATTTTTGGCAGGCATGTCGAGTTTGAAGATAGATCATACCGGACTATTTTGTGATATAGCAACACATTTAAACTCAACTTCCGATTTTTTAAAGAAATTTTTTCTAGTCTAAAATTTTCATAAGATTTATCAGAAATTTGGAAATTTATTTGAGATTTACAAACAAATGCGGAATTTTCCCGTCGGCCCAGATTTTGAAATAGCCCTACATAATTACTTGAGAAATATACACCCGATGTCTTTGGAAGCTGTTATTTTAAATTAAACCACGCCCGGTCTTTAGGGAGAAAGTTTGTTTCATCAAAGCCACTCGAAATTCTTAACATTAAATTTAAGGCCTGTAATGTCCATAACTGATTGGCCATTTATAAATCGATGTTTCACCATTTTATTTCTATACAAACAATATTCGTAACTGTCCAGCTATTCCTATCATATGTTGTATGGTAGTTGTTATTTAAAATTCCGCCCGTCCTAATTTTTGGCAGTTTATTTTTGTTTTATATATCGGACACATTACATTTTTTAACATCTAAACATTCTATCTGATTAGATCGACATTTTGATTTTATTATTATTTTTTATTTTTATGTAAATTAATTTTTTATAAAATGCCTTTATAGACCAATATCAGGATTTTACATCTAAAACTTCCCAGCAAAAAAATTTGGATGTTCTTCTCAAGATACAACTTTAAAAGAACTTCTCCCAAAGATGTTCTTTATTTTAACTGCACAGGAAGTTCATTTGAGTCAATTTTTATAACCCGCTTTTTCATATTTTTAAAGGGAAATTTATTTTTATTTGTTTCAAATAGGTTAAAAACATATTAGGAATTAATAAAATGGTAGAAATTATTTAAATTTAGCCGAAAAATTTTAAATCCTTTGTAGAAAAATTGCCAATTTTTGAAAATATTTGATGACAAACGTTCCAGACAAGCGTTATAATGCATTAAAAATTATAAAAAAATTAAAAATTATTTATTTGTGAAAATATCACAAAAATTCTTAATTCACATGCAAAACACTGAATTCACCTCACACCTTAAGAAGTGATGCAAATTCAGTGCAGCGGCTGTTGAAATGTTGGTCATCCGCCCATGTTAAATTCACCGCTTCTGCGTCAATTTGGCACCACTTCCGGATCCAAAAAGAACATTTTCACTACTTTTTTGGCGACGCTTTTTTTACTGGGGTATTCTGGAGATTGTTGTTATCTACCCATATTTTGATGTGGTCTCTATATATGTTAGTGGTGTCGTATTTTAATTTATTAGCCTGAAAACAAAATGTATAGTTCTTTGCATCCTAAAAATGCTGAGGTTTGTCGTCGAGTCATATCAACATTTAAAATTAGGCAAAATAGAATACTTATATCGATCTATTTTTGGAACCTTAAAAATACAATTGGAATATTGTTAAAATGAGATTTAGGTACACCACCTGAAGTCGACTCCGGAGTCGGAGTCGAGGCTAATAAGAAATGCTGGAGTCGGAGTCGGAGCCGGAGTAGAGCAAAATTGACTCGAATCCACAGCCCTGATAAATACACCGTAATTTTTCATGCGATTTGCCTGAAATTGGATATGTTGTGATATTTTAGGTCCACAATGAAGTGTGCCGAATATGGTGTATATAGGTCCATGTTTTGGTATAACCCCCATGTGGACCGATCTCCCTTCTACTTGAGCGCCTAGACACTACGGTTGCCAGTTGGTAGAATTCTACAAAAAAAAGGTACATTTTTAAATGGTTGGAAGATTGGTATAATTCTTAATGTTTTTGTAGATTTTTCAAAATGTTCCTCTCTAATTAACCCTTTCACTACCGAAATAAACCTAATATTAAAAACTTCAATTTTTCTTCTGTTTTTACTTGTACTAACAGCAGCAGTAGAACAAAAATTGTCATTTTGAGAACCTACCGCAATTACTTCAAGAACTGTAGGAGCTTGTTCGGAAAACTTGATTCTTGAATTGTAACCAAAAGGCCTTACGAAAATAAGCGCTATTTGGCCTATAATATTTTTCACAGTGTGAGAAAAAATACAAAAAAGAACCCGTAAAAGTATCAGTATCGTTTATTGTTAAAGAAGTTTATAACAATGTATTTTAGTGGTCACCATTATGGAAAATATTTATAGCTTATTTAGATTAAAGCCTCTACTTTAAAATAACATCGAGAAATAAATCAAAACTAAGTGGGAAAATAGAATTTGGTGTCTTTTTCGAATGTCCTTTTAGGTGGACATCGGTAGTGAAAGGGTTAATAGGAATATATAGAAATAAAATTTCAACAAAATTTTCTATAGAAATAAAATTTTGACAAAATTTTCTATAGAAATAAAATTTTGACAAAATTTTCTATAGAAATTAACTTTTGCAAAAATTTTCTATAGAATTGAAATTTTGCAAAAATTGTCTATAGAAATAAAATTTGCCAAATATGTTCTATAGAAATAAAATTTTGCAAAAAATTTCTATAGAAATAAAATTTTGCAAATATGTTCTATAGAAATAAAATATTGCAAAAAATGTCTATAGAAAAAATATTTTGACAAAATTTTTTATAGACATAAAATTTTGAAAAAAATTTATAGAAATAAAATTTTGACAAAATTTTATAGAAATAAATTTTTGACAAAATTTTCTATAGAAATAAAAAAATTTAACAGAAATAAATTTTTGACAAAATGTTCTATAAATTCAATATAAAACATTTCATTCGAATAAAACAACAGTTTTTTATACTAACCACAAAAAGTTGATCAACAACTTCAAAATAAGATTTTTTTATTTGATAGATTTTTTGGTAAAATGTTCATCAAATTTTGCTTGAATATTTGCTTGAAATATGTGGGAACTTTAGGTCCACAAAGAGGTGTGCTGAATATACCAGTCCAGTTTTTGATATAGCTCGCATTTAACCCGATCCCCCGAATTGGGGTCCTGAGCATCTATACACCGCAATTTTTATGCGATTCATCTGAAATTGGAAATTTAACCCTATTTTAGGTCCACAAAGAGGTATGCAGAATGTGGTGTGTATCATTTTACATTATTATGTAGACCCCATATAGGTCGACCACTTTTCTTGGGTATCTATACGTGAATTTGTAAATCTATATAATCGTAATATACACCGGTCATCCCATTTGCACAGGGGATAGAAGACGCATCTAAATTGCACAAAACTAGAAGTAAAATTTCCCGAGTTTACTTCTCGTACTCATTCGAGTAATGAGGGTAAAACTTCTATAGAATTTAGATATCAAATCATATGAAAGGTGTTATTCTCTCGGATTTTCGTACATATTTTGATGATATATTTAAGATTTCTATCTCAAACATAACTGGTTCTTATAAATCCAGAATCTGATGTAGCCTCCATGTTTAAATGTAACTTCGGAAAGATTACCATTTGAAAGCACATGAAGAAGCAAGCAGAAAAAATAATAAATTCAAATTTAAAATAGGATTGCGTCTTCCTTATTGCATGGGAGCCACCGTGGTGCAATGTTTACCATGCCCGCCTTGCATACACAAGGTCGTGGGTTCGATTCCTGCTTCGACCGAACACCAAAAAGTTTTTCAGCGGTGGATTATCCCACCTCAGTAATGCTGGTGACATTTCTGAGGGTTTCAAAGCTTCTCTAAGTGGTTTCACTGCAATGTGGAACGCCTTTCGGACTTGGCTATAAAAAAGAGGTTCCTTGTCATTGAGCTTAACATGGAATCGGGCAGCACTCAGTTATAAGAGAGAAGTTCACCAATGTGGTATCACAATGGACTGAATAGTCTAAGTGAGCTTGATACATCGGGCTGCCACCTAACCTAACCTAACCTATTGCAATACTCGGCTTCTTTGGTTCGGAATCAAGGGCAAGGTTCGGAATCAAGGGCAAGGTTCTATTTAACATACACTGAAAAAAAATATTGTCGTGAGGTCAAAGATTTCAAGTGTTTAAAATACGAATTCAAATTTTGCTTAGCATAGAAAACGCATTTATCTAATATAAAGTTTTTTCCTTGTCCAAAAGTCGATAAACTAAAATGTATTTAGGACATGTTTTTCAAAACTTTATTTTAAAGACGTTTTTTACTTGAAACAGAGCATAATTTCTACTAGAAGTCGAGTATTAATTATACCCTGCGCCACACTGTGGAACAGGGTATTATAAGTTAGTGCATATGTAACACCCAGAAGGAGACGAGATAGACACATGGTGTCTTTGGCAAAAATGCTCAGGGTGGGCTCCTGAGTCGATATAGCCATGTCCGTCTGTCCGTGAACACATTTTTGTAATCAAAGTCTAGGTCGCAGTTTTAGTCCAATCGACTTCAAATTTGGCACAAGTATGTGTTTTGGCTCAGAATAGATCCCTATTGATTTTGGAAGAAATCGGTTCAGATTTAAATATAGCTCCCATATATATATTTCGCCCGATATGGACTTATATGGCCCCAGAAGTCAGAGTTTTGCCCTAATTTGCTTCAAATTTTGCACAAGAAGAACAATTAGTGCTATAGTCAAGTGTACCAAATTTTATTGAAATCGGTTCAGATTTAGATATAGCTCCCATATATATCTTTCGCCCGATATGGACTAATACGGTCCCAGAAGCCAGAGTTTTACCCCAATTTGGTTGAAAATTTGCACTAGGAGTACAATTAGTAGTGTAGTCAAGTGTACCAAATTTTATTGAAATCGGTTCAGATTTAGATATAGCTCCCATATATATCGTTCGCCCGATTTACACTCATATGACCACAGTGGCTAATCTTTTACTCCGATTTAATTGAAGTTTTGCACAGGGAGTAGAATTAGCATTGTAGCTATGGGTGCCAAATTTTGTCGAAATCGGTTCAGATTTAGATATAGCTCCCATATATATCTTACGCCCGATATGGACTAATACGGTCCCAGAAGCCAGAGTTTTACCCCAATTTGGTTGAAATTTTGCACTAGGAGTACAATTAGTAGTGTAGTCAAGTGTACCAAATTTTATTGAAATCGGTTCAGATTTAGATACAGCTCCCATATATATCGTTCGCCCGATTTACACTCACATGACCGCAGTGGCTAATCTTTTACTCCGATTTAAGTGAAATTTCGGGAGTAGAATTAGCATTGTAGCTATGGGTGCCAAATTTGGTTGACATCGGTTCAGATTTAGATATAGCTCCCATATATAGCTTTCGCCCGATTTACACTCATATGGCCACAGAGGCCACTTTTTTGCTCCGATTTAGTTGAAATTTTGCACAGGGAGTAGAATTAGCATTGTAGCTATGCGTGCCAAATTTGGTTGAAATCGGTTCATATTTAGATATAGCTCCCATATATATGTTTTTCTGATTTCGACAAAAATGGTCAAAATACCAACATTTTCCTTGTAAAATCGCCACTGCTTAGTCGAAAAGTTGTAAAAATTACTCTAATTTTCCTAAACTTCTAATACATATAAATCGAGCGATAAATCATAAATAAACTTTTGCGAAGTTTCCTTAAAATTGCTTCAGATTTAAATGTTTCCCATATTTTTTCTAACATTGTGTTCCACCCTAGTGCATTAGCCGACTTAAATTTTGAGTCTATAGATTTTGTAGAAGTCTATCAAATTCTGTCCAGATCGATATTTAAATGCATGTATTTGGGACAAACCTTTATATATAGCCCCCAACACATTTGACGGATGTGATATGGTATCGAAAATTTAGATCTACAAAGTGTTGTAGGGTATAATATAGTCGGCCCCGCCCGACTTTAGACTTTCTTTACTTGTTTGGAAAATAAAGTTGTCGTTAACTCGTTTTTAAAGGACTTTGATAGCATATGAAGAAAAAAAGCGAAAAATTACAATTTTCTTCCTAGCGGCAAGTACACAAAACCCAAATTTAAAAGAGAATTGTGTCTTAAAAGTATCCTTACTTGTATTCTCCGCTTCTTTGGCTCGGAATCAATATCAAAATTTTTAAAGTAAAGACAAAATCTTTGGAACCGGGCATGCTTTTTTTTCACTGTACGTTTAGAAGTTACTTAAATAAGTCGTATTATAACAGAGAAATAACAGATGCTAGACGTTAGATTAAATTCGATTAGAATAAAAATCAAATTAAATTGTATTTAATTTAATAAAATTGATACATTTAAAAATTGAGAGATTTACCTATCCGGACTTTCCATACATAGTTAGGTTGTAAAAATCCCATCATGTAACCCTTCACCTGAATGTCTATGTTACCATTCACTGAACTCAATGGGAAATTGTAAAAGGGTTTCCTTTTTATTTTCCTCTATAAACAAAACAAAAATTGAAAACAACATGGATTTTATTGAGTTCAACACTGCGGCTTAATTTGATAAAAACGAATGACTGAGTGCATTTATTTAAGTTAACAAAGTATAAACAACAATGACAACATGGCTATGACAAAGAAAGCAAAATGAAATGTCCTTAATTGCTGACTGTTGTTTGTTTAAAGTTTCGGTTGGTAGTTTCTTGTTTGTTGGTAGTTTTTCCTGCAGCTAACGCCCAGAAACAGAGAAAAAATTCGTATTGCTATAAACTACACTGAACAAATATTTACATGATATTAAAGATTACTGTACCTAAATTTTAGGATGCGCAATTTAGAAAATATTAAGGACAAATTTCTTTAAAATAACGAAATTTTATTTAAAATAAAGTTTATAAAAATTTTTTTATTAAATTTAGGACATAAATTATTTGCGTCCCTCCTTTAAAGTTGTTTGTCTTTGAAATAATAAAAATAGTTTTGAAATATTGAATCTTTAGATTTAAGATAAAAACGATTCAAATATAGGATACGATTTATTTTGTTTTTTTTTTTTTTGTGGAATTAAGAAAACATTTTTTACTTTGAAGAATCTGTTATAATTTCGATTTTTAAACCGACATTAGTTTACGTGAATAGCTTTATAAATATATCGCGAAAAAAGAATAAATGAAAAGAATGAAGAATGAACTTTCTCAGGGAAAAATTACCTATCTAGCGGAAATTAATCTGAATTGTCCTCCACTTTTTTAAATTTCCACAATTTATTTATTTATTTATTTCATATAATACCCAAAGCCTACAAGGCCAATACATTAATATTATATATTTTTTACTTAACAATAGTTGATAGATATAAAAACACAACATGTTTAAAGGAATTTTAAAATCATGAAATATAAGCGGCTCCCCAGCCATATATGAATTTTTTGTTTTATATTTTTTTTTCTTTTGTAATGCCCAGCCAGCAACAATGCACTTATACATATAAAAATAATGACCAATAGTCTGATTATGAGAAAAATGGTCAGTAACCATATGACGAAATTGTCCATACGAATGTGAAAATGAACGCAATTCTTGTGGCAGTGTATTCCATATTCTAGTCAGCCGAACCAGAAAAGATCGTTCATAGAATTGGGAGGACATCAACGGAACTAACAGTTGAGTATTTCTGGTTGTTCTACAAAAGACAAAATTTTCACGTAATAATGGCGGCACCCCAGTTTTCATGATCTTGTAGAATGATACTAACATGCGAACATCAGGAAGATATTTGAACGCAAATCCTAAAAAAGATATGGCGTGCACGCTCACAAAAAATCGCTTCTGTAACATATACTCCCAAACATATTTTGCTTCAAGCATATACATTTTTGGGTATTGCCCAAACATTTATATGTTTGATCTCTTCCAATATATAATATGTTTGAAAGCATATTGGTCTAAACAATATATGTTTGGGTAGTCTAAGTTCCAAACATTTTGTATTTTTGCATCCAAATTCAATAATGTTGTCTTCTAAAAAACAATATGTTATTATGTGAACATATAATATGTTTGGAAGCATTTTGCACCCAAAAATATTATATGCTTAAAAAAAATTCTCCCAAACAATATTGTGCTCAAAATTTTATTTATTTATTTATATATTTACAATCATAATGAATTATGAAAATAAACAGGTAATATAGGTGCTAACAACATAGGTTTTCGACCTGAATGCTCAAAATTTTGTTTCTGCCTAATTGTATATTCCCCCACATCTTTCTCACTTCCACGAAATTTTTTAGTTCTTAGCACTTTTTTCTGTGATACAAACATTGTAGAAGAAATTATTCAATTTTATGATTTTTTTATTTTAATTTTACCTTTTGCCGGACGGGGATTCGAACAGAGGACCACACAGTTTGTAAGGATCAAAGAAGTAGCAGATCAATTGCCCAAGGAAAAATAAAATGTTAATTTTGTAATAACAAGCAACAACCACCAACTTAATTCAATATCGCTCCCTGTTAAATAGCGCTCCAAGCTACTAAACACATATATGTTTATAGGATATTTCTAAATTAATATATGTTTGCATCCAAGCATATTATATTTACAAACATTTTATGTCCCAAACATAATATGTTCTAACATATTAACATATATGTCCCAAACATGTTATGCTAGTTTATGAACATTATATGCTTGCACTCAAAAATATTGTGTTTAAAAATTTGTATTCCAAACATATAATGTTTATAGCCAAACATATGAAAAACAGTCTTTTTCATCCGTGTGCTGAGATACGTGATCATAACGTCGCAAATTATACACATACCTAACTACAGTATTGAAAATGCGCTGAAGCTTTGAAAAATTTGTAGCTGTAGTTCCAGATACCACCTCAATTCCATAAAGAATAGGAGACATAAGTAATGCCCAAGCAATCCTAGACCGAATATGTTGTGGATGAAAGATGTTAGTCGAGTTAACCCTACGCAGAGTAACTATGACCTTAGAAGTTATGTAGTTGATATGCGAAGAAAAGTCCAGCCTGTTGTCCAGTATTACCCCAAATAGAGACATTTTCAGCGACCTATCCGGCTTTAAATCCAGGATCAATAAAATTAAAATTAGGATACAGATCTCATTTATCGAATTTTCATTCTCTTTTTGTGGTATAAAATACATAAAGCTATTCACGAATCTTATGTACCCTCCACCATGGATTGCGTAGAAACTTCTACGAAAGACTGTCATCCACAATCGAATTACTTGGGTTGTGGTGTCTTAAAACTTCTTAACATCGTTTTCTAAATTGTGAGTTATTCCATATGTGGTATATATTAGACAAAAAAGTTATGTATAGGTAAGTCTACATGGACTTTTGCACGGTACGTAGAGAGCCAGAATTGAAATATGGGGGTCGCTTATATCGGGGCTATGTAGAGTTATGAACTTGATATGGACCAATTTTTGTGTGATTGGGGATCGATTTATCTAAGGGCTATATATAACTATAGACCGATATGGACCTAGTTAGGCATGATTGTTAGCGGCCATATACTGTCACAATGTATCAAATTGCAACTGACTCGGATGAAATTTGCTCCTCCAAGAGGCTCCAAAACCAAATCTCGGAATCGGTTTATATGGGGCTATATATGATTATGGACTGATATGGACCACTTTTGGCATGGTTGTTAAATATCATATACTACCACCACGAACCAAATTTCAACCATATCGGATGAATTTTGCTTCTCCAAAAGGCACCAGAGGTCAAATCTGGGGATCGGTTTATATGGGGGCTATATATAATTATGGACTGATATGAACCAATTCCTGCATGGTTGTTGGATACCATATACTAACCTCACGTACCAAATTTCAACCGAACCGGATGAATTTTGGTCTTCCAAGAGGCTCCGGAGGTCAAATCTGGTGATCGGTTTATATGGGGGCTATATATAATTATGGATCGATGTGGACCAATTTTTGCATGGTCATTAGAGACCATATACTACCACCATGTCCCAAATTTCAGCCGGATCGGATGAAATTTGCTTCTCTTAGAGGCTGCGCAAGCCAAATCGGGGGACCGGTTTATATGGGGGCTATACATAATTATGGACCGATGTGGACCAATTTTTGCACGTTTGTTAGAGACCAAATACTAACACCATGTACCAAATTTCAGGCGGATCGGATGAAATTTGATTCTCTTAGAGCAATCGCAAGCCAAATCGGGGGACCGGTTTATATGGGGGCTATACATAATTATGGACCGATGTGGACCAATTTTTGCACGTTTGTTAGAGACCATGTACTAACACTATGTACCAAATTTCAAATTTCTTAGAGGCTCCACAAGCCAAATCTGGGGATCGTTTTATATGGGGGCTATATATAATTATGGACCGATGTAGACCAATTTTTGCACGTTTGTTAGAGACCATATACTAACACTATGTACCAAATTTCAACCGAATCGGATGAATTTTGCTCTTCCAATGGGCTCCGGAGGTCAAATCGGGGGATCGGTTTATATGGGGGCTATATATAATTATTGACCGATTTCAACCAATTTTGCATGGGTGTTTGAGGCCATATACTAACACCATGTACAAAATTTCAACCGGATCGGATGAAATTTGCTTCTCTTAGAGTCTCCGCAAGCCAAGTCGGGGGATCGGTTTATATGGGGGCTATATGTAATTATGGACCAATTTTTGCATGGTTGTTAGAGACCATATACTAACACCATGTACCAAATTTTAGCCGGATCGGATGAAATTTGATTCTCTTAGAGCAATCGCAAGCCAAATTTGGGGGTCCGTTTATATGGGGGCTATATGTAATTATGGACCTATGTGGACCAATTTGCAATACCATCCGACCTACATCAATAACAACTACTTGTGCCAAGTTTCAAGTGGATAGCTTGTTTCGTTCGGAAGTTAGCGTGATTTCAACAGACGGACGGACGGACGGACGGACATGCTCAGATCGACTCATAATTTCAACACGACCCAGAATATATACTTTATGGGGTCTTAGAGCAATATATCTATGTTTTACATCCGGAATGACAAAGTTAATATACCCCCATCCTATGCTGGAGGGTATAAAAATGTTTTCCTAAGTAGAAAATAAACTTTAAATCAAATATGCTAAATCTTCAAAATAAGTCTTATCCCATATTGCAAGTATTTTTACTACATATTATTACAATATTTATTCGAGCTTAGTGGACAGGAAAATTAAGGAAATTGATATTATTAAGTTACTTGAAAGAAAATATCAATTCCCCTAATCTTCCTGTCCGTGCAAAATCCTCAAAATAAATTGTTGTCTATGTTTTATTTTTTTGTTTTTGTCTTTAATCGAAATATTCTATATCTCAGTGAATTTAAAGACTATTTCTTTAAATCAAAAATGTTTTTCTTTACTTTAAGAAAAATTTACCTTATTTCAAAACCATAGGTCTTTAACGCGAGGATGCAAATTTTATAAACTTTGTTTTAATTAAATTGCCTGTCATAAAATTTATGTTGGCTTATATTTCTCTATGTTTTCTGAATATTGCAAGTAACACACGGAACTTACAAACAAACCAGCTCTTATTTTGTATACAAAGATTGTGAGGAAATATTACCAGGAACTGCCGTCCTTATTTTCCGGCAAGGCATCAGCGAAATTATATTAAAATTCCGAGATTCCGTTCCAGGCAAAACCCCCTACTTGCAATCGATTCCGACATCAAACATTATTCAAGTAAAATTTTTGCTGGTTGAATCTATTCCATAGAATTCCCATTGGCTGCATAATTTTGTTCATCCATGCATAAATAGATTCTAGTTTTTCATCACAGAAGGGCGTTACAAGTACATATGCATATGAAGATCTTTTGTTTTCACAGTGCACAGTTCTGTGTACATAACCATATATATATATATATATACATGATTTTGTATATGTATGTTTGTGTATGTGCACATATAAGTATTCATAAGCAAAAGGCAATTTGTTATGGCATATAGGATTTGTTTGTATGACAACGTAGAACAAGTGTTCTTGTGCATATTTTCCATATCTCCAGTTTCAAGTTTATCCAAAAAGAATATGAAATAGAGACGTGTGTCACAATGCTGTGTGTACGATAGATTTTGTTGTGTGGAGTAGGCCAATATTTTCAGGAAAAGTTTTTTAAATCATACAGGCCAAGAATCATTGAAATCATATTTGTTGTACTCTCTACAGTAGGATTTGGAATAAGCTGACATTGTCATTCAGTTTGTAACACATTTTTATCTTTAATTGCTACAAAAGTGTCTACTCTGATTTAGATATAACTCCCACACTGAAAAATATAAAATATTATGCAACAATTTACCCAATATTAAGGATTTTTTTTTAAATAAAGAAATTTTAATCATAAGAAATTTCATAAACATTGCTTTAAAAAATGTATTCTTTAAACCCACGACATGAATCTTTGAAAAACTGTTTTGACGTAAAAAATAATCCTTAAATTAACTGAGATAGTGAATCTTTGAGTTAAAGATAAAAAACTTCAAATATAGGCTAATATTTATTTTGAGGATTTTGCATCTTTGCGCAGCAAAAAAAAAAAAAAGAGTTCTGTTTGGATCCGGAAGTGGTGCAAAATAGGCGCAGAAGCGAAGAATTTTACGTGGGCTTGTCATATGACAGATGTCCACCATTTCAGTAGTCGTTGCACTGACTTTGCATCATTTCTTAAGGTGTGATGCGAATTCAGTGTTTTGGATGTTAATTAAGAAAATATGTGATATTTTGACAAATAAATACATTTAAAAATTTTTTTTTATGATTTTTAATGCATTCTAACGCTTGTCTGAAACGTTTGCCAACTCGCAAGATTTCTAGAATGGATTAAACTTTTTTTTCGGCAAAATTTAAATAATTTGTATCATTTTATTAATCTGTTTTTAACCTATTTGAAACAACAAATTTTAAATTTCCCCTTAAAAATATGAAAATAGCGAGTTAAAAAAAATTGACACGAATGAACTTCCTGTGCAGTTACAATAAAGAACATCTTTGGGACAACAGTTTTGGAAGTGCTTTTAAAGTTGTGCGTTGATAAGAACTTCCAATTGTTTTGCTTGGTGGTTTATTACTACATTTTTATACCCTGCGCCACACTGTGGAACAGGGTATTATAAGTTAGTGCATATGTTTGCAACACCCAGAAGGAGACGAGATAGACACATTGTGTCTTTGTCAAAAATGCTCAGGGTGGACTCCTGAGTCGATATAGCCATGTCCGTTTGTCACACACATTTTTATAATCAAAGTCTAGGTCGCAGTTTTAGTCCAATCGACTTAAAATTTGGCACAAGTATGTGTTTTGGCTCAGAATAGAACCCTATTGATTTTGGAAGATTTCGATATAGCTCACACATATATATTTCGCCCGATATGGTCTTAAATGGCCCGAGAAGCCAGTGATTTACCATAATTTGTTCAAAATTTTGCACAAGAAGAACAATTAGTACTATAGTCAAGTGTGCCAAATTTTATTGAAATCGGTTCAGATTTAGATATAGCTCCCATATATATCTTTCGCCCGATATGGACTAATACGGTCCCAGAAGCCAGAGTTTCACCCCAATTTGGTTGAAATTTTGCACAGGGAGTAGAATAAGCATTGGCAGCTATGCGTGCCAAATTTGGTTGAAACCGGTTCAGATTTAGATATAGCTCCCATATATAGCTTTCGCCCGATTTACACTCATATGACCACAGTGGCCAATCTTTTACTACGATTTAATTGAAATTTTGCACAGGGAGTAGAATTAGCATTGTAGCTATGCGTGCCAAATTTGGTTGAAATCGGTTCAGATTTAGATATAACTCCCCAAGGAGGAGTTCTATCACCTCTTCTTTAGGATGTTGCTATAAAAAACCTTCTGGTTTCCCTAGAAAAAGAAAGCATACAAGTGATGGCATACGCAGATGATGTGGCGCTAGCAGTCAGGGGAAAATTCCCATCCAAAATCAGAGATATTATACAGAGAGCCCTCCGGATGACTGAGAAATGGGCGAAAGATAATGGTCTTGGGGTAAATCCTGCAAAGACAGAACTAGTCATGTACTGCAAGGATCGCAAAACTCCCACGGTTAGGCCCATTTCCTTAGGAGGTATTGAAATGCCCTTTAGTGAGTGTGCAAAATACCTTGGCGTTATTTTGGACAGGAAGCTGAACTTTAAGCTTAATATTGAAGAAAGGGCGAGGAAAGCAACGGTAGCTTTATACTCGTGCAAAAAGGCAATAGGGAAAAAATGGGGACTAAAACCAAAAATTGTGCACTGGCTATGCACGGCAGTGGTTATAATGCTATATGGTGTTGTAGCCTGGTGGCCGGCACTTCACCAGCCGTCACGTTTAGACAAAGTTCAGCGTATGGTAGTCTTGGGCAAAATCGTTCACCGTAGTGATTCGGACTCATCGTTCCTTTTGTACAAAGGAACTAGTTCCTTCAAATCGTTCCATCGTTCCTTTTCGTTCCGGATTTGTATATTTGTCATCACTGTCATCTACTAAAGACAAACATTACATTGTTTGTTTACTTTGTGTAACGAAGTTCGTGGTCAATTGAAAGACACAACAAGTATATACGGCCGTAAGTTCGGCCAGGCCGAATCTTATGTACCCTCCACCATGGATTGCGTAGGAACTTCTACTAAAGGCTGTCATCCACAATCGAATTACTTGGGTTGCGATAACACTTGCCAATGGCAAGGTATCGTAAAACTTTTTAACACTGTCTTCTAAATTATAAGTTAGCCCATACGGGGTATATATTAAACAAAAAAAGGCCGATTAAATACGTATATAATCTAGTTTGACAAAATTTTCTATAGAAATAAAATTTTGACAAAATTTTCTATAGAAATGAAACCTTGACAAAATTTTCCATAGAAATAAAATTTTGACAAAATTTTCTATAGAAATAAAAATTTGACAAAATTTTCTATAGAAATAAAAACTTGACAAAATTTTCTATAGAAATAAAATGTTGACAAAATTTTCTATGGAAGTAAAATGTTGACAAAATTTTCTATAGCAATACAATTTTGACAAAAATTTCTATAGAAATAAAATGTTGACAAAATTTTGTATAGAAATAAAATTTTGACAAAATTTTGTATAGAAATAAAATGTTGACAAAATTTTCTACAGAAATAAATTTTTTACAAAATTTTCTATAGAAATAAACTTTTGACAAACATTTCTATAGAAATAAACTTTTGACAAAACTTTTGATAGAAATGAAATTTTAACAAAACTTTCTATAGTAATAAAATTTGACAAAATTTTCTATGGAAATAAAGCTTTGGTAGATTACAAAAATTTTCTATAGAAATAAAATTTTGACAAAATTTTCTATGGAAATAAAATTTTGACAAACATTTGTATAGAAATAAACTTTTGACAAAACTTTCTATAGAAATGAAATTTTGACAAAACTTTCTATAGTAATAAAATTTGACAAAATTTTCTATGGAAATAAAGTTTTGGTAGATTATTTTTGGCGATATGGACCAATTTTTGTGTAATAAGTCATCGGCTATATATAACTAAAGACCGATATGGACCAATTTTTACATGGCTGTTAGAGGCCATATATTGACAAAATGTACCAAATTTCAACCGTATCGGATGAATTTTGCTCTTCCAAGAGGCTCCGGAGGTCAAATCTGGGGATCGGTTTATATGGGGGCTCTATATAATTATGGACCGATATGGACCAATTTTTGCATGGTTGTTAAAAACCGTATACTAAGACCACGTACTAAATTTCAACCGGATCGGATGAATTTTGCTCCTCCAAGAGGCTCTGGTGGTCAAATCTGGGGATCGGTTTATATGGGAGCTATATATAATTATGGACCGATATGGACCAATTTTTGCATGGTTGTTAGAGACCATATACTAACATCAGGTACCAAATTTCAATCGGATCGGATGAATTTTGCCCCTCCAAGAGGCTCCGCAGGTCAAATCTGGGGATCGGTTTATATGGGGGCTATATATAATTATGGACCGATATGGACCAATTTTTGCATGGTTGTTAGAGACCGTATACTAAGACCACGTACCAAATTTCAACAGGATCGGATGAATTTTACTGCTCCGGGAGGCTCCCCAAGCCAAATTTGGGGATCGGTTTATATGGGGGCTATACGTAAACGTGGTCCGATATGGCCCATTTTCAATACCATCCGACCTACATCAATAACAACTACTTGTGCAAAGTTTCAAGTTGATAGCTTGTTTCGTTCGGAAGTTAGCGTGATTTCCACAGACGGACGGACAGCCGGACAGCCGGACAGACGGACGGACGGACGGACGGACGGACGGACGGACATGCTTAGATCGACTCAGAATTTCACCACGACCCAGAATATATATACTTTATGGGGTCTTAGAGCAATATTTCGATGTGTTACAAACGGAATGACAAAGTTAATATACCCCCATCCTATGGTGGAGGGTATAAAAATATGAAAAATTGAGTGAAATTACTTCAAATAGTTTATAGTAATATACAAAAATTAAAGGAATGGAAAATTTAAGGAAATAACTAAATTCAGGAAGCCAAACTCTTTGGATGGATTTTTGGATTGAATAATACTATACTCTGTGCAAAATTATTCATTGGAAGAAATTACGATGTTTTTTTGTCGTTTGTGAAGAGTCTGAGATGGAATTAAAGATTCTATTAAATAGCAGCATATCAGCCAATGGTTTAAATACATACGCGCCAAAATGAATGAATTGGTAAATAGCTCTAACAGAAGTAAAGAAATCAAACTGCGATCCGAAGAACGATGGATCGTAAATTGAAAATAGAACTAAACAAAAGGAACGATGAGAACGAAAGAGATGGAACTAGTGACAGTCGTTCCTTTTAGTGAACCGTTCATTGGAACTAGTTCGTTCCGGAACGACACAAGACTAGCGTATGGCATGCTTGTGTATCTCAGGTGCATTCAGCAAGACAGGAACAAATTCCCTTAATGTCATACTGCATCTATTGCCTTTAGACATTTTGGCCAAACAGTCAGCTACAACAACGAGTGTGCGGTTGCACGAGCTATCGCTGTGGTCAGAAAAAGGTTACGATCACAGTTCGGTCCTCAAAATAATGCCAGATGTGCCTAACGTAGTGGATTATACTTTGGCGAGACCACTTTTCGACAAAAAGTTTGAGACTCTAATTTCCAACAGTGAGCCGTGGTGTACACGGACCCCGGGGAATAAAAGATATATAGATTTCTACACTGATGGCTCCAAATTGGATGGACAAGTGGGTTTCGGAGTATATTCTAAAGATCTGGAACTTCGAATAGCGAAAAGATTACCTGATCACTGTAGTGTTTTTCAGGCTGAAATATTAGCAATAAGAGAAGTGGTGAATTGGCTGAGAAGTAATGCTCCAAGCAATATTGGCGTTAATATATACTCAGACAGTCAACCTGCAATAAAATCCTTGGACTCTGTGTTCCTCAACTCGAAAACGGCATCGACTGCCGCAAATCTCTCAATGAGATGGCTGAGCAGCACAATATTCACCTAATATGGGTGCCTGGCCATAGGAACATACCGGGAAACTGCGAAGCAGATGAGCTAGCAAGGCTAGGAACTACCTTACATATTCCAGGGGAACTAGACTCTGTTGGTATGCCTCTGGCTACCTGCAAGCTCTTACTGCGTGAGAAGGCTGTCATGATGGCAAATGTTCGATGGAAGGATTGCAAGGGTTGTAACGACACCAAGCAAATAGGCCCCATTTAAACTTAAACCGCACACTATCAATCCTGATATCTGCTATAACGGGTCGCTGCCTGATAGGCGATTTTGCAAAAACTATTGGCGCGAAGTATAATGATTATTGTATGAGCATTTTGTGTAAGGCGTAAGCAAATTTTAGGGGCATATAGCTTCAGATTACTGGCGGACCTGGAAAACTTAAGCAGTCTGCTAATGTTTTTGGAACAATCTGGTTGGTTCAACAGAAGAAAATAATCGAGAAGGTTCTGCGGTTTAAACTAGAAGTGCCCATATGTAATAGGTACTTTTAGTTAATGTGGTATCACAATGGACTGAATAGTCTAAGTGAGCCTGAATCTTAATCGGGCTGCCACTTTAACTTAACCTAGCCTAGTCGAAAAGTTGTAAAAATGACTCTAATTTTCCTAAACTTCTAATACGAATATATCGAGCGATAAATCATAAATAAACTTTTGCGAAGTTTCCTTAAAATTACTTCAGATTTAAATGTTTCCCATATTTATACCCTTTTTTACTAACATTGTGTTCCACCCTAGTGCATTAGCCGACTTAAATGTTGAGTCTATAGATTTTGTAGAAGTCTATCAAATTCTGTCCAACACATTTGACGGATCTGATATGGTATCGAAAATTTAGATCTTCAAAGTGGTGCAGGATATAATATAGTCTGCCCCGCCCGACTTTAGACTTTCCTTACTTGTTTCAGCTATTTTTCTTCATATGCTATCAAAGTGATTTAAAAACAAGTTAATGGAAACTTTATTTTCCAAATTCAGACTCGACTTCCAGTAGAAATTATGCAATATATCAAGTAAAAAACGTATTTAAAATAAAGTGTTGAAAAAAACATGTTTTATTTTTGAACGATTTTTTGCTTTGTAGTCAAGATGCAAAAAGACAAAAAATTTAAAGATAATTTCATTAATTTTAAGGAATTTTTCTGAATTATTAAAGTTAAGTTGACCTTAGCCCAAAATTTTTTTCTTTCATGTTATGATACCCATTTTTAAGTCAAATAACTTAATTATAAGGACAATACGACTTCATTGAAAAGTTTATCGACTTTTGGAAAAGGAAAAAAACTTTACGAGTATATTAGAGAAATGCGTATTCTATGCTAAGCAAAATTTGCATTCGTATTTTAAAGACATGAAATCTTAAACCTCACGACAATATATTTTTCAGTGTGATAGCGCCAAACACACAACAATTATAGGGTATCATCCCAGTTTTTTAGCCTTAGCTCTTTTCTCTTTATTTATATTCATATCTTCGATTAAATCTACACTGATTTCTGCATCGATATAGATATAAAAGCTTCTATTTTGAATGCTATTATAACCGCTTAGGGGCTGCGAAGGTTAAGTGTACGATGGTGTAGCTCTCTGATTGCTGTTATATTTCATTTACAAAATTTCCAATCCAATAATTCTAATAAAATAGTACTATAAAGAAATATAGAACAAAGCAAACCACTAGAGAAAAAGTTCAATGGTTTTTGTATGGTGGAAATGTTTTAGAGAAGAAAATGTGCATGAGTTGAAAAAGTGAATAAACATCATAGGCAAATTTTTGAATGCTGGTAGTAATTGCTAGCTCAAGTTCATTATTTTTCAAAACGAACTCAAAATACTTACAGAGAAATCTCTCAAATACTCTGAAAAGCGGACACTTCTTCGAAGTGTAAAATTTTACGTGAGGAATATATAAGACCGGGATATATATGTGTGGATATCCCGGTCTTATATATTTCTCATGTAAAATTTTACACTTCGAACAAGTGTCCGCTTTTCAAAGTATTTGAGAGATTTCACTGTAGGTATTTTGAGTTCGTTTTGAAAATGTTGTCAACATTTTATTTTTGTAGAAAAACTATGTCAAATATTCATTTCTATAGAAAATTTTGTCAAAATTTTATTTCTATATAAAATGTTGTCAAAATTTTATTTCTATAGAAAATTTTGTCAAAATTTTATTTCTATAAAAAATTTTGTCAAATTTTTATTTCTATAGAAAATTTTGTCAAAATATTATTTTTATAGAAAGTTTAGTCAAAGTTTTATTTTTATCCAAAATTTTGTCATCATTTTATTTCTTTAGAAAAGTTTGTCAAAATTTTATTTTTATAGAAAGTTTTGTCAACATTTTATTTTTATAGAAAGTTTTGTCAAAATTTTGTTTTTGTAGAACGTTTTGTCAAAATTTTATTTTTGTAGAAAGTTTTGTCAAAGTTTTATTTCTATCCAAAATTTTGTCAAAATTTTATTTCTATAAAAAATTTTGTCAAAATTTTATTTCTATCCAAAATTTTGTCAACATTTTATTTCTTTAAAAAATTTTGTCAAAATTTTATTTCTATAGAAAATTTTGTCAACATTTTATTTTTATAGAAAGTTTTGTCAAAATTTTATTTTTATAGAAAATTTTGTCAAAATTTTATTTCTTTAGAAAATTTTGTCAAAATTTTATTTCTATAGAAAATTTTGTCAAAATTTTATTTCTATAGAAAATTTTGTCAACATTTAATTTTTATAGAAAGTTTTGTCAAAGTTTTATTTCTATCCAAAATTTTGTCAAAATTTTATTTCTACAGAAAATTTTGTCAAAAGTTTAGTTCTATAAAAAAGTTGTCAAAATTTTATTTTTATAGAAACTTTTGTCAAAATTTTATTTCTATAAAAAATTTTTTCAAAGTTTTATTTCTTTAGAGAATTTTGTCAAAATTTTATTTCTATAGAAAATTTTGTCAAAATTTTATTTCTATAGAAAATTTTGTCAAAGTTTTATTTTTATAGAAAGTTTTGTCAAAATTTTATTTCTTTAGAAAATTTTGTCAAAATTTTATTTCTACAGAAAATTTTGTCAAAAGTTTAGTTCTATAAAAAATGTTGTCAAAATTTTATTTTTATAGAAAATTTTGTCCAAATTTTAATTCTATTGAAAATGTTGTCAAAATTTTATTTCTATAGAAAGTTTTTTCAACATTTTATTTTTATTTATTTTTATAAAAAGTTTTGTCAAAAATTTTTTTTTTATAGAAAGTTTTGTCAAAGTTCTATTTCTATCCAAAAGTTGTTCAAAATTTTATTTCTTTAGAAAATTTTGTCAAAATTTTATTTCTATAGAAAATTTTGTCAAAATTTTATTTCTATAGAAAATTTTGTCAACATTTAATGTTTATAGAAAGTTTTGTCAAAGTTTTATTTCTATCCAAAATTTTGTCAAAATTTTATTTCTACAGAAAATTTTGTCAAAAATTTAGTTCTATAAAAAAGTTGTCAAAATTTTATTTTTATAGAAACTTTTGTCAAAATTTTATTTCTATAAAAAATTTTGTTAACATTTTATTTCTATACAAAATCTTGTCAATATTTTATTTCTATAAAAAATTTTGTCAAAATTTTATTTCTATAGAAAATTTTGTCCAAATTTTAATTCTATCGAAAATTTTGTTAACATTTTATTTTTATATAAAGTTTTGTCAAAATATTATTTTTATAGAAAGTTTAGTCAAAGTTTTATTTTTATCCAAAATTTTGTCATCATTTTATTTCTTTAGAAAAGTTTGTCAAAATTTTATTTTTATAGAAAGTTTTGTCAACATTTTATTTTTATAGCAAGTTTTGTCAAAATTTTGTTTTTGTAGAACGTTTTGTCAAAATTTTATTTTTGTAGAAAGTTTTGTCAAAGTTTTATTTCTATCCAAAATTTTGTCAAAATTTTATTTCTATAAAAAATTTTGTCAAAATTTTATTTCTATCCAAAATTTTGTCAACATTTTATTTCTTTAGAAAATTTTGTCAAAATTTTATTTCTATAGAAAATTTTGTCAACATTTTATTTTTATAGAAAGTTTTGTCAAAATTTTATTTTTATAGAAAATTTTGTCAAAATTTTATTTCTTTAGAAAATTTTGTCAAAATTTTATTTCTATAGAAAATTTTGTCAAAATTTTATTTCTATAGAAAATTTTGTCAACATTTAATTTTTATAGAAAGTTTTGTCAAAGTTTTATTTCTATCCAAAATTTTGTCAAAATTTTATTTCTACAGAAAATTTTGTCAAAAGTTTAGTTCTATAAAAAAGTTGTCAAAATTTTATTTTTATAGAAACTTTTGTCAAAATTTTATTTCTATAAAAAATTTTTTCAAAGTTTTATTTCTTTAGAGAATTTTGTCAAAATTTTATTTCTATAGAAAATTTTGTCAAAATTTTATTTCTATAGAAAATTTTGTCAAAGTTTTATTTTTATAGAAAGTTTTGTCAAAATTTTATTTCTTTAGAAAATTTTGTCAAAATTTTATTTCTATAGAAAATTTTGTCAAAATTTTATTTCTATAGAAAATTTTGTCAACATTTAATTTTTTTAGAAAGTTTTGTCAAAGTTTTATTTCTATCCAAAATTTTGTCAAAATTTTATTTCTACAGAAAATTTTGTCAAAAATTTAGTTCTATAAAAAAGTTGTCAAAATTTTATTTTTATAGAAACTTTTGTCAAAATTTTATTTCTATAAAAAATTTTGTTAACATTTTATTTCTATACAAAATCTTGTCAATATTTTATTTCTTTAGAAAATTTTGTCAAAATTTTATTTCTATAGAAAATATTGTCAAAATTTTATTTCTATAGAAAATTTTGTCAACATTTTATATTTATAGAAAGTTTTGTCAAAGTTTTATTTCTATCCAAAATTTTGTCAAAATTTTATTTTTATCGAAAACTTTGTAAAAATTTTATTTCTACAGAAAATTTTGTCAAAAGTTTAGTTCTATAAAAAATGTGGTCAAAATTTTATTTTTATAGAGAATTTTGTCAAAATTTTATTTCTATGGAAAATTTTATTTCTATAGAAAATTTTGTCAAAATTTTATTTCTACAGAAAATTTTGTCAAAATTTTATTTCTATAGAAAATTTTGACAAAATTTTATTTCTATACAAAGTTTTGTCAAAATTTTATTTTTATAGAAAGTTTTGTCAAAGTTTTATTTCTATCCAAAATTTTGTCAAAATTTTATTTCTATCGAAAATGTTGTCAAAATTTTATTTCTATAAAAAATTTTGTCAACATTTTATTTCTATAGAAAATTTTGTCAACATTTTATTTCTATAGAAAATTTTGTCAAAATTTTATTTCTATAGAAAATTTTGTCAACATTTTATTTCTATAGAAAATGTTGTCAAAATGTTATTTTGTATAGAAAATTTTTGAGAGTGGTATTTGGCACAATCCAGCAAAACACCAAGAATTCTACCAATCTACCAAACAGTAAAAAATCTAAAATTTTTGGTAGAATTTTACCAACTTTGGCAACCGTGGTCAATATTTCGATATGTTACATATGGAATTTTACTAAAATAAAAAAAGTTTTGTACAATTTGTACCCTCAGACTCTAGTGCATTAAAATTAGTTGATTTTAGTTCAATTTGGACAAAAGTAAAAAAGTATTTCAATTAGTTTTTGCTTACTTTAGTTACGTGATCTAAAGAGAAAACATGTTTTATACAAATGAAGTACACATTTTTACTACATTAGAAAATAGTTCATATTTACCGCAAAGTGAATGAAGTTAAGTTAAATTGCATTCATAAGTTTTTCAAAGAAGTAAACTTTTCATAAATTGTGCCTGTCTTGAATTTCATATAGCGCTAAAGACATATTAACAATTTGTAACTCCAATGTTTTCCTTCAAACATAATTTTTTTAAAAAACAAAAAAAAATGTATTATTTTTAAAAAACGTTCTTCAAAAATTATTAACCTATTTGTATGATGTTGCAATTATTGAAACATTTTAGTTACGTTTTTCTAAAATTAAACTATATTTTTTTCATGGTGGGTTCATTTTTTTCTGGGTGTAAATTTTACCAAACAAATCCTTAATTTTTACAATCTGATTGATTTTCGTCGAAATTATCATTTATTTCTTTAAATTAGATTATGTTTGATAGATTTTTGGGTATTGCCGATATGAGTCTATCATGTCAGCAATATAGCTTAGTTAAACTCCCATAAAGAGTTGATTCCCTTTAACATTCTCCTACATTTTTCCTTTATACCTTCGTCATTTTTATCATGTAATTACTCAGGAAAGAATTTGGATTATTATTCATTATGTGGCCAAGAGTCTTGTGATATTTCCGTCTTTTGATGCAAAAAATGTTCTTGAGATAATATGTCACCACACGAAACACTATATCTGTACCCAAGAAATTGGCTGTCTAAACGTTAGCAAACTAATTTGTGAAGTGCAATGAGTTTATTCCCATTTTCACCAACCCAGATCCCATCAGTGACAGGAAGCTTAGCTGAATTCACCTGCTATGTAATGCATTCGTTATATGGTTGATAATGTGTCACTTCAAAATTAGTACGAAAAGGGTGTTGACTTTATCGCCCAACAATCAGTGATGGCGCAGGTGTTATTCCCAGGTGTTATTTACATGGTGAACTATAGTGGCAATATCATTTATTGCAAATAGGCTACAAGTTTCACTAAACTCGAATAGAGAAAACGCATTTAGGAATGTTTGATGTAGCTTCTGTGTTGTAATAATAGAGCAAAAATTTTGGTTTGTAATGTTGAAAAACATTGTCTTAGGGAATAAAGGAAGTTTTTTGAATTTTTAAAGAGCTATAGATAAGGCAAGCTGTATATATATATATATATATGTATATATGGGAGCCACCGTGGTGCAATGGTTAGCATGCCCGCCTTGCAAACACAAAGTCGTGGGTTCGATTCCTGCTTCGACCGAACACCAAAAAGTTTTTCAGCGGTGGATTATCCCACCTCAGTATTGCTGGTGACATTTCTGAGGGTTTCAAAGCTTCTCTAAGTGGTTTAACAATGTGGAACGCCGTTCGGACTCGCCTATAAAAAGGAGGTCCCTTGTCATTGAGCTTAACATGGAATCGGGCAGCACTCAGTGATAAGAGAGAAGTTCACCAATGTAGTATCACAAAGGACTGAATAGTCTAAGTAAGGCTGATACATCGGACTGCCACCTAACCTAACCTAACCTATATGAATATATGAAATTGGCATTGGTTATAAAATTGGCATTTTCGGTTTTTATGAACTAGAACAAGTTCACTCAAAAAAAAGTGAACCCTCTATTTCACTAAAGCCGATTTAACTTTATTTTAGTTCATGGAATTATTATTTTTGGAGAAAGCTTCCTTTACTCTAATATTTTTTGCGAACGTTAGTTAAATGAACTAAAAAACGGACTTCTCACGAAATAGTTCATTATTTCGTTAAATTTGTAAATTTTACTTATTTTTTTACTACAAATGCGCCCATCTTGAACTAAATACATTCTTGCAATTTTGAAACCCCATTTTTTCCTTACTTTTTCCTTTTTTTCTTTAACAAGTGAAATGTCAAATAAAATTTCTTGAATTTATCAAAAAATATTAACTTATTTTTGTGATATCGGCGTGATGTTAGCGCTTGTAATACTGTATAGTTAAATTCTTCTAAAAATAATCTAAATTTTGTAAAATTAATCTTCCTGGTGGGTTCACTGTTTTTTCAGTGTTGTTAATTTGTGATCCCTCCCAAAACTCAAGAATTCTATAATAATCCTAAAAAATCTGATTTTTTATGAAACGTATTTTGCTTTATGAGCTAATTTCGTGATCATATCCAGGAAAATGTCAAAAACTCCATCCAAATTCTGAAAAAATCGAAATTTCTGATTTTGCTCGTATGTCCAAAATAATGCGCCATAGAGCGAAAAAAAGCAAAATTCGTGATTAGACCAAAAAAAAATCCATCCAAACCCTGAAAAAAAATAAATTTTCATGTGTAAAAATCTATCGAACATCTTAAAAAAAATATTTTTTTTATAAATAGCTCATTTTGATCGAAATTTTTATTTGAAAAACTTATTATGCTCATATTTCTTAAACTAGGACGCATAAACTATGCTTCCTAGAGCAAATTCGTTATAAATTAAAAATTCCATTAAACTGAAAAAAATCGAAATTTTTATATGAAAAACCTATTTTGTTCATATCTCCTAAACTAAGCGCCCTAGACCAAAAAAGCTTCGCGATCACATCCATAAAATCCGAAATTTCTATAAAATCCTATCTCCTAAACGATATTTCCTAAAGCTAAATTCTTTATCAAAATATAAAAAAAATGAATCAAAATTCTAAAAAAAAAAACAAGTATATACGGCCGTAAGTTCGGCCAGGCCGAATCTTATGTACCCTCCACCATGGATTGCGTAGAAACTTCTACGAAAGACTGCCATCCACAATCGAATTACTTGGGTTGTGGTATCTTAAAACTTCTTAACATCGTTTTCTAAATTGTGAGTTAGTCCATACGTGGTATATATTAGACAAAAAGTTATGTATAGTTAAGTCTACAAATAATTACGAATCGATATGGACTTTTTGCACGGTACGTAGAGAACCAGAAATATGGGGGTCACTTATATGGGTGCTATATACAATTAAGAACTTGATATGGACCAATTTTTGTGTGATTGGAAATCGATTTATCTGAGGGATATATATAACTATAGACCGATATGGACCTAGTTAGGCATGGCTGTTAACGACCATATACTAGCACAATGTACCAAATTTCAACTCACTCGGATGAAATTTGCTCCTCCAAGAGGCTCCAAAACCAAATCTCAGGAACGGTTTATATGGGGCTATATATGATTATGGACTGATATGGACCACTTTTGGCATAGTTGTTAAGGTTAGGTTAGGTTAGGTTATGTGGCAGCCCGATGTATCAGGCTCACTTAGACTATTCAGTCCATTGTGATACCACAGTGGTGAACTTCTCTCTTATCACTGAGTGCTGCCCGATTCCATGTTAAGCTCAATGACAAGGGACCTCCTTTTTATAGCCGAGTCCGAACGGGGTTACACATTGCAGTGAAACCACTTAGAGAAGCTTTGTAACCCTCAGAAATGTCACCAGCATACTGAGGTGGGATAATCCACCGCTGAAAAACTTTTTGGTGTTCGGTCGTAGCAGGAATCGAACCCACGACCTTGTGTATGCAAGGCGGGCATGCTAACCATTGCACCATTAAATATCATATACTACCACCACGTACCAAATTTCAACCAGATCGTATGAATTTTGCTTCTCCAAAAGGCACCAGAGGTCAAATCTGGGGACCGGTTTATATGGGGGCTATATATAATTATGGACTGATATGAACCAATTCCTGCATGGTTGTTGGATACCATATACTAACATCACGTACCAAATTTCAACCGAATGGGAAGAATTTTGATCTTCCAAGGGGCTCCGGAGATCAAATCTGGAGATCGGTTTATATGGGGCCTATATATAATTATTGACCGATTTCGACCAATTTTTGCATGAGTGTTTGAGGCCATATATTAACACCACGTACCAAATTTCAACTGAATCAGATGAATTTTGGTCTTCCAAGAGGCTCCGGAGGTCAAATCTGGTGATCGGTTTATATTGGGGCTATATATAATTATGGACCGATGTGGACCAATTTTTGTATGGTTGTTAGAGCCCATATACGAACACCATGTACCAAATTTCAGCCGAATCGGATAAAATTTGCTTCTCTTAGAGGCCTCGCAAGCCAAATCGGGGGATCGGTTTATATGGGGGCTATATATAATTATGGACCGATGTGGACCAATTTTTGTATGGTTGTTAGAGACCATATACTAACACCATGTACCAAATTTCAGCCGGATCGGATAAAATTTGCTTCTCTTAGAGGCCTCGCAAGCCAAATCGGGGGATCGGTTTATATGGGGGCTATATATAATTATGGACCGGTGTGGACCAACTTTTGCATGGTTGTTAGAGACCATATACTAACACCATGTACCAAATTTAAGCCGGATCGGATGAAATTCGCTTCTCCTAGAGGCCTCGCAAGCCAAATCGGGGGATCGGTTCATATGGGGGCTATATATAATTATGGACCGATGTGGACCAATTTTTGCATGGTTGTTAGAGACCATATACTAACACCATGTACCAAATTTCAGCCGGATCGGATGAAATTTGCGTCTCTTAGAGGCCTCGCAAGCCAAATTTGGGGGTCCGTTTATATGGGGGCTATACGTAAAAGTGGACCGATATGGCCCATTTGCAATACCATCCGACCTACATCAATAACAACTACTTGTGCCAAGTTTCAAGTCGATAGATTGTTTCGTTCGGAAGTTAGCGTGATTTCAACAGACGGACGGACGGACGGACATGCTCAGATCGACTCAGAATTTCACCACGACCCAGAATATATATACTTTATGGGGTCTCCCCCGTCCCAGAGTGAGAAGAACTATATTGGTAATCATACCAAAATAAGTGAGTAAAGTAGAAAGTCGGGCGGCGCCGACTATATCATACCCTAAACCATCCCTACTGAATTAATTGACATTGTTTGTGGGGGATCAATGGTATAGGTTTGGGAGATAAATCGCATTTCCATATTTAAGAACATAAAGGGGTACATGTTTATGGGAGTCTTGTCACAATCTGAGCAGAAATGTCTGATATCAGGAGCTACGAGTATAGTTGATTATCCACCTACAGAGTTAGTATGCCATTAATATTGAGTCCATTATTAAAAAAGAGGAAATCGCTCAATTAGTTGAGGGTAATAAATCCAAAATCGGGCAATATTATTATGTAAGAGCTATATGTATGTCTAAATGTGCATCAAAATTTGAAATATGAGTGCATCAAAATTTGAAATATGAGTAACATTGATTAATAAATAAGAGTATTATGGCCAAATTTGGGAAAATCGAAGCATGCATATATGTATATGGAGCTATATGAACCAATTTGTTAATATTTTGCTAATACTTGTAAAAAATTTGAGTACGATCAGTTAATAAATGAGGCCTCTTTAGCCAAAACAAAGGTTATTAGGGCCAAATTTGGGAAAATCGAAGCAATATATATGGCGATACATATATATGGGAGCTATATCTAAATCTGAACCAATTTCGATGAAATTTTGCACATATGTTACCGTTAGTGCTATAGAAGAGTACATTTAGCCAAATTTGCGTACAATCGGTTGATAAATAAGAGTTTTACGATCAAATTTGCAAAATCTGGCGATACATATATATGGGAGCTATAGCTAAATCTGAAGCAATTTCCATGATTTTTTGCATATATTATTAGCACTATAAAAGATAAAACTAAGCCATGTTTGAGTAAGATCGGTTAATAAATAGGGTTTTTATGACCAAATTTGGAAAATCGGGCGATACATATATATGAGAACTATATCTAAATCTGAACCGATTTCGAAAAAAAATTGCAGACTTAAAGGGAGATTACTGTGTGCCAAATTTGACGATGATCGGTTAGTAAAAACGTGCAACGTGACCCCATTTGTCGAAATCGGGCAATACATATATATGGGAGCTATATTTAAATTTGATCCGATTTCTTCCAAATCCAAAAGCGTTCGTCCTTGTACCCAAAAAACACCCTGTACCAAATTTCCTGTGAACAACAAATGCATGGGCAGACGGACGGACACCAAGGTCTAGATCGACTCAGGAGGTGATTCTTAGTCGATCGGTATATATTTTATGGGGTCTAAAATCAATATTTCTGGTAGGCACATTTTTTGGCAGACCAAAGTTATTATACCCTGACCACGATGTGGTTTAGGGTATAAAAAAAAATCCATTAAATCCTGAAAAAACTCAAAGTTTTGCATCCTAAAGCGAAAAGGTTGCTAATTCGCGGTCACACCCATCCAGAATTCCATAAGATTTTATATGAAACACTTATTTTGTTAATTTCTCCTAAACTATACGTCATAAAGCGAACAAGAGCTATATTCGTAACCACATCCAAAAAATCAAAAATTCTATTAAATCCTTAAAAATCCAAGTTTTTACATAAAAAATGTATTTTACATGAAAAATCCAACGATCTAATGATATAAACCATTTTTGGCACATCTTTTTGTATGCTTCAAACAATTCTAGGTTTAAAATTTCAGGCTAATCGGATAAATTTTACGGCTTCGATGTCCTCAAGAAATCAAATCAGGGGGATCAAATTTTGTGCAGCTATAACAGAACATCGGCCGATCACATCGGCTAATCATTGTGAAATCTATACCCTCAGTAGTCAAGTCGGGGATCACCAACTCAACCACATTTAATACATCTCTGCAAGGATCTAAAATACCCCTGGATTTCAAAGTTCAGGCAAATCGAATAAAAATTGCAGTGTAAGGCTGTGGTCACACACTAAGCAAATATGTCACGAAAATGAGTGTAAATTTTTTTTTTCATGACCATTTTTGAAAAATCTGGATATAGTTTTTGGCTAATACTCCTATCGTGACGTTATGTACCCAAAACAAACGTTTACTGGTTTGGCTGCGGCGAGGAATTAGTTTTTGATTCCTGTCAAATATTTGTCCAGTGTGACCGTATCGCAAATCTACATAGGGGCAATATTAAAACCTGGGCCAAATATCACATCTTCGATCTTGACCTGTTTGCAGACATAAAATTAATCTACCGAATTTCAGAACGATAGCTCCTTTAGATCATCTTACAATTTCTTTTTGTTTTCTCAAAAATCGTTTTTTTCTGCATAGTATCATTTTCCATTTTACTAGTCAATTAAAATGGTCAAAAATAATGACCCAAAATCAACAAACTCGTGCGAAAGGAAGATATTGGTATTTCTAAATACACAGAACCAAAGGATGTTTGAATTTAATGGGCTAAAATGGTACTGGTGGATGGATACTCATGCTTCTCAAATTCCGCCAAGTCGACAATGTGTCTGCCATGGCTCCAATGATGTATCACTCGCCTGAGAGACCACTATGCCAAAGAAAACAAAGAAGTTTGGAAACAAAGAAACCCACTTGGAGAGGCTCTGGTTTTCATGGCATATGCAAGCCCTAAAAACGTTCAACATTGGTTTGCACATTAGGTTTTTCGTTATCATTTACCACTTAGTCTTATAAATCATGAAGCTCTGTTAGCGCAAAGTTAAACTAAAAACAAGTATATACAGCAGTATGTTTGGCCAGGCCGAATCTTAAATACCCTCTACACTGAAAAAAATATTGTCGTGAGGTCAAAGATTTCATGTCTTTAAAATACGAATACAAATTTTGCTTAGCATAGAAGACGCATTTCTCTAAAATAAAGTTATTTTCCTTGTCCAAAAGTCGATAAACTTTTCAATGAAGTCATATTGTCCTTATAATTAAGTGATTTGACTTAAAAATGGGTATCTTAACATGAAAGAAAAAATTTATAGGCTAAGGTCAACTTGACTTTAATAATTCAGAAAAAATCTTTAAATTTAATGAAATTGTCTTTAAATTTGTTGTCTTTTTGCATCTTGACTACAAAGCAAAAAATCGTTCAAATATAGGACATGTTTTTCAAAACTTTATTTTAAAGAAATTTTTTACTTCAAACATAGCATAATTTCTACTGGAAGTCGAGTCCTAATTTGGAAAATAAAGTTGCCGTTAACTCGTTTTTAAAGGACTTTGATAGCATATGAAGAAAAAAAGCTGAGAAAGCGAAAAATTAAAATTTGTTTCCTAGAAGCAAGTACACAAAACCTAAATTTAAAAGAGAATTGTGTCTTAAAAGTATCCTTACTTGTATTCTCCGCTTCTTTGGCTCGGAATCAATACCAAATTTTTTAAGGTAAAGACAAAATCTTTGGAACCGAGTATGCTTTTTTTTCAGTGTACTTACTTGATAATGTATAGAATGATAATATATAGAAATGATTACATGCTAAAATATGCACCGATACACAAAATTCAGCACACCTAGTTGTGGTTCTGAAAAACCTACAGAATTTAGACCCCAAATCGGAGGGCAGGTTTATAAGGGAGATATATCAAAATCTATACCGGACACCTATTTATGGTCCTCAAAAATCTCTAGATTTCAAATTTCAAGCAAATTGAAGTAAAATCGGTAGATCGGGCTATATGGGGGCTATAGCAAACCATTGACCGATATAAACCATATTCGGCACACCTGTTAGTGGTCTTAACATACCTTTAGATTTCTAATTTTCGGAAAATCGGATTGAAAATACCTTTCTAGAAGCCCAAGAAGTAAAATCAGGAGATCGGTCTATGTGGGGGCTATACCAAAACATGATCCGATAGATCCCACTTTCGACACGCCTATTTGTGGTTCTAAAATACCTCTAGGTTTCCAATTTCAGACAAATCGGATAGAAAATACGGTTTCTACAACCTCAAAAAAATCGCGTCTGTAACATATACCCCAAACACATTTTGCATAAAGCATATATATTTTCAGGATTGGTGCAAACAAAATATTGTTTGTATTGTTCACACATATTATGTTTCACCTATGGGCATACACTGGTAGAAACAAAATTTAATGAAATTTTCTTTGTGTGGATTTTTATGGCGCCAATTGGTTACTTTCATTATTTTACTTGCAGCATACTCTCTAGGTCTCTCTTTCTAAACACATATATGTTTATAGGCTATTGCCAAATTAATATATGTTTGCATCTAAGCATATTATATTTACAAACATTTTATGCCCCAAACATAATGTGTTCTAATATATTAACATATATGTCCCAAACATGTTATGCTAGTTTATGAACATTATATGCTTGCACTTAAAAATATTGTGTTAAAAAATTGAGTTCCAAACATATAATTTTTACACTCAAACATATGAAAAACAGTCTTTTTCGTCCGTGTAGAAGCCCAAGATCCCAAATTGGGGGGTTGGTTTATATGGGGGCTATACCAAAACATGAACCGATACACCTCATTTTCGACACAGCTATTTTTATACCCTCCACCATAGGATGGGGGTATATTAACTTTGTCATTCCGTTTGTAACACATCGAAATATTGCTCTAAGACCCCATAAAGTATACATATTCTGGGTCGTGGTGAAATTCTGAGTCGATCTGAGCATGTCCGTCCGTCCGTCTGTTGAAATCACGCTAACTTCCGAACGAAACAACTATCGTTGAAACTTGGCACAAGTAGTTGTTATTGATGTAGGTCGGATGGTATTGCAAATGGGCCATATATACGTATAGCCCCCATATAAACGGACCCCCAAATTTGGCTTGCGATTGTTCTAAGAGAAGCAAATTTCATCCGATCCGGCTGAAATTTGGTACATGGTGTTAGTATATAGTCTCTAACAACCATGCAAAAATTGGTCCACATCGGTCCATAATTATATATAGCCCCCATATAAAAAGATCCCCCGATTTGGCTTGCGGAGCAAATTTCATCCATGCAAAAATTGATCCACATCGGTCCATAATTATATATAGCCCCCATATAAGCCGATCCCCAGATTTGACCTCCGGAGCCTCTTAGAGGAGCAAAATTCATCCAATCCGGTTGAAATTTGGTACGTGGTGTTAGTATATGGTATCCAACAACCATGTAGGAATTGGTCCATATCGGTCCATAATTATATATGGCCCCCATATAAATCTATCTCCAGATTTGGCTTGCGCAGCCTCTAAGAGAAGCAAATTTCATCCGATCCGGTTGAAATTTGGTACGTGGTGTCAGCATATGATATCGGTTCATAATCATGGTTGCCACTCGAGCCAAAAATAATTTACCAAAATTTTATTTCTATAGAAAATTTTGTTAAAATTTTATTTCTATAGAAAATTTTTGTTAAAATTTTATTTCTATAGAAAATCTTGTCAAAATTTTATTTCTATAGAAAATTTAGTCAACATTTTATTTCTATAGAAAATTTTGTCAAAATTTTATTTCAAAAGAAATTTTGTCAAAATTTTATTTCTATAGAAAAATTTTCCCAAACTTTATTTCTATAATTTTTTTTTCCAAATTTTACTTCTATAGAAAATGTTGTCAAAATTTTATTTCTATAGAAAATTTTTGTTAAAATTTTATTTCTATAGAAAATCTTGTCAAAATTTTATTTCTATAGAAAATTTAGTCAAAATTTTATTTCTATAGAAAATTTTGTTAAAATTTTATTTCTATAGAAAAGTTTGTTAAAATTTTATTTCTGTAGAAAATTTTATCAAAATTTTCTTTCTATAGAAAATTTTGTGAAAATTTTATTTCTATAGAAAATTTTGTTAAAAATTTTTTATGTCTATAGAAAATTTTGTCAAACTGAATTATATACGTATTTGATCGATCTCTTTTGATTTAATATAACCACATATGGACTTACATACAATTTAGAAGGCGGTGTTAGGAAAAAATTTTATCAAAATTTTCTTTCTATAGAAAATTTTGTGAAAATTTTATTTCTATAGAAAATTTTGTTAAAAATTTTTTATGTCTATAGAAAATTTTGTCAAACTGAATTATATACGTATTTGATCGATCTTTTTTGATTTAATATAACCACGTATGGACTTACATACAATTTAGAAGGCGGTGTTAGGAGTTTTTAAGATACCTTGCCATGGGCAAGCGTTACCGCAACTTAAGTAATTCGATTGTGGATAGCAGTGTTTAGAAGAAGTTTCTACGCAATCCATGGTGGAGGGTACATAAGCTTCGGCCTGGCCGAACTTACGGCCGTACATACTTGTTTGGTCTTAAAATACCTATAGATTTCCAACTTCCGGAAAATCGGATTGAAAATACGGTTTCTAGAAGCCCAAGAAGTAAAATCAGGAAATCGATCTATATGGGGGCTATACCAAAACATTTACCGATAGGCACCATTTTCGACACACTTATTTATGGTTCTAAAATACCTCTAGGTTTCCAATTTCAGGCAAATCGGATAAAAAATACGGTTTCTAGAAGCCAAAGACCCCACATCGGGGGGTCGGTTTATATGCGGGCTATACCAAAACATGGACGGAAATAGCCCATCTTCGAACATGACCTGCTTGGAAGCAAAAAAAACGATTCATTTTTTCCTTCAAAATACGAAATTTTCTTGATCGCCCACTGTGTTTGAGATGAAAAAAATATTATGTTGTTCTTTGCTTTGTTTGTTATTGTTATGTTTGGTATGGTAGGTAAAAATAATACTGGAATGCATTTTCTGTATGGCATAAATCACTTGATGCCATTGTTGGATTTTATTTTAGTTGGATGCCTTGTACTGGTTTTGTGGTTTGCTATGCTGGATTTGTAGTTGGCAAACCACAAATGCAACCCTGCCATTGTTTTTCATCTGGTTACCGGATAGAGTTGATGGTGTTGGCGTTGTTGTTGAGGAAACCACATTGCCACTTGTCGCCCGTGGAAGAAGGGTGTGTGCATCACACTTAGCTCTTGCTAACAGCCTTTTCCATGACTTTTCCTGCATTTATTCATTCTAGCTATTCCATTTTAATTTCACACTCCTGACCTGCTGCACTAAAATAGCTCCTTTTATTTCCTCTCCACTTACACGCAAAGAAAAAAACGTTTGGAAAACGTGTACCGAAAACGTTTTTCTTTTGTTAGAGTTTTTTGAATTGCTTCGAAAATTTTAAACTTTTATCACCAAAAAAATTCGTTTGTTACAAAATTTTTATTTTTTCAATAAAAAAAGTTATTTTTGAAATAACAACACTGTCCATTTCGTTTATATCAAACACTGTTCTTTTCTGACTTTAGGTCTTTAATAAGATACATTTTACAGTTCAAAATTTAATATAGTACAATGTAATGTTGAACATTTTTTCGGAATCTTCCGAATATATCTGGAATATATGTAAAAAAAAACAAAAGCAAAAAAAAAAAACTTTGGCCGAAGCAGGGATCGAACCCACGACCCTTGGCATGAGAGTCGGACGTAGCTACCACTGCTCCACGGTGCCAAACTAAATGTTTGTTTCTGTTAAATAAACTTTGTTTATTCGGTTCGTGGGCGCCGCAAGCTATGCTATATAAATATAACTTATATGGATATTTATCTATTGATGACCATAACAGGTACATAGCTCAGTGGTTAGTGTTTGGCTTACAATGTGTATGGTCCGCGGTTCGATTCTCCGTCCAGGCGAAAGGTAAAAAAAATTTTAAAAATTTATAAAATCGTATAATTTCTTCTACATTGTTGGTATTACAGGAAAAGGTGTTAAGAACTAAAAATCCTCGTGGATGTGAGAAAGATGTGAGGGACAATGCAATTAGCAAGAAAATATTTTTTTTGTTGAGCTAGTCTTTATGAAATTGTTTTTACATCCTGGAAAAGAATAAACGTTTATCACAAAAAGTATATACTTTTCTTCCAAATACACTTCCTTACAGCGAAAAGCAAATGAGAAACGAACTTTGTTTGTCTAAAATTTCGTTTGGGAGGAAAGAATTATTTTTTTGCGTGTACGGCGCATCAAGCAAACAGTGTATAAATGGTGAAAACTTTAAAGATGCTTTCGTAAGATACATCATCACATGTGTCCGGACTAGAGTGGTACTTCGTATTTTTAGATGCCACTACTACGTCAGCTACTAGATAGCAAGAGATTCGAATAACATATAACCCCTATGAACCCAGGTTTTTTTTGTTTTTGTTCATATCTAAAGAGTGGGAAATGAAAGAATGGGACAGCTAGCTCCCTATGCCTAAACACATTTTTTTAAAATCTTACAATTGCTTCCGTTTCCTGTTTGCTTTTTGTGTGGACTGGTAGTTGTGTTTTTCATTAGCCTCCGGCATTTCTATTGATGCGGAGTATTATTCTTTGAAAGTCCAACATCTTTCCAGCAAACACATAATGGTTTCGAATTAGTAATTTGTGAAAAAAACTGGGACTCCAGATCGGCTTTAAATATATGAAAAACTGAAAAATTATGTGGTTTACGATGCTTACATCCTTGTCTATCCGAAATATTATTCGTAGATCCCAATTCAAACATACACTGAAAAAAATATTGTCGTAGGTGATGCATTTAAGACGCAATTCCATTTTAATTTTGAGTTTGGCGTACTTGATAATGGAAAACAAATTGGAATTATTACGCTTTTTTTCATCATGTATTTGATGCTACACTGACAAAACTTTCTTAGTTAAATTCAACAAATTTTTATTGTAAAACAATTATTTGTTTGTACCCAGCAAAAAAAAATTTTGAAGTTATTCTAAAGGCACAACTTTAAAAGCACTTCCAAATATGTTCTCCCAAAGAAGTTCTTTACTTTAACTGCACATGAAGTTAATTTGAGTCAATTTTTTATAACTCGCCTTTTCATATTTTTAATGGGAAATTTAAAATTTTTTTATTTCAAATTGGTTAAAAACAGACCAAGAATTAATAAAATGATAAAAATTACTTAAATTTTGCCAAAAAAAAAAAATGTTAAATTCATTCCAGACAAACGTTAGAATGCATTAAATGTATTATTTATTTGTCACAATGTCGCAAAATTTCTTAATTCACATCAAAAAACTCTAAATTCGCATAACACCTTAAGAAGTGATGCAAATTCCGTGTAACGGCTGTTGAAATGGTGCACATCCGCCCTATAACAAGCTCATGTTAAATTCATCGCTTCTGCGCCAATTTTGCACCACTTCAGTATCCAAAAAGAACATTTTCACTACTTTTTTGGCGACGCTTTTTTTGCTGGGATGTTTTCGCTAATTTTTTAGAACTTACCGTGTCTATCTTTCATTATACTTTGTGCATATGCATTCAATATAATCGACATTTCATCATATTTCAGACTACTAGCCTCTATAAACCTCTTTTGGCGCTGAGACATATTTTTATATTGTTATAAATTAATATTGTAATTTTCTATATTTCAAACAAAAAAAATTAAATTTTTTGAAAATTTTCCACAGCCCAGTGAAATTTTCCTTTTTTTTTAAGTATGTGTCAAACTAACTTTATGAATTAAACGTGGGGATAAAGTTCAATGACCGAACACATAAGTTCAATATGAAGTAAAGCAGAAGAAAATGTTCGTACAACGTTTTGTTAAAATCTCAAAATGTGAAGTACAATTTAGTTCAATTTTACCACAAAGAAGTTCATTCTTCCTATAAGACAGTTCACTTTTTTTCTGCGTACGAACACTTGTCGAAGTTTCTCCAAGTACCACAATTATATTTCTATTTTCCGTCTTTGAAATATTTTTGGGGTTGTTACGTGATACTATTCCAGTTTCTTAAATGAATTTTTCTTTGTATTTTTTGAAGAACACATAGTTTATTTATTTCTAGCTAGTACATTTGTTCATTTGTCGCCACTGAATGTAAGCATATTGTATTGATGTATGACTTGCAAGTGGAAAACAAAAATTTAATTTAAACTGCTTCTCAAGAAGCTAGTTAAAATTTGAAATGCTACAAATAACTGCATATCCATTTCTTTTCATGTGGCTGACATGCAATATTTGCAAAAAATTTATTTTAATAGCATTGAAACCGGAAGTACGAATTGGGCTTCTTAAGAGCCTACAAGGTATATGTTCGTGATCGGGAAGAAATTTTACGGCGATCTGGCGACGCTCGTCTTCCTGTCTGTCTATTGTAATCTCGCTTTAGCTTTCAATAATGAAGGTTAGGTTATGTTAGGTTAGGTGGCAGCCCGATGTATCAGGCTCACTTAGACTATTCAGTCCATTGTGATACCACATTGGTGAACTTCTCTCCTATCACTGAGTGCTGCCCGATTCCACGTTAAGCTCAATGACAAGGGACCTCCTTTTTATAGCCGAGTCCGAACGGCGTTCCACATTGCAGTGAAACCACTTAGAGAAGCTTTGAAACTCTCAGAAATGTCACTAGCATTATTGAGGTGGGATAATCCACCGCTGAAAAGCTTTTTGGTGTTCGATCGAAGCAGGAATCGAACCCACGACCTTGTGTATGCAAGGCGGGCATGCTAACCATTGCACCACGGTGGCTCCCTTCAATAATGAAACGACTGTTCTAAAAATTTTTAATAATTTATTTTTTGTTTGCTGGCAGATAAAAGTCGAAGAGGGCTATGTGGATTTAGTTTTAGGGATATATATGGATTCAGGGTTCAAATCTCACCAGCGGTAAATTCTTTATCAATAATTTTTGAAAAGATTGTTTTTTTTTTATGTTGTGCATCGTTTTTATTTTGTTATATTCGTCGTATATTTTTTCCATTTAAGCTCAATAAAAAATTAAAATTCTAGTAATTTGCAAAACCTTCTCAAAAGGGCTTCCATAGAAGTGAAAACGACAGCAGGCACATGTTCAAATCCCTGCAAGGGTGAAATTTTGATTATGATTTTCATTAACCTTTTTGTTAATTTTCTAATTTTTTGCGACATTTAATTATCCAAAATGTTAATTTGGACTTTTAACCGCGTATTTTCTAAGACTGGTCTAAAAGAACTTTATCGGAAGTGGAAAAAAATTGATGGAGGATCCTGGGATGCTCTTAAAAAGAAATGTTTGTGAAACAACATCCAAGTTTTTATACCCTGCTCCACACTGTGGAACAGGGTATTATAAGTTAGTGCAACTCCCAGAAGGAGACGAGATAGATACATGGTGTCTTTGGCAAAAATGCTCAGGATGGGCTCCTGAGTCGATATAGCCATATCCGTCTGTCCGTGAACACATTTTGTAATCAAAGTCTAGGTCGCAGTTTTAGCCCAATCAACTTCAAATTTGGCACAAGTATGTGTTTTGACTCACAATAGAACCCTATTGATTTTGGAAGAAATCGGTTCAGATTTAGATATAGCTCCCATATATATATATTTCGACCGATATGGACTTATATGGCCCCAGAAGCCAGAGTTTTACCCTAATTTGCTTAAAATTTTGCACAAGAAGAACAATTAGTACTATAGTCAAGTGTGCCAAATTTTATTGAATTCGGTTCGGATTTAGATATAGCTCCCATATATATGTTTCGCCCGCTATGGACTAATACGGTTCCAGAAGCCAGAGTTTTAACCCAATTTGGTTGAAATTTTGCACTAGGAGTGCAATTAGTAGTGTAGTCAAGTGTGCCAAATTGTATTGAAATCGGTTCAGATTTAGATATTGCTCCCATATATATCGTTCGCCCGATTTACACTCATATGACAACAGTGGCCAATCTTTTACTCCGATTTAATTGAAATTTTGCACAGGGAGTAGAATTAGCATTGTAGCTATGTGTGCCAAATTTAGTTGAAATCGGTTCAGATTTAGATATATCTCCCATATATCGCTTTCGCCTGATTTACACTCATATGACCACAGAGGCCAATTTTTAACTCCGATTTAGTTGAAATTTTGCACAGGGAGTAGAATTAGTATTGTAGCTATGCGTGCCAAATTTGGTTGAAATCGGTTCAGATTTAGATATAGCTTTCATATATATGTTTTTCTGATTTCGACAAAAATGGTCAAAATACCAACATTTTCCTTGTAAACTCGACACTGCTTAGTCGAAAAGTTGTAAAAATGACTCTAATTTTCCTAAACTTCTAATAGATATATATCGAGCGATAAATCATAAATAAACTTTTGCAAAGTTTCCTTAAAATTGCTTCAGATTTAAATGTTTCCCATATTTTTTTACTAAAATTGTGTTCCACCCTAGTGCATTAGCCATCTTAAATTTTGAGTCTATAGATTTTGTAGAAGTCTATCAAATTCTGTCCAGATCGAGTGATATTTAAATGTATGTATTTGGGACAAACCTTTATATATAGCCCCAACACATTTGACGGATGTGATATTGTATCGAAAATTTAGATCTCCAAAGTGGTGCAGGGTATAATATAGTCGGCCCCGCCCGACTTTAGACTTTCCTTACTTGTTTTTACTAACATTTTACTAACATCCAGATCGAGTGATATTTAAATGTATGTATTTGGGACAAACCTTTATAAAGGGTGGTTAAATTGTAAGGGCCGATGTTGAATGTGAACCACACCTAAACGCCAAGATTTTTTCCGAATTTTATTTGACATTTCTCTATTTCAGACTTACACAATTTGAACCATGGACGTCGTGAATGGGCAGAATGGTTCTAAGAAATGGCAACAGTGGATGATCAATTTTCGAAGAAAATCATCTTCAGTGATGTGGCACATTTTCACCTCAGTGGATTCGTCAATAAACAGAATTGCCGCATTTGGGCGAATGATAATCCAAGAGTGATTGTCGAAAAACCAATGCACCCACAAAGAGTGACTGTTGGGTGCGGTTTATGGGCTGGCGGCATCATCGGGCCGTATTTTTTCGAAAATGAGGCCGGTCAGGCAGTTACTGTGAATGGTGTTCGCTATCGTGAAATGATAACGAACTTTTTATGGCCCGAATTGGAAGATATGGATGTGGACGATATGTGGTTTCAGCAGGACGGTGCCACTTGCTACACAGCCAACGAAACAATGGCTCTTTTGCGCAACAAATTCAATGGCCGTATTATCTCACGTAATGGCGATGTCAATTGGCCGCCAAGATCATGTGATTTGACACCGTTGGACTTTTTTCTTTGGGGTTATTTGAAAGAAAAAGTGTACGTCGATAAGCCAGCAACAATTCAAGAGCTAAAGGATGAGATAATTCGGCACATTATCGGCATAGAACCTCCATTATGCCTCAGGGTCATCGAAAATTTGGACCACCGGATGAAGGTGTGCCACTGAGGTCGCGGCGCCCATTTGGCCGATATTTTGTTCCATACATAATTGAGTAATACCAATATATCATAATAAAATAAAATTACAATAATTTTCTAAATAGTTTGTGTTTTATTAAAAATCAACATCGGCCCTTGAAAATTTAACCACCCTTTATAAATGTAGAAATTTCATTGCTTCAACCGATTTCCAACCAACCTCTTTTCTGTGTGTAGATTTAAAGCCCAATATAGCCTATATTTAAAGAATAAAGTCCAAAGTTTAATGCATATATTAATCGCATACATAAAAGTTTGAAATATTCGGAGAGATACAAAAAAAAAAACTTGAAATATATATAAATAATAAAAATATAAGACTAATATAAATGGGTTTAATTATAACATGTTCTAAAGGGTGATACGGTCAAAATTTGGTCAAGGGAAAACGCGTGTAAATCGGTGAAATCGTTTATTTAAAAAATCAAATTAAATTTCTTTTTTAAGTTCAATTAGTATAAAATTCAGTAAAAATATTCAGTTAGGCTTTCGCTTTTTCAAATCCGAATTGCCGGGCCTCACGCTTGACACCTGCCATCAGATTTTGTACAGCCACCTTGTCCACCTTCTTCGCCGCAGAAACCCAGTTTGCCTTGAACTGCTGCTCGTCCTTAGCAGTTTTTTTGGTCTTCTTTAGGTTCCGCTTGACAATAGCCCAGTATTTCTCAATTGGGCGGAGCTCTGGCGTGTTGGGAGGGTTCTTGTCCTTGGGAACCACCTGCACGTTGTTGGCGGCGTACCACTCCATGGCCTTTTTACCGTAATGGCAAGATGCCAAATCCGGCCAAAACAGTACGGAACAACCGTGTTTCTTCAGGAAAGGCAGCAGACGTTTATTCAAACACTCTTTCACGTAAATTTCTTGGTTGACAGTCCCGGAAGCTATGAAAATGCTGCTTTTGAAGCCACAGGTACAGATGGCTTGCCAAACCAGATATTTCTTTGCGAACTTTGACAGTTTTATGTGCTTGAAAATATCTGCTACCTTTCCCCTTCCTTTTGCCGTATAAAACTCCTATCCCGGAAGCAGCTTGTAGTCGGCTTTGACGTAGGTTTCGTCGTCCATTACCACGCAGTCAAACTTCGTCGTCGTGTACAGCCTCCGGGATCGCGCTTTGGCCGTCGTATTTTGTTTATCATCGTGATTTGGAGTCACTACCTTCTTGTAAGTCGATATTCCGGCTCGTTTTTTGGCTCGATGCACGGTTGTAGACGATACACCCAGCTTATTTACGGCATCTCGGAGAGAGAGGTTAGGGTTTCGCTTGAAACTACCGGCAACTCTCTTTGTCGTCTCAGCGGCTTCCGGTTTTCGATTTCCTACCGATCCAGACTTCCTGGCTGTCGACAAACGTTCCCCAAACACTTTTATTACATTTGTAACGGTTGATCTGGCAGCTTTTAGCGATTTTGCCAGCTTTGCGTGCGAGTAGCTCGGATTTTCGCGATGCGCGAGCAAAATTTTGATACGCTGCTCATTTTGCTTGGACGGCATTTTGACAACTGAAGAGTGAACTCCAAAATCAAAATAGGAGCAACATTCTACACACACACCTTCAAAATGTGGGGTGTTCAGGTTTTTTAAATGCAAATTGAAAGAAATACGTCAAGTTTATATTGACCAAATTTTTACCGTATCACCCTTTATATGAGAAAGCGTACCAATTTTCTAAAATGAGTCAGCCATATATTATGATGATACTCACTTTTTATGCCATATTTTAGAGATTCTCAATCTTTCTTTTAATATTGGGTACCTTTTGAACTGTAACTAGATTTGTGTCATAGAATCTCTGTAGGGTATCCCGGAGATGGCAACTGCTCGTTATAATTTAAAATTAAAGTTGGGCTGAAGCCCAGCGGGTGAGATAGCAAAAAATTTAAATTTAAAATCTCTTCCTTCACTGTTAGCATTAATGCTATTGAAACAAACGTTATTGAAAATATCCAGCTGAGGGTTCATCCACAAGAACAATATCCTTTTAATTGGTAGTGGAAATAATTTTATTCTCTTTGACATAGGGAAGAACTGTAGTGAGTGTGTGTGGTGCGCGGTTTGGCTTTGCAGTTTACGATAACTTTATTCACAAAGTGTATTGAACAACTTTGCACTTGAAAAAACAACGGTTACTCAGTTCCAAAGGTTTTGTCTTTAATTAGGTTGATATTGATACCGAGCCAAAGATGCGACGTATTACACTAAAGATATATTTAAGATGCAATTCACTTTTAAATTTAGGTTTTGCGTACTTGATTCTGGGAAGCAAATCATAATTTATGAATTGTGTCATCTATTGTCATCGAGTAAAATCAAAGTCCTTCAAAAATATGTTAAACGCAACTTAAACTTCCATTCAATTCAACTTCGACTTCAAGTATAAATTACATCAAGTTTCAAGTGATAAGCGTATTCAAGGAAGATTTCTTAAATTCAAGATTCATTAAATTCAAGTTCATCTCAATTTAAAGGAATTTCTTTTATATAAAGGTGACCCCTGTTTTTGTCGAATCACTTAACTTTACGGACGAAACGCCTTCATTGAAAAGGTTACCGCCTTTAGCTCACATAAAAACATTTTATATCAAGGAAATGTGTCTTCTTTGCATAGCAAACGTGTCATAGGCAGCTTTGGATAATAATTTTTTCAATGTACTTTAAATGCGGGTGTTACTATGAGTGAATCGTGTAGGATGGATATTTCACACGCACGAGTGAGTTTTGTATGCCATTGGCAAACAATTGGTCGTTCTCCGATCCTGAAACATCAATCGTTGCTAAATAAATTAATTATGTGTACATTACAAATGGACAGATTTTAAGTCTATTTGAATGTCGCACAACAAAGGGATCGATTGTCCAACAAAAAAAATATGAATTTGTTCATTTTTATAAATCCATGGGATTTTCCAGGCCAAACAATGTTTATTGGAGACAAATATGACAATGGATACCATAAATAAAGATTTATTTGTCTTTAAAAAGACAACTTTTCAAATAAAAAATGTTTTTTTTTTCATTAGAAGTTAGCATATAATGCCCAGATTGAGTTATCTATTGCAGCCAGATCTATATAAAAGACTATGGAAAAGTTCATTCGCCCGGACGGAAGCCTGTATAGTCAATGTCTGAATTAAGTTTCTTACTGCCTGTTCGTGGAATTTTCGTTTGCCTCGAGACGAACGATTCGTCAAATATCACATATTGGTATCTCGAAAACCAGAGTCTGTTAAATCCCAATTGTTTCGGTGTTCGATAGTAAATCATAATTAATGAGTTTATGACAAAATTCATGATTTTCTAGAAAATAAATCTAAAGTTATTTTAGTTTCAATCTAGACGAACTATTCGTCTCCAGTCGATTTTGTGTTTCATGAACAGGCAGTTATCCTTTTTTGTCCCAAAAAACTTGAATAATAATTACCTAGCAAAAAAATTGGAAGTTGTTCCACAAACATTTCTTTTTAAGAACATCCCGGACTCCCCATCAATTTGTTCCATTTCTTTTGGACCAGTGTTAGAAAAAACGAAAAACAAAAATAAACCTTTGGCAGTTGACTTTTGCACTTTCATGGAAGTTCTTTTGAGAAGGTTTTGCAAACTGCGAGAATTTTTAATTTATTTATTGAGTTTATATTATACCCTTCACCACCACACTGAAAAAATATTGACCTACTATGGAAGATTATGCAACTTAAATTTTAGGACTCGAAATTTACGCAATGCTAAGGACAAATTTCTTTAAAATAATGACATTTTAATTAAAAGAAAGTTTATAATCCTTGCTTCAAAAATTTTTTCATTAAATTTAGGACACAAATCTTGAAATTTTGCGTCCCTCTGTTGAAGTTGTAGATCTTTGAAGTAAGGCAAATGTACCTTAAAATAAAGAAAAACATTTTTAATTTAAAGAAATCGTCTTTAACTCAACTGAGATATTAAATTTTTACATTTAAGATAAAAATGTTTCAAATATAGGCTAAGACTTATTTTAAGGATTTGCATCTTTGGTTTAAAGTTTTTTTTTAGCATTAAGAAAACAGTTTTTACTTTGAAGTACATGGCATAATTTGGATTTTGAAACTGGAATTTGTTTGTACATGAATACCTTTTTTAATATATCGCAAACAGAGAATAAAAATTTGATGAATGAGATCTGTATCCAATTTTAATTTTATCGATCCTAGATTTAAAGCCAGGGAGGTCCCTAAAAATGTCTTTATTTTAAAGAAGCCGCATCTTTGGCTCGGAATCAATACCAAAATCCTTAAAGGAAGGTCAAAATCTTTGGATCCAAGTAAACTTTTTTTTGAGTGCATGTAGACAAACATTTGTGTTACCATCTCAACTACTTCAAATTTGCATTTCCAGATACAAATACTTATAATGGAGACAATTTTTTGTACTTCTACAAAATCTCTAGAATTAAAATTGAAATCGGCTAACGCCCTGGAATGAAACAAGTATATACAGCAGTAAGTTCGGCTGGGCCGAATCTTAAATACCCACCACCATGAACCAAATATTAGGGGTTCCTTTGAAATTTCAGGAGGGCTTGAGGACTTGAGGACACTTCCCGAAGATAAATTTAAAGATTTCACCTATGAGGACTATATCAGATTCTGGATTTATAAGAACCATTTTTGTTTGAGTTTTAGAGGAATCATTAACATCTCTTGTAAGTGTGCAAGAAAATTATAAAATAACGTTTTGATTTGAAATCTTAAATCTGTAGAAGTAAAATCTGGAAATTTTACATTGAGTTTCAAGCAATTTTCATGATCAGTGCTCTTTCTACACCCTCAAGAAGTGAAGTCGGTCTATATGGAGGCATTACCAAATGGACCGATAAAAACTTAATCCGATACACGTTTTTGTGAGCCTAAAATACCAGAATATTTACAATTTAAGGCAAATCAGATAAAAACTACGGTTTCTAGAAACCCAAGGAGTTAAATCGGGAGATCGTTTTTATGGGGGCTATACTAAAATATGGACCGATACTCACCGTTTTCGGCATACCTCTTTATGACCCGAAAATACCTCTAGATTTCCAATTTCAGGCAAATAGGATAAAAACTTCGGATTCTAGAAGCCCAAGAAGTAAAATCGGGAAATCGGTCTATATGGAGGCTATACGAAAATATGGATCGATACTCACCATTTTCGGCACACCTTTTTATGGTCCTAAAATACCTCTAGATTTCCAATTTCAGACAAATTGGATAAAAACTACGGTTTCTATAAACCCAAGACCCCAAATCGGGAGGTCGTTTTATATGGGGACCATACCAAAACACGGACCGATACTCACAATTTTTGGCACACGTATTTGTGGTCCTACAATACCTCTAGATTTCCAATTTCAGGTAAATTGAATAAAAACTGCGGTTTCTATAAGCCCAAGAAGTAAAATCGGGAGATAGGTCTATATGGGGGCTATACCAAAACATGGACCGATACTCACAATTTTTGGCACACGTATTTGTGGTCCTACAATACCTCTAGATTTCCAATTTCAGGTAAATTGAATAAAAACTGCGGTTTCTATAAGCCCAAGAAGTAAAATCGGGAGATCGGTCTATATGGGGGCTATACCAAAACATGGACCGATACTCACTATTTTTGGCTCACCTCTTTATGGTCATAAAATACCTCTAGATTTCAAATTTCAGGCAAATTGGATAAAAACTACGATTTCTATAAGCCCAAGACTCCAAATCAGGAGGTCGGTTTATATGGGGACTATATCAAAACCTGGACCGATATAGCCCATCTTCGAACTTGGCCTGCCTGCAGACAAAAGACGAGTTTGTGCAAAATTTCAGCACGATTGCTTCATTATTGAAGACTGCGATTTATCGGGCGATACTTATGTATTCGAGATATAAGACAATTTGAGTAACATTTACAATTTTTGCTACTCAGCTGTGACGATTTTACAAGGATATTGGTTAGATCTTGCCAAGATATGTGGTCAAGTGTGGGTTGTGATATATTATTTGGTCAAGTCGGGCGACTTGGAGCCTTATTTAAAACTCAACCGTTCTATGGAAAGTCTGGCATTACAGTGTGTAGGATATGACTAAGATGTGGGGAAATCATCACAGAATTTTATGTAAAGTGTGGGAATTTGGCCATATTTGTGCAAACCGCAAGAATGAATATATGGAGGCTTTATCTAATTCTGAACCAAATTAGATCAAACTTGACACACTTAAATATCATATTAAAATATGAAATGGGAGCTATATATAATCTGAACCGATTTCGACTAAATTTGACATGCATAGTTAGAATAATAATTCTGTTATCTCTGCAAAATTTCACGTAAATGGGAGATTAACTTTGGCCCCCGTGGTCATTTGAGTATAAATCGGGCGAAAGATATATATGGGAGCTATATCTAAATCTGAACCGATTTCAACCAAATTTGGCACACTTACCGATACTGTTAAACATACTCCTTGTGCAAAATTTGAACTTTGTCACGGCAAAACTCTGGCTTTTGAGGTCATATAAGTGCAAATCGGACGAAAGATATATATGGGAGCTATATCTAAACCTGAACCGATTTCAATCAAATTTACCAAGCATTGGTAGAATGTCAATTATACTCTTTATGCAAAATTTCACGTAAATCGGTAGTAAACTTTTTGGCTCTGTGGTCATATGAGTCTAAATCGGACGAGAGATATATATGGAAGCTATATCTAAATCTGAACCGATTTCAATCAAATTTACCAAGCATTGGTAGAATGTATATTCTACTCTTTATGCAAAATTTCACGGCAAAACTCTGGCTTTTGAGATTATATAAGTGCAAATCGGACGAAAGATATATATGGGAGCTATATCTAAATCTGAACCGATTTCAATCAAATTTACCAAGTATTGGTAGAATGTCAATTCCACTCTTTAGGCAAAATTTCACGTAAATCGGTAGTAAACTTAGGCCTCGTACTCGTAAAATATTCGGATGTACTGAATTTGAAGAACATCGGTTGATAAACACGCCAATTATGACCAGATCGGGGATAAATATATATGGCAGCTATATCTAAATTTGAACCGATTTTTTCCAAAATCAATAGCGATTGTCTTTGTCCCAAAAAACGACCCAACATATGCCAAATTTTAGGACGATCGGACTTAAACTGCGACCTGTACTTTACGCACAAAAATACATGAACAGACAGAATCGACTCTGAATTTAATTCTAAGACGATCGGTATACTAAACGATGGGTCTCAGACTTTTTCTTCTTGGCGTTACATACAAATGCACAAACTTATTATACCCTGTACCCCAGTAGTGGTGAAGGGTATAAATATATGCATAAATAATATATAAAAAAGTGAAATTGGTAAAAAAACCTTGTTTAGTTTTTTTTTTAATTTCTTCACTCAAATGAACTTCCAAGGCATAACTTCTAAAGCAGGGAGCCGCCGTGGTGCAATGGTTAGCATGCCAGCCTTGCATACACAAGGTCGTGGGTTCGATTCCTGCTTCGAACGAACACCAAAAAGTTTTTCATCGGTGGATTATCCCACCTCAGTAATGCTGGTAACATTTCTGAGGGTTTCAAAGCTTCTCTAAGTGGTTTCACTGCAATGTGGAACGCCGTTCGGACTCGGCTATAAAAAGGAGGTCCCTTGTCATTGAGCGAGAAGTTTACCAATGTGGTATCACAATGGACTGAATAGTCTAAGTGAGCCTGATACATCGGGCTGCCACCTAACCTAACCTAACCTATAACTTCTAAAGCAATGCAAATTATCCGAAAACGAAGTACTTCTCTTAAGGTTTTTGGTATCGATTCCGAACCAAAGATGCCGTTTCCTTAAAATAAGGAAATTTTTAGGGACATATATAGTTTTAAATTTTAATTAGAATACAAATTGAAATTTCAATCTGTATTTGCAATAAATCTTCAATCTAAAGATTCAATATATCAGCTAATTTAAAGACGATTTCTTTAAATCAAAAATGTGTTTCTTTACATTAAGAAAATATTGCTTTACTTCTACGACATACGACTTTAGAGAAGATGCGCAAATTTGCAAAATTTTTATCCTAAATTTAATGAAAAAATTTTTGAAGCAAAGATTATAAACTTTTAAGTAAAATTTAATTATTTGAAATACATTTGTCTTTAACATTGTGTGAAATGATGCCCTAAAATATAGGTTGCATAATCTTTCATATTAGATCAATATTTTTCAGTGTATCGGGCAAATGCTATATATGGGAGCTATATCTATGTTAAATCTAAACCTAAAATCAATAGGGTTTTATTATGACCCAAAATTTATACTTGTGCCAAATTTGAAGTCGATTGAAATAAAGATGCGACCTAGACTTCAATTACATAAATTTGTTCACAGACAGATGGACAAATAGCCATAGCTAGATCATCCCCTTGAGCAATATTGCCAAAGACATCATGTGTCTATCTCATCTCCTTCTGGGTGTAGGTTTATATTAAAAAATTTTAACTAATTGCAACATGATACAAATAAGAAATATTTTCACAAATTTGGCAAAATTGAACTAAAATCAATTAATTTTCCTGAACTAAAATAAAATTAAACCGTCTATAAAAAATTTTGTTGTCTTTTTTCTGGAGGAACTAACCTATAATGAAACCAAGTAGTTCAGGGTATAAAAATGTAGTTTTTGTATACCTAAACATAGTAATAACACACTTTTCTGTCATTTTCTTTTTCTGGATAATTTTCGAAATAAATACGCTTTTCTGAGTAATCCGTTAAAGTGAAATTTAATGCCACTCTGTTTCATTAAACACATTTTCATTGATGCGTTATTAGAGATTGGTTATGTTAAATATTTTGAAACCACGATACCACTGAAATGAACATTTCAAAACGCGACACCAACTAGTTTGGGGTGCAGCGATTAAACCGCAGACTAGTCATTATATTGGCAAATTGTAATCAATGAAGGATATCCACAGCCATTATCATCGTATTATCAAATACACAGCACACGTATACAAGTACGAGGGCAGTTCGGAAACTTCTTAGCCTAGCACAAAAAGCGCGGTATAAACACAAAAAAGTTAAGTGTTTTGGAAGCTTTTATCTCTGTTATGAACACATGTTAAATTTTGTTTCGATCTGGCAACTCCTTCACATAGAAACAGGTGTTCAAAAAAGACGCATCCGCAATTTTTTTACAATGGAAAAATTAGAAATGCGTGCTGTCATTAAATATTTACATACAAAAAGGTTTATCGGGACAAGAAATCCATAATGATATGGTGAATGTGTTAGGTGAAAGTGTTCCTTCATATGCAACAGTAAAAAATTGTGTCTAATATTCAAATATTAGACAAAACAAATTTTATTGATGTTCATATTTGTTTCCTTTTAAATATGTATTATATTTAATTTTTCTTATTTCATATATTTGAATTTAAATTTTGAATTAATTAACGTCAAGATTTTGAATTGATTACATAGTTTAAGATACACTGAAACTAATTGAAATTCATTATGGATTAATATCTAGCTAGTTATAGACAAATGTCAAATAAAGTTTCTTGGTAAGAAGCTGTATATGCGAACTTACTTACTTCGCACACTTCAACTGGTGAGCAACTTCTAACCAAATAAACTAATTGTGACACTAACTAACTTCACTTTTGGTTTTTACTTACTTACTGTCTTTTCACGGGTGGATCTCATTTGGACATAATTTCTCGGACTGAGAATTTGTGTCACATCTACAGTGATTGCTACTAGCAGACCAGTCCCGCCAAATCTACATTTACTCATCTTACAGTCCACTAATCTCTTTCCCAAGTGGTGACATATCTTCACTCCCCGCACATTCAGCCACTGAGAAAGCTCAAAATTAAACAAATTGGGTTGCTGAATTTAAACGTGGTCGTACAAGCATTGAAGATGAACCACGTAGTGGACGTCCAAAAACAGCAACAACAACAACAGAAATTGTAGCCAAAGTGCATGATATCCCAGCAAAAAAAGCGTCGCCAAAAAAGTAATGAAAATGTTCTTTTTGGATCCGGAAGTGGTGCAAAATTGACGCAGAAGCGATGAATATAACATGGACTTGTCATAGGACGGAAGTCCTCCATTTCAACAGCCGGTCCACTGAATTTGGATTACTTCTTTAGGTGTGATCCGAAATCAATGTTTTGGATGTAAACTAAAAATTCTGTGATATTTTGTAAAATAAATAATTTTTATAATTTTCTATAATTTTTAATGGGTTCTAACGCTTGTCTGAAACGTTTGACCACAAATATTTAAAAAAATGCACAATTTTTTCAGATTTGATTTATTTTTTTTTTCGACAAAATTTAAATAATTTGTACCATTTTATGAATTCTTAAACTGTTTTTAACCACTTTGAAAAAATAGTTAAAATTACCCATTTAAAATATGAAAAAAGCTTGTTATAAAAAAACGCATAAGAATGAACATTTCTCAAGCTTGTTTTGATCGTTTTAAGTGAAATAAAATTCATTTTAAGCGTCGTTTCATAACAGTTGATGAGACATGGATCTACCGCTATACTCCTGAGACAAAAGAACAATCCAAACAATGGACTGAAGCTGGAGGAAGTGCCCCAAAGAAGGCAAAAACAATTCAATCGTAACGGTTTTTTGGGACTTCAAAGGTATTTTATTGATTGACTATCGGCAAAAGGGTAAAACAATAAATTCAGAGTACACTGAAAAAAATATTGTCGTGAGGTCAAAGATTTCATGTCTTTAAAATACGAATACAAATTTTGCTTAGCATAGAAGACGCATTTCTCTAAAATAAAGTTATTTTCCTTGTCGAAAAGTCGATAAACTTTTCAATGAAGTCATATTGTCCTTATAATTAAGTGATTTGACTTAAAAATGGGTATCTTAACATGAAAGAAAAAATTTATAGGCTAAGGTCAACTTGACTTTAATAATTCAGAAAAATTCTTTAAATTTAATGAAATTGTCTTTAAATTTGTTGTCTTTTTTCATCTTGACTACATAGCAAAAAATCGTTCAAATATAGGACACGTTTTTCAAAACTTTATTTTAAAGAAGTTTTTACTTCAAACATAGCATAATTTCTACTGGAAGTCGAGTCCTAATTTGGAAAATAAAGTTGCCGTTAACTCGTTTTTAACGGACTTTGATAGCATATGAAGAAAAAAGCTGAGAAAGCGAAAAATTAAAATTTGCTTCCTAGAAGCAAGTACACAAAACCTAAATTTAAAAGAGAATTGTGTCTTAAAAGTTTCCTTGCTTGTATTCTCCGCTTCTTTGGCTCGGAATCAATACCAAATTTTTTAAAGTAAAGACAAAATCTTTGGAACCGAGTATGCTTTTTTCTTCAGTGTACTATTGCAACCTTTTGGATCAATTAAATGTACAAATTCGAGAAAAACGTCCTGGCTTACAACACAAAAAATAATTTTTCATCAAGACAACGCACCAGCGCACAAGAGTGTTTTAACAATGGCTAAAATCAACGAATTAAAGTACGAGTTGCTTGACCACCCACCTTATTCTCCTGATTTAGCTCCCAGTGACTTTTACTTGTTCTCAAATCTAAGAAAAATCCTTGCTGGCAAGCGTTTTACCTCAAATGCAAAAAAGATCCAATTACAGTTGTAAACCACTATTTTGAAGACCTTGAGGAAAACTATTTTAATCAAGGGATAGAATTGCTAGAAAAGTGTTGGACTAAGTGTATTGAAGTTTCAGGAGATTACACTGAAAAACTATTGTCGTGAGGTCAAAGATTTCATGTCTTTAAAATACGAATACAAATTTTGCTTAGCATAGAAGACGCATTTCTCTAAAATAAAGTTATTTTCCTTGTCCAAAAGTCGATAAACTTTTCAATGAAGTCGTATTGTCCTTAAAATTAAGTGATTTGACTTAAAAATGGGTATCTTAACATGAAAGAAAAAAATTTTGGGCTAAGGTCAACTTGACTTTAATAATTCAGAAAAATTCTTTAAATTTAATGAAATTGTCTTTAAATTTGTTGTCTTTTTGCATCTTGACTACAAAGCAAAAAATCGTTCAAATATAGGACATGTTTTTCAAAACTTTATTTTAAAGAAGTTTTTTACTTCAAACATAGCATAATTTCTACTGAAAGTCGAGTCCTAATTTGGAAAATAAAGTTGCCGTTAACTCGTTTTTAAAGGACTTTGATAGCATATGGAGAAAAAAAGCTGAGAAAGCGAAAAATTAAAATTTGCTTCCTAGAAGCAAGTACACAAAGCCTAAATTTAAAAGAGAATTGTGTCTTAAAAGTACCCTTACTTGTATTCTCCGCTTCTTTTTTTGAATAAACGTCTGCTGCCTTTCCTGAAGAAACACGGTTGTTCCGTACTGTTTTGGCCGGATTTGGCATCTTGCCATTACGGTAAAAAGGCCATGGAGTGGTACCCCGCAACAACGTGCAGGTGGTTCCCAAGGACAAGAACCCTCCCAACACACCAGAGCTCCGCCCAATTGAGAAATACTGGGCTATTGTCAAGCGGAACCTAAAGAAGACCAAAAAAACTGCTAAGGACGAGCAGCAGTTCAAGGCAAACTGGCTTTCTGCGGCGAAGAAGGTGGACAAGGTGGCTGTACAAAATCTGATGGCAGGTGTCAAGCGTAAGGCCCGGCAATTCGGATTTGGAAAAGCGAAAGCCTAACTGAATATTTTTCCTGAATTTTATACTAATTGAACTTGAAAAAAAAAATTAATTTAATTTTTAAATAAACGATTTCACCGATTTACATGCGTTTTCACTTGACCAAATTTTGACCGTATCACCCTTTATTTCCTCAATCAATTTCCTCTTTTTTTAATAATGTAATCGAATAAAATCAAGTATAACTCCTACTTGTTTGAAGCCTTTCAAATTTGGACACTCTGAAAACAGAGCTCGCTTCAAAAATGCACAGTTGGCTTGAGATGCTTGCTAAAAATAAACTTCTCATATATGGACACCTCCCAAATGTGGAAACAATTTAGGCGACTATGGGAGTCCACATAGCTCCCATACACTGATGCTCGGTTCCAAAGATTTTGTCTTTACACTAATGATTTTGTTTTTTATTCCGAGCCAAAGAAGCGGAGAAATGAAGTAAGATTAATTTTAAGACATAATTCTCTTTTAATGTTGAGTTTTAGGTACTTGATTTTAGGGAACAAATTCATTATCTTCAATTCATTAAAATCCCTTAAAAACCTGTTACAGACCACTTAAATTTCCAAATTCGGTCTCGATTTCAAGTATAAATTATGCTAGGTTTCAAGTAAAAAAAACTCTTTAAAATAAAGTGTTAAAAAATCACTTAGTTGTTAACAGGAGCCACCGTTGTGCAATGGTTAGCATGTCCGCCTTGCATACACAAGGTCGTGGGTTCGATTCCTGCTTCGACCGAACACCAACAAGTTTTTCAGCGGTGGATTATTCCACCTCAGTAATGCTGGTGACATTTTTAAGGTTTCAAAACTTCTCTAAGTGGTTTCACTGCAATGTGGAACGCCGTTCGGACTCGGCTATAAATAGGAGGTCCTTTGTCATTGGGCTGCCACCTAACCTAACCTAATCTAACGGTTTTTTGCTTTGTAGTGAAGATACAAAAAGTCAACAAACTTAAAAACCATTTCATTAGTTTTAAAGAATTTTTCAAAATTACTAAAGCCTAGTTGACCTTAGTCGAACGGAATTTTCTTTCGTGTTAAGATACCCATTTTAAGTCGAATCACTTGACTATAAGATGAAAACGACTTCATTGAAAAGTTTATTGACTTTTGGATAAAAAAAAAACTTTATATTAGAGAAATGAGTCTTCCATGCTAAGCAAAATTCGAATTTGTATTTTAAGGACATGAAACCTTTGTATATGTGTCACCAAATTAGGCACTTTTGTTCAGATTAGACAAAGCTTAAATGCGAAAATACGGTTTATCTTCCAAACTTTTTTTAATAAGACTCCACAAATGCTTATGTTTACTAATTCAGTGAGGGTGGTTTAGAGTACGGCCCCGCAGACTTTCTACTTTACTCAAAAAATACTTTTTTAACAAAAAGCTATCGGTTCATAATGTCAGGCTCGACTAAACGAGGAAAGTTTTATGTTCCATGTCGTAACAACTTGGATACACATTCGATAGAAAATGTTTGCAGGGTATTGGGTTCTTACACTACACTAGTTTGCCTAGATCCTTCCTGATTGTGGCTACTTCAGCTTTTGTTGTTGGTCTTAACACAACAGACCACAAATGAATAAACCATTAAACACATCCATACGTAGATATGTATACACACGCATACTCCTATGATTACTCACACAAACAAAGGGAAATTAGAATAGTTTCAGTCCCACAGTATCCCAGAAAAGGGAAAATTTACGTACAAGCCATTTGGGATCATTTGATTTGTTGTTGTGGATATTGTGCCTAAAGGTGGTTGGGTTTAAGTATTTCATATAATTATCACCTATTGGAATAATGCCAACGATACTGGCCATTGTCTATGTTGTGGTTCATTAGGGAAGGGAACATTTTGATTAAGTTCGTGTAGTTTATTGTAAAATGCCATGGATCACAGCCAACTATGCATAATGAATATGAGAATACAAAATGAATTAACCTAAACCACGACCGTCACCCTAGGCGTATGATATTTGTATGAATTATACGCACCATGGGCTTTTCGATGTACAACAACACACTGTAGCTGGTATAGGAATTGTAATAAAAATCAAAAAATCGACATTTTGTTTGGCATTTTGCGAATTAGTTGGCCTCCATGTGAACCAAATGACATGTAGAATATCATTTTGAGACCATTTTGAGTGCAAAAACATTTTGATCTATTGCATTCGGACATAAAGTTAATGGTGATGTTGAATTCAAGCGTGATAATGTGATTGCTTTATATTTTTCTGGAAAAAAACACAAATAGCTATCGTGGCTATATTAGGGCCCTCCAGTATTTAAATGTAAATAAAGGCCAAACGGATGCAATACATATTGAACAATGAGCTTGCACTAAAGCCATTTAAGTTCCAAAAAGTACAAGAGCTCATCGATGCATAAAAAGGTTATACTAAAAATAGTCAAGGGGTTGCTTCGCTTGCCCAAAAGTAATTACGAGGGCAGTTTAGAAACTTCTTAGCCTAGCACAAAAAGCGCGGTATAAACAGAAAAAAGTTAAATGTTTTGGAAACTTCCATCTCTGTTATGAACACATGTTAAATTTTGTTTTGATCTAGCAACTCCTTCATATAGGAACAGGTGTTCAAAAAAGATGCATCCGCAATTTTTTTACAATGGAAAAATTAGATATGCGTGCTGTCATTAAATATTTACATAAAAAAGGTTTATCGGGACAAGAAATTCATAATAATATGGTGAATGTGTTAGGTGAAAGTGCTCCTTCATATGCGACAGTAAAAAATTGGGTTGCTGAGTTTAAACGTGGTCGTACAAGCATTGAAGATGAACCACGTAGTGGACGTCCAAAAACAGCAACAACAAAAGAAATTGTAGCCAAAGTGCATGATACACAGAAAAAAAGGTGTCTTGTTAATTTTAGGACCAGATTAACTTCGACATAGTTCAAAAAATTTACTGTAATATAGTTCATTTTTCGTAACCACTGCGAAAATTAACTTAGCTAAAGGAAAACTTATAAAACTTCAGTAAATGTTTTTTAGTTCACTAACTACGAAATGGGACGGATTTTTCCTTAAATAAATTTCCAATACAATAGTTAATGCATCGTTGATTGTACTATAAAAAGACATAGGCAATATAAAAATCTTACTACGAAATGTGGACAATTTACTAAGAAAAATTTTTGTATGGAAAAAAATTTTTGTAGTAAAAATTAACTTAACCACAGTACCGATTCGTATGGCGGCTTCCTACAGCTTATTTCGGTTTTTACTATAAGTTGGAGTATATTTCCTCACATTGAAAATTTTAGATAAAGTAGAATAAAAAGTAGTTAATTTAATCCTTGACGGGTGTATATAATTTTTTATGGATTCCTCGTAAATTTTGAATATATATTACCTTATCCTATAGATAGAATACCAACTAATCAATAAACGTGATACTGGAAATTGAAGTGAGAAGAAATTATGAAATTATTGCATCATCTTTTTTTTTGTTTGTGTTTGTTATTGCGATGATGTTATGGAATGTGTGTTGTTGGCAGCGTTGCCACAATGAATTTTTATTTTGGACCAACATTGGAAAAATGTTGGACCAAAATTCGTACCAGCGGACCATTTTTCCAAATTACATTAATATAATTTAAATATTAAAAATTTTCCAAAATTTTTTTTCTACGATAGAAAATTTTGTCAAATTTTTATTTCTATTCAAAATTTTTATTTCTATGTTATATAGAAAATTTTGTCAAAATTTTATTTCTATAGACGATTTTGTCAAAATTTTATTTCTATAGAGAATTTTGTAAAAATTTTATTTCTATAGAAAATTTTGTCAAAATTTTATTTCTATAGAAGATTTGGTCAAAATTTTATTTCTTTAAAAGATTTATTTTCTAAAGAAAATTTTTTTAAATTTTATTTCTATAGAAATGTTTGTCAAAATATTATCAAAATTTTAAAAATTGTGAAAAATTACCGATTTGACGAAAATGGACCAAAATCAACCAAATTCGAGTTGGTCCGACCATCGGACCAAATTTAAAATTTAATAATTTTTTGGACCAATTTTGGTCCGATCGGACCAAAATGGCAACCCTGGTTGTTGGTATCTTTTGTGGTGATAGTTGTTTTGTTGCAATAGCGAGATCAGAAAGGGATCATGTGTGTGCGTGGAGTTGTTTTTCTTTACATATGTGTCCTTTATGACTATTTGTGTCTTTGAGTTTTATTGGTGCATTCAGTTCTGTTGATGCATTTATGAAGCGCACACGTGGTGGGCTTGCGTGCGGTATTTGTGTTTATTAATAAAAATACATTTATTTCGTAACATTTTAGAACACTTTATATTGATAAAAAAATAAATAACTCTAAAATAAATCACATATTAAGAAACTGTATATTTCTATTAATAATTTAAAATCAGTGCGGTTTTAAATTGGTTTACATAAAAATATTCATAATGAGTGGTAATAAAATGATCTATATTTACTCTACATCTGGATCACAATACAATTTTTTGAGTCTATATTTTTATGTTATAGCGAGTCCTTAAGGTGTGTACTAAGTTCGAGTTTAGGTGCTAAAATCAGAAATAAATCAGTAAGAAAAGTATAAAATTATAAAATTATACGCCTTCGATGCAAATTTAAATATAACTTGATGGAGAATAGCTCGAAACAAGTTTTTTATTAAGTTTATATTCTTTAAATAGATTACACGATTAAGAACAGAAAATCGTTTTTAAGCTTATGTAGAACGCTGTTTTTTTAATTTAATATGATGAATCGTTTTCAAGTTATTCCAATATATATAGCGGAAGTGCCTTAATTTTGAACATAACCGTATATCTCAAAAAGTCGAGCTCTTAAAAAAACAAGTGTAAATTTGGATTCAGCGACCTCAAATTACTAAAAATTTGATATAAATTTTAAATGAACACAAAAACGGTTCAATTTTGTTCCCATGTATTTCGAAAGAAAACTAATCATGAAAAATTGGGATTTTAGCCACTAAACTCGAACTTAATATCCACCATAAATACTAAATGCTTAATTGACAAGTGGAAATTATATCTAATTTTATAATATTTTTATTTCATTTATATTCTGAGAAGGATTTCAAAAATGTCCCATTTGTGCATGGATATGATTCCACTAATGTAGTAATTGGAAGATTTTTTTCAATGTGGTAAGTTTTTCGTCCATTTGTAATAAAGCCAAAATTTCTATTTATTAAAAATAATTTTCATTTGCAGGATGACAGCAAATCTAATGGTATTTTTGGAATCTTCTTACTGTTTAATGCTAACTAAGCTGATATCCCTATTTGCTCTAAGAAAATTCTCTTGTAAGTTAAAGATCAAAATACCATAGAATTTGATAATATTTTTATATTTTATATACCTTTTTAACTTCAGAGGCTTATGACGCAAATCCACACTACAAAAAATAGCGAAATCGGTGAAATTGGACAAAAATGAAATGAAAATAGCAACTTATGGCATATATCTTTCATATGGATAAAAAATGGAAATTGATATTAATTAGTTTCATTCTACTAACATAGAATATTACTCTTTTGAAGAAGCAATTACTAACTACCGAAAAGTAACAGCATACAGCGTACGAATAAAAACATTTCTTTTATTGTATATCATAAGCCATAGTTTTATGTAATATAATAATAATTTTTTGAAATAAAATACTGGTGGTTATGAAAAATTGTCTTATATTGTACGAAAATTTCTTAGTTGTATACAGGCTTGTTGTACCTTTAATTCCTCAATTTATTTACTTCTTTGAAAATTATACTGATAAACAGTTTATTTGAAACCAATTTCTAAATAAAGGATTCCCAAAAACTTGTTCATTTTTCCGGATAGCAGGAATATTTTGAATGAGTGTAAGTACATTCTTCCCTCAGCGTAGCAAGAATGAACTAAAATACGATGCAATACATAAACTTATTTATAAGAAAATCATGAACTTATCTAGATGAAAAAAATCTTTGGCGCCAAATCATGGTCATTCTTACTATGGGTTAGTTCATTTTTCGTAAAAAATAGTAAACTTTTTTTTCGGTGTATGGTATTAATTGATCGACGAATAAAAGTGCGTGAAATTGCTAATATCAAGGGCATCTCAAATGATCTAGTCCATTTCATTTTGCATGAAGAACTACAGATAAAAAAGCTTTCTGCAAGATGGGTGCCGCATTTGTTAACAGTCAATCAAAAACGCATAAGAATGAACATTTCTCAAGCTTGTTTGGATCGTTTTGGATCCACCACTATACTCCCGAGACAAAAGAACAATCCAAACAATGGACTGAAGCTGGAGGAAGTGCCCCAAAGAAGGCAAAAACAATTCAATCGGCTGGTAAGGTTATGGCAACGGTTTTTTTTCGACTTCAAAGGTATTTTATTGATTGACTATCTGCAAGAGGGTAAAACAATAAATTCAGAGTACAGTCGACTCCGCTTTAGCGCAATGCGCTTTACTGAAAAACCTCGGATAACTGAAATCGATCGCATTCCCCAGTTGTTTTTTCTGTCCATTTCATTTAAATTACTCCGCTTTAGTGAAACTCCGCTTAACTGAAAAAATCGGATTACTGAAAAGTTTTTTGTGTTCAAATGAGTTTCGTCACATTAGTATGACTTCGCTTTACTGAAAATGTCACATTCTCGCTATTGAGAGAGAGTACATTTTCTTCTCCGTATTGAGAACGCTTTATTTCAAGTGAAGATGGCACTTTCAAAACAGTTTAAATCACTCTGTAAATAAAATCAACTGAAAGGTAAAATTGTAGATGGCACACACACGGAATCAAACACCTTGTTTTTATTATTTTATGTACATAGCATTGGTCATAAGTTCGGTTAACTGAAATTGAGTGGATTTTTTTCCAGTTATACGGAGTCCGCTTTACTGAAACTTTTTCAGTTATCCGAAGTTAGCATTACTGGAAGTTTTTTTCAGTTATCCGTAGTCCGCTTTAGCAAAAACTTCGGATAACTGAAATTAAATGGCTGCATTTTTAACGTTTCAGTAAAGCGGAGTCGACTGTACTAACCTTTTGGATCAATTAAATGTACAAATTCGAGAAAAACGTCCTGGATTACAACAAACAAAAAAAAGATTTTTCATCAAGAAAACGCACCAGCGCACAAGAGTGTTTTAACAATGGCTAAAATCAACGAATTAAAGTACGAGTTGCTTGACCACCCACCTTATTCTCCTGATTTAGCTCCCAGTGACTTTTACTTGTTCCCAAATTTAAAAAAAAATCCTTGCTGGCAAGCGTTTTACCTCAAGTGAAGATGCAATTACAGTTGTAAACCACTATTTTGAAGACCTTGAGGAAAACTATTTTAATCAAGGGATAGAATTGCTAGAAAAGCGTTGGACTAATATTTTTGAAAAACTAACTATTCTCTTTCATTGATAGGCTAAGAAGTTTCCGAACCGCCCTCGTAGTTACCGAAATTTGTTTTCTCCGAACAAATATAATGATCTGGTTTAATTGCCAAAGAGGCAATGTACACCTTTGATTGGCCACCAGAATTCAAGCGACGCCGATGGTAATGGTGTGGGCCGCCATAACGGCCGATAGTCGCTCCCTACACCGAAAGAATTCTCTTCGTTAATTTTACGAAGAATTCTTCATTAACTATTCTTCGTGAATTCTTCATTAAAATAACGAAATGTTCATTCATTTTCGTAAATTTTACGAAGAACATTTAACGAATATACGAAACTTCTACGAAATATTGTACATTAACTTTTCTTCGTAAAAAGTTCGTACTTTTAACGAAACTTTCTTCAAATTTCATGAATTATGTGAAGAAGTTTTTACGAATTTTTTACGAAACATTCTGCGTTAAAATTTCTTCATAAAAAGTACGAAACATTTTCTTTGAAATAACGAAGAAGTTTCATTGAAGTTGTAAAATTTCCGTTCGCGGCATTAAATTGTCTTTTATAATGTGCTTGAATGTATACCTTTATTCTATTTTTTTATGCAAGTCTATGCTACTTCTCATTTGGGTGATAGCGCGCTATGAATAAAAGTGAAGCAATAAATCTAAAAATTATTCAAAAACTTAAGATGTAAAGTAGTGATGTCATTTTTCACACTTGTAACTACAACCAAATGTACTTTCAACTATAATTTTTTTTCTAAAAGTTCGAACGTTTTTGAAACATAATGTACGAAAGTTTTTCATAAAAACTACGAAAATTTTTCATTAAAACTACGAACTTTTTTCATAAAAAGTACGAAACATTTTCATAAAAAGAACGAAATTGTTTCATAAAAAGTACGAAGATTTTTCATAAAAAGTACGAAGATTCTTCATAAAAAGTACGATTTTTTTTCTTACAAACTACGAAAAATTTTGGAAAAACTTTTCTTCGTAAAAAGTACGAAATATTTCGTGCTTTTAATGAAAAGTTTCTTTGGCTGTAAAACAATGACAAATTTCGTACTTTTAACGACATTTTTCGTTCTTTTTACGAAGAAAATTCTTTCGGTGTACTAGTATTTATCAACCGTGCGGTCAAAAGTATTGAATTCCTTGGCAGACAAGCCTTTCAGCCGCTGACCATGGACATTCTAACAGGACCAACACCATCGCACTTAGCACGCATCAACCAAGAATGACTGTACACTGAAAAAACAGTGAACCCACCAGGAAGAAAACTTTCGGTTAATTTTAGAAAATTTTGAATATTTGTAGAAAATTTTAACTAAACAGTATTACAAACGTTGGCATCGCACCGAGGTCATAAAAATAAGTAAATATTTTTCGACAAATTCAAGAAAATTTATTAGACATAACTAAGTTTTTTCACTTGTTAAAGAAAAATTTGTAGTTTGAAGGAAAAACTTGGAGTCCAAAGTTCCCGAAGTTCATGATGGATGCATTTTTGGTAAAATTTATAAATTTAAAGAAATTCTGAACTATTTTGTGGAAGGCACGAATTTAGTTAATCTTTATGCTTCATTTGAATATATTTTTTTCCTCGGTTTTAGTTAATTTAACTAACGTACACAAAAAATTATTAGAGTAAAGGAAACTTTCTCCAAACATAATAGTTCCATGAACTAAAATAAAGTTAAATTGGCTTTAGTGAAATAGAGAGTTCACTTTTTTTTGAGTGTATATTGCTCCACGTTTTAATATAGCTCGATTTGAATTCTGAGGCTTAGACACATTGTAATTTTATCCGATTTGCTTGAAATTTGAAATGTAGAGGTTTTTTTAAGAAATCTTTCAAATTCGGCATACTTAAACGGGTCAGGAAAGCCACCAGTACTGCGTTAGTCTGGACCTGAGATTTAACCTCTAGTAGTAGTAGTAGATTTGGATATACTTCAACAATGGTTCAACTAATTCAATTGACATTTTTTCGTCTGAATCGACACATTTGTCTTTAGCAATTTCTTTAATTATTTAGACCTATTTATACCCTTAACCACTACTGTGGTACAGGGTATAATAAGTTTGTACATTTGTATGTAACGCCAAGAAGGAAAAGTCTGAGACCCATCGTTTAGTATACCGATCGTCTTAGAATTAAATTCTGAGTCGATTTAGCGATGTCCGTCTGTCTGTCTGTCTGTCTGTCCGTCCGTCTGTCTGTATATGTAATTTTGTGTGCAAAATACAGGTCACAGTTTAAGTCCGATCGTCCTCAAATTTGGCATAGGGTGGTTTTTTGGGACAGAGACAATCGCTATTGATTTTGGTTCAGATTTAGATATAGCTGCCATATATATTTATCCCCGATCTGGTCATAGTTGGCGTGTTTATCAACCGACTTTCTTCAAATTCCATACATCCGAATATTTTATGAGTCGCTAAAAACTTGCGAAATATCAGCCAAATCGGTTCAGATTTAGATATAGCTCCCATATATATCTTTCGTCCGATTTAGACTCATATGACTACAGAGGCCAAAGTTTACTACCAATTTTCGTGAAATTTTGCGTAGAGAGCAGTATTGGTATTCTACCAATGCTTGGTAAATTTAATTTAAATCGGTTCAGATTTAGCTCCCATATATATATATATTTCGTCCGATTTGAATTTATATGGTCTCAAAAGCCAGAGTTTTGCCCTGACGTGCTTCAAATTTTGCACAAGGAGTACGTTTAATAGTATCGGTAAGCGTACCAAATTTGGCTGAAATCGGTTTAGATTTAGATATAGCTCCCATATATATCTTTCGTCCGATTTGAACTTATATGGCCTCAAAAGCCAAAGTTTTGCCGTGATTTGGTTCAAATTTTGCACAAGGAGTACGTTTAATAATATCGGTAAGTGCACCAAATTTGGTTGAAATATGTTCAGATTTAGATATAGCTCCCATATATATATTTCGTCCGATTTGAACCTATATGACCTCAAAAGCCAGAGTTTTGCCGTGATTTGGTTTAAATTTTGCACGAGAGGTACCTTTAATGATATCGTTATGTGTGCCAAATCTGGTTAAAATCGGTTCAGATTTAGGTATAGCTCCCATATATATGTACACCAGAGGTGGGAAAATATGGTAGACTATTTCATATTTTGGACCCATTGTCAATGGGATTTTCTTCCAATTGACTGGATAGTTTCCACAGAGATTATATTTAATATGATATTTAAGTGAGTCAAGTTTGATCTAATTTGGTTCAGATTTAGATAAAACCTCCATATATTCGTTCTTCCGGTTTATACAAATATGGCCAAATTCCCACACTTTACACAAAATTCTGTGATGATGGTAACACAAATGTTGGTCTACATAGTGTTGAAGGGTATAATATAGTCGGCCCCGCCCGAATTTAGACTTTACTTACTTGTTTTATTTTAATATTGAAAACAGCTATATATTCTTTGGACTTATTTGAAAATAAGAAATTATTAATACATCCTTCGAAATATTTTTCCATGCATATGCACTGAAAAAACAGCGAACCCTTTTCCATTGCAAAATGAACTAAACTGTAGTAATATTGACCATGATTTAGCCCTTAAGATTTTTTTTCAACTTGTCTAGTTTATAATTCTCTTAAATTTTAGTTCATCTATAACATTGTATTTTAGTTCATTTTTACAACACCATAAGATTTATATACCACTACCAAGTTAAAAGTCGGTATTATTTTGGATTACTTGCTTATTTTTTGGGAAACCCGATAAAAAAAGTTGGTTAACAGTCTCTTTAAAAGGTCGACGACTAAACTATTTTTAAATCAGTCATACCACAGTACAGAGAAATTAAATAATTAAGGGAACAACAAACCGTTTTACTATTATGAAAATTTTCATACATTAAAATTAAACTTTCTTTAAGCAAAAGTACTTTATTATAAAAACTTATGATGAAAGTTCTTAATATGTTTTTTTTTTGTGAATAAAAATTATGACCACGTGGAACAGAGAGTAGTTCATTTGAACTTGCTGTTTGGACATTTTGACTTATCCTTTTTATACCCTTCACCACTACTGTGGTACAGGGTATAATAAGTTTGTGCATTTGTATGTAACGCCAAGAAATAATTGTCGTAGACCCATCTGTTAGTATACCGATCGGCTTAGAATTAAATTCTGAGTCGATTTAGCGATGTCCGTCTGTCTGTCTGTCCGTCCGTCTGTCTGTATATGTAATTTTGTGCACAAAGTACAGGTCGCAGTTTAAGTCCGATCGTTCTCAAATTTGACATAACGTCTTTCTTCGGGTAGAAGACAATCGCTATTGATTTTGGAAAAAATCGGTTCAGATTTAGATATAGCTGCCATATATAGTTATCACCGATTTGATCATAATTCACGTATTTATGAACCGACGTTCTTCAAATTTTGTACATCTGAATGTTTTGTCAGCCCCGTAAAAACTGCCAAATATCAGCTAAATCGGTTCAAATTTATATATAGCTCCCATATATATCTTTCGTCCGATTTGGACTTATATGGCCCCAAAAGCTAGAGTTTTGCCCTGATTTGCTTCAAATTTTGCACAACGAGTACGTTTAATGGTATCGTTAATAGTGCCAAATTTAGTTGATATCGGTTCAGATTTAGATATAGCTCTCCTATATATCTTTCGTCCGATTTGGACTTATATGGCCCCAAAAGCGAGATTTTTGCCCTGATTTGCTTCAAATTTTGCACAACGAGTACGTTTAATGGTATCGTTAATTGTGCCAAATTTAGTTGAAATCGGTTCAGATTTAGATATAGCTCCCATATATATCTTTCGACCGATTTGGTCTTATATGGCCCCAAAAGCCAGAGTTTTGCCCTGATTTGCTTCAAATTTTGCACAACAAGTACGTTTAATAGTATCGTTAAGTGTGCTTAATTTGGTTAAAATCGGTTCCGATTTAGATATAGCTCCCATATATATCTTTCGTCCGATTTGGATTTATATGGCCTCAAAAGCCAGAGTTTTGCCCTGAGTTGCTTGAAATTTTGCACAAAGAGTACGTTTTATAGTATCGTTAATTGTGCAAAATTTAGTTGAAGTCGGTTCAGATTTAGATATAGCTCCCATATATATCATTCGCCCGATTTGGTCTAATATACCCACAGAGGCAAAAGTGCTACTCTGATTTACGTGAAATTTTGCAGAGGGAGTAGAATTGAACTTGAAACTTTGCACAGGCAGTAGAATTAAGGTTCTGCATATGCGTGTTTATTTTGGTTGAAATCGGTTCAGATTTTGATATAGCTCCCATATATATCTTTCGCCCGTTTTTCCGTCATATGACCACAGAGGTCAAAGTTGTTATCCGATTTACATGAAATTTTGCACAGGGAGTAGACTTTGCATGTGAAATTTGATTGCAATCGGTTCAGATTTCGATATAGATTCCATATATATGTTTTTCCTATTTAGGGAAAACTGGCCGAAATACCTACATTTTCCTTATCAAATCGACACTGCTAAGTCGAAAACTTATCAAAATGACTCAAATTTTCCTACTACTCTATTACACATCTATCGACCGATAAATCATAAATACACTTTTGCGAAGTTGCCTCAAAATTGGTTCATATTTAAATGTTTCCCCTATTTTTTTACTAACATTGTGTTCCACCTCAGCGCATTAGCCGACTTAAATGTAAAATCTATAAGTATTGCAGAACTCTGTACAAATCTGCTCAGATATACAGAATATATGTGTATGGATTCATATAGCAACACATTGGACGGATTTGATATGGTATCGAAAATGTGGACTTACAAAGTGGTGAAGGGTATAATATAGTCGGCCCCGCCCGACTTTAAACTTTCCTTACTTGTTTTATTCATCGTAGGTAATTTTTTCACATATCGTGCTGGAAAAAATGGAAGCAAAAATGAAAATTGTTAAAAATTAATACCATTTACTGAAATATAATTTTTTAATTGTTTATTTTAGCTTGTAACTTAACATATTTGGGGGCATTTTATCAAATGGTGTAAGGAATTCAACTTTTCTTTGGAAAACGTATCTCATAAAATTTGTACCTGAAACAATTAGAGAAATAATGAAGTATTCTATATAAACTCATAAAACTGTGTTGTTAGCCAAAGTTTTAATATAAAACTTACCAATTGTCTATTAAATTGTACGCTGAGGGGAAATATAAAAAGTTGTCCAAATTTATTTGGGTTACTCTGAAATTAAATATTTATTTTTGACATTAAATAAAATTATTAAATAGGTTTCCAAAAAATTTAATGAAAAAAATAATAATATACATAAAAAAAACAAATATTCTGGTTAACCCTAGACAGTCATCATTCGTCAAAATGACGACACGTAATTTCATTTGTGAATTAAAATGCATTTTAGTCTATTGGGAAATGGTAAATTTAAGTTATACTAATTCGACCGTTTTATGCATTTTTGTTTTATACTAAAACCAAATTGAATAAGAAAATAAATTCAAGTTTTGTTCACTTTTTCGCTCACGATGAAAATTATAGCGCCTTGAAATGAGACGTAGTCAAAATGACGAAGGATGACGTTAATGTACAAAAAATAAGGATGACTGTCCAGGGTTAAAAGAAAGTTAAAGAATCCTTACCAATTCACTATTAAATTACAAGCACAGGAGTGCTAAAAATTTTTTCAAATTTTTAAGGGGTTATTCTGAAATTAAATATTTGTTTTTTACATTAAAAATATTACATTGGTTTCCAAAAAATCTGATTAAAGAAATACTAAAATAAGGCATTAAAAACCTGTAATTTTGATGATAAATAGGTCATAAAAACGTAAATATTCTAGTTGAAAGAAAGCCAATTTTTAAAAGAAAACTTAGCAATTCTCTATTTTTTAAATTTGTTCGAATCCATCTGTAGCTGCTCTGAAATTAAATATTGCTTATACAACAAAGAAAAACATTAAACTGGTTTCCAAACAAATAATAATATACATAAAAAACAAATAATAATATACATAAAAAATATTCTTTTTAAAAGAAAGCCATATTAAAAAAGTACTTACCAATTTATGACTAAACTATACGCTGTGATATAACAAAAATTGTCCAAATTCATCTGGAATTGAATATTATTTTTTTACATTGAATAATAAAAATTTCAATGCACTTGAAATTTCATTTTTCGTAAAAAAACTATTTTCTCATACAAAAAAATCGTATAGTAAATTGCACTTATTATTTAGAAAGTACTTTACATTTCACAAGTAGTTTTATAGCATGACAAACGAATTATTAACTACCAGTTAAGAAATTTTTTAAGGAAATTTCCATCGTATTTGGTAGGCCATGAACTAAACGATTGCTACTTAGAATTTGTAAAATTTCCTTTCGAGTAGTTAATTTTCGTTGAAGATACGAAAAATGAACTAAAATTCTGGAAAATTCTTGTAATAAATTATTGGACAAATCTTCTTAAATTTACGAGACACTTTTTTTCTGTGTGGGTATCTTATTTAACGCAACATATTCGTAAAGGATTTAGGTCACAGTAATCGATGTATCTTATAACAAAGAAAAGATTTTCAGCTTTAAATAAATAAACAATGTACAGCCTAACATGCCGTTTATAACTAAAAGATGATAAACGCACATTTTCCATCGTTTCCATCCCACGATAAAAATTAGCCAATTATGATCCGCCCGGAGGTGTGGGGGAGCGAGAATTTAGCCTAAGTAGTTTTTCACAGTTCCATACCGCACAATGTTTAAAAACAAATTGAAATTTCTGCATTCAAAACTTTCAAAACCCCTTAGATGGAAACTCAACGATTGAGCGACTTAGGTCATGTGATCAATGCTATACAATGAAATCCCCCTCCAATTTGAAACTTGCTTCGAGAAAAAGGGAACTAGGGACCGTGTTAAACATCGCTTAAACTGGCAGTTGTTCAGCCACTATTTATTTGACCTACATTTGTGTCCATGGGAAATTGCGAATGGAGCAAAAGTGAAAGCCTGGAGCATCAAAAAAGAAAAACAAATATGCCAGGGAAACACCAACAATGATGCACCTTCATTTATAGCCAAAGCATTGCCAGTCATACACTTGCTTTTACATTTTCTGTACCCAAAACCCAATAAAATATTCAGGGAGAGAAAAAAGTAGAAAAAGGCACCAGCGGATGATTCATTGCAAATTTTATCCGAGCATCAGATTAGGGATTGTACACACAAAAAATTTTTTTTCTGATTCAATCACGAAATTAATTGATCCAATTAATTTTTAATTGAAATGTCTTCAATCACAGAAATGATAGTATCAATTAAAAAATTAATTGAAGGTCAATTAAAAAGTTAATTGATCCAATTAAAAACTTAATTGATACTATTATTTTTGTGATTGATTTTTGTTTCAATTAAAAAATTTGTTCAATCAATAAAATTTTTAATTGAATATTTTTTAAAACTCAATTAAAATATTAATTGGAAAAAATTCCGTAAAATTTTTTTGTGTGTAGTGAGAATCAAAAATCGATTTTTCGATTATTTCAAAATTTAAAAAAAAAAATCGTTTCTCTATTCAATTTTTGCAATCGCGGACTTTCCAGCTTTTCAAATTTTGAAAAAAGAAGAATTTTCGAGATTGCGACTTTTTACAAATTTCAAGATTTTTAACAAAGTTAGCGTCGGAAGGAATGAAGGAATCTTAACTTAAACTCTTGTAATTTCGTACAACCATTGCTCCAATGTGGCCAACTAAATGCTTCTGTCAAATAAGCCCAGTGGTGTGTGTCCGTTTATAATTGTATAGTCCGCGGTTTAATTCTCCGTCCAGACGAAGAGTAAAAAATTAAATTCGAGAGAAGCTATTTTTTTTAGTCTAAATCAGATAGGAACGAAATGCATACCAAAATCTCGTACAGACCGTGAAGGCGAGCGTCGAAACCCGTCGAAATTTCGATTTGCGACCATGATAAGACTAAAATTTAAAAAAAAATCTAAAGATATCTGTCTGTCTGCCTCTTTTAGTCACGATTCATTCTTCAATAATGAAGCTATAGTGCTGAAATTAAGCGCACTCTCTTTCGTTATCGAATATAGGCTACATCTGTCCAACATTTCATATAGTTCCCACATACATCGACACGCCGCAAAGCGAGTAAAGATATTGTTAATATGCTCAGACCAAACAAAATTTAAGAAAATACTAATTTTTAATAATCAATGTATTCTCATATACAAACGAAAGTAACTTTAAAAATTTATAAAAACCCAAATTGATTCGAATTCGAGTGACTGGTTTTCTTTCGACTGGGGCAAAAACAAAAATGTCATTCGCCATATTGAAACTTTAAATTGAATTAACTATCCCACTTGATGGAAATTGCAATATGGAAATGTATCGATGTATGCTTCGAAATATGAAGAAATGTGTTACGGTTCACAAGAATAATTGAAGTAGTTCTTACCATCAATTATGAGGACCATTTATTTCGATACTTCTCTGTCATAAATTTAAAACAAATTCGATATTTCAAAATTTTTGGTATAAGGCCGGTATGCACCTCTAGCGAAATTTTCGGTAGCAAAAATTTATTTAAGTCTACAACAGGGCTGTGTACACAAATTTTAAACCAGCTTTTAAAAATTGTTAATATATGTTCCAAATATTCCTCAAATAAATTGTTTATTATTTACAGACCTTTCAAAACTTTTACGCACACAATGATTGTAATAAATTAAATGTTTGCTGCCAAAATATGCTTTTGACAACCCTGTTATTTTCATTAGAGGTGCGTACCAGTTTACGAAATTGAACGCTACCGAAAATTTCGTTAGCATAAATAGCAATGCATTTCTTATGGGAATGAAATTTTTCGCTAGAGGTGCATACCGGCCTATAAAAAAATATATTTTGAATTTTTATTTTAATTTTTATTTTAAACATTGGCGTAGCTAGCAACATTCTCGTAAGGGGTAAAAGCTACAATGTGTGCTCATTGTGAAGATACCTCAAAAAGAGAAAATAAATTCTTGTAGATGGGAAGAAACCAGAATATTTAATTCAATGATATGTAATCATAGTTTGAAAAACTATTGCATGGTATTTGGTAAGTGGAGATGGCAAAACCCTTTAGCTACGCCTATGCCATGAAGCAAATACCGACAATCAAAGTTATGCTCAAATGAAGAAATTGTAATCACCTGATAGCAAGAAACTACCTTCCTAAATATGCTGTGGACTGGGGTTTTATTTGATATACAGAAAAAGGGCATTAGATTTGTAGGATTTTTTATTTAAACTTTTAGAGGTAGATTTCTACCAAAAATTTTATTTATTTTTTATTGTTTGGGAGAATTCTTGACGCTTTGGTAGATTTTTCAAAATATTCCCATTATATCTATATAATATTCCCCATTATATCTATTTCATATGAATTTCACACCAACAAAAAAGTGAACCCATCATGAAAGCAAATGTAGGTTAGGTTAGGTGGCAGCCCAATGTATCAGGCTCACTTAGACTATTCAGTCCATTGTGATACCACATTGGTGAACTTCTCTCTTATCACTGAGTGCTGCCCGATTCCATGTTAAGCTCTATGACAAGGGACCTCATTTTTATAGCCGAGCCCGAACGGCGTTCCACATTGCAGTGAAACCACTTAGAGATGCTTTGAAACCCTCAGAAATGTCACCAGCATTACTGAGGTGGGATAATCCACCGCTGAAAAACTTTTTGGTGTTCGGTCGAAGCAGGAATCGAACCCACGACCTTGTGTATGCAAGGCGGGCATGCTAACCATTGCACCACGGTGGCTCCCTAGGTTTATATTAGAAAATTTTAACTAAAATATTTTACGAGGGTGGTTCGGAAACTTCTTAGCTTATATGAAAGAGAATAGTTAGTTTTTCAAAAATGTTTTTATTTTTCAATATAATCTCCTGAAACTTCAATACACTTAGTCAAACGCTTTTCTAGCAATTCTATCCCTTCATTAAAAGTTTTCCTCAAGGTCTTCAAAATAGTAGTGGAGTAAGGAATTTTTTTAGATTTGGGAACAAGTAAAAGTCACTGGAAGCTAAATCAAGAGAATAAAGTGGGTGGTCAAGCAACTCGAACTTTAATTCGTTGATTTTAGCCATTGTTAAAACACGAGCGCACAAGGTGAGTTGTCTTGATGAAAAATTATTTTTTTGTGTTGTAAGCCAGGACGTTTTTCTCGAATTTGTACATTTAATTGATCCAAAAGGTTGCAATAGTACTCTGAATTTATTGTTTTACCCTTTTGCAGATAGTCAATCAATAAAATACCTTTGAAGTCCCAAAAAACCGTTGCCATAACCTTACCAGCCGATTGAATTGTTTTTGCCTTCTGTGGGACACTTCCTCCAGCTTCAGGCCATTGTTTGGATTGTTCTTTTGTCTCTGGAGTATAGTGGTGGATCCATGTCTCATCAACAGTTATGAAACGACGCTTAAAATCCATTTTATTTCGCTTAAAACGATCCAAACAAGCTTGAGAAATGTTCATTCTTATGCGTTTTTGATCGACTGTTAACAAATGCGGCACCCATCTTTCAGAAAGCTTTTTCATCTGTAGTTCTTCATGCAAAATGAAATGGACTCGATCATTTGAGATGCCCATGACATTAGCAATTTCACGCACTTTTATTCGTCGATCATTTAATACCATATCATGCACTTTGGCTACAATTTCTGTTGTTGTTGCTGTTTTTGGACGTCCACTACGTGGTTCATCTTCAATACTTGTACGACCACGTTTAAATTCAACAACCCAATTTTTTACTGTTGCATATGAAGGAGCACTTTCACCTAACACATTCACCATATCATTATGAATATCTTGTCCCGATAAACCTTTTTTATGTAAATATTTAATGACAGCACGCATTTCTAATTCTTCCATTGTAAAAAAAAATGCGGATGCGTCTTTCCAAAGATAATTGAGTATGACAAGATTAAGCATTGTGCTCTTATAAAGAGAAAACAAATGTCAAGGTGTAGAGGGCTATGAGAAAAAAATTTGTTTTATTTGTCAATTTTTTCCAAAGCAGCTCTGCCCAAGAATAAATTTAAACGGCAATATTCACATAAAACCAGAATGAATATTTGCTTTAAAATAGACATACGTTTTATTTTAATTTTCTACAATCGTTTTGGTATTGCTTTTGTGTGTTTTTATTCAGAAATTTATGAAAAACACAAATGTTATGATATTTTCCGACGCAAACGACAGTACATTTGAGAGACACGTCGACGCAAACTTTATGATATTTTGTTGGCAGAGTCCTCTGGTGCTTCAGTTTTGCTATGACAAGACTGCATCTTCTTCTCAATTATCTTTGGTCTTTCTATATGAAGGAGTTGCCAGATCGAAACAAAATTTAACATGTGTTAATAACAGAGATGAAAGTTTCCAAAACACAACCTTTTTCTCTTTATACCGCGCTTTTTGTGCTAGGCTAAGAAGTTTCCGAACTGCCCTCGTAATAATTGCAACATGATACAAATTAGTCAATAATTTTTGTCAAATTGAAGAAAAATTATAAATAGTAGTAATTTTTTTTCTGCTGTTTAATAAAATGTCATATTTTGGAAGAAAGAGAATTGGAATTAAAAATTGTTAAAATGTTTTTAGCGCTATATTAAGTTCTAGACAGGCAAAATTGAAGTAAAATTTGAAAAACTTATAAACGCAATTTCAGCTAACTTCATCCATTTTAGGAAAACATGAAATCTTTTCATATTTAGTAAATGTGTGACCTTAATTTCACAGAAAATAAAATATCAACAAAATATTTCCAATTAAGATTATTTTTGGCTCGAGTGGCAACCATGATTATGAACCGATATGGACCAATTTTTGTGTGTCAGCCGGATCGGATGAAATTGCTTCTCTTAGAGGATCCGCAAACCAAATCTGGGGATCGGTTTATATTGGGGCTATATATAATTATGGACCGAAATGGACCAATATTTGCATGGTTGTTAGAGACCATATACTAACACCATGTGCCAAATTTCAGCCGGATTGGATGGGGGGCTATACGTAAAAGTGGACCGATATGGCCCATTTGCAATACCATCCGACCTACATCAATAACTTGTGGCCATTTTCAAGTCGATAGCTTATTTCGTTCGGAAGTTACCGTGATTTCAACAGAGGGACGGACGGACGGACTTGTTTACATCGACTCATAATTTCAACTCGACCCAGAACATATATACTTTTTGGGGTCTTAGAGCAATATTTCGATGTTTTACAAACGGAATGACAAAGTTAATTAACAAAGTTAATTAATTGATCCAATTAATTTTTATACCCTCCACCATAGGATGGGGGTATATCCTATGGTGGAGGGTACAAAAATAATTGGATCAAAAAATTTCGTGATTGAATCAGAAAAAAATGTGTGTGTGTTGTATAAAACTTTTTTCCTCATTTTTGGTTCTCGTCATTAAAGTAAGGAGAAATAATAATTAAAGGGTGATACGGTCAAAATTTGGTCAGGGGAAAACGCGTGTAAATCGGTGAAATCGTTTATTTAAAAAATCAAATTAAATTTCTTTTTCAAGTTCAATTAGTATAAAATTCAGGAAAAATATTCAGTTAGGCTTTCGCTTTTCCAAATCCGAATGTCCGGGCCTCACGCTTGACACCTTCCATCAGATTTTGTACAGCCACCTTGTCCACCTTCTTCGCCGCAGAAAGCCAGTTTGCCTTGAACTGCTGCTCGTTCTTAGCAGTTTTTTTTTGTCTTCTTTAGGTTCCGCTTGACAATAGCCCAGTATTTCTCAATTGGGCGGAGCTCTGGCGTGTTGGGAGGTTTCTTGTCCTTGGGAACCACCTGCACGTTGTTGGCGGCGTACCACTCCATGGCCTTTTTACCGTAATGGCAAGATGCCAAATCCGGCCAAAACAGTACGGAACAACCGTCTTTCATCAGGAAAGGCAGCAGACGTTTATTCAAACGCTCTTTCACGTAAATTTCTTGGTTGACAGTCCCGGAAGCTATGAAAATGCTGCTTTTCAAGCCACAGGTACAGATGGCTTGCCAAACCAGATATTTCTTTGCGAACTTTGACAGTTTTGTGTGCTTGAAAATATCTGCTACCTTTCCCCTTCCTTTTGCCGTATAAAACTCCTGTCCCGGAAGCTGCTTGTAGTCGGCTTTGACGTAGGTTTCGTCGTCCATTACCACGCAGTCAAACTTCGTCAGCATCGTCGTGTACAGCCTCCGGGATCGCGCTTTGGCAGTCGTATTTTGTTTATCATCGCGATTTGGAGTCACTACATTCTTGTAAGTCGATAGTCCGGCTCGTTTTTTGGCTCGATGCACGGTTGTAGACGATACACCCAGCTTATTTGCGGCATCTCGGAGAGAGAGGTTAGGGTTTCGCTTGAAACTACCGGCAACTCTCTTTGTCGTCTCAGCAGCTTCCGGTTTTCGATTTCCCCCCGATCCAGACTTCCTGGCTGTCGACAAACGTTCCCCAAACACTTTAATTACATTTGTAACGGTTGATGTGACAACTTTTAGCGATTTTGCCAACTTTGCGTGCGAGTAGCTCGGATTTTCGCGATGCGCGAGCAAAATTTTGATACGCTGCTCTTCTTGCTTAGACGGCATTTTGACAACTAAAGAGTAAATTCCAAAATCAAAATAGGAGCAACATTCTACACACGAAGCTTACGAAGTTTGACTGCGTGGTAATGGACGACGAAACCTACGTCAAAGCCGACTACAAGCAGCTTCCGGGACAGGAGTTTTATACGGCAAAAGGAAGGGGAAAGGTAGCAGATATTTTCAAGCACATAAAACTGTCAAAGTTCGCAAAGAAATATCTGGTTTGGCAAGTCATCTGTACCTGTGGCTTGAAAAGCAGCATTTTCGTAGCTTCTGGGACTGTCAATCAAGAAATTTACGTGAAAGTGTGTTTGAATAAACGTCTGCTGCCTTTCCTGAAGAAACACGGTTGTTCCGTACTGTTTTGGCCGGATTTGGCATCTTGCCATTACGGTAAAAAGACCATGGACTGGTACGCCGCCAACAACGTGCAGGTGGTTCCCAAGGACAAGAAACCTCCCAACACGCCAGAGCTCCGCCCAATTGAGAAATACTGGGTTATTGTCAAGCGGGACCTAAAGAAGACCAAAAAAACTGCTAAGGACGAGCAGCAGTTCAAGGCAAACTGGCTTTCTGCGGCGAAGAAGGTGGACAAGGTGGCTGTACAAAATCTGATGGCAGGTGTCAAGCGTGAGGCCCGGCAATTCGGATTTGGAAAAGCGGAAGCCTAACTTAATATTTTTCCTGAATTTTATACTAATTGAACTTGAAAAAGAAATTTAATTTGATTTTTTAAATAAACGATTTCACCGATTTACACGCGTTTACCCTTGACCAAATTTAGACCGTATCACCCTTTAATACATTTGCAAAATATGTGATATATACCAGAGTTTAATGTCCTGTTTCAATATGTCGAACTATAGCATTCTTTCAAATACCAAACGAAAGAAAATTGATTTTATGGCCTGTTCCTGTATATCGAACGAAAGCTTTCTTTCGTATTCCAAACGAAAGAAAATTGATTTTTGTTCTTTTATTTCGAAAGGCAAGTCACTTCATATTTTGTTGTCGAGTAATAAACGAACATATACAATAAGTGTCAAGAAAATAGTAAAAGCATTATTAACATTTGAATGAATTCTCATTCAATGTATTCTCATACAAACGAATCGAACTTTCAAAAATAGAAAAACCCAAATTCATTCGAATTCGAGTGACTGCCTTTCTTTCGAACTGGTTCGATATACAGGAACAGGGCATTAGTTTGTCTATGCCAAAAAGCAAGTCACTTCATATTTTGTTGTCGAGTTGGAAACGAACGTACGTCATAGGTGTCAAGGTAGTAAAAAAGTAAAAACATTGTTAACATTGGAATGAATTCTCAGGCCAAAAGTTTAAAAATACTCATTTTTTGATAACACTAGCCAACAATCGTTTTGTGAATTGGTTCTAGCATAATTTTTCTCATTGATTTTGACTTACTAAACACGAAAATGAGTTTTAAAAAATTTTCTGTCGATTGGTTTTCGAGATACAAATTTTTGAACTTTTTTTTTTTAATTTTTGGAGGTACACTTACAATTTTGAGCATATCTTTCGTTTTCTTTGACCTATTTGATCCTAAAGAAAATTGAGCCGTCTACAGCTCATTCTCAGAAAATTTTCAAATCGGGTAAGTAGTTTGGATGTTGGCGGCTTAAAAAGGTTAAAAAAACGGCGTTTTTTAGTAAAAATGTGGCAGAAAAAAACATATAAAAATTCATATAAAATATAAAACACGATGCTAACAGCAATTTTGCAATTTAGGTATAGCTGAAATTTTTACAAAGAAAATAAGCCCTTACTTAACAAAATCTTACAACAAATAGCGGACTTATATTTTTTTTGGTAAAAGACCGAAAAGTCCAAATCAACGCATCAACGCTGTTTTCCACATGACATAAAATGTACAGTTATATCTTTGTTTCTACTCATTTTTTTTTTGGCGTTGATTTGGTCTTTTCGGTCTTTTACCAAAAAAATATAAGTCCGCTATTTGTTGTAAGATTTTGTTAAGTAAGGGCTTATTTTCTTTGTAAAAATTTCAGCTATACGTAAAAAAACCAAGATTGCTGTTAGCATCGTGTTTTATATTTTATATGATTTTTTCTGCCACATTTTTACTAAAAAATCGCCGTTTTTTAACCTTTTTAAGCCGCCAACATCCAAACTAGTTACCCGATTTGAAAATGAGTTGTAGACGGCTAAATTTTCTTTAATTTGAGTACCACTAGGATCAAATAGGTCAAAGAAGACGAAAGATATGCTCAAAATTGTAAGTGTACCTCCAAAAATTAAAAAAAAGTTCAAAAATTTGTATCTCGAAAACCAATCGACAGAAAAATTTTTAAAACTCATTTTCGTGTTTAGTAGGTCAAAATCAATGAGAAAAATTATGCTAGAACCAATCCACAGAGAAAATTTTGTTATTTGTGACCTAGTGTAATCAATGTACGTACTATCATACAAACGATACGAACTTTCAGAAATACAGAAACCCAAATTGATTCGAAATCGAGTGACTACTTTTCTATAGACTGGGTTTTCGTTCGATATACAGAAACGGGGTATACATTTTTATGTTAATAATGTAAAATGCCAACGCGTGTGTATGCGTTGAAGAAAATCCTATGAAATCGTTGCCTTTCTTATAATTCGAGACCTGAAGATTTATACAGTGGACGATTGTTGATCAATATGGAGGCTATATCAAAATAAACATTAAGTTCCATATAACTTCAAAACTTTTTCGTTTTCTTACAACATCTTTTCTAGACTCTCTTTAAGTATAGACGAAATTGCCATTGCTCAATGTTATTTAAACCTCTAATGCCGCAATTTTTTGCCAGCTGATTTAATATTCAATGTTAACGACGCAAAAAGCAAGAAAACTAAACAAGAAAAATTCAATTCAATTCTTGAACACTTTCAACTAAGTTTTCTTTATATTTTACCCATTTTTGTTCTCTTAAGGTGTGTTTTACTAAAAGCTTCCTTATTTAAAGAAACCCGCTTAAAGGCGGGATTAGGCATTAGAGGGTTAATATTGGTATGAATCATTTTGCATTTTTCTTTTAATTGCAACTGAGAATACCACTTGTAATTATGTCCACCAATTAAAATCCTCTCAAATTCTTATGTAGTTTTTAATTAATGCTGAGATAATAGAATCAAACCAACATAATTACAAAATCAACAAGAAGAAAATTGCATTTAAAAAGCCGTGACTTTATGATTCCGAAGAAAAAATTTACTGCTGAAAAACGTTCCCTCAATCCTTAAAACTATTTGCAAAGACTAATGCAACCATAGCAACATAAGAAATTTGCATTTTTACCATTAATCCTTCTTATGAGTTTCCGTTTAATTTTCTTTCTCTTTCCCCTTTTTCAGAGATTTACGCTACAATCATTTTGAAGAGATACCCAGTCGTGCGTTCGATGGTCTTGCAAAGGTGACTACACTCTTCCTCAATGAAAATGAAATTTCACACTTGCAGGAGGGAGCATTCGAAGGATTGCCATCGTTACGATTTTTGTATTTGAATTCTAATCGTATTTCCCGTTTGCCCAAGAATATCTTTCAATCGTTGAGACAACTGGAAGGCATGTAAGTATGGTATATCCCCAAAGGGAAGGATGAATATGGGTATGTGTGTTAGTAGATCATTTTGTGTGTGTATACACTGAAAGAAAAACTACTCTTTCTGGGAAACGAAATTTTAGACAAAGAAACTATTCTATTGGCGCTAAAAATAATATTAAAAAAAAATTTAGACAATCGTTGTAACGCTTGTCATAAACTCGGATTTATTTGCTCTTAAAGAAAATACATTTTAATTAATGAAAATTTTGTTTGTCTAATTTTTTGTTCCGGAGGAAAGTATGTTTTCTTTGGGTGTATGAACATTTTCACCCAATCCTTGGGACGAAAGGGAAATAAAATTTTTTGGAGTTTTCTACCCTATAATGCTTCGCCATTGGACAAGTATAAATATTTGCTTTGGTATTTGAGCAATGTTGGCAAATAATTACTAGGGTGTTGAAATTGGAAATCTAACAACTGAACTCTTTCTTCTTTTCTCATTTTCCCATGTCTTGTTTTTATTGTGCACCACCAACATAGCTATCTGGAGAACAACGACATCTGGCAAATTGATGCGGATACATTTGCCAATCTACCGGTCTTAAATCGCCTGTAAGTATCAATCATCATTTGTACTTGAAGCAGTCAGTCATACTCATCCATTAAACTTTTTTATCCTTATGGTTTGAAATAATAACACTGGTCGTCAATAATTTTCCTTGAACGAAATTAGAGACAAAGGATGTATTCTATTGACCCTAACATTTTTTCTTTACAAGCAAATCAAAAAATAAAAGATGTCCTAAATTTGGGTTCATTTAATCTTAAAGAAAATATTTTAGTACAAAAAGGGGAATTTCGTTCTGGAGTAAATAAATTTTTTCTGTGTGGGTATTTGAATATTTTGTAAAAACATATAAATATGCTGGAACCCCATTTAAAAGTTAGAGAATAGACTGTCTGTTTAAAGACCTTCCAAGAGTTTACTAGTCCGCTAACACAAAATAATTCGTTGCTTCCAAATGAAGTTTTAGGCAATCAATTTCCCTTTCACGGTAAAAAAAAATTGTTTGAAAGAAAATTATGGATTTTTTGTAATACTCATTAATGTATTTCGGCAAAAAGAATTTAAGAAAATAATTATTGGGAAATGATTACAACGGATGCTTAAAAAAATGACTTCTGCCTTATGACAAGCCCACACAGAAATATTTTTTCAATCAATCACGAAATTAATTGATCCAATTAATTTTTTAATTGAAATTTCTTCAATTACGAAAATGAAAGTATCAATTATAGATTTAATTGAGCATAAAAAAAACTGAATTGATTATATGAACAAATTTCAATTTCAATTAATTTTAACAATTTAATTGATGGTGATTGCAAAATTCAATTAATTCGTCTAATTTAAAACGTAACTATTTTCAATCTCTCTCATAACTGACTTAGTGTTTTTAGTTTGATTAAATATTGGATTGTTTCGAAGAATTTTTTAATTAAAAATTACAAAAAAATCCATAGTCTTCCGATTAATTTTATCAATTAATTTTTAAATTAAAAATTAAAAAATTTTTAATTATTGACTTAATTGATTCAGTGCTTCTAGTTTGATTAAAAAATTAATTAATTGAAAAAGGTTTCGGCTTCAAGCAACATTTTAATTGGAAATATTTTGTGATATTTTTTTCTGTGCATGAGCTACCCAGCAAAAAAAATGGGTAGTTGTTCCACAAACATTTCTTTTAAAGCCCATCCCAGGATCCCCCATCGAGTTTCTTCAACTTCCGATGCAGTCCTTTTGGACAAGTCCACAAACATTTCTTCTAAAGCGCATCGTGGGATCCCCCAATGATTTTTTTCCACTTCCGATGCAGTCCTTTTGGACAAGTATTAGAAAGAACGCAATCAGGGTATTTTAAGTTCAAATTTTGGGCAATTAAATTTTAAAAAAATAGAAAACTAATAAAAAAAAATAGAAAATTAATAAAAAGGTTAAAAAAATAATATTAATAAAAAAAAAATTTCATCCCCGCTGGGATTTGTACCTGTGCCGTTAGACTTTTTCGCTTCCATGAAGTTCTCTTGAGAAGATTTTGCAAATTACGAGAATTTTTAATTTTTTTGTTGATTTGTAATGAAAAAAATATATTTATATGAAAATATATGTCGAAAATAAAAAATATAAACGATGCATAACATAAAAATATATTTTTTTAGAAAAATATTTGATAAAAAAATTGCCGCTGGTGAGATTTGAACCTGCGTTTCTTACTTTTTCGTTCATACTAATAAAGAACTTCTCGAGAAGCAATTAGAATGTTATTCCATGGTGTCGTATTACGATCATAGCACACACATTTGAATTGACCTTTCGACTCTTTATATTCAACGGCGTTTGTGGCTGAGTGTGCTAAGGCGTTCTGTTATGGTGCCAGCAAACCCAGGTTCAACCCCTGGTCGGAGCGAAAAAGTTTTTCAAATTGTAAAAATTAGTTAATAGGAAAATAATAGTCTAATAAAACATATGGTTGAAAAAAAAATGTGAAATTGGTTGAAAAAAAAAATTTTCGCTTTTTAAATTTCTTCATTCAAATTAACTTCCAGGACACAACTTCTAAAGTAATGCAAAGGATCTAAAAGGGGAGTACTTCCGTCCTATGATAAGCCCGTGTAAAATTCATTGGAGATGATCCAAGTTTGCACTACTTCCGGATCACAGATTGGGGATCCAAACTACTTTTTTGGAAGCTCTTTTTTTGCTGGGTAATTCTGCACCACTTCTGGCCAAGCATTTTTTGATGATTATCAGCTTTTCTTGACTAAAGAAAATGTATTAGCTTCAAAAGAAAACTTCGTTTGTCTAATCCAACTATTATGCAAAACATCGGTATATCGGTTAACATTTATATATAAATCCCGAAAATGCTCATATTGGCATAATTAATGAAAGTTTTCATCACCTGATTGAATAATTTTCATAATACTAATGAACAAATTCGTTGGCTCAGTTTTAGTGAAACTCCAGAGGTGAATTTATCTCTCTTCTAAATATTCCCGAAATGTATATGTTAACCAGTGTTTTTAGCCATTGAAGACTTGTATCTGTCGTTGCCATTCTCGTACAGAGTAACTGGAAATTTTCTATTTTTTCCCCTTTAAAGTTGGTTTTAATTTGATTTCTCTCTATTCTTTTCTTTGCCCATATGGTTGATAATGATGCTGAAACAACTGACACTATCCTCAATGATATTGATTTTGCTGCTCTTGCTGCTGCTTCCACTGCGTAATGGATACTTCCCTGGCTTCAATTTAATCTTGCTCTAACTGATACGACTGCTACTTATGGTTCTACATTGCCACAGTTTCCTGTTCAACAATAAACTGACTAATCTACCACCGGATGCATTTACCCGTTTGCCAAGTTTGAAGCGTTTACGCTTGGAAGGTAACCCCATCGATTGTAATTGTGGCATTTACTCATTGTGGCGTCATTACCAGCAGCATCCGCAACGTAAACTCATCACCATTGCATTGAATTGTGAAACACCAGTGACACTGCATCGTTATGGATTTAGTGGATTACAGGAGTATCACTTCCACTGCAGTAAGTATAACTAAGGAATATCCTTCATTCATATTCCATGATCCTGTGGGAATACAGTGAAACCTCTGAAAGTTGGACACACATGGTCGCCTAAATTTTGTCCACCTTTGAGAGGTGTTCCGGTATTAGAGGTTAATTTTAATGTGTTAATATAGCAAACGTCCCCAGACAACTGTCCATGTTTGGGAGGTGTCCGGTTTTCAGACTGTCCAAGTTTGAGAGGTTTCACTGTATGCTAGGTTAGGTGGCAGCCCGTATCAGACTAACTTAGACTATTCATTCCATTGTGATACCACATTGGTGAACTTCTCTCTTATCACTGAGTGCTGACTGATTCCATGTTAAGCTCAATGACAAGGGACCTCCTTTTTATAGCCGAGTCCGAACGGCGTTCCACATTGCAGTGAAACCACTTAGAGAAGTTTTGAAACCCTCAGAAATGTCACCAGCATTACTGAGGTAGGATAATCCACCGCTGAAAAACATTTTGGTGTTCGGTCGAAGCAGGAATCGATACCACGACCTTGTGTATGCAAGGTGGCTTCACTGTATATATATATTACTAAAGTTTATGGGGAAAGCCAGTACTTTGAATGTCCATGACTGGTTGACATCTACTAGGAGTTGGTGATAAATGGATTAAGTCAGTCCATGTTTTTTTTTTTTCAAAATATCACACACAATTTTTTTGTTAGAAACTTCAGTAAAATAGCGTTTAATAAGACAACGAATAAAGGTATCAGGAATTGATGCTAAATCGGATATGATGCAATGCATTTTTCATTCAATTTCAAATTTCAAAATGTGGAGCCAAATTAGTTAAATTTTCGCACGAGTTTTTTTGAGGTCGTAGGGGCTCAAAATTTGGCTCACCACTTGGTCTCTAACCATACACAATTATAAAGAGCGATCTATACCCATTCCCATCCTATCCTATTTTTCTCCATTTGTTGTATGGGATTGTAGCACTGTGCGACTGATCGACACCAAAAGAAGCGGTTTGATGCACTCAGAATGCATGTTTTGGTGATACCTCAATCAGAGTTGCAAAAATACATGCAGAAGTGTTCAGATTTAAGTGGGGAATAATTTTAAAAACAATAAAGTTAAATTAATAATTGTTTTTATTTCTAATCCCGAAATATAAAAGACTATCCTCGTATACAAAAACCGTAGTTATTAAATCTATAAGTTTTAATTAAAAAATTCTTGCTATCAGGAATTAACAGTTTGGCTGATAAGTCCCCGGTCTGACACATAGATGGCGTCGCTAGTATTAAATGCATATTATTTTTATATAGTACCAACCTTCAAATGATTCGTGTCAAAATTTGACGTCTGTAAGTCAATTAGTTTGTGAGATAGAGCGTCTTTTGTGAAGCAACTTTTGTTATTGTGAAAAAATGGAAAAAAAGGAATTTCGTGTTTTGTTAAAATACTGTTTTCTGAAGGGGAAAAATACGGTGGAAGCAAAAACTTGTATTGATAATAAGCTTCCGGACTCTGCCCCTGGGAAATCAACAATAATTGATTGGAGGACGGTAAACGCAGTGGACGCCCGAAAGAGGCGGTTACCGACGAAAACATGAAAAAAATCCACAAAATGATTTTGAATGACGGTAAAATGAAATTGATCGAGATAGCAGAAGCCTTAAAGATTTCAAAGGAACGTGTTGGTCATATCATTCATCAATATTTGGATATGTGGAAGCTCTGTGCAAAATGGGTGTCGCGCGAGCTCACATTTGACCAAAAACAACAACGTGTTGATGATTCTGAGCGGTGTTTGCAGCTGTTAACTCGTAATACACCCGAGTTTTTCCGTCCATATGTGACAATGGATGAAACATGGCTCCATCACTACACTCCTGAGTCCAATCGACAGTCGGCTGAGTGGACATCGACCGGTGAACCATCTCCGAAGCGTGGAAAGACTCAAAAGTCCGCTGGCAAAGTAATGGCATCTGTTTTTTGGGATGCGCATGGAATAATTTTTATCGATTATCTTGAGAAGGGAAAAACCATCAACAGTGACTATTATATGGCGTTGTTGGAGCGTTTGAAGGTCGAAATCGTGGCAAAACGGCCCCATATGAAGAAGAAAAAAGTGTTGTTCCACCAAGACAACGCACCGTGCCACAAGTCATTGAGAACGATGGGAAAAATGCATGAATTGGGCTTCGAATTGCTTCCCCACCCACCGTATTCTGCAGATCTGGCCCCCAGAGACTTTTTCTTGTTCTCAGACCTCCAAAGGAAGCTCGCAGGGAAAAAAATTGGCTGCAATGAAGAGGTGATCGCCGAAACTGAGGCCTATTTTGAGGCAAAACCGAAGGAGTACTACCAAAGTGGTATCAAAAAATTGGAAGGTTCTCTTGAAGGGAACTATGTTGAATAATAAAAATGAATTTTGACAAAAAAAATGTGTTTTTCTTTATTAGACCGGGGATTTATCAGCCAACCTGTTATTTATTAACTTGGTCAACTCTTCTATGGTATTAGCACTCTGACCATTCGCCTTAATAGCCTTTCTAGGCAATAAACTCTTGCAATTTGTGAGTAATTAAAATGGGCAACTTACAGTCATTTAACTATCGGGATTTTGTTTATCTACGTTTGTATGTCTTGAGTGAATTGAAATACTCGTGTATTATGAAAGAATTGAATGAACCGATACGAAATTCTATGAAATAGTATGATGTTAAACGATTGTTCGCATTTCTATTCAGACGAAAAGCAATTAAAATGAGTTATAGATTTTATTGCGATACTCTAACACTTGAATTAGAACACCCCTTAATGCACTCTCAGCTATAGCAAAGAATCAAAACTAATTTGCTTGTCACAATAAAAATGTAGTGGTGTTTAGAAATCTCTATAGATGTCTAACAACGATGGGTGTTCAATTTGATTTTCATTGCGGCTACTTTTCTTAAATAATTAATTTTAAACAAAGCGGATGATGATAGTTCGGATTACTTCCTTTCTGCACTGAGCCATCGTGCTGCAATGAGCAAGTCCACCTTGCATACAAAGAGTCATAGGATCAATTCCATTTTCAAACAAACGCTAAAAAGGTTTGCAGTGGTGGACAGGGTTGCCATTTTGGTCCGATCGGACCAAAATTGGTCCAAAAAATTATTAAATTTTAAATTTGGTCCGATGGTCGGACCAACTCGAATTTGGTTGATTTTGGTCCATTTTCGTCAAATCGGTAATTTTTCACAATTTTTAAAATTTTGATAATATTTTGACAAACATTTCTATAGAAATAAAATTTAGAAAATAAATCTTTTAAAGAAATAAAATTTTGACCAAATCTTCTATAGAAATAAAATTTTGACAAAATTCTCTATAGAAATAAAATTTTTACAAAATCATCTATAGAAATAAAATTTTGACAATACCGTCTATAGAAATAAATTTTTGACAAAATTCTCTATCGTACATAACTTAGAAATAAAAACTTTGAATAGAAATAAAAATTTGACAAAATTTTCTATCGTAGAAAAAAAATTTTGGAAAATTTTTAATATTTAAATTATATTAATGTAATTTGGAAAAATGGTCCGCTGGTACGAATTTTGGTCCAATTTTGGAAAAATGTTGGTCCAAAATAAAAATTCATTATGGCAACGCTGGTGGTGGATTATCATTGCCATTGGGCTAGACCTAGAATCGGGTAGCACTCATTTATAAGACTGAATAGTTGAAGTGAGCCTAAAATAACGGGCTGCCACTATACCGAAGCTAAACCTACACTGGAAAGAAAGCTTTTCCAGATCCAAAAATTTCTTTCAAGATAATTTATTTCCATTTTCTATTTCTACACTAAAAAAATACCGTAAGGTCAAAGATTTCATGTCCTTAAGCAGAGAAGACACATTTCTCTGATGTTGTTTTTTTCCATGTCCAAAAGTCGATAAACTTTACAATGAAGTCGTTTTGTCCTTATAGTTAAGTGATTCGGATTAAACCAGGGCGACTTAACATGAAAGAAAATTTTGTGTGACTAACGTCGGAGAAATTCTTCATAACTAAAAAAGCCATCATAGATTTGTTGACTTTTTGCGTCCTGACTATAAAGAAAACAAGTATATATACAGCAGAAAGTTCGGCCGGGCCGAATCTTAAATACCCACCACCATGAACCAAATATTAGGGTTTCCTTTGAAATTTCAGGAGGGCTTGAAGACTTGAGGACACTTCCCGAAGATAAATTTAAAGATTTCACCTATGAGGACTATATCAGATTCTGGATTTATACGAACCATTTTTGTTTGAGTTTTAGAGGAATCATTAACATCTCTTGTAAGTGTGCAAGAAAATTACAAATCAAGACGTTATTGATTTGAAATCTTAAATCTGTAGAAGTAAAATCTGGAAATTTTACATTGAGTTTCAAGCAATTTTCATGATCAGTGCGCCTTCTACACCCTTAAGAAGTGGAGTCGGTCTATATGGAGGCATTACTAAATGGATTAATCCGATACACGTTTTTGTGAGCCTAAAATACCAGAATATTTACAATTTCAGGCAAATCAGATAAAAACTACGGTTCCTAGAAACCGAAGGAGTTAAATCGGGAGATCGTTCTTATGTGGGCTATACTAAAATATGGACCGATACTCACCGTTTTCGGCACACCTCTTTATGACCCGAAAATACCTCTAGATTTCCAATTTCAGGCAAATAGGATAAAAACTTCGGATTCTAGAAGCCCAAGAAGTAAAATCGGGAAATCGGTCTATATGTGGGCTATACCAAAATATGGACCGATACTCACCATTTTCGGCACACCTCTTTATGGTCCCAAAACACCTCTAGATTTCCAATTTCAGACAAATTGGATAAAAACTACGGTTTCTATAAGCCCAAGACCCCAAATCGGGAGGTCGTTTTATATGAGGACCATACCAAAACATGGACCGATACTCACAATTTTTGGCACACGTATTTGTGGTCCTACAATACCTTTAGATTTCCAATTTCAGGTAAATTGAATAAAAACTGCGGTTTCTATAAGCCCAAGAAGTAAAATCGGGAGATCGGTCTATATGGGGGCTATACCAAAACATGGACCGATACTCACCATTTTTGGCACACCTCTTTATGGTCATAAAATACCTCTATATTTCAAATTTCAGGCAAATTGGATAAAAACTACGATTTCTATAAGCCCAAGACCCCAAATCGGGAGGTCGGTTTATATGGGGACTATATCAAAACCTGGACCAATATAGCCTATCTTCGAACTTGACCTGCCTGCAGACAAAGGACGAGTTTGTGCAAAATTTCAGCACGATTGCTTCATTATTGAAGATTGTAGCGTGATTACAACAGACAGACAGACAGACGGACAGACGGACATCGTTATATCGTCTTAGAATTTCTCCCTGATCAAGAATATATATACTTTAAATAGTCGGAAATCGATATTTCGATGTGTTACAAACGGAATGACAAACTTATTATACCCCCGTCACCATTCTATGGTGGTGGGTATAAAAAGCCTTCAAATATAGGAGATGTTTTTCAACACTTTATTATACGCTTCACCACTACTGTGGTACAGGGTATAATAAGTTTGTGCATTTGTATGTAACGCCAAGAAGGAAAAGTCTGAGACCCATCGTTTAGTATACCGATCGTCTTAGAATTAAATTCTGAGTCGATTTAGCGATGTCCGTCTGTATGTCCGTCCGTCTGTCTGTCTGTCTGTTCATGTATTTTTGTGCGCAAAGTACAGGTCGCAGTTTTAGTCCGATTATCCTCAAATTTGGCATAGGGTCGTTTTTTGGGACAAAGACAATCGCTATTGATTTTGGAAAAAATCGGTTCAGATTTAGATATAGCTGCGATATATATTTATCCCTGATCTGGTCATAATTGGCGTGTTTATCAACGGATGTTTTTCAAATTCAGTACATCCGAATATTTTATAAGTCTCGAAAAACTTGCAAAATATCAGCTAAATCGGTTCAGATTTAGATATAGCTCCCATATATATCTTTCGTCCGATTTAGACTCATATGACCACAGAGGCCAAAGTTTACTACCGATTTACGTGAAATTTTGCATAAAGAGTAGAATTGACATTCTTCCAATGCTTGGTAAATTTGATTGAAATCGGGGTTTCAGAAAAATAATATATGTGGATGTAAAAATATATTAATTTAGAATATTCGAGTAAACATGTATTTGTTGCAATATCGTATTCAGAGAGCGAGGGGAGAGAGGATAATGAAAACCGATTGATGAGAACAATTTGTGATTGTTGTGAAACTGATTGTATGTTGCATTCGTTTCGGCTGTTCTTTTCGCATGTTAATGATGCTTCCCTAAAAATTTTATATACTCAAGTCTAAATATTATTAAATGTGAATATTACAATATATATTCGGAGAAAAGAGAGCGACAAGAGAATAGACATTTGGAATACGTTGAGAGCATGTGTTTTGTTTACCTTCATCAGCTTCTTGTGGCGTCAAAAGAAATCGAAGAGTAAGTCCAAACATTCACACAAGGGAAATCAAAAAATAAATAAATAAATAAATAAAACAGTAAAAAATATTTTTCTGACTCAATGAATAAATTAATTGTTCTAAATAATTTTTAATTGAGATTTCTTCTATCACGAATATGATAGTATTAATCACAGAATTAATTGGAAATAAAAAAGTTGTATCGATTAAAATTTTTAATTTAACATTCAATTGTGAAGTGTTTGTCCATAATTTATTTTCGGAGAAATGAAAACCCACTTTTTTGTATATGTATATATCCCAAAATTTGTAATATTTTTTTTATTCTCATATCTATTTTTATTTTTCCATTGTTGTTTCATTTACAGAAAAACCGGAAATTGTCACAGCACCACATGACATGCATATAACAACAGGTGAAAATGTTGAGTTGCCTTGTCGCATGGTTGGCGATCCACAACCGGAAATTATTTGGATGCAAAACACCAATGAAATATCCCAGGACTATGCGCCAAAAATGCAAGTCCTATCCACTGGTGCCCTCAAAATAAACGCAGTAGATGCAAATGATATTGGAATTTATGAGTGCATTGGACGCAATGAAGTTGGCGAGACACGAACTCAGCCCATCCGTATGATGGTGGAGAATGAGATACCCATACATGGTATAGGCACAAGATTTGACACTGGTAACAACAATAACAATGAGAATTATCATTATGTGAGTAGCAACAACAATCAATTGTGGAATCAGCCGCAGACTCCATTCTATGGAGGCACTGGTATAGGAGAACATTTTGATTCAAATGGTCGACCGTATCCGGAGTATATTCATCCTCTAGGCCATGGCCAACAACAGCCACCATTCAGTACTTGGCACAGACCTGAACAGACATCATCAGCATATTTGCCACAACGACCACAATCCATACAGACATCGACCACCCAAGCACCACCTCCCCCAACACAAGCTCAGCCCAAAGCTCCCACTTTTATACACTCACCTAGTGATGCCATTGTTGCTTTGAATGGTGACCCCGTACGTCTTGATTGTTCTGCATCGGGATTGCCTGTTCCAGAGATTATGTGGTACTTCAATGGTCGTATGGTTGCACTATCAACCGATACCCTGCGTATTCAAGCAAATGGTAGTCTAGTCATTACCAAGCCTACATTGCTTCAGGCGGGATCATATCGTTGTGAAGCTTCTAATTCCCTTGGAAAGGTGGAGGCTGTAGCCAACATAGAAGTAAAAGGTGAGTGATAGATTATAAGCCATATTGAAAGCATTTTCAAACCTATTTTGGAATGTGTAATCGCATTGACAATTAAATCGTCACACAACGTCAATGCAAAAGCATTTGCCATCGAAACATAAGTAGAAAATTAACTGCAAAATGAGATTTCATCGTTTGAGTTGGAAATTTTACAAGACGATCCCTCTACGAAACTTCAATGCTTTCGTTTTTCTACCCACCACCCTAGGATGAGACTATAATGATTTTCCCATTCCATTTCTAACACGTCGAAATATCGATATTCGACTATATAAAGTAGAGTTGTGTATATGAGTGAAATTCACGCACATTTCGAGGCACAACAATTCTCGTGGTTCACTAAAAAATTCGGGACACGACAATTCTCGTGACTCACGAAATATCTCGTGAATGACGAAAATTTTCACTACATGAACATACGCGTGAACCGACAATTCGCATGATTCACGACAAATCATATGACTCGCTGCGATTAATCATAAGTCGGGAACATTTTCATAACTCACGACCGAACCGTTACCAAAATACCAAAATTGAAATATGGTTCAACAGCGAACCATCACACAATGGACGCTATTAGAATCTTAACCGTCAGCATGAATTTCATCGTGAGCGTGAAAAGGTTCGTGAACGTGAATTTTTGTAGTGAGTGTGAATTTTTTTCATGAACGGGAATTTTATCGTGACTGTGAATTTAGTCGTGACCTTGCATTTTTTCGTGAGCGCAATTTCGAACAGAATTTGATTTTCACTCACGTACGACATACTTTTGTTTAGTCCCATTCACGAACATCCACGAGATATAGTTTACATTTCGTTCACGACTCGTGATCCACGTGTGAATGAAATGAAAATTTTTAATCAGGGTGCAATTCTAAGGCGAGCATGCAAAGCCTTCAATAATGACAATACACTGAAAGAAAGTGTTTAAAATTTCACATTAAAAATATGAATTAAACGAGTAATAAACAATTAAGGAAAGTCGGGCGGTGCCGTCTATATTATACCCTGCACCACTTTGTAGAGCCTCATTTTCGCCATATCAAATCCGTCAAATGTGTTGGGTGCTATATATAAAGATTTCTGTTCCCCTATACATGCATTTAAATCTGACTCGACCTGAACAAAATTCCAAGACTTCCAAAAAACTGTAGACTTAAAATTTCAGTCTAATCCCCTGGGGTGGAGCATGTTATTAAAAAACAAGTAAGGAAAGTCTAAAGTCGGGCGGGGCCGACTATATTATACCCTGCACCACTTTGTAGATATAAATTTCGATCGATACCATATCACATCCGTCAAATGTGTTGGGGCTATATATAAAGGTTTGTCCCAAATACATACATTTAAGTATCACTTGATCTGGACAGAATTTGATAGACTTCTACAAAATCTATAGACTCGAAATTTAAGTCGGCTAATGCACCAGGGTGGAACACAATGTTAGTAAAAAAAGGGTATAAATATGGGAAACATTTAAATCTGAAGCAATTTTAAGGAAACTTCGCAAAAGTTTATTTATGATTTATCGCTCGATATATATGTATTAGAAGTTTAGGAAAATTAGAGTCATTTTTACAACTTTTCGACTAAGCAGTGGCGATTTTACAAGGAAAATGTTGATATTTTGACCATTTTTTTCGAAATCAGAAAAACATATATATGGGAGCTATATTTAAATCTGAACCGATTTCAACCACATTTGGCACACTTGACTACACTACTAATTGTACTCCTAGTGCAAAATTTCAACCAAATTGGGGTAAAACTCTGGCTTCTGGGACCGTATTAGTCCATATCGGGCGAAAGATATATATGGGAGCTATATCTAAATATGAACCGATTTCAATAAAATTTGGCACACTTGACTATAGTACTAATTTTTCTTCTTGTGCAAAATTTTAAGCAAATTAGGGTAAAACTCGGGATTCTGGGCCATATAAGTCTATATCGGGCGAAATATATATATGGGAGCTATATCTAAATCTAAACCGATTTCTTCCAAAATCAATAGGGTTCTATTCTGAACCAAAACACATACTTGTGCCAAATTTGAAGCCGATTGGACTAAAACTGCGACCTAGACTTTGATTACAAAAATGTATTCACGGACAGACGGACATGGCTATATCGACTCAGGAGCCCACCCTGAGTATTTTTTCCAAAGACACCATGTGTCTATCTCGTCTCCTTCTGGGTGTTGCAAACATATGCACTAACTTATATGTTCCACAGTGTGGCGCAGGGTATAAATATGGAAAACATATAAATCCGAAGCAATTATTAGGCATCTTTGAAAAAGTGTATTTATAATTTATCGGTCGATAGCTATGTATTACAAGTATAGGAAAAATAAAATGATTTTTAAACGTTTTTTACTTAGCAGCCGCGATTTTACAAGGAAAATTTGGGTATTTTGGTCATTTTTGCCGAAATAAGAAACACATATATATGGGAGCTATATCTAAATCTGAACCCATTTCAACCAAATTTGGTATGTATAGTTTCAATGTTATTTCTACTCCCTGTGCAAAATTCCACCTAAATCGGATTACAACTTTGATCTCTGTTGTCATATGAATGAAAATCGGGGGAAAAAATATATATGGGAGCCCAATGTAAATCTGAACCGATTTCAACCAAATTTGGCACACATAGCTACAATATTAATTCTACTTCTTGTGCAAAATTTAAAGTAAATTAGGACAAAACTCTGGCTTCTGGGGCCTTATAAGTGCATATCGGGCGAAAGATATATATGGAAGCTATATCTAAATCTGAACCGATTTCAACCAAATTCGGCACACTTTACGACACTATCAATTGCACTTCTTGTGCAAAATTTAAAGTAAATCAGGCTGAAATTCTGGCTTCTATTAGTAGATATCGGGCGAAAGATATATATGGGAGCTATATCTAAAACTTAACCGATTTCTTCCACAATCAATAGGGTTCTATTCTGACCCAAAATACATACTTGTGCCAAATTTCAAGTCGATTGGACTTAAATTGCGACCTAGACTTTGATTACAAAAATGTGTTCACAGACAGACGGACAGACGAACATGGCTATATCGACCCAGGGGCCGACCCGATCCAATAACAATATTGCCAAAGACACCATATGTCTATCTCGTCTCCTTCTGGGTGTTGCAAACATATGCACTAACTTATAATACCCTGTTCCACAGTGTGGCGCAGGGAATAAAATTGAATTTAAAGAACTTCCTGTGTAGTTAAAATGAAGAACATCTCTGGGAGGACATTTTTGGAAGTGCTTTTAAAGTTATACCTTTAGAAAAACTTCCAATTTTTTTTGCTGGGCTGTGATAGGTCCGTCAATATCAATTTGCACCAATTTCCCGTAGGTCGTATATATTCTAACAAAGGAATTTATTTTCTTTGTTTTTGTATTTTGTATACTATATTTGTCATCGTATAGACGACCATATAAATTTCGAGTTTAATTGCATCGATTGGTTAGAATTGTGGCTTTATTTTTGTCTTTGATTTACACCAGTATCCAATTTATGATACATAATTTATTCATTTAATTGACTTGCAACAATATTGTGGTTTATCACCATTAGAGAGCTCCCGATATTGAACTCTCGTACTCAATGTACATATACGCACACACACACATCCACTTGCGATAGAACCATATTTTATATATGGATTCTCTTCCACAAATACAATTTGAAAAGTGTAATTTTATCAATTTAAAATACATATGTTGCAGCTTTCTGTTTTTTTATGCTCCATGATTGCAATTAATTTTTAATTTAAAATAATTGAATTGGATAAATAAAAAAGTTTATATTTGTGCAGGGGTGATTTATCGTTTTAACTTTCAGTATGCCAGATAAGAGCATAATCAATTGAAATTAAAGCACTGATCCAGTATACAAATAACATAAAATTTATGACTATATTGATGCTGTTATGAGACATTCATGGAAGAAAATGAAATTCGGAAACTTCAATGGCTTCAATTCAAGCTAATTTGTCAATATGTGCTTCATCTTTTCTCGCGATATATTCAGCTAAAGAGTATGTTTTCTACACCCTCAAAAAAATCGCTTCTGTAACATATACCATTTTGCTTCAAGCATATATATTTTCAGGATTGGTCCAAACAAAATATTGTTTGTATTGTTCAAACATATTATGTTTCACCTTAGGGCATACACTGGTAGAAAAAAATTTTAATGAAATTTTTTCAGCATACTCTCTAGATCTCTCTTTCTAAACACATATATGTTTATAGACTATTTCTAAATTAATATATGTTTGCATCTAAGCATATTATATTTACAAACATTTTATGTCCCAAACATAATTTGTTCTAACATATTAACATATATGTCCCACACATGTTATGCTAGTTTATGAACATTATATGCTTGCACTTAAAAATATTGTGTTACAAAATTTGAGTTCCAAACATATAATTTTTACACCCAAGCATATGAAGAATAGTCTTTTTCGTCCATGTACCACTGCGGCATGGATGTCGATCAAATCTGGCCTTTACTTTTCGGATCATTTCTGATATTGTTACTGTTTTTGGACGCGATGTAAACACGGTTGCCACTCGATCCAAAAATAATCTACCAAAATTTGAAGAAAATTTTAAAAACAAACTACCAAATCAAAAATCTTATTTTGCAATTTTTGATTTCTGTAGAAAATTTTGTAAAAATTTTATTTCTAATTATACAATTATTTTTCGAGCTTTATGGACAGATATAGATTAAGGAACATAAGGAGTTACCATAAAGGGCCCAAAATTGAGTTATCTCTCCCAGCCAGATCTATACTAAAGGCTGTGGAAAGGTTCATTCGCCCGAAACGAAACATGTACAGTCCAGGCGTGTATAGATTTGTATCTGACGTTTTCTTTTCAATGGCTCTATTAACCATGTTCCTTAATTTATATCAATCCATAAAGCTTGAAAAATAATTGTATAATTAGATATAATGCATTTGGACGTCAATTGCCCGTTTCGGTGTCAGGGTAACATGAAATATAAAATTTTATTTCTATAGACATTTTTTTCTATAAGAAATGTTGTCAAAATTTCATTTTATAGATAATTTTTTGTCAAAATTTTAAGTCTATAGAAAATTTTGTAAAAATTTTAAGTCTATAGAAAAATTTGTCAAAATTTTATTTCTATAGAAAATTTTGCCAAACTTTTATTTCTATAGAAAATTTTGTCAAAATTTTATTTCTATAGAAAATTTTATCAAAATTTTTTCAAATTATTTCTATAGAAAATGTTGTCAAAATTTTATTCCTAGAGAAAAATTTATCAACATTTTATGATGATGATAACATGATAACAACTTTAATTTTATTGCAATACTTATCACTCACCCTGTAAATATTTTCAATTTCATTCATAACCCTTCAATCTGATGCATCAAAGGCATTTAATATTGTTCCTCTCAAGGGAAATTCGTATTTCAATCACATCCATTAGAAATATAAACCCCACTGCTGATTGAATAATGTGAACAGCCAAAGTGTTGTATGTGGTGTTATTATCAATAGATTAGCAACAGCAACCCAAGCCATGTGTTCACTGCATTATATACATAGGAAATGGAAGACACATTAGAGTGAGTCGGATTTTTGTAAGAGCATACCGCGTATTAAATGACAAATGACAGGAGACGAACATAACAGGTCCATTTGCAAAGTATGTACAAATTATAAAGTTCACAAATACAAAATTAAAGAATCTATGGGCACAGGAAAAAATATTGCCCCAATATGAGAGATTACACCGAAAAAATTAAACTTTTTTTATAGGAAGAATATACTAACTCATATATTCTTCCCATAAAAAAGCATAGTATAGTCCACATTTTGAGATTTCCACAAAGCGTTGTTAAAACCACACTGAAAAAAACACCCACCACACCGACAAAAATTAAACTGTTTTATAGGAAGAATGAACTACCACGCACGAAAATTGAACTAAATTTTACTCCACATTTTGAGATTTTCACAAAGCGTTGTTAAAACCAGGAAATTTTAATGCCTGTTGAACTTTTTAACTGAAGTTCACGAAATTACATCATCTCATAGAAGAAAAAATTAACTAAAAGTAAAGAAGAAAATCATTGGCGCCAAATCATGACCATTTTAACCATACAGTAGTTCATTCTTAATATATTTCATATTGAGCTTATGTGTACGGTCATTGAACTTTATACCCACATTCAGTTCCTAAATTGAATGAGACATACTTAAAGAAATTTTTCGAAAAAATAAAATTTAACTACAAATAAATAATTTGTTTGCAATAAATATTTGCCTCTCCAAGAGAATCCGATAGCAAAATCTGGGGATCGGTTTATATGGAGGCTACATATAATTATCGACCGATAATGACCAATTTTTGCACGAATGTTATAACAGGTTGGCTGATAAGTCCCCAGATGGCGTCGCTAGTATTAAATGCATATTATTTTTATATAGTACCAACCTTCAAATGATTCGTGTCAAAATTTGACGTCTGTAAGTCAATTAGTTTGTGAGATAGAGCGTCTTTTGTGAAGCAACTTTTGTTATTGTGAAAAAATGGAAAAAAAGGAATTTCGTGTTTTGATAAAATACTGTTTTCTTAAGGGGAAAATACGGTGGAAGCAAAAACGTGGCTTCATAATGAGTTTCCGGACTCTGCCCCAGGGAAATCAACAATAATTGATTGGTATGCAAAATTCAAGCGTGGTGAAATGAGCACGGAGGACGGTGAACGCAGTGGACGCACGAAAGAGGTGATTACCGACGAAAACATCAAGAAAATCCACAAAATGATTTTGTATGACCGTAGAATGAAGTTGAGGCCTTAAAAGGAGAGGCCTTAAAGATATCAAAGGAACGTGTTGGTCATATCATTCATCAATATTTGGATATGCGGAAGTTCTGTGCAAAATGGGTGCGGCGAGAGCTCACATTTGACCAAAAACAACAACGTGTTGATGATTTTGAGCGGTGTTTGCAGCGTTAACTCGTAATACACCCGAGATTTTCCGTCGATATGTGAAAATGGATGAAACATGGCTCCATCACTACTCTCCTGAGTCCAATCGACAGTCGGCTGAGGGGACAGCGACCGGTGAACCGTCTCCGAATCGTGGAAAGAATCCAAAGTTCGCTGGCAAAGTAATGGCCTCTGTTTTTTGGGATGCGCATGGAATAATTTTTATCGATTATCTTGAGAAGGGGAAAACCATCAACAGTGACTATTATATGGCGTTATTGGAGCGTCGAAAGGTCGAAATCGCGGCAAAACGGCCCCATATGAAGAAGAAAAAAGTGTTGTTCCACCAAGACAACGCACCGTGCCACAAGTCATTGAGAACGATGGCAAAAATTCATGAATTGGGCTTCGAATTGCTTCCCCACCCACCGTATTCTCCAGACCTGGTCCCAGCGACTTTTTCTTGTTCTCAGACCTCAAAAGGATGCTCGCAGGGAAAAAAGTTGTCTGCAATGAAGAGGTGATCGCCGAAACTGAGGCCTATTTTGAGGCAAAACCAAAGGAGTACTACCAAAATGGTATCAAAAAATTGGAAGGTCGTTATAATCATTGTATCGCTCTTGAAGGGAACTATGTTGAATAATAAAACGAATTTTGACAAAAAAATGTGTTTTTCTTTGTTAGGCCGGGGACTTATCAGCCAACTATTACTCTAAACCTGATGTTGGACAGACCTCAAAAATTTCGTCCCCATTCACGAAAAATATCCCCAATTTGGAGAAAAATCCCCAATATTGGCAACACTGGTGTAGAGTATATTATTCAGTATAAATAATAAGTGGAAATTCGTTATATCTTAGTTCAAAATTCATTAACTATAATGTAGAAAAATCAGAAATTAATTTTGGAGTTTTTTTGAACGGAGTTCAACAGACAGAAAAGCTTTCTTTCCAAGAAATGTTATCTTTTCAACGCCACATTTCTAACAAAGCGAGCTACTCATAAAAAACGTCATCTCTCAATCGGAAAACAAATGGATTTCTTTTTACTACATCAATATATATCGCAGTCCTATCTAGAACTCACACTCTAATATCCATGTACAAAGATTAATATTTGCGTACGAGCGACTATCTCCATCACTCTTTGTCTAGTTACTTAGTACGGTGTAATTCTATTGTCTTATCCATGCCTATTAAATTGACACTAAATGTAAATTAGAAGCCGGCGCCACTGAACGAACAATCTCTGGTGCAATGCCATGGAAAGAGATTGAGCCCGCAGTTATGGCATTTGCTCTAATAAGAGCGACCTGCGAATATTGTAACACGACAAACAATTTCATCATTTCACTATTTTCTAAAGCTACATATACAGAGTGCTCTCAATTTATACACTGAAAAAATATTTACGTGATTACGCAACCTAAATTTTAGGATGCGAAATTTAAAAAAAATATTAAGGACAAATTTCTTTAAAATAATGAAATTTTAATTAATAAAATAAAGTTTATAATCTTTGCTTCAAATATTTTTTCATTAAATTTAGGACACAAATTTTGTAAATTTACGACCCTCCGTTAATGTCGCATGTCTATGAACTAAGGCTAATTTTCCTTAAGGTAAAGAAACACATTTTTGGTTTAAAGAAATTGTCCTTAAATTAATTGAAATATTGAAACTTTAGATTTAAGATCAAAACGCTTCAAATATAGGCTAAGACTTATTTTAAGGATTTAGCGTCTTTGGTTTAAAGTTTTTTTGGAATTAAGAAAACATTTTTTGCTTTGAAGTATCCGTTATAATTTGGATTTTTAAACTGACATTTATTTGTACGTGACTATCTTTATTAATAAACCTCGAAAAGAGAATGAAAATTTGATAAATGAGATTTGTATCCTAATTTTAATTTTATTGATCTTAGATTTAAAGCCAGATAGGTCGCTACAAATGTTCTTTATTTTAAAGAAGCCGCATCTTTGGCTCGGAATCAATACCAAAATCCTTAAGGGAAGGTCACAATCTTTGGATCCAAGTAAACTTTTTTTGAGTTTAGTCACTTTTCAAACAATCAAATACAAATTGAGATTGGTTGAAAATCGATTGCAGAATCCTAAACTACACCCAAAGAAAAAATAATTTCCGCCGGAACGAAAATTTAGACAAACCCGAAAGCAATAAAAAGAAATCTTTTTTTACAGTAGTTGTAAAGGGTGATTCTTTTGAGGTTAGGATTTTCATGCATTAGTATTTGACAGATCACGTGGGATTTCAGACATGGTGTCAAAGAGAAAGATGCTCAGTATGCTTTGACATTTCATCATGAATAGACTTACTAACGAGCAACGCTTGCAAATCATTGAATTTTATTACCAAAATCAGTGGCAGAAAATCCGCTTTTTTATCGACAAATTTTGTTCAGCGATGAGGCTCATTTCTGGTTGAATGGCTACGTAAATAAGCAAAATTGCCGCATTTGGAGTGGAGAGCAACGAGAAGCCGTTCAAGAACTGCCCATGCAACCCGAAAAATGCACTGTTTGGTGTGGTTTGTACGCTGGTGGAATCATTGGACCGTATTTTTTCAAAGATGCTGTTGGACGCAACGTTACGGTGAATGGCGATCGCTATCGTTCGATGCTAACAAACTTTTTGTTGCCAAAAATGGAAGAACTGAACTTGGTTGACATGTGGTTTCAACAAGATGGCGCTACATGCCACACAGCTCGCGATTCTATGGCCATTTTGAGGGAAAACTTCGGAGAACAATTCATCTCAAGAAATGGACCGGTAAGTTGGCCACCAAGATCATGCGATTTGACGCCTTTAGACTATTTTTTGTGGGGCTACGTCAAGTCTAAAGTCTACAGAAATAAGCCAGCAACTATTCCAGCTTTGGAAGACAACATTTCCGAAGAAATTCGGGCTATTCCGGCCGAAATGCTCGAAAAAGTTGCCCAAAATTGGACTTTCCGAATGGACCACCTAAGACGCAGCCGCGGTCAACATTTAAATGAAATTATCTTCAAAAAGTCAATGTCATGGACCAATCTAACGTTTCAAATAAAGAACCGATGAGATTTTGCAAATTTTATGCGTTGTTTTTAAAAAAAAAGTTATCAAGCTCTTAACAAATCACCCTTTATTATCGAATTTTCTACAATTACAAGTACAATATTTCGTACGAACTAGTATACACATGTAAATAATAAAAGATTTGGAAAATGGGTGGTCGCATTGGTTACATTTTTTTATACCCACCACCATAGAATGGTGACGGGGGTATAATAAGTTTGTCATTCCGTTTGTAACACTTCGAAATATCGATTTCCGACTATATAAAGTATATATATTCTTGATCAGGGAGAAATTCTAAGACGATATAACGATGTCCGTCTGTCTGTCTGTCTGTTGTAATCACGCTACAGTCTTCAATAATGAAGCAATCGTGCTGAAATTTTGCACAAACTCGTCCTTTGTCTGCAGGCAGGTCAAGTTCGAAGGTAGGCTATATCGGTCCAGGTTTTGATATAGTCCCCATATAAACCGACCTCCCGATTTGGGGTCATGGGCTTATAGAAATCGTAGTTTTTATCCAATTTGCCTGAAATTTGAAATATAGAGGTATTTTATGACCATAAAGAGGTGTGCCAAAAATGCTGAGTATCGGTCCATGTTTTGGTATAGCCCCCATATAGACCGATCTCCCGATTTTACTTCTTGGGTTTATAGAAACCGCAGTTTTTATTCAATTTACCTGAAATTGGAAATCTAAAGGTATTGTAGGACCACAAATACGTGTGCCAAAAATTGTGAGTATCGGTCCATGTTTTGGTATGGTCCGCATATAAAACGACCTCCCGATTTGGGGTCTTGGGCTTATAGAAACCGTAGTTTTTATCCAATTTGTCTGAAATTGGAAATCTAGAGGTATTTTAGGACCATAAAGAGGTGTGCCGAAAATTTTGGTATAGCCCCCATATTTTGGTATAGCCCCCATATAGACCGATTTCCCGATTTTACTTCTTGGGCTTCTAGAATCCGAAGTTTTTATCCAATTTGCCTGAAATTGGAAATCTAGAGGTATTGTAGGACCACAAATACGTTTGCCAAAAATTGTGAGTATCGGTCCATATTTTGGTATAGCCCCCATATATACCGATCTCCCGATTTTACTTCTTGGGCTCATAGAAACCGCAGTTTTTATTCAATTTACCTGACATTGGAAATCTAGAGGTATTGTAGGACCACAAATACGTGTGCCAAAAGTTGTGAGTATCGGTCCATGTTTTGGTATGGTCCCCATATAAAACGACCTCCCGATTTGAGGTCTTGGGCTTATAGAAACCGTAGTTTTTATCCAATTTATCTGAAATTGGAAATCTAGAGGTATTTTCGGGTCATAAAGAGGTGTGCCGAAAATGGTGAGTATCGCTCCATATTTTAGTATAGCCCCCATAAGAACGATCTCCCGATTTAACTCCTTGGGTTTCTAGAAACCGTAGTTTTTATCTGATTTGCCTTAAATTGTAAATATTCTGGTATTTTAGGCTCACAAAAACGTGTATCGGATTAAGTTTTTATCGGTCCATTTGGTAATGCCTCCATATAGACCGACTTCACTTCTTGAGGGTGTAGAAGGCGCACTGATCATGAAAATTACTTGAAACTCAATGTAAAATTTCCAGATTTTACTTCTACAGATTTAAGATTTCAAATCAAGACGTTATTTTATAATTTTCTTGCACACTTGCAAGAGATGTTAATGATTCCTCTAAAACTCAAACAAAAATGTTTCTTATAAATCCAGAATCTGATATAGTCCTCATAGGTGAAATCTTTAAATTTATCTTCGGGAAGTGTCCTCAAGCCCTCCTGAAATTTCAAACGAAACCCTAATACGAAACCCTAATTCATGGTGGTGGGTATTTAAGATTCGGCCCGGCCGAACTTAGTGCTGTATATACTTGTTAGTTACATTTTTTATCTCTTCGAAAAGTCTAAACTTTTTTCACAAAAAAAAAAAAAAAAATTTAGTACATTTTTTTTATTTTTGCCATACATGCCATTTTTATTCTAAACCCGGAGTCGATTTCCTTTATATCAAGCGCAGTTCTTTTTTGAAGAACGTAGTTAAACTAACGCTAAATTTAACTTCTTTTTGTTGCAAAACAAATATTTGTTTGTAGTTGAATTTTATTATTTCTTTCGAAATTTTCCACAGCCCAATGAAATTTTCCTTTTTTTAAGTATGTCTCAAACAATAAACTGAACGTGGGTATAAAGTTCAATGCCCGTGCACATAAATTCAATATGAACTAAAGCAAAATAAAATTTTCGTTCAATTCCCAAAACTAGTAACATAATAATGATATGTTTAAAATGGTCATAATTTGGCGCTAATGATTTTTATACCCACCACCATAGGATGGGGGGTATATTAACTTTGTCATTCCGTTTGTAACACATCGAAATATTGCTCTAAAACCCTATAAAGTATATATATCCTGGGTCGTGGTGAAATTCTGAGTCTATCTGAGCAAGTCCGTCCGTCCATCACGCTAACTTCCGAACGAAACAAGCTATCGACTTGAAACTTGGCACAAGTAGTTGTTATTGGTATGGTATTGAAAATGGGCCATATCGCTCCACTTTTACGTATAGCCCCCATATAACCGGACCCACAAATTTGGCTTGTGGAGCCTCTAAGAGAAGCAAATTTCATCCGATCCGGCTGAAATTTGGTACATGGTGTTAGTATGTGGTCTCTAACAACCGTGCAAAAATTGGTCCACATCGGTCCATAATTATATATAGCCCCCATATAAACCGATTACCAGATTTGACCTCCGGAGCCTCTTGGAAGACCAAAATTCATCTGATTCAGATGAAATTTAGTACGTGGTGTTAATATATGGCCTCAAACTCCCACGCAAAAATTGGTCGATATCGGTCCATAATTATATATAGGCCCCATATAAACCGATCCCCAGATTTGACCTCCGGAGCCCCTTGGAAGAGCAAAATTCTTCCCATTCGGTTGAAATTTGGTACGTTATGTTTGTATATGGTATCCAACAACCATGGAGGAATTGGTTCCTATCAGTCCATAATTATATATAGCTCCCATATAAACCGATCCCCAGATTTGACCTCCGGTGCCTTTTGGAGAAGCAAAATTCATCCGATCTGGTTGAAATTTGGTACGTGGTAGTAGTAAAGGGTGATTTGTTAAGAGCTTGATAACTTTTTTTTTTTAAAAAACGCATAAAATTTGCAAAATCTCATCGGTTCTTTATTTGAAACGTTAGATTGGTCCATGACATTTACTTTTTGAAGATAATTTCATTTAAATGTTGACCGCGGCTGCGTCTTAGGTGGTCCATTCGGAAAGTCCAATTTTGGGCAACTTTTTCGAGCATTTCGGCCGGAATAGCCCGAATTTCTTCGGAAATGTTGTCTTCCAAAGCTGGAATAGTTGCTGGCTTATTTCTGTAGACTTTAGACTTGACGTAGCCCCACAAAAAATAGTCTAAAGGCGTCAAATCGCATGATCTTGGTGGCCAACTTACCGGTCCATTTCTTGAGATGAATTGTTCTCCGAAGTTTTCCCTCAAAATGGCCATAGAATCGCGAGCTGTGTGGCATGTAGCGCCATCTTGTTGAAACCACATGTCAACCAAGTTCAGTTCTTCCATTTTTGGCAACAAAAAGTTTGTTAGCATCGAATGATAGCGATCGCCATTCACCGTAACGTTGCGTCCAACAGCATCTTTGAAAAAATACGGTCCAATGATTCCACCAGCGTACAAACCACACCAAACAGTGCATTTTTCGGGATGCATGGGCAGTTCTTGAACGGCTTCTGGTTGCTCTTCACTCCAAATGCGGCAATTTTGCTTATTTACGTAGCCATTCAACCAGAAATGACCTCATCGCTGAACAAAATTTGTCGATAAAAAAGCGGATTTTCTGCCAACTTTTCTAGGGCCCATTCACTGAAAATTCGACGTTGTGGCAGATCGTTCGGCTATTCATGATGAAATGTCAAAGCATACTGAGCATCTTTCTCTTTGACACCATGTCTGAAATCCCACGTGATCTGTCAAATACTAATGCATGAAAATCCTAACCTCAAAAGAATCACCCTTTATATGATATGTAACAACTATGCCAAAAGTGGTCCATATCAATCCATAATCATATATAGCCCCCACATAAACCGATGCCGAGATTTGGTTTTGGAGCCTCTTGGAGGAGCAAATTTCATCCGAGTCAGTTGAAATTTGGTACATTGTGCTAGTTAACAACCATGCCTAACTAGGTCCATATCGGTCTATAGTTATATATAGCCCTCAGATAAATCGATCCCCAATCACACAAAAATTGGTCCATGTCAAGTTCATAATTGTATATAGCCCCCATATAAGTGACCCCCATATTTCAATTCTGGCTCTCTACGTACCGTGCAAGAAGTCCATATCGATTCGTAATTATTTGTAGACTTAACTATATACAACTTTATTGTCTAATATATACCACGTATGGACTAACTCACAATTTAGAAAACGATGTTAAGAAGGTTTAACATACCACAACCCAAGTAATTCGATTGTGAATGACAGTCATTCGTAGAAGTTTCTACGCAATCCATGGTGGAGGGTACATAAGATTCGGCCTGGCCGAACTTACTTGTTTTCTTTACTTTTACTTCATTTTTTCTTCTAGGTGAGGTTGTAATTTCGTGAATTGCAGTTAATAAGTACACTAGGGCATTAAATTTTCCTAGTTTTAACAAAGCTTTATGGAAATGTATAATTTAGTTCAATTTTCGCACGACGTACTTCATTCTGGCTATAAAACAGTTTACTTTTTTCTGTGTAAAGGCGCAAATATAACGCATCTTGATGTTTCCCAAATAAAGGCTTTCGAAATTATACGAACATTTTGGAACAGATGTAAAACTACATTATATTCAGCTTTGTTCTACCCAAAAGGTGTATTTGCTACATCGTTTGTGAGAAAGGCAATATCAGTGGTTTGCAACTAACGTGGTATGTATTCCTTAAACGAAGTTTGTTTAAATACGCTTGTGTGTATATTACACGCTGGTCTCTAAATAGACATTCTTGGATGTATGCGTTGCTTGTGTGTAGATGGCTATAACAATAATTGCGTGCTAATGAGTGTAAGAGCTCCATAGACTTGTGAATAGTGAGCTGGATTACAATACGGAGGTCCATGTTTCGATTCTCCGCTCGGAAAAACAGGAAAATTAAAAAAATATATATATAAAATCCGATATTTGCTTCTGCATTCTTTGTATTGCAGAGGAGATTGATCTATATGGGAGTCATATCAAAATATGGGCCGATATAAACCATTTCCGGTTCTGTAGTACCTTGTTTTAGCTATTTGTGTGTCAAATGAGCTGAAATAAACCATCTTTCTTACTCGTAGAAAGACTGGAAAGTCTTTACTTTGGCCCTCCCCACTTTCGTTAATAACGCTTTGGCAGTTTCATCGTATCGAGGACGCCACATTGATGGTTATGCTTCTGCCTTTATTATTGTTTAATTGTGAAAATTATCATTATTTTATTATTTATTGAATATTTCCTTTTCAGAGTTGCCCGTTATACTGATGGCACCACAAAATCAAACTATTAAAGTTGGCAAGAACTTTATACTGGAATGCGATGCGGATGGTAATCCAATACCGACAATATCGTGGCAATTCAATGGTGAACCAATTACTCCAATGACAGATAACGATCATGTGGTATTGGAAAACGAAAATACGGAATTGCTTATTAATAAGGCGCAGGAAACAGATTCGGGTAAGCTAATTTCTCATCAAATGCCATATACAATTTTCATTCCCTTTTCAACTGTGTTCAATTGAGTTTTAAGAGTTGGAATGGATGAGTATTTATAGATAAAAATTGAAAAATTACAAAATTGCGACCCAATTCGAATTAACTGACGGCCAAACTGATTATGCTCAGCCGAAGACGAACATGATCTTCTTTCCCCTCTCAGTAATGCTGGTGTTCGTCTACACTGAAAAAAATATTGCCGTAAGAGCAAAGATTACTTGTTCTTAAAAAAACGAATGCGAGTTTTGCTTAGCATGGAATGGTGAATTGACATTAAAATTTTGTTGGACTAAGGTCAACTTGATTTTGTAATTCTGAAAAATTCTTCAACATTAATGAAATATGTTAGTCTTTAAATTTGTTGACTTTTTGCACCTTAACTACAACGCAAAAAAAAACTTACTTGAAACAGTTGAAGACGACCCTTTAAAGGACTTTAATAGCATATGAAGAAAAAAGCTAAAAAGACGAATATATTAAAATTTGTTTCCTAAAATCAAGTACCCAAAATCAAATTGAAAAGAGAGTTGTGGCTTTGTTGTATCCTTACTTCAATTCTCCGCTTCTTTGACTCGGAATCAATTATTAGATTCCAGTTGACCTTAGTCAAACAAAATTTTCTTTCATGTGAAGATACTCATGTTTAAGTCGATCGCCTAGCTAGAAGGACAAAACGACTTCATTGAACATTTTATCACCTTTTGGACAAGAAAAAACTTTATATCAGAGAAATGCGTCTTCTATGCTAAGAATTTTTCGCATTCGCATTTTAAGAACATGAAATATTTAGCCTCATGACAATATTTTCCACTGTACCCTGGAACGGGTTATGTTTGTTTTCAGTAAAGAGAAAACTGGAATAATTAAATGTTGGCTAGTACATCTGTCATACTACCGTGTAGCTGACCCTAAGTGTTACCTATTCAAACGACACCATTTTTGTGTGCAATTTTAAATATATAACGACTTCGTGTTTCAATATTTGTTACATACTTCAACCGAATATTTTCAAAACGACGTGAATTTCGTTAAACTGGAGCTCATTAGCGTAGCTAGACAATTTTCCTAGGGGCTATAGCCCCCCTAGCCCCCTAAAAAAATCAGACATCAACATATCTATACAATTAATTTTTATTAAAGCAACTAATAGTAGTTCCATACTTTTTCCCAGCAAAAAAATGGGAGTTGTTCTAAAGGCACAACTTTAAAAGCACTTCCAAAAATATCCCCACAAAGAAGTTAATTGTTTTAACTATACAGGAAGTTTTTTAATTCATTTTTTTTTTTTTGTCATTTTAATGGGTATTTTTTTTTAATAGGTTAAAAAAAAAATAATAAAATGATACAAATTAACTTGAGTTATTTTGTTTCTTATTCTTTTTTGTCTAAATAATATTCAAATTTTGTCGGAAGAATGCTAGAAAAATCGATAATTTTTGAAAATATTCCAGGGCAAACGTTTCAGACAAGCTTGTAATGCATTAAAAATTTTAAAAATTTTTTATTCGAGAAAATATCAGAAATTTTTTTAATTCACATTCAAAACACTGAATTCAGTTCACACCTTAAGAAGTGATGCAAATTCAGTGCAACGCCTGTTGAAATGGCGGACATCCGTCCTATGACAGTTCATATTACAGTCATCGCTTCTTCGCCAATTTTGCAGCACTCCGAGACCCAAAAAGAACTTTTTCACTAGGTTTTTGGCGATGCTTTGTTGCAGCATTATTAATATATGCATTTATGAAATAGTTTTGATATCAATTACTATTTGTTTAATTCAATTGACTAAAAATCAGACTAAACAGAATAATAAAGTTTAGTTTAGTTTAATAACTAAACTAAACATAAATTTAGGAACCTAAATCATAAGTTCAATCACAGTTTTATTTCATAAATATCAGACTTCAAGCATTCACTTATAATAAAGAAAGTAACTTACAATTTAGAAGACAATGTTAAGAAATAAAACTATATATTGCCATCGGCAACTGCTACCACAACCCCTAGAAATTCGATTGTGCATGAAAGTCTTTAGCGCAACTTTGTGTATTTACTTCCTTAATTTTATATAAAAACAATGTAAAATCGTAAATAGGTTTTCGTATTCTGGGGGGCTACATTTTTTCTGGGGGGGGTCTAAGCCCCTCCCCAGAGGCCTTCCGACGCTTATGCTGGAGCCTTAACACGCCAAATCATTTCAGATGTTGCTGCAGTTTCGAATGGTCTAAGATACTTAAAACTCAGGATATACTGAACTTTCCGCCATATATCCTGCTTCTATGTGTGGCTTCCATACTTCCCACGTAAAAAGTGTGCAATCATGGAATACTAATTAGCCCTAGAACCATTGATGCAACCCCATAGAAATAAATTATGATTGCAAAACGGAATCAAAATGAGAACAATTGATAAATTAATATTGGCTTTGTAAATACGAAACAATTCTCATTTCAATATTTTCTGCCATCTCCACCAAATCAATACCAATGCGAAAAGCAACCACAGATTTTTAACCAATTTTTTGTTTTATAGGTGTCTATACCTGCATTGCAGAGAACGATAATGGCCGTACAAATATATCAGCCACAGTTACAGTGGAACGCACACGTAGTGCCCCACGCTTCCTCGTGGAACCATTCGATTTGAATGCACTGACTGGTACCAGTATCGAATTGCCTTGCAAAACGGAAGAGACTGATGGTATACAGGTGAGTAGTATTAATACGATGGATTTCATGCTCCCACTAACACCTGGCGGCTGGAATTTTTAATTTACAGGACCAGCAGGTGAAACAGAAAGAAACCGAAATATTTCAGTGATAGAATTTGCTATGATATGATATAATTTTTGTTTTATTTCCATTTCTCTTTTTCATTGCTTGTCGTTTGTTTTACAGATAACCTGGCGTAGAGATGGACGGATTATTGATCCGAATGTTGTGACATCAAACAAATATGAAATCAGTGGAACAGGCAGTTTATTTGTACGCAATGTAACCATATTCGATGGTGGACGTTATGAGTGCTCGGTGAAGAATGAATTTGGACGTTCAACGACATCAGCATTTGTTACCATAAGGTAAAGGATTCAATAGATTTGGCTACAAAAGAAGGTAGTTTTTGTCTATGTCTGTTATCCTTTGATTTTTTCTGTATTCACATTGGATTTTGAAGGGAAAAAATGTTGGATTTTCCTTCTATTCTTTCTCTAGGCACTCTTGACAAGTTTTCGTTTATTCTTCTAAAGAAATGCGAAATTGCAATTTCAAGCAGATTGAGAACAAAACAGATCTTCGTTTGTTTTTAATGAAAAGTTAATAGAATTGGTCGGAATGTAAGCTAACATTTTTCCAAAATCCCTACAAAATGAAATTTAAGACCAACGTGCATGGTTTACATCGCCGTAAAGGAAGTTTTTTTATGAGAGAATAGTATATTATTTTTCAGTAAACATTGACGTCTTTTAGCTCAAAATAAAATGATAATTTTCAGGCTATCTTACTTCGAAATTTATTTATTTAGATCTCACAACATTATTTTCCACTTATGCTGATATACACGCAAAAGAAATAATTCTTTCCTCCCAAACGAAATTTTAGACAAACAAAGATCGTTTCTCATTTGCTTTTCGATGTAAGGAAGTTTCTTTGGCAGAAAAGTATATAATTTTTGTGATAAACGTTTAATATTTTCCAGGATGTAAAATTTCATAAAGACTAACTCAAAAAACAATATTTTCTGGCTAATTGCATTTCCCCTCACATCTTTCGCACTTCCACTAGGGTTTTTAGTTCTTAGCACCTTTTTCTGTAATACAAGCAATTTAGAGGAAATTATTCGATTTTATAATTTTTATACCCTCCATCATAGGATGGGGGTATATTAACTTTGTCATTCCGTTTGTAACACATCGAAATATTGCTCTAAGACCCCATAAAGTATATATATTCTGGGTCGTGGTGAAATTCTGAGTCGATCTAAGCATGTCCGTCCGTCCGTCCGTCTGTTGAAATCACGCTAACTTCCGAACGAAACAAGCTATCGACTTGAAACTTGGCACAAGTAGTTGTTATCGATGTAGGTCGGATGGTATTGAAAATGGGCCATATCGGTCCACTTTTACGTATAGCCCCCATATAAAGGGACCCTCAGATTTGGCTTGTGGAGCCTCTAACAGAAGCATATTTCATCCGATCTGGCTGAAATTTGGTACATGGTGTTGGTATATGGTCTCCAACAACCATGCAAAAATTGGTCCACATCGGTCCATAATTATATATAGCCCCCATATAAACCGATTCCCAGATTTGGCTTGCGGAGCCTAAAACAGAACCAAATTTCATCCGATCCGGCTGAAATTTGGTACATGGTGTTGGTATACGGTCTCTAACAACCATGCAAAAATTGGTCCACATCGGTCCATAATTATATATAGCCCCCATATAAAACGATCCCCAGATTTGGCTTCCGGAGCCTCTAAGAGAAGCATATTTCATCCGATCCGGCTGAAATTTGGTACATGGTGTTGGTATATGGTCTCTAACAATCATGCAAAAATTGGTCCACATCGGTCCATAATTATATATAACCCCCATATAAACCGATCCCCAGATTTGGCTTGCGGAGCCTCAAAAGAAGCAAATTTCATCCGATCCGGCTGAAATTTGGTAAATGATGTTGGTATATAGTCTCTAACAACCATGCAAAAATTGGTCCACATCGGTTCATAATTATATATAGCCCCCATATAAACCGATCCCCAGATTTGGCTTGCGAAGTCTCCAAGAGAAGCAAATTTCATCCAAGCCGGTTATAATTTGGAACATGGTGTTAGTATATGATCTTTAACAACCGTGCCAGAATTGGTCCATATCGGTCCATAATTATATATAGCCCCCATATAAAACGTTCTCCAGATTTGACCTCCGGAGCCTCTTGGAGGAGCAAAATTCATCCGATCCGGTTCAAATTAGGAACGTGGTGTTAGTATATGGTCGCTAACAACCATACCAAAATTGGTCCAATCACACAAAAATTGGTCCATATCGGTTCATGATCATGGTTGCCACTAGAGCCAAAAATAATCTACCAAAATTTTATTTCTATAGAAAATTTTGTCAAAATTTTATTTCTATAGAAAATTTTGTCAAAGTTTTATTTCTATAGAAAATTTTGTCAAAATTTTATTTCTAGAGAAAATGTTGTTAAAATTTTATTCGTTTCATAATAAAATTTTCATCATTTTCAAAATTTTATTTCTATAGAAAATTTTGTTAAAATTTTATTTCTATAGAAAATTTTGTTCAAATTTTATTCGGTTCATAATCATGGTTGCCACTCGAGCCACAAATAATCTACCAAGATTTTATTTCTATAGAAAATTTTGTCAAAAGTTTATTTCTATAGAAAATGTTGTTAAAATTTTATTTCTGTAGAAATTTTTGTCAAAATTTTCTTTCTATAGAATATTTTGTCAACATTTTTATTTCTATAGAAAATTTTGTGAAAATTTTATTTCTATAGAAAATTTTGTTAAAATTTTATTTATGTAGAAAATTTTGTCAAACTTTTTTGTCTACTACCTTGCCATTGGCAAGCGTTACCGCAACTTAAGTAATTCGATTGTGGATGGCAGTGTTTAGAAGAAGTTTCTACGCAATCCATGATGGAGGGTACATAAGCTTCGGCCTGGCCGAACTTACGGCCGTATATACTTGTTTAAATTTACTTTTCCCCTGGACGGAGAATCGAACCAATTTGTAAGCCAACACACTATCCTCTAGGCTACGTAGCTGTAGGCTCAACAGTCAAACAGTTATATTTATATAGCATCGTTCTCGGCGCCCACGAGCCGATTAAACAAACTTTATTTAACAGAAACATACATTTAGTTGGGCACAGGGGAGCAATGGTTAGTATGTCCGCCATGCATACCAAGGGTCGTGGGTTCGATCCCTGCTTCGACCAAACACCAAAAAGCTTTTTTTTTTTTTGTTTTTTACATATGTTCGGAAGATTCTGAAAAGATGCTCAACCTTACATACTACTATATTAAATTTTTACTATGAAACTGTAAAATGTGCCTTATTAAAGACTTAAAGTCAGAAAAGAACAGTGCTTGATAGAAACGAAATGTACTGTGTTGTTGGTTCAAAAATGATTTTTTTTTATTGAAAAAATACAAATTTTGTAACAAACGATTTTTTTTTGGTGATAAAAGTTTAAAGAAAAGTTTAAAAGTTCGAAGAAATTCATAAAAACTCTAACGAAAGAAAAACGTTTTCGGTACACGTTTTCCAAAGGTTTTTTTCATTGCGTCTATTTTTTATACAAACTATTTTGTTCTATTATTTATTGAAGAATGCCTTTATGCCGGAATTATGAAAATTCTTGATATTTCGCAATAATAAGAATATAATATAGTACACATCCTAAATTCGCTCTATCGAAATTGTACGAAAGTTGTTGGAATATAGTGAAGAAATACATTACTTCCGTATCATTTGTAAGTTACGGAGCATCAGACGTTTTCAAGTTTTTCTTTTTATGAAGTTTCTTTAAATAAGCTTTGTGTGTGCATTACATCCTGGTCTATAAAGAGATCTGTTTGGCTGTGTGCACTACTTCTGTATTGATGACTACAGCGCTATTTGTGTGTTAATGAGTGCAACTTGTACCGAAAACGTTTTTCTTTTTTAGAATTTTTTTAATTTCTGCGAAAATATAAAAATAAGACATATTTTGAAGTTTCAAAAATTTTATATAGTAGTATGTACTCTCGAACATCTTTTCGGAATTTTCCGAATATTTTTTGGAATATATGTAGAAAAAAAATTTTGGTGTTCAGTCGAGGTAGGAATTGAACCCACTATCCTTTGTATGCAAGGCGGGCATGCAAACTAGAGGTATGCGCGTGACACGAAATTATCGTGACACGCGTGATTCACGTGAGTCGTGAATAAAATCTGAAGCAACTCTCGTGAATGTGCGTGAATGGGACTAAAACAAATATGTCGTGCGTGAGTGTGCGTGAGTAATAAAATCGGTTCGTGAATGTGCGTGAATAAAATTTCTGCAAAATCACGCTCACGAAAAAAATCAAGATTTAATTCTTACTCGTATGTTAACTGAAATTGATTTAGTTGTCGAACTATATTTTATTTATGAATTTTATTACCCTTGCTCATTCCCGATGGGAAAATGTCATGAGTCTCGTGAATTTGTCGTGAGTCACGTGAATTGTCGTGAATCGTGCGTAAGCGTGAGTCTGTAAAAGTACTTCGTGCGTGAGCGTGCGTGATTACACCTTTTCATTTCGTGAATGTGCGTGACTGGGAGTGGCTACGACACTTATCGTACGTGAGCGTGCGTGAATAAATATTTGACTTCGTGAATGTGAGTGAAATTTCACTCACTCCACGGTGCCCAACTAAATGTATGTTTCCGTCAAATAAAGTTTCTTTACATAAGCTCCTGGGCGCCGAAAACTATGACTGTTTGTGTTGATGGCTATAACGATAATTGTTTGTTGATGACAATAACACCTAAGCAGCTCAGTGGATAGTGTGTTTTCTTACAAACTGTATGGTCCGCGGTTCGATTCTCGGTACAGGCGAAAGGTTACATTTATAAAATTGAACTTTTTTCCAAATTGAATAGCGTTCGTCCTTGAGCCGAGAAAACAACCTGTACCAAATTTCATCGAAATCGGTTAATAATTGGACCGAAATCTTGCGAACAACAAATACATGGACAGATGCATGAATGGACGGACGGACAGACACCAAGGGCTAGATCGACTCAGGAGGTGAAAAGAAATGCAATGTACGTTGGAATGTAAGATATTAGGCTTGGGAGGAAAGTATTTTGTTCTTGCGTGTGGCATGATTTGCGAGGGAATAATTCTTGTATGCTTTCTCCATTAGAAGTTAGCATATAAGACGCAAAATTAAGTCATCTTCAATTAAGTCGATTTGACTTGATTTTCAAAGAATTCAAATGCCGTGTTTTAATACTACAAAACGTTGACTTCGACTTTTCGATTTTGTTCTTTTTTGGTAAGTCGATTTTCGACTTTCATATCCCTATTTGCTACGTGGCAGTACTCAGGAAAATTTGATGTATTACCGATACCTATATCGTCCTGTGATGATGTCATTATTCTCAAGCATACGGTATTGCAGGAAATATGGATTGAACAATTGCTCTTGGTAAACATTGTTTCACATCAAATACCCAATATTTGTTTTGTATAAACACGCAGAGAAGGAATATGATCACCTCAAACATGTTTTAAGAGCAAAATGTTATTTTTGGACGGTGAACATGGAACATTTTTGTCGCAATCATGTTCTTTTCTCGGAAAACATATACGTGATTGCCGAAAACAGGTACATAGTTTTCGAGAACATAACATGGTTGCGACAAACATGTTACATGTTCTCCGGTCAAAAATAACATTTTGCTCTTAAAACATGTTTGAGGTGATCATATTCCTTCTCTGGGTGAAGAGAGTAAATAACCTTATGAACTTAACACAACATATTTATTTCTCTCTGCCCCACCCGACCCTATATCTTAATATAAACCAATGATACACCACTTCGTTGTGTTACGAGAAAATTAATACCAAAGAATTTCTCTAGCTTTTTGCAAGATTTACTCAATGATAATGACATATTCAAAAATTCTGTTAACACCAAGCTAAACTAACATGATGTTAGCATGCTCGGGTCCTCCTCAATATGAAGCTCTATGCAAGAAACCCGTAAAGGCGGAGTGGTTCGTTATTACCAAAACTTTCATAATTAATTGTGTAAAGAAAGGATATAAAACTATTTCACTTTGCATATTGAATGCAATTTAAATAGTTTTTCACACAACATCTGACAGAAACAGCGACGCTCAAATGTATGTGAATTTACATACCAAGTGAAAAGATGAATTGAGCAAAAAGAAATGAAGTGAATTAAAAAACTATTCATTAAGCAAATGTACACGGAAAAGAAATTAAAATGCAGTGAAAAATAGTCATCTTATAATATTATTGCATAATTAAATTTTACTACTATGTTATTAACATATAGTACATAATAGTAACATTTAATGTTGGAGTTGTGATAATGTTGATTAAAAAATAGAAGCATGCTACTATCTACAGGCCAACTTACATGAAGTGCTATCAAGTTCATTGTGGTGTATCTGTCGCAGGGCTATCGGACACACACATTTTCTGGAATTTCTCATTTCACATACAGTCAAGCTGTTCTATTTATAGAACACATTGTTGGAGGCGCACAAGTCGATGTAAAGAAACTTTATTTCAAGAAAACAAACCACATTAGTCGGTCACTGTCTTACAAACGGTGTGCCAAATCCAACTTTTATACATATAATATTCCACACACCAATATGAGGACCCAAAATATCCCTAGATTTCCAATTTCAAGCAAATCGGCTAAAATTGCGATTTCTAGAAGCCCAAGAAGGCAAATTGGGAGATCGGTCTATATGGGGGCTATACCAAAATATAGACCGATATACACATAATTTTAGGCACACCTGTCTGTGGACCTTAAAGACATCTGGCATTAGAATTTCAAGAAAATGGGATAAAAGCTGCGATTTATAGAAGACCAAGCAGTCAAATCGAGAGACCGGTATATTAGGAGCATAGCAAAACTTCGACCGATACATACCATATTCGTTACGGCTATTAGTGGGCCTAAAATACCTCTAAATTTCCAATTCCATGCAAATCGGATGACAATTTCTAGAAGCCATAGAAGTCAAATCAGACACCTATTGAACCTATTTGGCACACCTATTTGACTTACAGTATCTCTATAATCGGATAAAAATTGCGTTGCCTAGAAGCCCAAGAAGTCAAATTGGGAGACGGTGGTGGGTTTCTTAGTTTCCATTACGGGAGCCACCGTGGTGCAATGGTTAGCATGCCCGCCTTGCATACACAAGGTCGTGGGTTCGATTCCTGCTTCGACCGATCACCAAAAAGTTTTTCAGCGGTGGAATATCCCACCTCAGTAATGCTGGTGACATTTCTGAGGGTTTCACTGCAATGTGGAACGTCGTTCGGTCTCGGCTATAAAAAGGAGGTCCCTTGTCATTAAGCCTTACATGGAATCAGGCAGCACTCAGTGATAAGAGAGAAGTTCACCAATGTGGTATCACAATAGACTGAATAGTCTAAGTGAGCCTGATACATCGGGCTGCCACCTATCCTTCCATATATGTTACATACAAGGGTTTATTTTTATATTTCGCTATTAAAGAAAAAAGACAAATATTAATCATCGAAAATCGCTCTTATTGAGGTATATCCAAAACATGCATTCTAAACGCATGAAACGCTTCTTCAAGTGTCGAAACACGTTGACCTATCAATTTATTTTTCATTTACGGGAATAAAACGAAGTCACTCGGTGCCAAGTCAGGACTATACGGCCCATCAAATCGATGTTTTGAGTGCTCAAAAATGCAGTTCTTTGAGCCGATGTGTTCGAGCTCACATTGTTGTGGTGAAGAGCATAGACAATAGACTTAGATAGATGGTTCATCCGTATCAAACTATAGGTTTAACAGTTCCAAAAATTAAGAATAAACGAGGAAAATAAGAGCAAGCTTTCGTTCTCTTTCGTTTTTTTTTTTTTTTTGTAGTTTTCCAATTTTAAACAAAATTAGAACATTTCTGGTGCAGTGAATCGGCTGCCTGGACCGACACGAGCCTTTTTGAGCTATTGATAGATTGTGTGGGATATTGGTGTTAAGTCGAAACTGGTGAAACTGTCAGTTGACAGATTGCAACAATGATTTTTGTGATTGAAGCAATTTCTATTAAAAAAAAATATTTAGATCAATTAGTTTCGTATTTAAATTTGTGGATATCGATTTATAACTATTAGTATGAAACGTCCTTGATACTAATCGTCTACTACAACATAAAAAGTGGTACATATTAGTTCATCATTTAAAGATAATCCTGTTTTTAGTAGAACTGTTGACAATATCATGGTGGCGAATAAATCAAATTAGGCCATATCAAATATTCGTCCCTACATACTTGTTTTTAATAAAAATTTCTTTACTTTTAAGAACTTTTTCTTTACCATTGTAAACATTTTATGTCTTAAAAGTCTCACATTGTATCACATTAGATCGTTTTTTTTTTCGGTGTAGTAATGCACAATTCTCGCTGACCTACAACATAAGTTTGCAGGCCATTTGCAATGTTTGCATATTCATCATCCTATAGATAATGGTGTACTTTTGGATTATAGTGCAACTGCCATCATCAACCAACACTCACTGGCAAACATTAAAGAGACAGTTCCTTGCAACATCCTTTGAACGTGCACATGTCGACGTTTGTATTTGATAATGATGACGACAACTTTGCCAACAATCCATTCACATTTTTTGCCCATCTGAATTCTTTCCTTGTTCCTTCTAGCTTTCTATGGCGTTTCCTGTTTTTCGTTTTCCTGTGGTTAAGTTGTGGAAACCCTCTTCTGACTAAAGAAGAAAGGCTGATTTGTAGTCCGTCAGTTGAAGCTTCATTTTTTTTGTCTCTACAATGCCACAAGAAAACTCGCGAAAAGACCAAAAAAGGAGAAAACTACACCCTCACAAAAAATCGCTTCTGTAACATATACTCCCAAACATATTTTGCTTCAAGCATACACATTTTTGGGTATTGCCCAAACATTTATTTGTTTGATCTCTTCCAATATATAATATGTTTGAAAGCATATTGGTCTAAACAATATATGTTTGGGTAGTCTAAGTTCCAAACATTTTGTATTTTTGCATCCAAATTCAATAATGTTGTCTTCCAAAAAACAATATGTTATTATGTGAACATATAATATGTTTGGTAGCATTTTGCACCCAAAAATATTATATGCTTAAAAAAATTTCTGCCAAACAATATTGTGCTCAAAATTTTATTTATTTATTTATATATAAATATATTTACAATCATAATGAATTATGAAAATAAACAGGTAATATAGGTGCTAACAACATAGGTTTTCGATCTGAATGCTCAAAATGTTGTTTCTGCCTAATTGTATATTCCTCCACATCTTTCTCACTTCCATGAAATTTTTTAGTTCTTAGCACCTTTTTCTGTAATGCAAACATTGTAGAAGAAATTGTTATATTTTATAATTTTTTTTAATTTTACTTTTTGCCGGACGGGGATTCGAACAGCGGACCACACAGTTTGTAAGGATCAAAGAATTAGCTGATCAATTGCCCAAGGAAAAATAAAATGTTAATTTTGTAATAACAAGCCACAACCACCAACTTAATTCAATATCGCTCCCTGTTAAATAGCGCTCCAAGCTACTAAACACATATGTTTATAGGCTATTTCTAAATTAATATATGTTTGCATCCAAGCATATTATATTTACAAACATTTTATGTCCCAAACATAATATGTTCTAACATATTAACATATATGTCCCAAACATGTTATGCTAATTTATGAACATTATATGCTTGCACTCAAAAATATTGTGTTTAAAAATTTGTGTTCCAAACATATAATGTTTATAGCCAAACATATGAAAAACAGTCTTTTTCAACCGTGTAACTAAGAAAAAACTTTGAGTTTGGGCAAGACATACAAAAATTAGTTTTCTCCATGACCTACCATTCCATTGCAATGTAATCACTCGATAGGATTTTTTTCGAATACATCCGCATTACTCAGGATGATGACTTTAGTGCAACAGGGATTTTTTTAGCACATTTCTGAGTAATATGCCTTAAGTTTTAACATTTGATTGAAAATATTAGGCTATGGTAATTTATTTGATAGAGATTCAATTACTAAAATTCTTAAGGCACACACAAAGAAAATTTCATTAAAATTGAGCCAAAGAAAATGTATCATTGATATAACGAAATATTTTCATTAATACAATGAACGTATTCGATAATAATACGAAATGTTTCGTAGATTAACATTAAGTTCGTTGTAATAACGAAAATTTTCGTTATATCAACAAATTTGTTTTATTAGCTAAATTCCAATGATACATTTCGTTAATGTAACGAAGTTTTTTAGGTCGAAACCCTATATTTTCTGTTTTGTTTTCATTCAATTTATTATAATTGTAAATATATAGATAAATAAAACACGAAGCTTTTTCTACCTGTGCTGCTTAGAAAGGCGTTATGCGCTGAAAAAAGTTTCATAATTTTTATAAATACATTTTATTTTATCAGAGTTACGTCCGTTCCTGTATCGTCTTTATGTTAGATATTTAGAAATATCGAACAGTTTAGTAAACGAATATGTTGCAGCGAATTTTATGACAAGCTGACGAAAACTTGGGCATTATGGTCAAGGTTGTACAGTTGGTAGAATTCTACCAAAAATGTTAGATTTTTTACTCATTGGTATATTCCTCTCCATCTAAGAGGTACTTCATTTTTCTATAACATAGAAATAAAATTTTAACCAAAATTTTACAAAATTTTCTATACAAATAAATTTTTTACAAATTTTCTATAGAAATTAAATTTTGACAATATTTTCCATAGAAATAAAATTTTCTATATAAAAAAAAAAACATTTACAAAATTTTCTATAACAAAAAATGTTGACAAACTTTTCTATAGTTTTTATACCCTTCACCACTACTGTGGTACAGGGTATAATAAGTTTGTGCATTTGTATGTAACGCCAAGAAGGAAAAGTCTGAGACCCATCGTTTAGTATACCGATCGTCTTAGAATTAAAATGAGTCGATTTAGCGATGTCCGTCTGTCTGTCGACGAAGTTAACGACGACTTTATTTTCCAAATTAAGACTCGACTTCTAGTAGAAATTATGCTATGTTTCAAGTAAAAAACGTCTTTAAAATAAAGTGTTGAAAAACATGTCCTATATTTGAACGATTTTTTTCTTTGTAGTCAAGATGCAAAAAGACAACAAATTTAAAGATAATTTCATTAAATTTAAAGATTTTTTCTAAATTATTAAAGTCAAGTTGACCTCAGCCCAAAAAGTTTTTCTTTCATGTTATGATATCCATTTTTAAATCAAATCACTTAATTATAAGGACAATACGACTTCATTGAAAAGTTTATCGACCTTTGGTCAAGGAAAAAAATTTTATACTAGAGAAATGCGTCTTCTATGCTAAGCAAAATTTGCATTCGTAGTTTAAAGACATGAAATCTTTGACTTCACGACAATATTTTTTTCAGTGTAGATATAGCTCCCTTATATATCTTTCGTCCGATTTGAACTAATATGGCCTCAAAAGCCAGAGTTTTGCCCTGATTTGCTTCAAATTTTTCACAAGGAGTACGTTTAATAGTTTCATTAAGTGTACCTAATTTCGTTGAAATCGGTTCAGATTTAAATATAGCTCCAATATATATTTTTTGTCTGATTTTCACTTATGTGACCAAAAAAGGCCAGAGTTTTGTCCTGTTTTGCTTTAAATTTTGCACAAGGAGTACGTTTAATAGTAACGTTAAGCGTGCCAAATTTGGTTGAAATCGGTTCAGATTTAGATATAGCTCCCATATATATCTTTCGCCCGATTTACACCCATATGACCACGGAGGTCAAAATTATTCTCCCATTTACGTTTTTTGCTGAGATAGCAGGATTATTATTTTAACTATGCATGTCAAATTTGGTCAAGATCAGTTCATATTTAGATATAGCTCCCATATATATGTACGCCAGAGTAGGGGAAATATGGTATAAAGTTTCATATTTTAGACCCATTTTCAATGAAGGTTCCTTCCAATTGCCACGATAGTTTCCACAGAGAATACATTTAATATGCTATTTAAGTGTGTCATCTTGATCTAATATGGCCAAAATACCCACATTTTACACAAAATTCTGTGATGATTTGCACAATTCGTAGTCATATCCTACACACTGTTATGCCAAACATTCCACAAAATGGTCGAATTTTAAATTAAACTCCGACTTGTGGAAATATCGCCCGAATTGGCCAAATAATATATCACAACCCACAATTGACCATATATTTTGGCGAGATTTAACCAATATCCTTGTAAAATCGACACTGCTGAGTAGCACAAATTGTAAATATTACTCAAATTGTCCTATATCTCGAATACATATATATCGCCCGATAAATCATAAATGCTCTTTTGTACAATTGCATCAAAATTGTTCTAGCTTTATATTTCCCATATTTTTATACCCTCCACCATAGGATGGGGGTATATTAACTTTGTCATTCCGTTTGGAACACATCGAAATATTGCTCTAAGACCCCATAAAGTATATATATTCTGGGTCGTGGTGAAATTCTGAGTCGATCTGAGCATGTCCGTCCGTCCGTCCGTCTGTTGAAATCACGCTAACTTCCGAACGACAAAAACTATCGACTTGAAACTTGGCACAAGTAGTTGTTATTGATGTAGGTCGGATGATATTGCAAATGGGCCATATCGGTTCACTTTTACGTATAGCCCCCATATAAACGGACCCCCAAATTTGGCTTGCGATTGCTCTAAGAGAAGCAAATTTCATCCGATCCGGCTGAAATTTGGTACGTGGTGTTAGTATATGGTCTCTAACAACCATGCAAAAATTGGTCCATATCGGTCCATAATTACATATAGCCCCCATATAAACCGATCCCCCGATTTGGCTTGCGAAGCCTCTAAGAGAACCAAATTTCATCCGATCCGGCTGAAATTTGGTACATGGAGTTGGTATATGTTCTCTAATGACCATGCAAAAATTGGTCCACATCGGCCCATAATTATATATAGCCCCCATATAAACCGATCCCCAGATTTGACCTCCGGAGTCTCTTAGAGGAGCTAAATTCATCCGATCCGTTTGAAATTTGCAACGTGGTTTTAGTATAAGGCCGCTTATAACCATGCCATAATTGGTACATATCGGTCTATAGTTATATATAGCCGATCTCCAATCACACAAAAATTGGTCCATATCGGTTCATAATCATGGTTGCCACTCGAGCCAAAAAAACATTGTCAAAATGTTATTTCTATAGAAAAATTTGTCAAAATTTTATTTCTATAGAAAATTTTGTCAAAATTTTTTTTCTATAGAAAATTTTTTCCAAATTTTATTTCTATAGAAAATTTTTTCAAAATTTTACTTCTATAGAAAATGTTGTCAAAATTTTAGTTTGTCAAAATTTTATTTCTATAGAAACTTTAAACTTAATTATATACGTATTTCATCGCCCTTTTTTAGTTTAATATGTACCACGTAATGACTATGTGGTATATATTACGGTGTTTAAGATACCTTGCCATCGGCAAGTGTTACCGCAACCCAAGTAATTCCATTGTGGATGACAGTCTTCAGTAGAAGTTTCTACGCAATCCATGGTGGAGGGTACATAAGCTTCGGCCTGGCCGATCTTACAGCCGTATATACTTGTTTTACATTGTGTTTCATCCCAGGGTGTTAGCCAATTTAATTTTTAATTCTAGCGATTTTATAGAAGTACAAAAAATTATCTCCAAATCGTTTCGTATATAAATATTTGTATATGGGAATATAAACCTTGATAGTAACTCCCAACAAATTTGAAGAAGTTGAGATGGCAACACAAATTTGTGGTCTACTTAATGGTGAAGGGTATAATATAGTCGGCCCCGCCCGTATTTAGACTTTACTTACTTGTTTTGCTATAGACATATTTTCTATAGAAATAAAATTTTAACAAAAATTTTCTATAGAAATAAAATTTTAATAAACTTTTTCTATAGAAATAAAATTAAAAAAAAAATGCTCTATAGAAATAGAATTTTAACAACATTTTCTATAGAAATAAAAAAAGTTTTTTTTTATAAAAATAAAATTTTGACAAAATCTTTAAAAATTTAATATTCATGTTAGGTCACAAAGTCCATTGTAAGTAAGTTCTCCCTTTTTTGTAGTAGTTACTTTCCGTTGTTGATGCAATCTAGAATCGTTAATCGGATAATTACCAAGAAAATGACATGACAGCGTCAAACACCATCCAAAAATAACATTTTATGCAGGTTTAAGGAGATCATATTCCTTCTCCGAGTGAATATAGCAACGTCTCCGTTAGCTTTATAGCATTCATTCATCCCTTTCATATAAAAAAGTTTCCAAAGTATTTAATTTTTGAACAGCCTTGTTTTTAAATTCTCCGAATTAAACCAAAAACATATTTCTCCTGCGTGTACCGCATCTCTTACAAATGCATGCAGCAGTTTACTCTTAACAATCTCAAAAACATTGATGCAGGTAAACTTTTTATATTATCAAAGCGTCTTGGCCTATGCAAAGAGTTTTTATGTTCATTCAAAACTAAAAAGTTTTTAAAAGCTTTTTATCCGCAACCACAATGGACATTAAAACGCCCAGAAATACAAGAAAATTAAAAAAACGCATAAATGAATACCACCTAAAACCTAACCTCCACTTAAATAGAGAGAAGGTTTGGGGAGAGGGTTTGGGTTGGCTGTTGGAAATGAGCTTTCTTAAGTATTGCACCGTTTTGCTGACTCTGACTAAAACATTGGATAACAGCACGTTTTCTGCATATCCCTTTGTCTTCAAACCAGTGGCCGTCATTATAATTATCCTTGCCTTTGTGGTTGCCTTACCACCAAGCTGCAGCAACATTTGAATTTTTCTATGTGGCATACCAGCAGTTTGCAGGCTATCCTTGGAACTGCTGCTGAGATTGTGGTAAAAATCCAAAGTTTAATTAACCGCATATGGAAAAGTGTTTAAATTGTGTGCGCAAAATTAAAGCACAGCTATGACTAACAGCAAATGAAACAATATACACGCAAAGAAAAAAACGTTTGGAAAACGTGTACCCCAAACGTTTTTCTTTTGTTAGAGTTTTTTGAATTGCTTCGAAAATTTTAAACTTTTATCACCAAAAAATTCGTTTGTTACAAAATTTTTATTTTTTCAATAAAAAAAGTTATTTTTGAAACAACAACACAGTCCATTTCGTTTATATCAAACACTGTTCTTTTCTGACTTTAGGTCTTTAATAAGACACATTTTACAGTTCAAAATTTAATATTAATATAATGTAATGTTGAACAGTTTTCGGAACCTATCTGGAATATATGTAAAAAACAAAAAAAAAAACTTTGGTCGAAGCAGGGATCGAACCCACGACCCTTGGCATGCAAGTCGGACGTAGCAACCACTGCTCCACGGTGCCAAACTAAATGTTTGTTTCTGTTAAATAAACTTTGTTTATGCAAATAAAATTCTTTATTTTGCCAAGCTTGAGATCTTTATTTTGCCAAGCTTGAGATCTTATTCGGTTCGTGGGCGCCGCAAGCTATGCTATATAAATATAACTTATATGGATAATTATCCATTGATGACCATAACAGGTACATAGTTCAGTGGGTAGTGTGTTGGCTTACAAAGTGCATGGTCCGCGGTTCGATTCTCCATCCAGGCGAAAGGTAAAAAAAAAATTAAAAATTTATAAAATCGTATAATTTCTTCTACATTGTTGGTATTACAGGAAAAGGTGTTAAGAACTAAAAACCTCGTGGATGTGAGAAAGATGTGGGGGAAAATGCAATTAGCAAGAAAACAATGTTTTTTTGAACTAGTCTTTATGAAATTGTTTTTACATCCTGGAAAAGAATAAACGTTTATCACAAAAAGTATATACTTTTCTTCGAAATACACTTCCTTACAGCGAAAAGCAAATGAGTCTGTTTGGGAGGAAAGAATAATTTTTTTGCGTGTGGATTTTTAGTTGTGGGCAATTGTTCCACCTTTTTATACAAACGCAATTCACATATTTATGCACCCAGAAATGTTATTTTTGGGTGGTGACCATGTAACATGGTTTTTGCAACCATGTTATTTTCTCGGAAATCATGTTTCTGATTTCAGCAAGCAGGTTATATTTGTTGAGAAAATAACATTTTAGTGACAACATGTTACATGGTCACCATACAAAAATAACATTTTGCTCTTGAAACATGTTTGAGGTGATCATATTCCTTCTCTGCATGTGGTCACAAAGGCCTTTGAAGCAACCACTGCTATGATGATAACACATAAATATTATGTAACTGTAGAAAGTTCTACCGAATCGAATCATATATGCCCACTAGGATGGATAGTATACAAGACCCCAGCAAAAAAAAGAGCTTCCAAAGAAGTAGTTTGGATCCCCAATCTGTGATCCGGAAGTAGTGCAAACTTAGATCATCTCCAATGAATTTTACATGGGCTTGTCATAGGACGGAAGTACTCCCTTTTTGGATCCTTTGCATTGCTTTAGAAGTTGTTCCCTGGAAGTTAATTTGAATGAAGAAATTTAAAAAGCGAAAAAAGATTTTTTTCAACCAATTTCACTTTTTTTCATCAATATGTTTTATTACACAATTATTTTCTTATTATCTAATTTTTACAATTTGAAAAAATTTTTCGCTCCGACCAGGGTTTGAACCTGGGTTTGCTGGCACCATAACAGAACGCCTTAGCACACTCAGCCACAAACGCCATTGAACATAAAACGTCGGAAGGTCAATTCAAATGTTTGTGATATGATCGTAATACGACACCAAGGAATAACATTCTAATTGCTTCTCGAGATGTTATTTCTTAGTATGAACGAAAAAATAAGAAACGCAGGTTCAAATCTCACCAGCGGCAATTTTTTTATCAAATATTTTTCTAAAAAGTTATTTTTTTATGTCATGCATCGTTTTTATTTTTTATTTTCGGCATATATTTTCGTATAAATATATTTTTTCCATTAAAAATCAACAAAAAATTAAAAATGCTCGTAATTTGCAAAACCTTCTCAAAAGAACTTCCATGGAAGCGAAAAAGTCAAACGGCACAGGTTCAATTCCCAGCGGGGATGAATTTTTTTTATTATTTTTTCACTTTTTTTATTAATTTCTATTTTTTTTTTTTAGTTTTTTATTAGTTTTCTATTTTTTTGTAAAATTTAATTATACAAAATTTGCACTTAAAATAGCCTGATTGCGTTCTTTCTAATACTTGTCCACAAGGACTGCATCGGAATTAGAAAAAAATCATTGGGGGATCCCAAGATGCGCTTTAGAAGAAATGTTTGTGCGCTTGTCCAAAAGGACTGCATCGGAAGTGGAAAAAAATTATTGGGGGATCCCACGATGCGCTTTAGAAGAAATGTTTGTAGACTTGTCCAAAAGGACTGCATCGGAAGTTGAAAAAACACGATGGGCGATTCTGGGATGTGCTTTAAAAGAAATGTTTTTGGAACAACTTCCAATTTTTTTTTGCTGGGACATTTTGCATTAGAACACATTCTCGGATATATAAAAAAATATTGTCTTGAGCACTAACATTTCATAACCATTCTTCATTAACTATAACTTCGTATATTATTCATGAAATTTCATTAAAAGTTCGAAAGTTCTTCATAAAAACTATGGAAGGTCCTCGTAGCACTTGACCTATTAAAGGCATTCGATACGGCCATACTATTCGAGGACATTGAGAGCACGTCCCTACGGGCAGGAATCAAACGTTGGGTTACTAATTATCTGTGCGGGCGCCAGTCGTACGTGGAATTTAGGGATAGGAAGTCCAGATTCCGTAGAATAAAAGTGGGAGTTACCCAGGGTGGGGTGATATCTCCGTCATTGTTTAACCTCTACCTATCATCTATTCCACCATACGCAGACGACTGTACATTCATGGGATCCGGGCCTAATTTTAATTGTATTGGCAATAAAATTAATGGATATTTTTGGTTGTTATCGCAATAATCATCCAAACCACCATCTCATGGATAAACAAGTAAGAAAAGTCTAAAGTCGGGCGGGGCCGACTATATTATACCCTGCACCACTTTGTAGATCTAAATTTTCGATACCATATCACATCCGTGTTGGGGGCTATATAAAGGTTTGTCCCAAATACATACATTTAAATATCACTCGATCTGGACCGAATTTGATAGACTTCTACAAAATCTATAGACTCAAAATTTAAGTCGGCTAATGCACTAGGGTGGAACACAATGTTAATAAAAAAATATGGGAAACATTTAAATCTGAAGCAATTTTAACTTCGCAAAAGTTTATTTATGATTTATCGCTCGATATATATGTATTAGAAGTTTAGGAAAATTAGTGTCATTTTTACAACTTTTCGACTAAGCAGTGGCGATTTTACATGGAAAATGTTGGTATTTTGACCATTTTTGTCGAAATTAGAAAAACATATATATGGGAGCTATCTCTAAATTTGGCACGTATAGCTACAATGCTAATTCTACTCCCTGTGCAAAATTTCAACTAAATCGGAGTTAAAAATTGGCCTCTGTGGCCATATGAGTGCACCCAGAAAAAAGTGAACTCTCTATTTCACTAAAGCCAATTTAACTTTATTTTTGTTCATGGAATTATTATGTTTGGAGAAAGTTTCATTTACTCTAATAATTTTTTGCGTACTTTGGTTAAATGAACCAAAAGACGGGAAAAAAATTATACACAAATTAAGCATACAGATTTACTAAATTCGTATATCTAACAAAATAGTTAATTATTTCTTTAAATTTGTAAATTTTACTACAAATGCATCCACTATGAACTTCCTATGTCACTAAAGACATTCTTGCATTTTTGAACTCCAGTTTTTTCCTTCAAATTACAAAATTTTCTTTAACAAGTGAAAAAAATTATTTATGTCTAATAAATTTTCTTGAATTTGCCGAAAAATATTTACTTATTTTTGTGATATCGGCGGGATGCCAGCGTTTGTAATACTGTTTAGTTAAAATTTTCTAAAAATATTCAAAATTTTCCAACATCAAGCAAATGTCTTCTTCCTGGTGGGTTCACTGTTTTTTCAGTGTGTAAATCGGGCGAAAGCTATATATGGGAGATATATCTAAATCTGAACCGATTTCAACCAAATTTGGCGCGCTTAGCTACAATGCCAATTCTACTCCCTGTGCAAAATTTCAACTAAATCGGAGCCAAAAAATTTGCCTCTGTGGTCATATGAGTGTATATCGGCCGAAAACTATATATGGGAGCTATATCTAAATCTGAACCGATTTCAACCAAATTTGGTACGCATAGCTACAATGCTAATTCTACTCCCAGTGCAAAATTTCAACTAAATCGGAGCAAAAAAATTGGCCTCTGTGGTCATATAATGTAAATCGGCCGAAAGCTATATATGGGAGCTATATCTAAATCTGAACCGATTTCAACCAAATTTGGCACGCATAGCTACAATGCTATTTCTACTCCCTGTGCAAAATTCCAATTAAATCGGAGTAAAAGATTGGCCACTGTGGTCATATGAGTGTAAATCGGGCGAACGATATATATGGGAGCTATATCTAAATCTGAACCGATTTCAATAAAATTTGGCACACTTGACTACACTACTAATTGTACTCCTAGTACAAAATTTCAACCATATCGGGCGAAAGATATATATGGGAGCTATATCTAAATTTAAACCGATTTCAATAAAATTTGGCACACTTGACTATAGTACTAATTGTTCTTCTGGTGCAAAATTTTAAGCAAATTAGGGTAAAACTCTGGCTTCTGGGGCCATATAAGTCCGTATCGGGCGAAATATATATATGGGAGCTATATCTAAATCTGAACCGATTTCTTTCAAAATCAATAGGGTTCTATTTTGAGCCAAAACACATAGTTGTGCCAAATTTGAAGTCGATTGGACTAAAACTGCGACCTAGACTTTGATTACAAAAATGTGTTCACGGACAGACGGACATGGCCAAAGACATCATGTGTCTATCTCGTCTCCTTCTGGGTGTTGCAAACATATGCACTAACTTATAATACCCTGTTCCACAGTGTGGCGCAGGGTATAAAAACCACCACCCAGGAATGTAAGGGTTGATCTACATCTAGAGCGCGAGATTCAGCGCTACAAAAGAGAGCCTCTAAAACAGGCAGTATACCAGGCATGTCTGAACAGGATTCATAGCTGAAACGGTGAGAAGCTACAAGGTTATTCCTGTTCTTGGTGTTTTAGTTGAATGCCATATAGCCAAACCGTTTAATGGACGCAACATTTAGTACTTTTAGTGATAAGTTTAAGTTTAGTTTTTTTTTACAAAGTAAATTCCTTAGGTGTAGGGATATACTAAATATTTTCTAAAGTTTGTCGATAATTTTTCAAGAAAATTACATTTCATTATAAATTTCTGGAGAGGATGTGTCTCCAGAGACCATTGTTAACTAATTAATAGAGCTCTGCAAAAAAAATTGGTTTGTCTCTGTGCAAACTAGAGCAATCCAAACCGATGGTTCGTTTATCTTCTTACTCCGATTTTTGATTTACGTGAAAATTCAATTTTCGGTGGACCGGTAGAACCGTTGTGTTCAAGCCTCAACAACCGGCTTTCGGTTTTTATACATTCATTGTAAAATGAACAAGTGTAAGCAAATAGATCTCGGCATTTTAATAAACTGAAAAGAAAACACATCCAAATTAGCACAACGTACATTTTAAGTTAAAAAATGTGTCCATCTTTTTTGTGACAAACCGGTTATGCCGGTCCGTCTAACGGTTTTGGGAAAAAGTCCGAGTTTTTAAAACACACATTCACAAAACCCGGGTTTATGATCACTCTAGTACTAATGGACTTGAGCACGTTTTTCAATACACTTTGCATCCTTTCACGGCATATTTCAGATACTTAAACACTTGACTGCCATTTCTTTAAATTCGAGCCTCATTCAGGTGCTTTTCCATTTTTTTGTTTCGTAACACAACCATCTTGGTAAGTCTTAGTATCTGCTACCCTCCACTTTGTAACTATGGTACAATTGCATTCTTCGATGTTTTACAAACTGAATGAAAAACTTATTACACCCTCCTTTGGTATAAAAACCCTATAAAAGCTATTTTTAAATCAAATCCAAAATCATACAACTCGGTAGCATTAAAGTTAAAATCTTCTTTTCTTTGGAAAGCAACTCCCACTTAAGTCTGGCCTCTCGGTTTCGGTCTGGTTGTCAGCACAAAAAGGAGGAATAACGTTGATGCCACAGGGCGCCTGAAAATGCAACGAAGGACAGAAAACTTTACTCATTGTGCTCAACGTACAATCTCCTTACATCCAGTATTGTTTCTAATATCCCCAATGATTACACAAAGAGACTTTAAATACGGGAACGTTTTTATACCCTTGATTGGGATATACTAACATTGTCGTTCAGTTTGTACGCATACATAGAAAACAAGTAAGGAAAGTCTAAAGTCGGGCGGGGCCGACTATATTATACCCTGCACCACTTTGTAGATCTAAATTTTCGATACCATATCACATCCGTCAAATGTGTTGGGGCTATATATAAAGGTTTGTCCCAAAATTTAAATGTATGTATTAAATATCACTCGATTTGGACAGAATTTGATAGACTTCTACAAAATCTATAGACTCAAAATTTAAGTCGGCTAATGCACTAGGGTGGAACACAATGTTAGTAAAAAATATGGGAAACATTTAAATCTGGAGCAATTTTAAGAAAACTTCGCAAAAGTTTATTTATGATTTATCGCTCGATATATATGCATTAGAAGTTAAGAAAATTAGAGTCATTGTTACAACTTTTCGACTAAGCAGTGGCGATTTTACAAGGAAAATGTTGGTATTTTGACCATTTTTGTCGAAATCAGAAAAATATATATATGAGAGCTATATCTAAATCTGAACCGATTTCAACCAAATTTGGCACGCATTGCTACAATGCTAATTCTACTCCCTGTGCAAAATTTCAACTAAATCGGAGTTAAAAATTGGCCTCTATGGTCATATGAGTGTAAATCGGGCGAAAGCTATATATGGGAGCTATATCTAAATCTGAACCGATTTCAACCAAATTTGGCACGCATAGCTACAATGCTAATTCTACTCCCTGCAAAATTTCAACTAAATCGGAGCAAAAAATTGGCCTCTGTGGTCATTTGAGTGTAATTCGGGCGAAAGCTATATATGGGAGCTATATCTAAATCTGAACCGATTTCAACCAAATTTGACACGCATGGCTACAATGCTAATTCTACTCCCTGTGCAAAATTTCAACTGAATCGGAGCAAAAAATTGGCCTCTGTGGGCAAATGAGTGTAAATCGGGCGAAAGCTATATATGGGAGCTATATCTAAATCTGAACCGATTTGGCTGATATTTTGCAAGTTTTTCGAGACTCATAAAATATTCGGATGTACGGAATTTGAGGAAGATCGGTTGATATACACGACAATTATGACCAGATCGGTGAAAAATATATATGGCAGCTATATCTAAATCTGAACCGATTTTTTCCAAAATCAATAGGGATCGTCTTTGAGACAGACGGACATCGCTAAATCGACTCAGAATTTAATTCTAAGACGATCGGTATACTAAACGATGGGTCTCAGACTTTTCCTTCTTGGCGTTACAAAAAATGCACAAACTTATTATACCCTGTACCACAGTAGTGGTGAAGGGTATAATAATGATTGAACATTTTTACATTTTTAAATTGAAATAAAAAATAAAATAAAAAATTAATAATTTTCGGAAATAATTGGTTTCATTGGTTCATTAAATTTTGGCTTAGATTTAAAAAAATAATTCTATATAGCATAATTATAATATATGTAATTATAATATAATAAAAAATAAAATAAGTAAACAATAACACTATAAATCATTGATTGCCTCAGTTAAAAATTAATCAAGTTTTTCGGCCAAAATCAATCCAAATTTTAATTGAATTTATATTTTGATTTGATTAAAATGTTAATTGTATCTGTTAACGTTTTCAACTTCAGATTTTTAATCAGAAATATTTTGGCGAATTTGTGTGGGTAGCTCATTTGTATCACGAGCGAGAGTGAGTAAGTTTTTAAGTTCGTACTCATTCGTGAATTACATTTTTTCGTTTGTTTTGTAAGTATAATAGTCGTGAACGTGCGTGAGTTGTATTTTACATCGTGAGCGTGCGTGAATAGTTTTTTTTATGAATCGTGAGTGTGTGGATGTACGTTTCATTGTTCGTGAACGTGCGTGAGTAGTTTTTTTTTCGAATCGTGAGTGTGCGTGAATAAGTTTGTTGTTCGTGAACGTGCGTGAGTTGATATATCCCTTCGTGAGCGTGCGGTAGTCACTATTCTGCAATCGTGAGTGTTTATCTTTGCAGGATTTTGGTTCGTGAACGTGAGTGATCGTGAATCAATAAAAACCTTCGTGCGTGAATGTTACGAATTCATTCGTGAGCGTGCGTGAGTGTGAGCAATTCAAAAACGGGCGTGCGTGATCGTGCGTGAATGACATTTTGAATTTGTGAGCGTGCGTGAGCATGCGTGAAAAATCCCTCACGCGCACACCTCTACTCTACTTACAATTAGTTTTACGTTTTCTCATTAATTAATATAAAACTGGACATCACGACACTTATTTTAATAATAATAAGCAAAATTATTGCAGCGAAACTTCTTATACTAATATCACAGAACTGAACACTTTAAAATATTGCAACTGAATAATGTTTTGCTTTGTGTTGTCTTTATCTTCCTTTGTGTTAATGGATGTTTTCATTCTCTCTTGTATACGTAGGTTAGGTTAGGTTAGGTTAGGTGGTAGCCCGATGTATCAGGCTCACTTAGACTATTCAGTCCATTGTGATACCACATTGGTGAACTTCTCTCTTATCACTGAGTGCTGCCCGATTCCATGTTAAGCTCAATGACAAGGGACCTCTTTTTTATAGCCGAGTCCGGCTATAAGAGAAGCTTTAAAACCCTCAGAAATGTCACCAGCATTATTGAGGTGGGATAATCCACCGCTGAAAAACTTTTTGGTGTTCGGTCGAAGCAGGAATCGAACCCACGACCTTGTGTATACAAGGCGGGCATGCTAACCATTGCACCACGGTGGCTCCCGGTATACGTAGGCTCACGGTATACGTAGGCTCTCTAGTGTGTATCTCTTATTTTCGATCTTCTCTTTGTCCAATATTTTTACATTCTTTAAATCTGCAATATGGCCATACTCTTTTACATGTTGTGCCAAAGCTGTGCTTAGCTTGCCTTTGTTTATGTCTGATTCATGTTCACTCAAAATGTTATTTTTGAACGGTGAACATGGAATATTTTTGTAGCAAAGAAAAAAATTTAATGAAATAATCTTTAAATTAACTGAGATATTGAAAGTTGTCATTAAAGATAAAAAAGCTTCAAATGAAGGCTAAAACTTATTGTTACGAATTTGATAATTATAGATATAGGTTTGTTTAGGTTGGTTTCCGTTAATTTGAAATTTCAAGTTGTAACGATAAAATTTCGCTATCACTTGTTGGAATCATCTATTCATTTTCTAGTATTTTCCTGAATTTCTTTTATGTTCTTTTGTTTGCTTACCGAAATGTTAGTTCTTACTCTCTCATAGAATAGCAACCCATTTGCTTTGTTATTCTGCATTCTCATTTCATTGTCTATTGTCATTGTTGTTGTAGTAATGCGAGCCTATATCTATGTGAGTGTGTATGTGTTTGGCAGCCACCAGACGAATAACTTAACGGTCGTAGATCCTTCTAGCATTGTCTAAGAATGTTCTGGCGTTGCCAGAATATTGTGGTGCTACCGGAATGTTCTCGTATTGCCACACCGTCATATATAAAAGCGCTCGCATGCTGCTAACGAGTCAGTCTTAATTAAAGCGTCAAACGAATAACTTCAGTGTGAACGAATTGTAAAGTGTGAAGTCATAGTAAATAAATTGTAGATTGTCGTTATTTAAAAGAACTGTGTTTTAATTGTCGGGTAATTAAAAACGCCTAAATATAAAAACGTAACAATTGGTGTCGGAAGTGAAATAACGAAAAAAAATCTACAATGAAGTTTAATGAGCTTCGTGTGGAAGACTTAAAAAAGGAATTGAGCAAACTGGAGCTGCCGACAACAGGCAATAAGGCCCAGCTTCAAAAGCGTCTACTGGGAGAGTTTGAACGGCGTAATATGGACATTGCGACGCATGAGTTTGATTATAAGGAAGACATTGATGAATCAATACTCGTCAATACAAGCAGTGTAGAAACTCCATCTGTGGCTTCGAGTGTTGTGGATTACACCTCAATGCTCAATGTTTTGAGCAAAATGATGGAAGAGAATTCTAGAAAACTGGAAGCAAATTCTCTAAAAATGGAAGAAAATTCTAGAAAATTGCTGGAAGAAAACGCTCTAAAAATGCAAGAAAATTCTAGAAAAATGATGGAAGAAAATTCTCTTCTTTTGGTGGAGAAATTTGACGAAAATTCTAGAATTCTTAATGAAAAGTTACAACATCTTTCGGAAGGTATGGAGAAACGCGTAGACCACATTGAAAGTCAAATTGTGGAATTGGATAAGAAATTTGTGGTTCACGATGAAAAATTTCTACACCTTGAGAAAAAAATGTCAGAACTAGAAATGAAAGGTGGTCCAGTGCGCGTAATCGAGGGCCCAAAAATCAAAACTCCTGTTTTTGATGGTTCATCTTCATTTGACGTATTCAAATTCCAATTTGAAATGGTTGCTTCTAGAAATTTATGGAACGACAATGACAAAGCAATTGAACTTCTATTGGCATTAAAGGGCAACGCCGCTGATGTGATACAAAGCATTCCCGCTGCCTCTAGAAATAATTATAATGAAGTAATAGCGGCACTTCAACGTAAGTACGGCGGAGAACATAAGCAAGACATCTTCAGAATGGTATTAAGAGGAAGAGTCCAGAAGTCAAATGAGACTCTACAAGACTTTGCAACAGAGGTTGAGCGGTTGGTGCTTTTGGCATACCCAGGAGAAAGTCATCCACTTGTGGACCGCATCAAGATCGAGACCTTTGTGAATGGAATTAGAGACCCTGATATAAAATGTGCAACATATGCGTCACAAAAGGCTACATTCGCAGAAACAGTAACATTTGCACATGCACAAGAAACTGCGAGATTGTTGGCACGGCCTCAAATTCACAAAGTACGCAGAGTAGAGACCCAGTGTGAAGAAACGCAATCGGTCATTGAATTGGTAAAAGAGGCTCTAAGGCAGATAATGCAAGAAATGAAGCAGCAGGCAAATAAATCTAGAATAAAATGCTATAACTGTGATAAGGCTGGACATCTATCCCGGGAATGTAAAGCGTGGCGTAAAACGTCGGGGTCAATCTCGCCATCTCCATTAAACAATAATCATAAGAAGGCGAGCACAAAGCCAAGCGACTCAAATTTGAATTTTGCGGATAATAGAAAAGGTGGCAAACAAGTTATTGATCAAGCCTTGACACGACGGCATTGCAATGTAGAAAGCACACGCCACTCGAAGGCTGAACCACAGGAGACAGTTGTAAATGTCAGGCAGTTACACATCGAATCTGGCACAGACTGGTCAACAGAGCAACGTAAAGATCCCATTCTGAGAAAAATTATTTCGGCGAAAGAAGAAGATAAGAAACCCAGTAAGAAAGACATCGCAGCCGAAAGCCCACTTATGAAATCATACTGGGCTCAATGGGACAGTCTATGTCTGGTCAACGGAACCCTACAACGTAAGTGGGAAAGTGAAGATGGCAAGAATAGCCGCAACTTGATAATCGTGCCAGATTCTAAGGTAAAGGATGTTTTGACGGAATTCCACAATGGACCTAGTGGAGGTCACTTAGGAATAACCAAAACAGCCGAGAAAGTGAAGCAACGATTCTACTGGGTTGGATGCCAGAAATCAATTGCTGAATGGGTAGCAAATTGTGAGAAGTGCATAAAGGCGAAAGAGCCAAGACGAAAAAGTAGAGGTCTTATGCAAGAGTATAGGCCAGGAGCGCCTTTTGAAAGAATAGCAATGGACGTTGCAGGGCCTTTCCCAGTAAGTGATTCTGGAAATCGATATGTCCTTGTGGTCATGGACTACTTCAGCAAGTGGCCAGAAGTTTATGCCATTCCTAACCAAGAGGCGAAGACGATTGTAGATGTAGTCGACAAGAACTGGATATGTCGCTACGGTGTGCCGTCCGAAATTCACTCAGACCAGGGAAGAAATTTTGAATCGGCCATATTCAAAGAGATGTGTGAATCCCTTGGTATCAAGAAAACGAGAACTACGCCATTACATCCACAATCCGATGGCATGGTAGAAAGGTTTAATCGCACTCTGGAGGAACATCTTCGAAAAGTAGTGGACAACGGCCAGAGGGACTGGGACGAGCATATACCAAAGTTTTTGCTGTCGTATAGATCTGCCATTCATGATTCCACCTCTCGAACACCGGCCAATGTTCTATTCGGAACTGAGTTGAAGTTGCCTGGAGATCTGATATTCGGCGCTAAACCTAATGAGCTCGCCATGGAAGAAAACAGAAACGACATCCCAAACACTTTCGGTGAAGTTCACGAATCAGTGCGCAACAAAATAAAAATGGTCAGCAACAGAATGAAGGCGAGATACGATCGTGCTGTAAATACTGAGGGCTTCCAAGAAGAAGAATTGGTTCTGCTATTTAACCCGCAACGAAAGAAAGGATTGTGTCCTAAACTGCAAACACAGTGGGAAGGCCCATACAAAGTCATCAAGAAGATCAATGATGTTGTATACCGGATTCAGAAGGACGACAGCCCTAGATCAAAGATGAAAGTTGTACATCTGGAACGATTGGCTCCTTACGGAACAGGTTCTGTGCCTGTTCGGGACGAACAGGCTTGAGCGGGAGGCAGTGTTACGAATTTGATAATTATAGATATAGGTTTGTTTAGGTTGGTTTCCGTTAATTTGAAATTTCAAGTTGTAACGATAAAATTTCGCTATCACTTGTTGGAATCATCTATTCATTTTCTAGTATTTTCCTGAATTTCTTTTATGTTCTTTTGTTTGCTTACCGAAATGTTAGTTCTTACTCTCTCATAGAATAGCAACCCCTTTGCTTTGTTATTCTGCATTCTCATTTCATTGTCTATTGTCATTGTTGTTGTAGTAATGCGAGCATATATCTATGTGAGTGTGTATGTGTTTGGCAGCCACCAGACGAATAACTTAACGGTCGTAGATCCTTCTAGCATTGTCTAAGAATGTTCTGGCGTTGCCAGAATATTGTGGTGCTACCGGAATGTTCTCGTATTGCCACACCGTCATATATAAAAGCGCTCGCATGCTGCTAACGAGTCAGTCTTAATTAAAGCGTCAAACGAATAACTTCAGTGTGAACGAATTGTAAAGTGTGAAGTCATAGTAAATAAATTGTAGATTGTCGTTATTTAAAAGAACTGTGTTTTAATTGTCGGGTAATTAAAAACGCCTAAATATAAAAACGTAACATTATTTTGAAGATTTTGAGTCTTTGTTTTAGCGTTTTTTTGTTTTTATTAAATTACACTCAAAAAAAAGTGAACTCTCTATTTCACTAAAGCCAATTTAACTTTATTTTAGTTCATGGAATTATTATGTTTGGAGAAAGTTTCCTTTACTCTAATAATTTTTTGTGTACGTTAGTTAAATTAACTAAAACCGAGGAAAAAATATACTAAAATGAAGCATAAAGATTAACTAAATTCGTGTCTTCCACAAAATAGCTCAGAATTTCTTTAAATTTGTAAATTTTACCAAAAATGCGCCCATCATGAACTTCGTATGTCACTAAAGACATTCTTGCAATTTTGAACTCCAAGTTTTTTCTTCAAACTACAAAATTTTCTTTAACAAGTGAAAAAACTTAGTTATGTCTAATAAATTTTCTTGAATTTGTCGAAAAATATTTACTTATTTTTATGACATCGGCGTGATGCTAACGTTTGTAATACTGTTTAGTTAAAAATTTCTACAAATATTCAAAATTTTCTAAAATTAACCGAAAGTTTTCTTCCTGGTGGGTTCACTGTTTTTTCAGTGTTGATTAAGAGTGTAATTTCGTGAACTGCAGTAAAAAAATACAAAAGGGCATTAAATTTTCCTGGTTTTAACAACGCTTTGTGGAAATCTCAAAATGTGGAGTAAAATTTAGTTCAATTTTCGTGCGAGGTAGTTCATTCTTCCTATAAAACAATTTACTTTTTTTCGGTGTATCTTTGTTGATGTATCGCAAAAAAAAATTCGATGAATCAGATTTGTACCATAATTTTATTTTTATAGAGCCTAGATTTAAAGACAGATATCTCCCTACAAACTATTTTATTTTAAAGAAGCCGCATCTTTGGCTCGGGATCAATAACAAAATCCTTAAGGGAAGATCATCTTTGAATTCAAATAAACTTTTTTTTGTTTTGAATGTGGCCTTTTTCATTTTTCTACTTTTATCTGTACATAGAGACGGTTTGTTCAGTCGCAAATTCCACGTTTAAGAAATGATAGAAATGATTCGACACACTTTTCACATATTTTTTGATATTGCTCTCAAAAAAAAAACATGTCCGGTTCCAAAAATTTTGTCTTTACACTAATGATTTTGGTATTGATACCGAGCCAAAGAAGTGGAGAATTCAAGGAAGGTCAAATTTAAGACACAATTCTCTTTTAAGTTTAAGATTTGCGTACTTAATTTTAGGAAACAAAGTTTAATTTGTTCGTTTTTCAGCTTTTTTCTTCATGTGCTATCAAAGTCCTTAAAAAAATGTTAGCGTCAACTTAAATTTCCAAATTCGGACTCGAAATTATGCTGTTTCAAATAAAAAAGACTTTAAAATAAAATGTTGAAACAATATCCTATTTTTAAACTTTGTAGTCAATATGCAAAAAGTCAACAAATTTAAAGGCGATTTCATTAATTTTCAATATTTTTTCAGAATTATTAAAGCCAAGTGGGCCTTTCGTTCATTTTAAGATACTATAAGGAAAAAATGACTTCATTGAAAAGTTTATCGACGTTTGGACAATGAAAAATCTTTATATCAGAGAAATGCGTCTTTGAAGAGTTTATCGACTTGGATAACGAAATCTTTATATCAGAGAAAGTCGTCTTTTATGCTAAGCAAACTTCTGATTCGTATTTTAAGGACATGAAATCTCTGGCCTCAGGACAATAATTTTTTCAGTGTGCAATTATATTACGTATCCTTACTGCACTCAAAAAAAGTGAACCCTCTATTTCACTGAAGCCAATTTAATTTAATTTTGGTTCATGGAATTATTATGTTTGGAATTATTATTATTATGAATGGTGACGGGGGTATAATAAGTTTGTCATTCAGTTTGTAACACATCGAAATATCGATTTCCGACTATATAAAGTATATATATTCTTGATCAGGGAGAAATTCTAAGACGATATAACGATGTCCGTCTGTCTGGCTGTCTGTCTGTTGTAATCACGCTACAGTCTTCAATAATGAAGCAATCGAGCTGAAATTTTGCACAAACTCGTCTTTTGTCTGCAGGCAGGTCAAGTTCGAAGATGGGCTATATCGGTCCAGGTTTTGATATAGTCCCCATATAAACCGACCTCCCGATTTGGGGTCTTGGGCTTATAGAAATCGTAGTTTTTATCCAATTTTCCTGAAATTTGAAATCTATAGGTATTTTATGACCATAAAGAGGTGTGCCAAAAATGGTGAGTATCGGTCCATGTTTTGGTATAGCCCCCATATAGACCGATCTCCCGATTTTACTTCTTGGGCTTATAGAAACCTCAGCTTTTATTCAATTTACCTGAAATTGGAAATCTAGAGGTATTGTGGGACCACAAATACGTGTGCCAAAAATTGTGAGTATCGGTCCATATTTTGGTATAGCCCCCATATAGACCGATCTCCCGATTTTACTTCTTGGGCTTATAGAAACCGCAGTTTTTATCCAATTTACCTGTAATTGGAAATCGAGAGGTACTTTAAAACCGTAAAGAGGTGTGCCAAAAATGGTGAGCATCGGTCCATGTTTTGGTATGATCCCCATATAAACCGATCTCCCGATTTGCGGTCTTGGGCTAATAGAAACCGTAGTTTTTATCCAATTTGCCTAAAATTGAAAATCTAGTGGTACTTGAGGACCATCAAAAGGTGTGCCGAAAACGGTCCGTATCGTTCCATGTTTTGGTATAGCCCCCATATAGACCGATCTCCCGATTTTACATCTTGGGTTTATAGAATCCGTAGTTTATATACAATTTGCCTGAAATTGGAAATTTATAGGTATTTTAGGACCACAAAGAGGTGTGCCACAAATGGTGAGTATCGGTCCATGTTTTGGTATAGCCCCCATATAGACCGATATCCCGATTTTACTTTTTGGGCTCCTAGAATCCGAAGTTTTTATGCAATTTACCTGACATTTGAAATCTAGAGGTATTTTCGGGCCATAAAGAAGTGTGCCGAAAATGGTGAGTATCGGTTCATATTTTAGTATAGCCCCCATGAGAACGATCCCCCGATTTAACTCCTTGGGTTTCTAGAAACCGTAGTTTTTATCCGATTTGCCTGAAATTGTAAATATTCTGGTATTTTAGGCTCACAAAAACGTGTATCGGATTAAGTTTTTATCGGTCAATTTGGTAATGCCTCCACATAGACCGACTTCACTTCTTAAGGGTATATAAGGCGCACTGATCATGAAAATTGCTTGAAACTCAATGTAAAATTTCCATATTTTACTTCCCATGTGAAAATCTACAGATTTAAGATTTCAAATCAAGACGTTATTTTATAATTTTCTTGCACACTTACAAGAGATGTTAATGATTCCTCTAAAGCTCAAACAAAAATGGTTCTTATAAATCCAGAATCTGATATAGTCTTCATAGGTGAAATCTAATATTTGGTTCATGGTGGTGTGTATTTAAGATTCGGCCCGGCCGAACTTACTGCTGTGTATACTTGTTTTGCGTTCTTTAGTTAAATGAAACAAAAAACGTGGGAAAAAATTATACACAAATGAAGCATAAAGATTTACTAAGTCACAAAATAGTTCATTATTTCTTTAAATTTGTAAATTTTAATACAAATGTGCGCATCCTGAACTTCGTATGGCTCTAAAGACATTTTCGCAATTTAGAACTACAATTTTTTCCTTCAAACTACAATTTTTTTAACACGTGCAAAAATTAATCATATCAAATAAATTTTCTTTAATTTGTCGGAAAATGTTTACTTATTTTTGTGATATCGCCGCGATGTCAGCGTTTGTAATACTATCTAGTTAAAATTTTCTAAAAATAATCTAAATTTTCTAAAATTAACCAAAATTGTTCTTCCTAGTGGGTTCAATATTTTTTCAGTGTATGTTTTTTACACAGTAAAATTTATATTTGTTGCAAAAACTGCATATAACAGCCGATTTGTATATATCACCTCAAAAGAAATTCTAGTGAAGTGAAAATTATGTTCATCTCTAGAAGTGAATTTTTGTATGTACATTAAAAGTGATGAGTTAGGCTTTCATTTGTTTTATTTGTATTACGCTGCTATTGATAAAAAAAAATTTATTCAAATTTTCTAAAATACACCTACATGTTCTTCCATACACTTCCAATAGTTCGTGTGGTAGTCATATTTGCTTGGCAACTATAAATGACATAACCATTCGAAATGGGCAAGTCTTTCCTCCTATAGCTAATAAGTATGCACTGCGAAGTACATAAGATGCATAGTTACTGAATGCGAAAACAATGTAAACGCTGTCAATGAAATTGTATTCCTTCTCCTCGGGGCTGTGTACATCATTCTTTATGTTGTTTGAAGTACCTGGAATTGTCTCTCCTCCTTTCCGTATTTCGTGTTGCAACACGACTGTGGCTTGTTCTAAGAGAATACCATGACAAAAGACCATGACCACTACACTACATGTCCGTAGCAGAAGCTTTCTGGTTTGGTCGGAAGACATATCATCTTTATACATAGAATTGTATGTGTGTGTGTGTGCTAAATGTTTCGGCATCTTCTGGGATTTGTAGCTTTGGAAGTGTATCATCCTCATCATCAGATACTAGGTCTGAGCATGACTCAGAACATTCGTAGCAAACGAAACCACTACAACCAGAAGTCAGAGCCACAAGGACTATCTTTTGGCATAATAGAAGGAATTCGAGAATGAAATTCTATCTCACAAGCAAGAAAGATTGTTTACATTTATGCATCCAGACATGGAGGATAAGGAGGTAAGAAGTAGACAGAATTTTTTGTCATTGATATCCTGTGTGGTTTTTATAACAAATATCTGACATATGTCGACAAAGTCTGATTTATTCTCTAGCCCAGCAAAAATTTGCAGGATTTTCAGCAACTTTATAAATGAAGAAAAGTCAAGCAGCACTTACCCTTGCAAGGAATTCATCGATAAATTATAAAAAGAAATGTACCACTTGGATGCGCTTCTTCCATGAATGAATTTGAACACTTTCAGTAGCACAAAATATAGGTGTGGGGAGCATGAAATCATAACTAGTTATATAGTTCGTAAGAAGTCATGATAAAACAAGTAAGTAAAGTAGAAAGTCGGGCGGGGCCAACTATATCATAACCTAAACCAACCTTACTGAATTAGTAATAAGCATTTGTGGGGTAACATTGATGTAGGTCTGGGTATCTCCCACCGCGGTTGCATATTTAAGAAAATTAAGGCGTACATGTTTATGGGTGCTTTGTCTCAATCTGAATATAGCTCATAGTCAGTGTTGCCAGGGAAAATGTTCGGTTTACCCTACAAGAACAAAAAAAGTTCCCTACTTTCTTATACATTCCCAAATAATTTTCCCTACAATATTTTTCGTTAAATTTAAACAAATTTTGCAAAACAAAATTGTTCTAAGTACTTTATTATCTTAAAACATGAATTGCAACGTACACGGATCAAAAAGACTGTTTTTCATACGTTTGGCTATAAACATTATATGTTTGGAACACAAATTTTTAAACACAATATTTTTGAGTGCAAGCATATAATGTTCATAAACTAGCATAATATGTTTGGGACATATATGTTAATATGTTAGAACATATTATGTTTGGGACATAAAATGTTTGTAAATATAATATGCTTGGATGCACACATATATTAATTTAGAAATAGCCTATAAACATATATGTGTTTAGTAGCTTGGAGCGCTATTTAACAGGGAGCGATATTGAATTAAGTTGGTGGTTGTTGCTTGTTATTACAAAATTAACATTTTATTTTTCCTTGGGCAATTGATCAGCTACTTCTTTGATCCTTACAAACTGTGTGGTCCGCTGTTCGAATCCCCGTCCGGCAAAAGGTAAAATTAAAATAAAATAAAATCATACAATTGAATAATTTCTTCTACAATGTTTGTATTACAGAAAAAGGTGCTAAGAACTAAAAAATCTCGTGGAAGTGAGAAAGATGTGGGGGAATATACAATTGGGCAGAAACAAAATTTTGAGCATTCAGGTCGAAAACCTATGTTGTTAGCACCTATATTACCTGTTTATTTTCATAATTCATTATGATTGTAAATATATAAATAAATAAATAAAATTTTGAGCACAATATTGTTTGGGAGAATTTTTTTAAGTATATAATATTTTTGGGTGCAAAATGCTTCCAAACATATTATATGTTCACATAATAACATATTGTTTTTTGGAAGACAACATTATTGAATTTGGATGCAAAAATACAAAATGTTTGGAACTTAGACTACCCAAACATATATTGTTTAGACCAATATGCTTTCAAACATATTATATACTGGAAGAGATCAAACATATAAATGTTTGGGCAATACCCAAAAATGTATATGCTTGAAGCAAAATATGTTTGGGAGTATATGTTACAGAAGCGATTTTTTGTGAGCGTGAGGTTTCCTTGTGCAAAATTTGAGTAAGATCAGTTAAGAAATGAGGTCTCTATGGTCAAACATAAGGTTATTAGGGGCAAATTTTTCAAAATCGGGCGATACATATATGGGAGCTATATCTACATCTGAACCGATTTCAATGAAATTTTGCACATACCGTTAGTACTATAGAGGACTGGATCTAGCCAACTTTGAGTTAGATCGGATAATAAATAAGGGTTCTATGGCCAAATTTGGGAAAATCGGGCTATACATATATATGGGAGCTATATCTCAATCCGAACCGATATCGATAATTTTTTGCACGTATAGTTAGAAGATTACATTCAGCCAACTTTGAGTAAGATCGGTTGATAAATAAAGTTTTTATGACCTAATTTGGCAAAATCGGGCGATACATATATATGGGAGCTATATCTAAATCTGAACCGATTTCGATGAAATTTTGCAGACCTAAAAGGTGATGCAGAAGATTATTTTGTGCTAAATTTGACGACGATCGGTTAGTAAAAAAGTGTAAGGTGACCCCATTTGTCGAATTGGGCGACCGATTTCGATGAAATTTTGCAGACCTAAAAGGTGATGCAGAAGATTATTTTGTGCTAAATTTGACGACGATCGGTTAGTAAAAAAGTGCAAGGTGACCCCATTTGTCGAATTGGGCGATACATATATATGGGAGTTCGTCTTTGTGCCCAAAAAAATCCCCGTACCAAATTTCATCAAATCGGTTAATAATTGCGGCCGGAATCCTGTGAACAACAAATACATGGGCAGATGGACGGACGGACGGACACCAAGCGCTAGATCGACTCAGGAGGTGATTCTGAGTCGATCGGTATATATTTTATGGGGTCTAAAATCAATATTTCTGGTAGGCACATTTTTTGGCAGATCAAACTTATTATACCCTGGGGGAGCCACCGTGGTGCAATGGTTAGCATACCCGCCTTGCACACACAAGGTCGTGGGTTCGATTCCTGCTTCGACCGAACACCAAAAAAATTTTCAGCGGTGGATTATCCCACCTCAGTAATGCTGGTGACATTTCTGAGGGTTTCAAAGTTTCTCTAAGTGGTTTCACTGCAATGTGGAACGCCGTTCGGACTTGGCTATAAAAAGGAGGTCCCTTGTCATTGAGCTTAACATGGAATCGGGCAGCACTCAGTGATAAGAGAGAAGTTCCTCATTTTTAGCTCGTCATTAAACTAAGCAAAATAAGAAAAATGTTCTCACATTTGGCAAATTTTAACTAAAATCAACAAATTTTCAAGAACTAAAATTAAAGTTAAACCGGATATAAAAAAATCATTGGCTTTTTTGCTGGAGGTAGATGTTCGCTATGAGCAGTTTTATTCTCAGTTCTTAGTGTAGCAAATGTCCTACCACAGATCACGGTTATTTGGTCAGACCATGTTACAGAATTATAAAACATAATTCCTAGATTCTTGTATTTTCTAACAAACTCGCTTTAAACGAACACATTCTTACCTTATATACATAGATATAAAGAATGCTGAATCCTGCACTGATGATTTTGTGCAGAAAAATGGTGCCTACAATATTTGCTGGGTTACTGGGGGAGGGGCGATTGTTTGTATAAAATGTAATACCCTTTTTTCCAAAAAATTTATTGATAGTTTATCCAAGGAATTTACATTGCAGAAGTAGACTTATAGTAGTCTTTAACTTTTTCTGTACATGGGGGTAAATATCTTATGATATCACACTGAAAAACAGTGAACCCAACAGGAAGAACAATTTGGTTCATTTTAAAAAAATTAAATTATTTTTAGAAAATTTTGACTAAACAGTATTACAAACGCTGACATCACGCCGATATCACAAAAATAAGTAAATATTTTTCGTCAAATTCAAGAAAATTTATTAGACATAATTAATTTTTTTAAAGATCTTTTTTAAAGATGTTGTTGTACCTTAGGGATATTAAAACTCGTCGGTTCATTTACGAGTATCAAACAATTTATTAGTCCTAAGTCTTAATTATTACTCAAGTTTTAAACTTTAGTAGAATCCATTCCTCTGGGCCCGAAAGTCTAAGTTGAATCTTACAAAGGTGATATAGTATTAAATGTAAATGCTACACGGACGAAAAAGACTGTTTTTCATATGTTTGGGTGTAAAAATTATATGTTTGGAACTCAAATTTTTTAACACAATATTTTTAAATGCAAGCATATAATGTTCATAAACAAGCATAACATGTTTGGGACATATATGTTAATATGTTAGAACATATTATGTTTGGGACATAAAATGTGTGTAAATATAATATTCTTAGGTGCAAACATATATTAATTTAGAAATAGCCTATAAACATATATTTGTTTAGAAAGAGAGACTTAGAGAGTATGCTGCAAGTAAAATAATGGAAATAACCAATAAGCGCCTTAAAAATATATCCACACAAAGAAAATTTCATTAAAATTGTTTCCTACAAGTGTATGCCCTAAGGTGAAAAATAATTGTATAATTAGACATAATATGTTTGAATAATACAAACAATATTTTGTTTGGACCAATCCTTAAAATATATATGCTTGAAGCAAAATGTGTTTGGGGTATATGTTACAGAAGCGTTTTTGTTTTTGAATGTGTAGATATCTATTTCCACTTTCTAATTCTTTTTCTCCTTTACTTTTTCTAATTAATTTTCCTCTCTCTAATTTCTTGTGTATTTCTTTATTTTGCAGGAGCAATGAGGATTTGGCCCCTGGAGATCGATATGTACGCATTGCTTTTGAGGAAGCTGCAAAGGAAATTGATCTAGCCATTAATAATACCATAGATACATTGTTCACTAACCGCAGCCGTGTAAAAGCCAATGGCGAAGCTGCTCCACCCAATTATGCTGATTTATTGAAAGTTTTCCGTTTCCCAACCGGCGAAGCCAGACAATTGGCTCGAGCTGCAGAAATCTATGAACGTACGTTGGTTAACATTCGAAAGCATGTTCTCAAAGGTGATAACCTAACTATCGAAAGCGATAAATACAAATTCAAAGATCTACTATCGCGAGAGCATCTCCATTTGGTGGCGGAGCTATCGGGTTGCATGGAACATCGAGAAATGCCCAATTGTACTGACATGTGTTTCCATTCGAAGTATCGCAGCATTGATGGTACCTGCAATAATCTCCTGCACCCGACTTGGGGTTCCTCCCTAACGGCCTTCCGCCGTTTGGCCAAGCCAATTTATGAGAATGGCTTCAGTTTGCCCATTGGTTGGACCAAAGAAAAACTCTATGCCGGCTTTGAAAAACCCAGTTCCAGATTGGTATCCACCTCACTAATTGCAACCAAAGAAATTACTCCCGATGAGCGTATTACCCATATGGTTATGCAGTGGGGTCAATTTTTGGATCATGACTTAGATCATGCTATACCTTCAGTGAGTTCTGAGAGTTGGGATGGCGTGGATTGTAAGAAGACTTGTGAATTTGCTCCACCCTGTTACCCCATAGAGGTGCCACCAAATGATCCTCGCATTAGCAATCGTCGTTGTATAGATTTGGTTAGGTCCAGTTCCATATGTGGTTCAGGCATGACTTCAGTATTCTTTGATACCATTCAACATCGTGAACAAATCAATCAATTAACCTCGTACATAGATGCTTCCCAAGTCTATGGATATACCGAAGCTTTCGCAAATGAATTGAGAAATGTTACCACAGATGATGGCCTCTTGCGGGTGGGTATCCACTTTCCCAATCAACGTGAAATGTTACCTTTTGCTGCACCCCAAGATGGCATGGATTGCCGCAGGAATTTGGATGAGAACCAAATGAATTGCTTTGTTTCCGGCGACATACGCGTAAACGAGCAGGTTGGCCTACTAGCCATGCACACAGTGTGGATGCGTGAGCATAATCGCATAGCCACAGCCTTAAAGGATATTAATCCCCAATGGGATGGCGACACGTTGTATCATGAGACAAGGAAAATAGTAGGTGCCCAAATGCAGCACATTACCTACAAGCATTGGTTGCCCTTGGTCATTGGGGAGAGTGGTATGCAAATGCTGGGTGAATACAAAGGTTACAATTCATCAATGAATCCCACCATAGCCAATGAATTTGCTACGGTTGCATTGCGCTTTGGACACACCATTATAAATCCCATATTAGCTCGATTGAACTCGAGCTTTGAGCCCATACCTCAGGGTCATTTGCAATTGCATAAAGCTTTCTTTGCTCCTTGGCGTTTGGTGTACGAAGGTGGTGTGGATCCTTTGATGCGAGGCATGTTTGCCACTGCGGCCAAATTGAAATTGCCTGGACAAAATCTCAATACCGAATTGACAGAGAAGCTTTTCCAGACTGTCCATGCTGTGGCCTTGGATCTGGCAGCTATTAATATACAAAGAGGTCGTGATCATGGTATTCCTGGTTACAATGTCTATCGCAAATTGTGCAATTTAACTGAGGCCCAGACTTTTGACGATTTGGCCAAGGAAATAAGTGATAAGGATGTTCGTGATAAATTGAAGGAGCTCTATGGTCATCCCGATAACATTGATGTATGGGTTGGTGGTGTCCTCGAAGATCAAGTTGAGGGAGGCAAAGTGGGTCCACTCTTCCAGTGCTTGTTGGTTGAACAGTTTCGACGTCTTCGAGATGGAGATCGCTTTTATTACGAGAATCCATCTGTCTTCCTACCTCAGCAATTGGAACAAATCAAACAGGCCAACCTGGGTCGTGTTCTCTGCGATACCGGTGATAAAATAGAAGAAGTCACTGATAATGTCTTCATTTTGGCCAAACATCAAGGTGGCTATAAAAAATGCGAAGATATACCTGGTATAAATCTATACTTCTGGCAGGATTGTGCTGCATGCACTAGTTTACCACCTCTATTCGATACCTATGTCCCACAAACGTATACGAGATCTAAGAGATCATTGAAGAATGTAATTCCCTCAATCAAGGAATCAGTGCTTGAGGAGGACGATGAAGAAGGAACTGAACACCTCAATAAAATCGAAGAGCTAATGGATATCAATGAAGAGCGTGTGAGTGGCCTAGAAGAGGTCATCAGCGTATTCCAAAGGGAATTGAAAAAAATGCACAAGAAAATGCATAAACTCGAAGAAGCCTGTGACAGTACCAGTCCCAAAGATAAACCTGCGAAGAGAAATCATTGTGTCGATGATAATGGTACGACTCGTCTAAACAATGAGGTCTGGTCTCCAGACTACTGCACCAAATGTGAATGTCGCCGAGCGCAAATCACCTGTACCAAGGAGAAATGCGGTGAAGTCCACTGTGAACCTGGAGTAGATCCCATAACACCGCCCATGGCTTGTTGTCCTCATTGTCCACATATATTTACCAACACACCTTCAGTCAAAAATTAGATATTACTCACCTTACCGCAACCAGTTTTCTGTCTTTAAATTTATTGAGAGCAAAAATTGATTGTAATTTTCTTCCATAAATTAAATGTTGTTCAATGCTATAAGCTGAACTGAACGTTTTTAACAACCGATATATACGACATCAAATGACCACGTCTTTTCTGTAACAAAAAAAAAAAAAAAAACAAAAACAAAAGAAAACAAGAAAAACTTAATGCACAATAAATAAGTTCAAAAACACACAATAAAATGAATGTATTAAAAAAACTCAATGTAGACAAATAGAGAAAACCATTAGGGGCTACTCTATGTTTGATGGGATAATGTGAAGCGAGCAGTTGGAGTCGATTGCCATACACTACACCACACAAACAAATGTTAGAAGAAATTGCAATCAACTATCGATATTTCCATCATCAGTTCCAGACATACGAGTGTTTTCAACCCATAAGTGTCTCCAAACAAATATTGCCAGGGATAACAAAGGGACTAAAATAACGTAATAACTAAAACTTCCCACCAGTAAAGGCGCTAATTAGATTATAAATAAATATGCCCTACATAGGAGTTGGAAGGGATATCTAATTTTAATCTCATAATGAGACCCATCAGTGACGCGAAATTTTAAATACAAAATTAGCAGGGCCGTAGGGATATATAATTTTAATCTGAATAGTACTACACTACGTTAATAAATTCAAGAGAGTATTTGGTAACTTTATTATGTTTTTTTTTTAGATATTCAGCAAATAATTCAGGTGGAATAAGAATGTTTCGAAAAATATTTGAATTTCAAATTTTTACCAATTTTAAGCGTTCCCATATTTTAAGCTCTGGCTTATTAGATTTTCTACTAAAGACCGGTTAGGTTAAGTTAGGTTGTAGAGGGTGGCATCAATGTTCTTGTATTGATGCCCACTTAGACCAGTATAGGTCCATTGTGATCCCTCGATGTAAAGACCGGTACTATGTTCGGTTCTCGAGCTGATTACTTTTTCTGAAATATTCAAATTTATACATGAAAACAAACATTTTCCTATTACAGCTTGATGAAATCTCGATAAAGAAAAAAATGCGCGTCAATGGAATTAAATTGTCTGCTTTAAATTAAGCTATTTTAAGAAAGTAGCCACGAATTTTAACTCGAAGCCCGAACGTAGTACAAGCCCTGACTACCGATGTTGTCGGAAACGTCAACAAAATATATTTCCCCACCTAGTTTCGATTTATTTCTTGATGTTATTTTAAAGTTGAGGTTTAAATCTGAATACGCTAAAAATATTTCCCATATTGGTGAGCGCCGAAATGCATTTTTATAAACTTCTACACGAAAAAATACAACATTTTGAGACTATTTTTCTAATGTATGTCTGTAGTTATTAGACATTCATACAAGAACTATAGCCAATATTTTTCAGATTCTTTTTTGTATTTTTTCTCACATTTCAAAATATATAATAGGCCAAACAGCGCTTATTTGCGTAAGACCATTTGGTCACAATTCAAGAATCAAGTACTCAAAACAAACTTATATAGATCTTGAGCTAATTGAGGTAGGTCCTCAAAATTACAATTTTTTTCTACATACTGTTAGTACAAGTAAAAAGTGAAAGGGTTACCGTAGAAGCGTCTATGGTAACGATGGGGATCAAATCGAACTTCGAAATGCGAAAAGGATACTCCCAAAGAAATTTGTTAGTAGAAACCGCAGAAAACTCTGCTAAGCGTGTGAAGTTTATATTTTATTACAATTTTGTGTGATGCAGGATTTTAGGTCTATTTATTGACTTTTGTATCGCTTTGTACGATAATAAATGAAATGAAATGAAAACAGCAAAAAGCCTATTGAAAAATGGAAAGCAGTCACTGTTTGCTGAAATATCAAACATTTTCTGTTATTATTTAAGCTCAATTACATTAAAACACATTAATATGTCCAGTATTTGCCCAACTTGAATACTTATCAAATCAAGGCATAACAGCAAACAAAATGTTTGCAGATCGCATTTAGGAGATATGACAGAGCAAAAATATACAATTTTGTTGTTCTTAACATAAATATAAATTTTAAATTTGTTGTTCGCTAAATGGAACAGCAGACATTTTCTATGAGTGTACTTAATGTCAAAATAGCCAGTACTAAGTTCAAGTTTCACAGGTGAAAGTCAACAATTTTCATGGTTGGTTTTTTTTATTATTTTAAGGAATGAATTATTGCAAGATTGGTTCCCCCTAATGAAACACAAACGTAGGCCCAGCTTTTTTAGAGAGAAATTAATCCACTGCATATTTTCTCCCAATTGAATGTGAGAAATGGCAACTGATACGTAGAGCAGCCCCAAATGAAATACACAGTATATACCAATACTTTTTAAATTAATTCAATACTCTCCAAACACAAACAAAACACACTATGTCCAACAAATCCCTTAGAATTAAGATACTACTAAAGGCCAAACTTAAGATAATATAAAGATGAAACTTACCAAATAAAATTTGAAATTGAATACAAAAATAAACAAAACTAACAATTACATAATATCTAGCAGTTTTATTTGTTCTACATTACGTTCTACTTAAAACATCTATTGGAAATCCACAAATTTCGTATGTGAACCTTTAGCTATTATCGAATTATCTTTTTTGTGTCTTAATTCACACTCAAGGAAGGCCAATTTCTTGCCTGCCCTCAAGAGACTCGCATCGATTAAAACATCATCTCCAGCTTTGGCTGCTTTCAGGTAATTAACATTGATATTTACTGAGACTCCCGGATGACATGGCTTCGACATTAATGCATAGGTGGTGACCATGTCTACTAAAGTGGCTGTGAAACCACCATGCAAACCACCCAAACGATTGAGATGTTCAGTGCTGACAGTAAATTCTGCTGTACATTTTCCCTCGCCGCCGCTCGTGATTTTCACCTGATGATAATTCGCCAAATGGAAGTAAAGAAATGTTTTAATTGGGGCATAAATGCATTGGAAAAGAAAGAAATGTATGTATATGCAAAGTTATGGAATGTTTGAGGTGAATCATTTGATGAAAATTATTCAAGAACTACTTATATGAATGGGACAACACATTTGTAAAAAGAAATTAATTATGATTACATACAATTGAAGGCTTTAATTACCATAACTAGCAATTTTGAAGGTAATTTCATTGGCATCTTTCATAGAAGCCCACCATTTCGACATGGACACGAAAATATAGCAATGTTATGGGTACTCCCAACCAAGCTACTGAGCTTGGGTCGAGTCACAGTCGACGTTTTCCGAGATTTACCGGAACCCGAGAAAGTAAATAACGTAAATAATGTCAATATTGGTTTTCTATTTCATACACCTGATATTATTATCACACACCCGGCCTGACACGTAGATGAGGAAGCCATTCAAAGCTCATCGTTATTTGTGGAATTCTCTTTCTAACTATGCTATAAGGCTGGGTAGGTTAGGTTAGGTTAGGTTAGGTTAGGTGGCAGCCCGATGTATCAGGCTCACTTAGACTATTCTGTCCATTGTGATACCACATTGGTGAACTTCTCTCTTATCACTGAGTGCTGCCCGATTCCATGTTAAGCTCAATGACAAGGGACCTCCTTTTTATAGCCGAGTCCGAACGGCGTTCCACATTGCAGTGAAACCACTTAGAGAAGCTTTGAAACCTTCAGAAATGTCACCAGCATTACTGAGGTGGGATAATCCACCGCTGAAAAACTTTTTGGTGTTCGGTCGAAGCAGGAATCGAACCCACGACCTTGTGTATGCAAGGCGGGCATGCTAACCATTGCACCACGGTGGCTCCCACCGGGAGCCTGGGTAAAAATCTCTAAGTTTTCATGGTAGTTATTTTTTATTACACATTCCTAAATATTGACGCCATGTCTTACCAGCCGACTATTATATTTTCAACCCTTCGGAGTAAAACGATGGAATAATGTGTCATACATTACAATACACCAACGACAATCTCGAGATAATTACGCTTTATCATCTCCAAACACTGCTCCATACCATCATTTCGTTTGGCAATAATATTCTCATTTAGTAACCGATCATTGTGTTACCACCTGGGTATAGAAAATATCATGTTCCACCTAATTTTCTATGACAAATAAGGAGATCGATGTATTAGAGGCTATATCAAGCATGTACGGTTTATTTCCTAAAACTAATGATGGTGACATTTCTGAGTATTTTAACGCTTCTCCAAGTGGTTACACTTCTGAGCTAAACATTGTATCTGGCAGCGTTGAGTAATAAGAGAAAAATTTACCCCTGTGATATCATAATGTGCTGAATAGTCCAAGTAAGAATTACATAATTAAAAAGATAATTCATAATTCGATTATCCAGACAATGGAATACAATTCCTTCCGATTAAAAGAATGTTTAAGTAAGTTTGAGCGGAAACAATTTTGCATATAGGAAACTGGTTTCCGTTTGGGCTTTAAAACTGGTACCGTGATCAAAATTCAAGAATATGCATGAAGATAAAAATAATTACAGTGGAAGCTGCTCGCTTATGAGAGATTAATTTAGAGGTATAATATATAGAAGGTCCCATGAAAATTATTATTATTTTTATGGTGTCCGCTTTTCAGAATCTTCATGTTTAAAAGGTTGTATATAAAATCGCATCCAAAACAGAGTTGGAACCCATTGATTGAGTACTATTTCGTTTTTATACCCTGCGCCACACTGTGGAACAGGGTATTATAAGTTAGTGCATATGTTTGCAACACCCAGAAGGAGATGAGATAGACACATGGTGTCTTTAGCAAAAATACTCAGGGTGGGCTCCTGAGTCGATATAGCCATGTCCGTCTGTCCGTGAACACATTTTTGTAATCAACACATTTTGTAAAATTTTGTGAACACATTTTGTAAAATTTTGCACAAGATAAACAATTAGTACTATAGTCAAGTGTGCCAAATTTTATTGAAATCGGTTTAGATTTAGATATAGCTCCCATATATATCTTTCGCCCGATATGGACTAATACGGTCCCAGAAGCCAGAGTTTTACCCCAATTTGCTTGAAATTTTGCACTAGGAGTACTAGTGTAGTCAAGTGTGCCAAATTTTATTGAAATCGGTTCAGATTTGGATATAGCTCCCATATATATCGTTCGCCCGATTTACACTCATATGACCACAGTGACCAATCTTTTACTCCGATTTAGTTGAAATTTTGCACAGGGAGCAGAATTAGCATTGAGCGTGCCAAATTTGGTTGAAATCGGTTCAGATTTAGATATAGCTCCCATATGTAGCTTTCGCCGATTTACACTCATATGACCACAGAGGCCAATTTTTGGCTCCGATTTAGTTGAAATTTTGCACAGGGAGTAGAATTAGCATTGTAGCTATGCGTACCAAATTTGGTTGAAATCGGTTCAGATTTAGATATAGCTCCCATATATAGCCTTCGCCCGATTCACACTCATATGACCACAGAGGCCAATTTTTGGCTCCGATTTAGTTGAAATTTTGCACAGGGCGCTCCCATATATATGTTTTTCTGATTTCGACAAAAATGGTCAAAATACCAACATTTTCCATGTAAAATAGCCACTGCTTAGTCGAAAAGTTGTAAAAATGACTAATTTTCCTAAACTTCTAATACATATATATCGAGCGATAAATCGTAAATAAACTTTTGTAAAGTTTCCTTAAAATTGCTTCAGATTTAAATGTTTCCCATATTTTTTATTAACATTGTGTTCCACACTAGTGTATTAGCCGACTTAAATTTTGAGTCTATAGATTTTGTAGAAGTCTATCAAATTCGGCCCAGATCGAGTGATATTTAAATGTATGTATGTATTTGGGACAAACCTTTATATATAGCCCCCAACACGGATGTGATATGGTATCGAAAATTTAGATCTACAAAGTGGTGCAGGGTATAATATAGTCGGCCCCGCCCGACTTTAGACTTTTCTTACTTGTTTTAAATTGTATCTAGCTGGTTTCCGGCGCGAAACAGGATTGCCAACACATGGCTGTTTTGCCAATCCTGCAGAGTCAAAACCGAATCGGATCTCAGTTTACATTTACATAATAGATTCGCTTCTTTCTTTATTGGCAGTAATATTAAAAGCCTCCAAAAATGGATAATTATTTTCTCCAATTTTATTTGAAAATGTAAAATTGAATTAAAAATCCGAATGCCATTCGGGAGTGTATGAGACGAAGTGCATTAGAATGTAACGATTGTATAAAATGAAGTTTGAAAATCCTACATCAAAAACATACCTTTTCCAAATGTTTTTCAAATCCGGACGAATTCTTTATAATATCAGTAATATGTTTGATAAACTCTGTTCCCTTTTTGCGAGTACCCATTATTATTTATAATTATATTACGTGAACATTTGTAAATTGTCAACAAATATATTACGAAACCACAAGTTTACCAATCAAAATATGAAATCAACTGAGAAGTAGAAATAACAAATCCATTAACCATATGTTCAACATCTTGGGGTGTTACCATATCGATATTTTTATTCCATCTTTACAATATTTACAATATACCCAAAAACATGCAACACCAATCATTATTCTTCTTTAAAATCAATAAATTTGGTTTGTCCTCCTTTCGCTATTACGGATCCATCAGACTTCTTCTTCAGAACACACTCAATAAATGCCAACTTCTTGCCAGCTCTTACAGTGTTGGCATCGACTTCGATTACATCGCCTTCTTTGGCAGATTTTAGATAACTAACATGCAAATCAACACTAACACCAGGATGGGCACCAGTAGACATTAGAGCATAAGTTGTTATGTTATCCAAAACAGTTGCTGTGTATCCCCCATGCAGTCCTCCGCTAGCATTTAAATGTGATTTTGCAACAGTAAATTCTCCCACACAACGACCGTCACCACCTCCAGTAATTTTGAACTGAAACATATTAAAAACTAAATGAGACAATAGTGTAGATTGCAATTGTGAATCCCAGGGGCAGATTTAATTATAACATGAATATTAATGAGTCTTCGTGCCGATTCATTACCACATTAACTCATTGTTTTTCCCCTCCCACATCTCTCAAATTAACGATATGGCAGCCCGACAGTTGAAGCATCCCTGTTTTACTGTTCATTCATTGCTTTCACGTGTAGTTTATCAAGTTTGTTGTCGTACAAAATGGACTTCAAGCTGAAAAATCCACAATAAATAATATCTTACCGCGTTAGTTATAGCATCATGGCCACCAGTCTTTGCGATATAATCTGCTACAGTTTTTAAAAAATCTACACCTCGCTTTCCCGACATTTTTACTAGCAGCTAGCTCACGATCCCAATTTGTACTAAAGGGCATTTTATATCACCTGGTAAGTTCTCATTTCATTTATCATCTTGAGAATCAGCAAAGAACAACAAATATGCAGCAAAGACAATAAACTTTAGAAGATGGGAAATTGGCTTGCGTCATACCAAATGTTTGTAATTTTTTTTATTTGCATTTTTTTATGAAAAACTTAATTTTTGGAATTGAAGAATGTTAAATTTTGAGCAATAAATTAAAAGTTATATTTTCCCGTTTGTTCGAAGATATTTCCAACTCTTAATTTCTTTTTATTTGCATTTTAATGTGTCGAACCAAACGCGTAAACGACAAGTAAGGACCCAGCGCCGTCAATGGTTTGATGTTCTCAGCAGCCAATTTCCCACAGACAATACATGGGAAATTGGCTGCTGGCGCTAGGTCCCTACTTGTCGTTTACGCAAATGCAAATACAAAACAATGACAAACATGTATGGACCTAGCGCCGTCAATGCAACATATGGCGCAAGCCAATTTCCCATCTTCTAAAGTTATTGTCTTTGCAATTTACAATCTTCTAAAGTATTTTGTCTTTGCTCCACACAAACAGTAAAAAATACTTTCCTTTTGTTTTGATTATCATTTTCAGATAACACGGCAACGATAACGGCATTTATCGATTGCATATGAACTTGTTGTTAGCACAGTGTTGCCACATTTACCATGGAGAGTTTAAAATTGACCCAACTAGCCACCAGCGAATTAAAAATAGAATCCGTTACAGAATTCTGTCTACATTCGTACGATAACAACATCGTATTATGGGGGCATGGGACCGAATTTTATATACTGGAAATGTTGTATTCCGTAGATTTTTTAATTCCATTGCCATTTCGTGTGAGAAATGTCCAAGTGACACAATCAAAGCCACTTACAAATTTAATAAAACCCATAGATTTGGTGAAAATCTATGCAAAATCGAATGCCCTGGAAAGTCAAGAGCTTTCCATGGAACCTTTGTACGTACATGAATGTTCCGTGGAACCTGTCAAAGCCCGAATTTTGCATGCAGAATTGGTCGATAATAACTGCCAACTGTGTTGCATGCTTACCACATATGGAGCATGTGAAATGGCGACACAAAACGATATTTTAACCTACGAATGGAAACCAATGAAGACAAATTTAAGCAAAATGCTTATAACCGAAGTATTTCCTATAAAAAAATCTCCAAGTGATATAAAAACTTTTAAGCAATTTAAAGATTTCATCGACCATTATACAATAACTTATTTCACTTGGTCCAAAAGTCAAGAAATGGACAGTCTGGTGGTATATCTGGGCACTGCCAATGGCTTCATAGTGGTTTTAAAATATCTGCCTCATTTAGAAGAATATAAAGAATTGTTTCGGTACAAAACTCCATTTACTAGAATTGTTTATATTACAGTAAAGGATAATTTATTACTGGTGGGTTCGGGAATGGGAGAGTTAATTCTTTTGAATATAGGTAAAACATCGTTGACCAACTTGAATTATTTATGGAGCAAAAAAGACAGAATGAATTGCCGTAATGCTCTGATAACTTGTTGCGCAAAATGGAAATCCTATTTTGTTGTATTTTGCAAAGGTTCACACATTTTGTGTTATCGTGTAAGTCCAGATGGTCAAGTATTGGCAAATTCAACTTTATATTTAAAAGGCATTAAAATTACAGGTAAGAATTTGTATGTTATACGAACAATCTTGCGTAATATATCTGTTTTGCAGGACTTGCCAGTATCTCCTTCGATGAATTTGCAACCACTAGCATAACAAGTACAATAACATATGTACAAATATCATGTCCTTCGGCAGAAGAAATCCTCTTAGAACCACAGCAAATAGACCATAACATGGATACAACAAACTTACAAATTCTAGGCATTTCTGTTTCAAAATCTCGTAATCTTTGGACATTTCTATTATCACGCAACAAAGATTATACACATCAGTCCAAAATACCACAAAATGCTACATTTTTAACTGTATGTAAAATTAATAAGCTGGACAGTCTGACAAAACTTATCAACATTAATCTGACTACAATGGATGTAGCTCAAGATTTAGTGATAGCGATAAATTTGGATATAATTAATAATCAATCATTGGATAAATATGTAGAATATCTCAATTTGGAACACCTCACTTGTCCGAGAGTATTTAATGATGCCTTTTTGCAAAAATTGCAAATTAAATTGTTAATTGTGCGTTTTATAGCCAAATATCAAAAGTAAGTTGTGAAACATAAAAAAGCTGAGAGCATTTCTAAAAAGACACGATAGGCTGTATTCCAAACATAACCTTGCAATTGTAAATATTTTGCATACCCAATATGTTGGATATTATCGATTGTTTCCATCTTCCACCATCCCTGTCAAATATAATAATACTTAAAAAAATAATACATTAAAAATTTATGTCATGATATTAAAAATCAGGCATTTCTTTGACCGAACTTTCGACCGTTAAAGTCCTGGTCTGAAATTTTGAACATTGAACATGAACATGAAATTTTGAACATGTTGCAATAAAAATTCCCGAATATTATTATAGCATTTTTAATACTGTGTGTATTTGTTGTGCAATTTTTATCAGATTTTATTTTAATTATAATTTAATCACCTTCACAAAACCAATTTCCCGATGTCGTAATTTTGTTACAATTTCGTCAAAATAGACACTTGGGAACAGTAAATTACGAACCGTTTTCTTTGATTCACTCAGCAAATTCAATGAATTATTAACTGTGCACAGCCATGTCGTAATCTTATTGGAAATACTCCTTTAATATTTATACATTTGAATCATAAATTATTTTAATTAAATATTTATCTTTTTGTCTTTTCTCCTCCAGAATGAAATATAAAAGCTATAAACGTTATACGGAGCAAGAATTCTTTTTCATAGAGACAATTGTTCAACTAGTCTATATTATGCTTCGAATTCAATTCTTACAGACAATACGAACACCTGATGTTAAATTATCTGAATTTCAAGAACTTTCGTTGGTCTGTATGCAGACAAAATTTTTTCGTTTACTCAATGCATTGCCAAGTCATACTGACAGTAATGATAACCATTTACGCAATGTAATAGAGCATTTTGTATTAGTTCTTGGAGAAGAGTTTGATAAATGTAAATTTGAAACAGACAAATTCAAATATCAACCAGAAAAATGTGGAATATGCGATGGTCATATCAGTTTAACTTCTTTTGACAAATGTCCGGAAGGTCATGAGATTAAAAGATGTACCGTGTCATATATTCAGGTAAGAGTTGTTGATAAAAAATAATTAGTGATGAAAGCAGGCATACTTCTTGCAAAAGGGAAATAAAAACCACAACGGTTGAGATTTAGATAGAGCCCATATAAATTGACCTACTGATTTTCACAAATGTAGACATTAAGGGTTTTCCTCGGACTCATTTTCATTTTCTGGGATCCCGCAAAAAGAAAAAATAATTTCATATGATGTATATTTTAGACATTTGAAAAAATTAAAAATAACTGTAAAACCAAAACAATACTCTCTAAGACTAAATTTTTTGATAGTAATAAATTATATAAAATATTATGAATAAATACTCCCAGAAATTCTCTCACTTATTTGCCGGAAAGCAGAAGCGGATATAAGGCAAAATACCGAATCCAGGGATCCCTTTCCAGAGTAAAAATACCCCTAATCATGCAAAATAACAACCCTATTGATTAAGAATTGGAAATAGTTCCCATCATCTCAAACATTCGTACAAGGTATTTTCTAAAGTAGATACTATTTTTCTTGATTTATCCAAGGCGTTTGACAAAGTCGATCATGATATATTGCTTGCGAAATTAGCAAGGATTGGATTTCATTCAAAATCATTAAAGTGGATTGGGTCATATTTATTCAGTAGAGTGTACTTGGTGTCTATTGATGGCGTAAACTCTTATAATTATTTTGCGAAATCAGGGGTTCCACAGGGTAGTGTTCTGGGCCCACTATTATTTAATTTGTTCATAAATGATTTGCCTAAGAGCATTTCTTTTTCCAACACTTTGTTATATGCAGATGATTTAAAATTATTCAAGTGCGTCAATAGTTTATTAGATGCTATTCATCTTCAATGTGATTTAAATTCGATTGTGAATTGGTGTAAGATTAATCACTTGTCACTAAATGTTAGAAAATGTTTTTATGTATGTTTTAGTCGTCGTCACTCCCCAATGATATCTGAGTATTATGTTACCGATAATCGTGTTAGGCAAGTTAGTGAGATTTTAGATCTCGGCATTTTTTTCGATTCTAAATTATCATTTAATGCTCATATTGATTACATAATGCCAAAAGCATATGCCCTTTTAGCTTTGATCAGACGACATAGTACAGAGTTTCAAGATCCTTATGTTCGCAAGACTTTGTACACTGCGCTTGTAAGGACAGAGTTAGAATATGCACAAATTGTTTGGAGCCCGTCGTGTAGTACGCATATCAATCGTATTGAACGTCTTCAGAAAAAATTTGTGAAGTTTTGCTTAAGTTCACTTAATTTTACTGAGCCAATTCCACTCTATGAGCATCGATGTAAATTGATACATTTGCCTACATTAAAAGATCGAAGACTTCTGCAATGCATTTAGTCTGTAAGCATTAGTCTGTAAGGAATATTTTCCCTAGACGAAATAAATAAATAAATAAATAAAGTGTTTTGGTGTATATACAACATACTGTGACGACTATATGAATAATACCCCAATTAGGTAACATATCCTTCTAAAATTTGGCTGCGATTAGCATCAATTCAGTTGGGTTCTTATTATGTGTCATTAATTTGGCTCCGCCCGAATTTTTTTAATTATTAATGAGTAACATGATTTATTACAATTGTAAAATTAATGAATGCGGATTTATGCCCATGTTCCCAAATCCACTTCCAGGTGAATGTGAATCAATTCCACGATTTTCGTGTCCTATAATCCACTTTCACCGGAATGAAAGTTGAATTATGTCCAAGATGGGTGTATTTCCGGTTAAAAAAAGTACTCGCGTAAAAAATTTGAAATGTTTTATATTTAATACATGAGTTTTATTAAAACTGCGTCATTTTTAATTAAACAAATAATAAATTATAATAAATCTATTGATTCCACTTATTTTGATTTCCACCTTAGTGAATTTTTGGGTGATTTGTGCAACCCAGTTGGTTACAGAAAAGTTCAAAAAAGGACGTGGAATTAAGAACACCAAATTGTCACGTTCGTGGATTTGACGTGAATAGTGGAATTGAAGTGGATATCGGAACATGGGTGTTAATCATAACATACACAAATACTTTTCTCATTTGTGGCTTAATATATTTAAACTTACTATCTACCTATTGAATGTAGTTACAATTTTGATGTTATTTGAGTTTTTTTCTTTTTTCTCTTTTTAGCTTCCTATGTTCCAAACCAAATACTGTCCGAATTGTTTTGCTCTGGCCAATGACGATACTGTAGATTTGCATGAGTTATTCCCGCCAAATGAAGTAATTAAATGTACTTTTTGTAGATTTTTATTGAAAGCGGATATTGTTTAGCTATTATAGTAATATATATGTAAAGGGTGATTCTTTTGAGGTTAGGATTTTCATGCATTAGTATTTGACAGATCACGTGGGATTTCAGACATGGTGTCAAAGAGAAAGATGCTCAGTATGCTTTGACATTTCATCATGAATAGACTTACTAACGAGCCACAACGTCGAATTTTCAGTGAATGGGCCCTAGAAAAGTTGGCAGAAAATCCGCTTTTTTATCGACAAATTTTGTTCAGCGATGAGGCTCATTTCTGGTTGAATGGCTACGTAAATAAGCAAAATTGCCGCATTTGGAGTGAAGAGCAACCAGAAGCCGTTCAAGAACTGCCCATGCATCCCGAAAAATGCACTGTTTGGTGTGGTTTGTACGCTGGTGGAATCATTGGACCGTATTTTTTCAAAGATGCTGTTGGACGCAACGTTACGGTGAATGGCGATCGCTATCGTTCGATGCTAACAAACTTTTTGTTGCCAAAAATGGAAGAACTGAACTTGGTTGACATGTGGTTTCAACAAGATGGCGCTACATGCCACACAGCTCGCGATTCTATGGCCATTTTGAGGGAAAACTTCGGAGAACAATTCATCTCAAGAAATGGACCGGTAAGTTGGCCACCAAGATCATGCGATTTGACGCCTTTAGACTATTTTTTGTGGGGCTACGTCAAGTCTAAAGTCTACAGAAATAAGCCAGCAACTATTCCAGCTTTGGAAGACAACATTTCCGAAGAAATTCGGGCTATTCCGGCCGAAATGCTCGAAAAAGTTGCCCAAAATTGGACTTTCCGAATGGACCACCTAAGACGCAGCCGCGGTCAACATTTAAATGAAATTATCTTCAAAAAGTAAATGTCATGGACCAATCTAACGTTTCAAATAAAGAACCGATGAGATTTTGCAAATTTTATGCGTTTTTTTTAAAAAAAAAGTTATCAAGCTCTTAACAAATCACCCTTTATATGTTATGTGTACGTGTGATCAGCATTTTTATTTGCTGTAAATACATACAAAATAAATGGATTTTTTATAATTTCGCAAGTATAAAAATGTATTTTCAATATGCTGAAACATAAATCTCGGGATTGTGTTCCATTAGATAGATGTCCTGCTCCAATTGACGTAGTTCATTTTCCAATTTTCCCTTTTTTAACTGTTTGGTATTGGTATCTGTGCATACGGACAGGCTTTGATATATTTTGAACAAATTTCCAAAATTTGTTCTAAGACCCTAGAAAACAGTAAAAAATTAGATAAAATAAATTGTTACATAAATCTACTCCACAATCTCACCCGAAGTATTTCATTTCTTTCGTCTGAAGATAGCTTCTTTATGGTTGGCATATATCTAGAGCAGGCATTTTCTGCTTCAATTTTAGTTTGTTTAGCGCAACGGTCATTCAATTGTTGAAGCATTTTCTTACGAGCATCAATGTAGCATGGAACCTTTCCAAAATTCTTGGAACAAATGTATTGTGGTACCAAACCACTATTTAGTAAATTATGACGATCTCCCTTTGGAGTGTCTATGTATCTAGGTGGAGGTCTTCTTGCCTGGGCCTTTTTAATTAATTCCACATTTAAGGCTACAAAATTAGCTCTGTGCTTGTGGTCCGAATGTGTATGAGGTCCTGCGCTCATATGCTGATGATGATGAAAATGTGGTACTGGTGGGATTTCCCTCTTAGGGGGACATTGATGCTCTTTTAAACGCTGCCACTTTACTCCTTGATTTTTTCTTAAAAAATTGCATGGTAATTCCACCGGAGTTATGGCATAGCCCATGGTTTGATGGCTATTTTTGGCTGAACTTGTTAAAAGTTTCCTATGATCGGGCATTTCAATGACATGTTTGGATTTTTTTTCTTCTCGAACCATTTCTTTAAATTTCGAATTATACTTCAAGCGTTGACGGCGAGATTTATGAAAATCTTCCTCATTATCCACATCGAAAATATTTTCATCGTGATATGTTATATAAACGAGTGACATGATAGTAGATGTAATATTAACGTTTCCAAATTTTAAATGTTCACTTAAAAATGGTTATTTGAAAATATGTATTCCTTTGGCATTTATCTATCACATAACAAAAAACTATTGGCTACACATTAATGGGTTTACATGTTGCCAATAGAGTTATTTGTTTGAAGGTGGTTTGGTAACCATAACATCCGTGTATGTTAATATGATGGGAGTGCATTCTGAACAAGAAAGAAATATTTGTACCTGTTCTGGTACACACATGTATCGCTTTCGTGTGGTCTCACACATAAGGGGTGTCCTGACCAACACTTTTTGCACCGTCACAGACCTGAAAAATGTACACCAACATTTTTTCTGTGTGGGCCAAGTGTACAGCTATCTAGTGAGTTTTTAACTCAAATATGAAACTTTAAGGTGTTTTGCATATATTTTACACATTTTATTAAGCAAAATTACTTCATTACAATTACTTCATTACGAAATACAATTTGAAAAAATATCTAAATTTTTTAACAAAAATTTCTTCTGACTGGTCTATATGTTTAGGTGTTATTTTTATTTTTTACTCCAGTCTACCGTAACCCAAATCATCAAATAAATCTAGTTTATAGTTTTTAAATGCAAAAAAAAAAAATTACAGAAAAAATTAGATGTTTACAATTTTCGATCAGAACCACACAAAATTTTCCTCACGTATGAGTCAGAACAACTATCTTTTGAGAGGTGTGATGAATTATACCCACGCCCTCCTCACATATAGAAATCTTGAGGCTATCGAGGACATAGGTAATTAACGTTATACCTATCTCTTAATTGTGAAATAAACATACGATAATTTGTTTCAAAAAATCACAATTTTCTTTGAATAACAAAATAACGCGTCTAACTTTTCCTTAACTAATTCCCCAATGTAAAGAAGTCAATATTTTATTGATAATTTTTATTATAAATTTTTGTCTATTACATAGAACACATAATGCGAATCCTATTCGACGTTTTATTTAAATCAATATTTAATTATGGTAAAAATAATAACAAAAGCATTTTATTATACAACAAATAAATATGGCCCTTTGCAATGAATAGAGATGAAATTGTCTGCCATAATTGTACACTCTCTATAATAAGATACACATGGATTTTGAAGCATACTGTACCCAATTTCTAAACAGATTCAATATTCCACAACTTTATATAAATAAGTTTTTGTAATTACTATATAATTTTTCCCATGCATAAAAATTATGTATATAATAGGTATGTATAAAATAAATGCGCTCTATTAGCACTATACTTTTACAATAAATTGGTTATATGCCACTTTTTACAAAAAAAAAAAAAAAAAATAGTATTAACTTAACCTATATGGTATTTGTTTACATGTTCAAAATTGTTGTTGTACTCGTTGTTTTGCATAAAAAATTCTACACATCATATTAAAATTATTCGAAGCATGTGTAGCTACTTTTTAATATTTTTGTTTTTTATTTTGATACTGCTTTTGTATGCTACGTAATTATTATTATTATTGTTATTTTGTATTTCCTTTTTTTCATATTAAAATACTTCTACTTGTGTATTTTAATTTTAACGAGAATCGCCGTATATTTTAGTTGATTTCGCAATTAGGCACGTAATATTTAAATTTATGTTCTCTATCTCTGAAATTATTTGCCGTTCCAATACCATCGCAATATCAATAAGAATTTCTTTAGCAAAAAAGATGTCACATAATATAGAATTATTCCATGGTTTATATATAGCACAGGTCATATAGCAAATTTCTTGATTTTATTTATTTCCTTAAATGGAAGACTTTCGTGTGGTCTCCCAAAATTCAGACAATTTCCATCATAAACGTAATGTCGAGATATAATGCACAATAATAAGCAAATTTATTTTATCTAAATACTAAGGAGTGTATAAAAATAAAACCACGCTTTTTTATTTTAACAAATTTATATTTTTAATTTAAAATTTTGGGGTTCAGATTCAACAATTAGTATTTTTGGAAAAAAAAAATTGTGTTTTAAGGTGGGTACTAATGTTTGCTTTATGGGCCGAAAATCAGCTATTTTCACAGTTACTTTTTGGAATCAATTAATTTCAAGGACAGAATCAAGGCAGCTGCTAACAAGTTTGTCATTACTTTAAAATGGCAGAAAAGTGCCGAAAAAATGGCCCTCACAATTGATGGTGAGAATTTCTTCAATTATCCTTGCGAACCGTAACATATTTCCTCATATTTCGAAGCAAATATGGATAAATTTCCAGATATCCTTTGTATTACATTCCCACTTCTTGAACAATATTTCGATTCCACTGACAATAAAAGTGGCAATATTGCAGCTGCTATTGTTGTTTTAGTAATACCGAGAGCACCACAGTCTAACACAAGTTTGCATACGGTTAAATAATTTATATTTTCATTAAATAATCAAATTTTAAAAAATATGCATATATATCCTTTCGTTTTAGTAAATTAATTTGAAAATCAAAGTAGTTGTTAATTTTCAAGATTTTTTTTTTTGGTATGGGTTATAAACAACAAGAAATATGTTTAGTTAAGAGGTAAAAAACTCAAGGGTATGTAAACTTTATGAGGCTGTGTACCTTAATATGCCTTGAACAAAATGTTGGACAATCAATTTATTGGAAGTTTTACCATCAGAATTTTGACAAGCATTTATAAAAATATAATTGTCTTCATATATGTACATATGTTATTGCACTTTAATTTTGAATTGTGGTATAAAATCCGAACATAGTACCCAACTTTCGACTTAGTTACTAAAGGGTGATTTGTTAAGAGCTTGATAACTTTTTTAAAAAAAAAAAACGCATAAAATTTGCAAAATCTCATCGGTTCTTTATTTGAAACGTTAGATTGGTCCATGACATTTACTTTTTGAAGATAATTTCATTTAAATGTTGACCGCGGCTGCGTCTTAGGTGGTCCATTCGGAAAGTCCAATTTTGGGCAACTTTTTCGAGCATTTCGGCCGGAATAGCCCGAATTTCTTCGGAAATGTTGTCTTCCAAAGCTGGAATAGTTGCTGGCTTATTTCTGTAGACTTTAGACTTGACGTAGCCCCACAAAAAATAGTCTAAAGGCGTCAAATCGCATGATCTTGGTGGCCAACTTACCGGTCCATTTCTTGAGATGAATTGTTCTCCGAAGTTTTCCCTCAAAATGGCCATAGAACCGCGAGCTGTGTGGCATGTAGCGCCATCTTGTTGAAACCACATGTCAACCAAGTTCAGTTCTTCCATTTTTGGCAACAAAAAGTTTGTTAGCATCGAACGATAGCGATTGCCATTCACCGTAACGTTGCGTCCAACAGCATCTTTGAAAAAATACGGTCCAATGATTCCACCAGCGTACAAACCACACCAAACAGTGCATTTTTCGGGATGCATGGGCAGTTCTTGAACGGCTTCTGGTTGCTCTTCACTCCAAATGCGGCAATTTTGCTTATTTACGTAGCCATTCAACCAGAAATGAGCCTCATCGCTGAACAAAATTTGTCGATAAACACATTTCGAACCGAACACTGATTTTGGTAATAAAATTCAATGATTTGCAAGCGTTGCTCGTTAGTAAGTCTATTCATGATGAAATGTCAAAGCATACTGAGCATCTTTCTCTTTGACACCATGTCTGAAATCCCACGTGATCTGTCAAATACTAATGCATGAAAATCCTAACCTCAAAAGAATCACCCTTTAGTATGAGGAAAACGATTCGTTTTAGAATGAGAAACCAATCCATTACTGAACGAATCTATTTTAATCTCAATTAATAGAAATGGTTTCTTTACAGCTCAGGTCTAACAGTGTAATCTTCAAATACGACTAAACAACATTTTATTTTTTGAAAGTCGAATAGTCGTCGTTTTTCAAAATCCCCAATACTAGCATTCATGAAACATTAGTCTTGTCCTTAGTAAAACCTTCGTCGGTAAAATTCAGTATTCAAGGATTTAGATTTATATTCCTTTTGATTTTTTTAGATTGTGTATTGTGTGTTTTTGATTATGAGCATTCGAACATTATTGAAGAATATGAATGATATATAAAACGGTTCTTCTGTGACTATGACGATGGTTTATGACATAAATATGCTGATTGCTTTTTGATCATTTCGCACTTGTAATTAAAAATATACTTCTTTATATACTAAAAGATTATGTTATATTACCGTAAGATTTTACTTATTAATATTAACACCTTCATTTTGAGTCTCTCTTTCCTCGCGAATTCGTTTAAAGGCCTCAGTTTTAACAAAGTCAACTGAATTATAAACTACTGTACTTTTCACTGGAACCCTGGCTGGATCAGCTGCTAAAGCCAAACGATTTATATTTGAATTGCCCATAGCGCTGGCATTTAAGCTTTGGCGGTTAATAGCTGGTGCATTGGCCACATCTAAATCGAAATATTGCAATTTGTGTTCATTTTTTGCTGGCAATTGTAAATGGTGTGCAGACGAAGTTCCTGCCGTTGACAAATGATGCATTGTTGCATTAGCTGAAGCTGTCCGTTGATGTTGTATAACAAATCCGCTGCCAGTATTCAATGTGCTGTTAACAATTTTTGGTGTAGAGCACTGTGAAGAAGTCGTCGAGTGGTTTAAAGCATAATTCGGCCTTGGTTGGCGTGGTAATGTTCTCGTCTCCATTGCATGGGTTACTGCCAGTTCTTGTTCATTAGGTAAAACCATTGATAGCGGGGCCCCGGTAGTGCGGCGAGTATTGTTGCCTAAAGTATTCGAATTGCCAATCTAAAAAACAAAATTTACATCGTTATTAAACTAGGCACGATTTCTTCTCAAAATTGTTAATTTCTATATGTAATTTGATTGAAAAAGGCGACTTATAGCGCACAACAGAATGAAACCTAAAATAAATCTCAACTTTCATTAGTGGAAACCAAAATTGCAAATTGCAAGTTAGTTTTCACATGTGAATAACGAAGTTAGTACCGAAATTTAAAAATTCCCTTTATCAACTTTGTCCAAAAACCTCGATTACAACAATAATTAATTATTTACCTTTTTGAAAGAATATATCGTATATTCTTTTATGGTTATTTTTACAAATTTAAATCCTTAGAAATTCACACTCTTCCTCTTACCTTATAAGCATTGGGTTTGTTTTTACGATCCACGGAAGGTGGTTTTTGTGGTACGACATTCTCTGCAGTTCCAACACTACCACCACCACCCATTGGTCCCGTTGGTGCTGGACTTTGAATTTGTGTCGATTGCAAACGACTTGCTAAATTATCCAATTGGGCTGTTATTTGGGGCGGCTTTGCTGGTAACTCTTCAGGTGGTTTATCTGCCTCGACACTCAATTTTGGTTTCAATTTGCGATTTACAGGTGGCACATTTGTTTGCTCTATGAAGTCATATCGAAATACGGTTCCCTCTACTACTTTACTGGGGGCAGCATTTGTATAACAATGCGGTCTTGGTAGAGTTCGAACATTTGAAGACAATTGTGAAATCACCGATGCCGGAGAACTGGGAACGGTATCCGCACCGGCCATTAAATTGGGTGTTGATGCTGCGATAGGATTTGCTTCGGGACTTGTTATTTTTTCCAAAAGATTAGCCATATTATAATACGGCAATTGATGTGATCTTGGAATATCATAGCTTTCATCCACCACAGAGCGGGCATCCCGAGGTCCTATAATAGCAGGTGATGTGTTTTCTGTATCAGAAAATTGCGGCATCTCCCGAGTAGATCTACAACAAACGAAAATCGAGTATTTATTAAAATAAAGATAAAATATAAAGTATACTCTATAGAAATATACTCACTTTTCATTGTCCTTAAAGTCTAATATTAAATTATTTTTATTTTTCAATACTTTAGCTAATTTTTCCAAGCATTCGTTGGAATTATGGGCACTACTATTTGTAGCATTTTTCAACTCTTTAGTAGCGTCGTCAGGTAATTTCGAAAATCGTTGTGAGTATGTTAATACAAATGATTCATTTTCCACCGAACTATCGGATGGTCTAGTATTGCGATCTACAATAGAACAATAGAAATAGCGTTTATTGAACATTTCACATAGAATGTATGCCGGATGAGTATCTAGCAACCTACCCATATGTTCTCTTAATGGCATAGGATGTGTCCATTCGTCATCGTCTGTGAAAACGCTCTCGGAATCCGAATCAGATTTATGGTTGCGACTCTTGGCAATATTAACAGGTTGTTGCTGAAAATAACAAATACCATTAAATATATACAGATATTGCATATGATTCGATCGAGGCTCTTGCAAACTTGGATTTGGAATCTAAAAACAATTTTAGAACTAATTTTTTGAACAATTATGTATGGCAATTGACTGAAATGAGTATCAAACTTTTTTCCAGCATCGTTTTCGAAATATCTGGATACCGTTTTTGGAAAATAATCCTATTGTGAGGATATATTGCCAATATGAGCTAAAAATATTTGCAGGTTTGACTGTGACGACGATTTCTTTTTTGATTTCTGTAAAATATTTGCCAGTGTGACCGTAAGAGATATGGACATGAACTGATATCGTTGTATGTATTTTGTATCTGGTCAAGTACTAGGAAATAATATTTTATGGCAATACATTTCATCATTCTACTACTACTTTATTCCTAATTACTGCTTTCACGTACTCTTGAAGTTGTTTTTAATATGAGCTATAGACAGAGTATTCATACAGTACAAAATCTTCATGTCATCTTCCTTAATCTCTGTAAGGCAATCGGCTATATTCCCTATTAGTAAAAGAATATTCCCGATTATAGTTCAGAAAGATTAAATGATATCACTTGGACATGTTTATTTTATCTTTCTTCTCTACCAATGATCATCAAATTGGAAGGAACTAAATTCACAAATAATCGGTTTAGTGTACCCTTGGCACCAATACATATTGCTAAAGGACATGGGTACTGGAAACATTACTGGGTGAGCGAAACATCGCTATCTCTTTCACTCTATTTAGTCTAGTTATTGATCTCATCTTTACTTGTGGTATGGTCACACTAGGGAAATATTTAACCGAAATGAGTGTCAAACTTTTATCCAGGAGCATTTTCGAAATATCTGGATGCAGTGTTTGGAAATCATTCCTATCGTAATGTTATGTATCCAATATGAGCTAAAAATTCGGTTTTGATTTCTGTCAAATATTTGTCTAGTGTGACCATACCTTTAGCCGCATTATTTTTTATCATGTCAGTTGAAGGATTTTAGTCTCATTTATAATGTACTCGCCATTTAGAATGTGGGCGATATAATTTTTTATGTTTTTTTAAATAAACTCCTAAATTTCCGATTTTCAGATCTATTCCGAATAACGACTATAACCATAGTACGTTTGGGAAGATGAAAGTGATTACGAATTCCCTATACCACCTCATTTAGACCATCATTTGTTTTGAAACAACTACTACGAAACTTACCGTTCCACAATTGGTTATTTTCGGTGAATACGACTGATCATTGGTTAAATTCAAACCAATATTATTATGACTACGCGGTGTATCATAAAACTTTGGATCCAAATTATTTAATGGCGTCGATGGATGGTTATTACTCTCCAACTAGAGATAAAAATAAACAGAAAAATCAAGACTAAAGAAAAATCAAGTAACTAAAGAAAACAATTACAAAAACTTACCAAAAACTTGGGACTTCCCGAATAACATTCACTTATGGGAATATAAGGTCCAGAGGCTGTACTTAAAGCTGGAGATGGTTGTACACTATGCTGTTGCGTTTCCGGCAAAGGCGTATTATTTAGCACCAAATTTTCGGGAATCTTGCGAACAACCCCATTTGAACTAACGGCCATACGTGATGAGTCCTGAAATACAGCCGTATTGAGATATAATGCCGAGGATCCAGACCCAGTTAACTGCTGTGTGTTTTGTTGTTGCTGCTGAGTGCGTTTTTGTTGCATATTGACTACATTTGCTAATTGTTGTTTATCGAATTGCGCATCACACAATAATGTTTCACGATTCGAATAATCAGTGTTTACATAGGCCCTACTGCTCTCATCGGCACTTTGCTGATATGAAGTGGATGATGTTGATGCATTACACTGATGGCTAGAGGAGATACCGGCTGCTGCCGTTGAGGCCGCAGTTGTAGGTTGATGCTCTACCACATTAGTCGTTCTTCGTAGAATGTCATTGGTAAAACTCTGACGAGTATTGTTACCACCAGTGTTTGTACCACTCGATGAATTAATTGTGGTGGTTGTTGTATCATTGGATGAATTCGTATGTATTGTAGCAGCTAAATTTTGGACACGATTTTCATCTGAGCCATAGAATAAAATAATAAAAAAAAAAAACTTTTTTATGCCTAAAAATGTTCTAGTTAAATATTCTAATTGGGAGTGAGGGGATTACCTTGTGATTGCTTCGTGTCATGCAAGTGGCACACCTGACAAATACAATTTACCCAATCACGCATATCAGCTTCCGTATCCGCTGCCAAATAGTATGTACGTTTCGGTGTTTTAATATCAAACATAAATTGAAATTTTTGTTTGCGATTTTCCAATCGCAGTCCACAATCCACCTGCTCACATTGATCCAAATCAATAACACCCTTCAGTTTGCGACATTTACGGTCAGCATAGTATTCGAGGCAAAATTGCTCAGGTATCTCTCCTTGTTTCAATGTAAACCAACGCCGACGCCAGCGCTATTGCAAAAAGAAGTGAAGAACATTTGCAAACAATTAACACAATGCCGTTTCATGTTACTTTCGGAAGAGCGATTATGGTGAATAAATAAAAAGTGGATGAAATATTATATATACCTGGTATAATTATGCATGACCATTAGTATTAATAAGAAAATCAATAAACTCTACTAAAGCTAATTGAGAATATACGAACAATGGGCGAGTACATTGTTATTACCTATGATAAACATAGTAAATAATTAATGAATGAACAAAAAGATAAAATGTTTGAATAATCCGAGATGTTGTAAAGTACAAGGACAAAATATTTATTTCTTCAATCCCGAAAATAATAGATTCAATTAAATTTCTTCAATCACGAAAATGATAGCATCAATCACCAACGTCAAAAAAACAATTGATACATAACAAAATTATTGATAAATTAATAATTGTTTTAATTAAATTATATTTTTTCTGTTTAAATTTTTAACCTAAGTTTACGCTGGGATTTAACGCATACAATGGGGAGCCACCGTGGTGCAATGGTTAGCATGCCCGCCTTGCATACACAAGGTCTTGGGTTCGATTCCTGCTTCGACCGAACACCAAAAAGTTTTTCAGCGGTGGATTATCCCACCTCAGTAATGCTGGTGACATTTCTGAGGGTTTCAAAGCTTCTCTAAGTGGTTTCACTGTAATGTGGTACGCCGTTCGGACTCGGCTATAAAAAGGAGGTCCCTTGTCATTGATCTTAACATGGAATCGGGCAGCACTCAGTGATAAGAGAGAAGTTCACCAATGTGGTATCACAATCGACTGAATAGTCTAAGTGAGCCTTATACATCGGGCTGCCACCTAACCTAACCTAACGCATACAAGTGCAATGTATACCCCAAAGCGTCCATTAGTGTATTTATCTACTACTAGATAAAATGACAAAAAAAAATATTTGTCGAAAGCCGACTCTTTTCTTACTAACATTGTCCATATAGCTCTATAACACAAACCAGAAGCATATACAGTAACCATGCTTATAAATTTCCAATTTAACTTTGTGAACCGTACCATTTGAACCGATCTTTTTAGGTGATTATATATCAGATATTCACCTTTATATACTATTTCACGTTCGTAGAAAAAATCTTCATATAGACGATATTTGGTTCATCTTTTTATAGTAGTATCTTGGGATGCCTAATTGAAATCAATCGCTGTGAATAATCCTTAAAAGTGGGGAGGTCCTACTTTTAACCAGCAGCGCCTGTAGTGGAGAATAGTGACGAAACTCAACCAATACCCATTCCTTTTCATTCGTTAATTAAAACAGCTGTTAATATAAATACGAATAAAATAAGGAGTGATGCATAGACAGGATAGAGTTTGGAAATTCGTCTCAAATCATGAGGCATCCTTTCGGGTAACCTACAAACCAAAAAGACGCCATACCAACTTCAATCTGGATTCATCTAGTAGAGATAGTTCGCTTCCTCGAACCGGATACTTAGTGTAAATGTTTTGTCTGTTAATTTCTTCTCTTGTATGTATTTACAGTGACACATATAAGTATTGGCACACCAAACAATTTATTTATTTATTTAAAATTTGTTAATAATAGTGACCTGGATACGTGTCATTGTATTTCATTTGTGTATTTTCATTTTTAATGACGTGTATTTTCCACATTGCAGTGAAACCACTTGAAACACTCAGAAATGTCACCAGCATTACTGAGGTGGGATAATCCAACGTTGAAAAACTTTTTGGTGTTCGGTCGAAGCAGGAATCGAACCCATGACCTTGTATATGCAAGCCGGGCATTCTAATAGAGGTAGATATAACGTTAACGTATAAATGGAATCGAAGTATAGAAAATAATAGGAAAACCCCATAAAATGCATATTGTTTTCCTGCCTAATTTGAAACTGTAGTACTGCAAGTACTTTTTATATAGTAGACCGGCGAGTATTGCAAGTGGGGTATATGAACCATAGTTAAATATAGCTTCCGATGACCATATTAAAGTTCTTAACTATTCTAAAGGCTCTTCCCATACAATACAAACTATTGGATTAGAAACATTATTCGGTAGGAACACTAGTAATTCCCTTAATTGGTTCAAAACTTAATCAGTTTAAGCCATCTTGGACCACACATTGATAAACGTAAAAACAGGAAAAACATAAATGGTAATAAAATTAAAAAAAAAAATGTTAGTAGACAAACGTGAATATAATATTTTTAGCCATCCCAAAGCATATTTCTTCCCTAAACACCGCATGTAGAGATATTGATGATGAATTAATTTTCTTTCGAAAGAGATTCTATTAAATATTAGTATTATGAGAGTCTTTAAACCATACTATTGACCGGCTTCTTGAGAGTCCAGGGTACGGATTTTCACCCTAAGCGCATAGAATTGGGTACGTGAAGCTATTAAAAATTCTCAAATAACCCCAGAATATTGGAACATGTAGGTTCAAAAGTAAAATTTCTTTGAATTTTTCACTCTATTGATCAATATTAACCCTTTCACTACTGATGTCCACTTAGAAGGACATTCGAAAAAGACACCAAATTCTATTTTCCCGCTTAGTTTCGATTTATTTCTCGATGTTATTTTAAAGTAGAGGCTTTCATCTAAATAAGCTATAAATATTGTCCATATTGGTGAGGTCTAAAATACATTTTTATAAACTTCTTTAAAAAGAAACGAAAAATACGAATATTTGAGACAATTTTTGTACTGTATGTTTCTAGTAAATGGACATTTATACAAAAACTATAGCTGATATTTTTACGGTTTCTTTTTTGTATTTTTTCTCACACTTTGAAAGATATTATAGGCCAAATAATGCTTATTTTCGTAAGGCCATTTGGTCACAATTCAAGAATCAAGTTTTCAGAACAAGCTCATATAGCTCTTGAAGTAATTCGAGGTAGGTTTTCAAAATGACAATTTTTGTTCTACATGCTGTTAGTACAAGTAAATAAAGAAGAAAAATAAAAGTTTTTATCATTAGGTTTATTTCGGTAGTGAAAGGGTTAAACCATAACATTGACCGGCTTCTTGAGAGTCCAGGGTACGGATTTTCAACCTAAGCCCATAGAATTTGGTACGTGAAGCTATTATAAATTATCAAGCAACTCCAGAATATTCAAAAAGGTTCAAAAGTAAAATTTCTTTGAATTTGGGAGCCACCGTGGTGCAATGGTTAGCATGCCCGCCTTGTAAGTTCACCAATGTGGTATCACAATGGACTGAATAGTCTAAGTGAGCCTGATACATCGGGCTGCCACATAACCTAACCTAACCTAACCTTGTATACACAGGGACGAGGGTTCGATTCCTGCTTCGACCGAACACCAAAAAGTTTTTCAGCGGTGGATTATCCCACCTCAGTAATGCTGGTGACATTTCTGAGGGTTTTAAAGCTTCTCTAAGTGGTTTCACTGCAATGTGGAACGCCGTTCGGACTCGGCTATAAAAAGGAGGTCCCTTGCCATTGAGCTTAACATTGAATAGGGCAGCACTCAGTGATAACTTCTCTCTTATCACCAATGTGGTATCACAATGGACTGAATAGTCTAAGTGAGCCTGATACATAGGGCTGCCACCTAACCTAACCTAACCTAACCTTTGAATTTGTCACTCTATTGGTCTTTATTAAATATATATTTCATTCTATTGTCTTCTTCCACACATACGGTTATGCTTCCAAACAGGGTGTGTAAGTATTAACACATGTTGGATGCCACCACTAATCGTCACAACGGGAGAAAGTGATAAAAGTAATATGACAAACATTTGTTGATAATGTTATCAATAAAAAAATATTAACAGCAATTTGCTAATTAGTTGGTAATTGCGGGATGCATTGTAAATAATTCATAAGTCTATACTTGCGTTGCCTACAAAGATAGTCCCCATAGGGGAGACCTCATTCGATTGCGATTAATTTTTGTATTAAATCAATGGGGGCCAAATTAGAAAAAAAAAACAAAGGGTGGGACACCAATTTGTAGGTCAACCCAAGCTTGAAGAGGCAGGAGGTGTGAGTAAGCTAACGTTTTCGCTTGTTCTCCCGACACCCATAGCGCTACCAGCTCTCACTTGCCCAAAATTGCATGAAGAAAATGATACCTGCGATCCTTTAAAGTCTCTTTTCTTTTAAATATCTCGTGCGTTATGGTCACACTAGGCTAATATTGGACCAAATGAACTTTTTCCAGGAGCGTTAGGGCAATATCTGAATACCGTTTTGTTTGTTGGTTTAACTATGGCGACGAATGCTTTTTAGTTTCTGTCAAATATTTGTCTAGTGTGACCATACTGTAAGAGAGGATTCCCGCTTTTGGATGGCCTCGTTAGTCAAAACGACTCCGTCACCTGTTTACTTGATCTGAAGTAAAATATGATCACAACTTCCCTGGCTGTTTATAGTAGATATTGTTTGTAGGAACTTTTTTTATATGCAACCCATAGCGGCGGATATTTATGATGTGGGACGGCCGAAAGATACTGATTTTGCCGTATGGATAATAGCTGTATTTACATAATTATATGTACATATATCTAAAGTTAATAAAGTAAATAGCGATCTAGTTGTGAGAAACAATCAATGAATGTATAATTGTTAATGAAGAAAACATATGAGTCACAATATTTTAGTTGTAATAAAATGAGTAAATGGTTTCATTCATTAAATAGCGAATGTTGAATGTTTATAAAACAAAACAAAGAAACAAACTGGAATCAACACATCGTCAATGGTGGGACTGTGATGATTTGATGATTAAATATGCAAACACTCGCTTAAAAACAATTATCATAATATGCAAATAATTGCTATAGCCCATAAATGAATTCGGCCATAGGAGGGGATGCAGCAATGGGGGGAATTGTAACTTGCTGTCGCACAGAGGTCGAATTGTTGGTTGCAATGAGTCAGTTAAGCCCAGTAAATTTCTTTTGAATTTCTCATTTCATTCCTTTGCCGACCCCACCATGCTCCGCTTAGACTATGTACACACCAGTGTTGCCAGTTTTTCACGTTTCGAGGATTATTTAAAGGGTAACATTTCGCTTGGTAACATTATAAAGTGGAACAATTCTCAACTCAATTCGCAACATTTTTGACACAAATTTTGAAAAAAATACAGGAAGCCAAGTTCCTAAATATAACAAAATGCTTCTGTTCAAAGGGCATTTTCAATGTTTTTAAGAACAAAATAAGAAGTCGTATGTAATTTCAAAAGCTGAAAGAATTTTATGTTTTAAATATTCATGATACATCTACAAGTGAAACGATCCAATTATTTACTTCCAACTGCAACTTCAGATGATTTAGAAATTCTGGACTCTTTTGATGAATAATAGTATAAGCATATATTTACTGAATTTTATTTTAATTTTTTCTACTTTATAAACCTAATTTTCACTTATATAAAAATCTAGAACAATTCAGAGGTTTTTTCTTAATAGTTGTAGGGAAGGTTCAAAAATGACTTGGCAACACCGGTACAAACACTAAAACTTTTACTTGTTATTGTCAATTTTTTTTATTTTGTCTTTCCAATCTTAGTTTTATTTAAGATGTCCTCCTCGAAGTCGCGTCTTAAAAAATATGCTTCACACATAAAGCACTACATCTAATAAACCGTACAACAGCAACAAAATTATAATAGCAAAATAAATCTAAGAATTTCCTTCTCCCTTACTTACCGCACGCCATATACGCTTCGTGGGCGGCGATTTGATCAGCCAACCCTCGTAGTAAATTTCTTTGTTCATGTCGATTATTTTCGTATGTTTCCACAATTTTAAATCAATTTTGCCGTCCTTTTTGTTATGGACTTAAGCTTAGAAAAACACAAACACAATAATTAATCCAAACAACGGCGGCCACAACGCGCAATAGATAAAAGAACACAATATAATTTTTTGGTAAATGGTGATATCTCCACCCAAACTTTGTATGGGTCGTCTCGTGTATGTGTATGCGTATTTTCCTACTTTTGGTTTCGTGTCACAGGAAATTCAATCTACTCTTTTTCCTATATCTTCTTGTATATTCTCGAAGATATGCCAATGAAGTCGCGATTGTTATTAGACGCGTCAAAATGGTAATATTGTGCCCACATTCCGAATATTTTATTAATTTTCTTTGAATTAAAATAAAAACGAAACAAGTGTATAGATGATAAAATTATTCTGGACAACACGACAAATAACAAAACAGAGTAGCTCCAACCCGTAGATTGAAAACTACAATAGCACAAAGTACAGAGATGGTTTTTATTCTGTTCGATCTAACCAAGCCAACAAATCAGTGCCAACATGTGCTTTTTAAATGCTGATAGTGTTATCATTCCATACTTTTCAAAATACGATTTCATCACCATCATGGCATTTTAATGCGCCGTCCAGATTATAAGACAATTCCTAAATAATGGCGTTTTCTTTTCTTGTATAAAATGCGCACTTTTTTTGCATTTTGCCCGGAAAATGTACTTTTTAGGTTCTTTTCTAAAAAAAAACATTCAAAAGTGCGAAAAGGCTTCGAATTCTTTTGTTAAAATAGCGCCACGCATAGAGGCAAAGTGCGGGCATTTTCAGCACCGCCGACAAACGAGAGTGCTGCGATTGCCCTGTTTCCCTTTTTGAATTCTTTTCTGCCCGCTGAAACGACAGCATTTTTTAGGTTGCTGGCAAAATTTTAAAAATGCGCATTCTGTACAAACAAAATGAGGACAAAGCACTTTTTTCGGAAAAGAAAACACCTCTAGATGTATATTAAATAAAAATACACATCGAATTTTTTTTATGCCTTCAGGCCGGTACTATGTTCATTCTTGCGAAAAATTTTTATGGAAACCATTATTTCGCACATAGAAAGCGGCGTTTTTTTAGGTAGCTTGGAGCGCTATTTTACAGGGAGCGATATTAGATTAAGTTGGTGGTTGTTGCTTGTTTTTACAAAATAACATTTTATTTTTCCTTGGGCAATTGATCTGCTATTCCTTTGATCCTTTGTATAGTTTCGGAACAAAAATATGGTCCGTGTTTGATTTATAAACCCGCACAAATAGTTTTTAATAAATAAATTATTTCTTAATTCACATTGCAAATGGCGCCGTGCTATAAACGTCAGTTTTTCAACACGAAAAAACAAAGTATCACAAATGGAAAAAATTTCGCAAATTTTTCGCATTTTTTGGTTTTGTATGGAGTTTCAACGCGAAAACCGAACAGAGTACCGGCCTTTCGGACTTAAAGGCGGGTATTAAGTTCGAGTTTAGCTGCTAAAATCGCTAAAGTGAAAACTAAATCAGTCAAAACAGGCATAAAATTATACATATTTGTTGCAAATTTTATTATAACTTGATGGGGAATACCCCAAAGTAAATTTTCACAAAGTTTGTATTCCTTAAGGTGGATTAATTAAGAAAAGTAATCGTGAAAAAATGGCGATTTTAGCGGATATACTCGAACTTAATACTCACCTTAACGTATAATGTTGCCAATCGACACGAGCACTGTCGTCCGGATAAACTTATAATCTGTACGGCGCATAACTATTTTAATATTAAGGTGGGTATTAAGTTCGAGTTTAGCCGCTAAAATCGTTATTTTTCACGATTACTTTCTTTACTAATCCATTTTAAAGAATAAAAACTTTATAAAAAGTTACTTGGGGCTATTTCCTATCAAGTTATATTAATATTAGCATCAAAAACTTTAATTTTATACTTTGTTTGCTGATTTATTTTTGATTTTAGAGGCTAAACTCGAACTTAATAAAACCGAATATTTATTTTTTTATTTTATTTATTTATTTGCCCAATTTTGTAATTTAAAGCCGTAATGCGCTTTACAGACTATCAGTTATTCCGGACGACAGTGCTCGTGTCGAACATATCCCATATATTGTGCACATTATAAGTTAAGTCCGAAGGCATAATCGATACTGCTGCATGTTTATGGGATCGATAACACATTTACCGATTATTTAGTCATCGCCGACAAGTCGTATCGATCCGACACACTGTAAGATTCTTTACAAACACCGACATTCCGTCCGGAATAACTGATAGTCTGTAAAGCGCATAAGGTCGATGCAAGATAAATTACAATAGAACTACTCGAAAAAAATATTAAACAAATATTCCATGAAAAATATAATGACTTAATATTAAAAGGTAAATAATAAAAATACATATTGACAAAAAAATACAATAGATTTTTTTTGACTTAAAATTAAAAGCTAAATAGGTAAATAATAAAAATATTGACCAAAAAATACAATCGATTTTTTAAAATAATAATTGAAATTAAATAATTTTTAAAGCAGGCAAAAATGTTTCATTATATAACAATCAGTGTCAGCAGGTAAAAGATACTACTGGATGATTGACAAAAGAAAGATAAGTATGCAGAAAAGGAAAAAAAAACATAATTTTATGACTGACAATAATTCATTTAAAAATCAAAATGTTGAAGAAGTTTTTTCCGATATGTATAGCAGGAAACCACGAAAGTTCACCATAAATAGGGTCTCAAACCCTATGCGAAATAATATGCCTGCCTATTTTTTCATGCGAAAAATCCAGGGTCGTATAAATATTTGTTGGAAAGTGCCCAAAACAAAGATTTCGCATTTATTCCGCGCTAACTTTTTATATGGAGTACAACAGTTTTTGGTGCGAAAACGTGTAGTACGAGGCTTTAACGTAAAAAAAGAATGCCTAGTGTGAACGTTTTAGTTTCAGAACACACCTAAAGGTACCGACATTCGTTGTGATTGTGTTTATAGATTTCGCAACACCGTTTACTACATTGATTGTAAAGGGTGATTTGTTAAGAGCTTGATAACTTTTTTTAAAAAAAAAACGCATAAAATTTGCAAAATCTCATCGGTTCTTTATTTGAAACGTTAGATTGGTCCATGACATTTACTTTTTGAAGATAATTTCATTTAAATGTTGACCGCGGCTGCGTCTTAGGTGGTCCATTCGGAAAGTCCAATTTTGGGCAACTTTTTCGAGCATTTCGGCCGGAATAGCCCGAATTTCTTCGGAAATGTTGTCTTCCAAAGCTGGAATAGTTGCTGGCTTATTTCTGTAGACTTTAGACTTGACGTAGCCCCACAAAAAATAGTCTAAAGGCGTCAAATCGCATGATCTTGGTGGCCAACTTACCGGTCCATTTCTTGAGATGAATTGTTCTCCGAAGTTTTCCCTCAAAATGGCCATAGAATCGCGAGCTGTGTGGCATGTAGCGCCATCTTGTTGAAACCACATGTCAACCAAGTTCAGTTCTTCCATTTTTGGCAACAAAAAGTTTGTTAGCATCGAACGATAGCGATCGCCATTCACCGTAACGTTGCGTCCAACAGCATCTTTGAAAAAATACGGTCCAATGATTCCACCAGCGTACAAACCACACCAAACAGTGCATTTTTCGGGATGCATGGGCAGTTCTTGAACGGCTTCTGGTTGCTCTTCACTCCAAATGCGGCAATTTTGCTTATTTACGTAGCCATTCAACCAGAAATGAGCCTCATCGCTGAACAAAATTTGTCGATAAAAAAGCGGATTTTCTGCCAACTTTTCTAGGGCCCATTCACTGAAAATTCGACGTTGTGGCAGATCGTTCGGCTATTCATGATGAAATGTCAAAGCATACTGAGCATCTTTCTCTTTGACACCATGTCTGAAATCCCACGTGATCTGTCAAATACTAATGCATGAAAATCCTAACCTCAAAAGAATCACCCTTTACTTCCTTGAAACCGGTTCCCTAGAATAGTTCCGCTCTAGGATCTCATAAATTTTCATTTGGCTGCACTGTATTAAACGGCGTTGACAATGTCGCTTTGACTTAGTACGGCGTCAATTTTTACAATGCCGGTCCCGATATATGTCCTGAGGGAATATGATCGTCTAAGGGAGGGGGTTGTGCTTCTTTACTTCTTCTTCTTCTTCGGCATCGCTGTCGCATAAAATTTTTTCATTTGGTCGCACGGTTGGTTTCTGCTAAAAGGGGCTTTAAAGTTTAAAGTAATTGAAATTATAAAATACAAATACTATATAAAAAGCCCTTACAATCATAAAAATTATATAAGTAGAATTGTGATCAAATACACGATTCATTTTGGCATAGTGTAGTCGATTTCCTCCTATATCCAATAATCTAGTATACAAAACGCGTGAGCATGGCGACACAAGTATCAAACAAATCTGGAACAGGATGGCCACGACGCGGCAGTCAAGGACAAGTGGATAGTGCTAATAATGGAACACAGAAATTCAGCCCCAATCAATCGTTAACAATAAATAGAACTATTAATTTGTAAGTATATATTAAGAAACCATACATCTACGAAATAAAGGTGAACCCACTAAATAATTAGTAGTGGGTTTGCATGAGTGGGTGGGTGTTGCCATATTTTCACTTTTGGCAAATACCCAAAGAAATGCAAAATGATATAAAAAAGAACTTAAATGCCGGGTACTACGTTCCCATTTCATAGGTGAAACTCAAAAAGTTCACGTTTGCCTTACTTTACTATGTTATTTTAACAAAAGCTAATGCTTTGGACCATTTCCTCCAAGATATGTTAGCTTTTGCAAAGAATCTTTATTCTTATTTAAGGTGGGTATTAAGTTCGAGTTTAGCCGCTAAAATCGCTAAAGTGAAAACTAAATCAGTAAGAAAAATGCATGAAATTATACATATCTGTTGCAAATTTTATTATAACTTGATGGGGAAAAGCCCAAAGCAAATTTTCACAAAGTTTGTATTCCTTAAAATGGATTATTAAAGAAAAGTAATCGTGAAAAAATTACGTTTTCAGCGGCTAAACTCGAACTTAATACCCACCTTTACGCTTGAAATTTTTACGTCAGATGGTCACTGACAAAGAGAAAATACTATATATTTTTTTCTTCGATAAATTTGTAAGCCCAAGCCAAGCGGCTGAAAATGTGATGAGCGTTTATTGCCCTTATTTGTAACAGTCAACCATGTTTCGTCGATTCCGTTCCGGTAATTTCGATGTCGACGAAGCACCAGGCACTGTCCAAAATGTCGGAGTCCGGCTATCATGTAAGCGCTGCCTCTATTGCGCAAGAGCTAAGGACTGCACATAAACGTATTGGAACCATTTGGACAGCTTAAGGATTATAAAAAAATTATCGTACCCTTTGCATGTAACCTGTAAAATGTTCGTAGTCTTCGGTGCTGCTTTCTGGCGTAACAATCACTTATTTGTGATTGTTTATAATTTACTTGTTTATCTGGGTGACATACATTTTATAGGGAGAGGAGGTTAAATAATGAAACATAAATAAAACATTTACAATTCCGATATTTTTGTAGATATCCCTTAACCAACTACACATTCGGCACAAAGGAACCACTTTTTGAAAAGGACCCCTCCGTTCCTTCACGTTTCCAGCGTATGCGTGAAGAATTTGATCGTATTGGTATGAGACGATCAGTTGAAGGAGTTCTTTTAGTGCACGAACACGGTTTACCACATGTACTACTTTTACAGTTAGGAACAACATTCTTCAAACTGCCCGGTGGAGAACTTAATGCAGGAGAAGATGAAGTGGAAGGACTCAAACGCCTGCTAACTGAGGTAAGGCATTAACTCATACTACTAGTTCCTACAAGTATAGATCGAATTGTCAATAGTCAAGTGTGAAAATATGAGTCTATCATAAAATGATATGTAAATGATGAAGAATACCATTGTAATGCCGACTATTGTTATTTTTAAACTAGTTTTATAAACAATTCCTGCTGAAAAATATTGTGTTAATTCAATAATGATACAACATATAATTGATAAATATGCTTGTATTGTTTGCTGTATTTACATCAAATATATCAAAAAAATTGTGTATGCTGTGCAATTTCGTTTTAGTTACATATATTTTGGCATTATTGATTGAATGAATTCATGTTAATTGTTGAATCAATCCACAGTTTTATATATACAAGTGAAACAGAATTTAATGATAATTTCAATACCTAGAAATTTGAAGTGTATATCTAACAATAATGTTTTTATTTGAAAGATTGCATTGTTATTGTATATTCGCATTGTAATTTATTTAGACTTTAGGACGTCAAGATGGTGTTAAGCAAGAATGGATTGTCGAAGATACGATTGGAAATTGGTGGCGACCGAATTTTGAACCTCCGCAGTATCCTTACATACCACCGCACATTACAAAGCCCAAGGAACATAAACGTTTGTTTTTAGTACAACTTCACGAAAAGGGTAAAGTTTTTACATATTGTATTTTATATATTTATATATTTTATATGTATATGTTAATGTTCTAGTACATAAGCAGATTTAGCTATATTATTGTCTTTGTTAGGCTACGCAATTATTAATAATACCACTAGCAAGCTTATGTTTTTGTACATGAGCAACTCAGGGCATTACCAGTATTTCTAATGTCAGTCTTCCGCAGAAATAAATAGTTTGATCCCTTAAATCCATTCTATATTTGGTTTTCTGATAAAGTAATAAAAATCGATGAATTGTTTTATAAAAATATTTAAATGAAACATAACTTAATTTGTGGATGCTAACAAGCAATGTAACTCAAATTTCCAAACCAAAACTACAAATGACAGAACATTTTGTCGTTGTCCGGGAATTCTTATTACGGTAAATAGATACATATTTGTTTAAAATGTTTCGTAGAGCATAGAATTAAGAATACTTGAAATGATCAGCTTCAATGGTCCACCCATTCGAAAAATGCCAACTTATCACCGTTAAGTGGCAAAAGGATGTAATGGGCAAGAGCGATGTTTCGTTTGAATAGGCTCAGGTTATGATATAAAGTTGAAAATGTCTATAACGAAATCCTAGAGAAGGTATTTTTAGTTTGTTATAAACGTAGTATTTGTACTACGAAAATTATTTAAATTAAATACCCCAATGCGTTCCAGTGTTATAAATAAGAAATTTGTTCTCTTCTATTTGTCTTTGTTTTTTTATTTGCTTGCTTTAGTAGTGGATGAAAGAATAAATGATCTAAGATTTCGCCAAATTGCTGTGGCTATTTTTAAACAGCTGATGCCAGTTTTACACTTTTTTTTACATGTTCCTGGTAGAAGAGTTTTGTGTTGTAAGCCCTTCACGTCTTGGTTATCCAGCACTAAAAGAAAGCAATTGTAATGTTTAACAAATACATGTGATAGTTTATCTCGTTCAGGAAAGCAACTTACAAAAATCTTTCTAAACGTCGACTATTAAAGAGCTTTTAGCTATTTTCTCCAAATGTTTTCGTTAGGACATAACTATTGCAAAGACAAAACAACGTTTCTAAATCGGACATTAAACTTTATTTAGACTATTTTTCAGATTTTAATTTTCTTATACCACACAATTACATAAAAAGAAAATTCATGTCGAAACATCATAAATTGTGTTTTTCAATTAAAAAATGTTTATAACCATGATTGTTGGAAGAAAAATTGCTATGTACTTATTTTTTCAGACAACCAGTTTTATTCCTGTTGCTGTTAAAACCGTTCAAATTCTTTTTTATCTTTTTTACTCTGTGTAAATACATATTTGAATATTGTGAATATGTCTCTTAATAACTTTGTGAAGGCATATGTATTTTCTCTTAAACACGTATTTTTTCGAATTGTAATAATTTTGTTCAAGAATTTGAATTGGTGCTTCTCTATGTTCTATTATTTGATAATTAATAATTAACACTCTTACAAGATAACATTGTAATTGTACATCTTTGATGATTTTTCATTTAATATGAAATGTCCTGTAATGTAGCCTTTATTGTACCGGCTACATAGTTTTAGGAGTAAGGTAGACACTTACAATATATTTACTTTTTTAATAACTGCCTGGAAATGTATTTTTCTGCAAAATAATGACGCTCCGAAAGATTTGTTATACATATATACATTAAAATGATTGTTTTGTACCTCCAACTATCAAAGTCATCTCATACTATTATTTTGAAAACGTTAAAGTTCTCAAAATTAAAGGTCTATAGTTATTATTATTCTAACATGTATTATTTATTTCATATTCCCATAATCGTACGTTATTTTTAGCATTAAATTTTATCGGTTGATCATTACGGGGCATTATCAACATTTTGTGTTCGTAACCACTTTGGAACTTTGGCGTTATTTTACTAATCCGATAGTAGTATAATAATTAATAAAAGATCAAGCCACATCACATTTGTACAACAAAAATCAATAAAATATCACTACTTCTGTTATTACTGTTAAGCGATTTTTATGAAATAGAGTGCGTCCTGATGTAAATATTTCACTAGACAATCGTACAAGTGATGAACGTAATAATTTACGTAAGCAAATCGAATGTTTTCGTCATAAACAGACTTCTACTGTGCAACCAAAGACCACTTTGAATCCTAAACTATTTTCAATATTTACAAGGCTTTTCACCATATTTAAAATTGATTTTCATTTTGCCAAAATGGTCTTTCAAATATTATTAAGTCCATTGTGATACCATACCATTGTGAGTGGCGTGTCCGATTACGTATGATAATACTAAAAAAATCTTTCAAACACAAAGAAATGTCACCTGCATTGCTGGCATAAGATAAATCACCGCAGAATAGTTGTTTGGGATTTTCTATGTCTCATGGCATTGCATGTTTTTAAAGCCCGTTTTTATTTTATTTTATTTAATTTTTATTTTCATCATGTAATTTGAAGCCAATTTATATAAATTACAACGGACTACGTAGTTGAATTTGAGTACAATTCAAGTTATGACTATGTGAGAACATATGTGCGTATATACACACAAAAAAATATTTTTCTGATTCAATCACGAAATTAATTGATCCAATTAATTTTTTAATTGAAATGTCTTCAATCACGAAAATGATAGTATCAATCACAGTTTTAATTGGGCATAGAAAAACTCCTTGATTAAAAAATTAATTGATGTCATTAGCAATTTCCAATTAATTTTTTAATTGATTCAATTAAAAATTTAATTGATTTTGAGTGCAAACCCCAATTAATTTTTTATTTAAAAAGGTAACTATTTTCAACTACTTTCTGAATTGGCTTAGAGTTTTTATTTTGATTAAGAAATGTTCATCACTTTTTTTTAACTGACTTAGTCTTCTGAATTTGATTAAAAAGTTAATTCTATCAATTAATTTTTTAATTAAAAATTTTAAAATTTTCAATCATTGACTTAATTAACCTAATGTTTCTATCTTGATTAAAAAGTTAATTGTATCAATTAATTTATTAATTGAAAAACCATTCAACTTCAATTAACTTTTTAATTGGAAATATTCTGGTGATATTTTTTTCTGTGTAATAAGTATAAATATGTATATAAGTATATATAAAAATATGTTGGCAAAATATTTTGGACAAAATACTTATGCGTACATTTTGTGAAATAAATCTTTAAGGTTTAAAAAGAAATTTTCACAATTCATTGTGATTTTCAATTAAAAAATCGGTATAGGGAAATGGGAACATTATACTAATCCGTATAATCAACACTTTACAAGAAATACTCCTGCTTGAAACAAAGGGAATATGTTAAAATAGGATAGCCAAAAAGAAAAAAATATTGTTTTCTTCAATTACGAAATTAATTGACCTAATCAATTTTTTATTGAAATATCTTCAATCTTATAGCGTTTTCGTTTTATAGAAACGCAAAGTTCACGTTCACCTGACATCGAACAATTTCAATGCATGCTTGTAATCATGACGTATATTTCTATTGACTATGTTCAGATAATCCATATATAATTGTACTTTACCTAATTATGTTTTTGATTTCAACTTTCACTTGTAATCTCCTTTGTAAGAGAGTTGGAGGTGAACTTGTCCGATCCGTTTTTGATTTTATATTATTTATAACCTATTAAATGTTTCACCATAACAATACAATGGATCTTTGTATACTATATAATAATATACCTTAAACATTTGAAGAATTTAAGAGGTACACATTCACAGGGAACGTCATTGTTTTGCAAAATATATTTATTAGTAACATGAATTAATAATAATGTATATTGTTTTTGTATTATCCATTTTTCCTCATTTCTCTCTCCCCTAATTAATTCTTTTATATTTTTCCTTAAAAAATTTATCTTTTTTATTCCGTAAGAATGATTAAGAAGTTTTGTACATATATAAATTTTGCATATTTATTTTAAAATACTTCATAAGACCAACCCAACAAAAGAAAATATATATTAAAAAAATACTACTAAAAAAATTATGAGAATTTTGGATAAATAATGTGCCAGAATTTTTACTATATGTATGAGATTAGTTTTGTAATAATTAACATTAAGATTTTATTTTTACGTTTAAGGGAAAATGCAATAAGTTTTATTAATAATAATTTTAAATATTATTATTTTTCTAAATTTTTCTTATTCTATAGCTTTGTTTGCTGTACCTAAAAATTACAAATTGGTAGCTGCTCCCCTGTTTGAGTTATATGATAATTCTCAAGGATATGGGCCGATAATTTCTTCATTGCCGCAGGCTTTATGCAGGTAATTAGTCAAAACCTACTTCATGAAAGACGCAAATCAACATTTAATACTTTAACCCCCATTTTAATAAACCTAAGTTAGAATTTGGTTAGCCAACAACATTTTAAAATGCATCCTGTCTGTCATCTTGCAGAAAATTTTTTTCAGTTGAAAAGTTAACTGTAGGGATGAATAAAAAATGATTGACCTAGCATTTTTAGTGAGTTTTTTATGGCAAACTATTAATTCCATATTATGATATAGCTTTTTATCAAGTATTTATGTGAAATTACAATTTTATTTTACGTGCCTTATCCCATATTTAGAGAAGCTTGAAATGTTTCCTGCATGCTCGCTTTGCATACACAAGGCCGTGGGTTCAAACCCAGTTTCGACCAAACACCAAAAAGTTTGTCAACGGTGGATTATCCCTCTCAGTAATGCTATAAAAAGGAGATCCCTTCTCATTAAGCTTAACATAGAATCGAGAAGCACTCAGTGATAAGAGAGAAGTTCTCCACTGAACTGAATAGTCTAAGTGAGCATGATATCTCGTGCTGACACTATAACTAACCTAACTTATGGCCTTGCTGATCATCCCTAACCTCTCTTTCAGTAGTCTCTGTTTCGGATCTCGTTCGGGTTCCCCCATTGTGTTCGATCTTCCTACTGCCACGCTGTTCCTTAATCATATATTATGGGACGGCGTCCTTCCTTCCTTTTTAATTCAGCCCGAGTGGGTCATACCTCTTGGTAAGTCCTGGTATCCAAATAATACTAACACGCAGCGTTCAGAGTAGAGCTCGACCGAAGCGGGTTTTTTGGCCGAAGCCGATGTTCGACAAAAAAGCAATAATCGGCCGAAGCCGATTATTTTCCTCAAATTTATAATTGAAGAAATTTGGTGTGTTATAGTTCAATATTAGAGTATTTTTTCAACAAATGCATAAATACAACAATAAAAAGTAATTCAGTCCAGTAGCTTGATATTATAATGACAATCCCTGTGAACATTTTCAATCATCCAAAATGAGTGTTTATGAAAACGAGTGTTAACTCATTCTTTTGAGAGATTAAAAAATGTTTACTCGCAGGGAAGATTCGAATTTTAGTCATATATTAGTCTAAGCAATGATTGTTTCTAACTGTTTAATTTAAATCATGAGAAAGACTCGATTATTACCCTTTTATTCCTCTATTCTAATAATGTTAATATTGAAACAATTTACTGGGTAATATAAAACTCGTAACTCTTAAATTACGCATGTGGGGAGAGTCATTTATAACTCCTTTCCTGTTCGTTTTCATTAGAGGACGAAACTATGAGTCAATGAAAAGAATTATTTTGAGACACAACTACTTTAGACTGGGGACGCATAAATGACTCACAGATTCGCTCTTCCGCAACCGTTTGAACATACAAATGATTCAAAGAAAACTCATTCGTAATCGAAAATGTTTGCAGGGAAAAAGGTCATAGTCGAATGAATCCTATAATTCTTATATTTAAATTATGCATACATATATTGCTTACTTTTATTCAAATATTTGAATTGTAATTTAATGAAATTTAAATAAAGAATACTACTCTACTACTATATTATATGACAAAAAGGGATTTTTATAATTTTTTTACGTTTTATTTGTACTGGGTGTTTTGACTGAGACAAATTCAACACTTGGACAATTCAATATCAAATAAATTATTCAAAAAGCTTCGGCTTTGGTTATCCGGCCTATTTTGGCCGAAGCCGATGCTTCGGTCGAGCTCTAGATTAAAGTAACTGTTGATCGACCTGAACCGTCCTGCGGCCCGGTATACAGAGCAGAATCTCTGTGTTTGCGTCTTCCCTATGTCATCCTCCCCATCCTCGATCTATCTGCGAACAAATTGTTAACATTTGGAACATGTTGTTCTCTTGTCCCATAGTTGTCTACTTCTAGGACTACACCCGGCGAAAATGCTCCGAATAAGGCGAATAAGACCACCGTTTTCTTGGATTCACAACACATGGAGAAAAGTGAAACGGTCACAGTGTTGCAACAGGTCGATTAACAAGTCTCAGTCCGTTGTAAATTCTTTATATATGGATTTAATTTTAATATAGCCAATTGTTTAGTAGCCCGATTCGAAACTCTTCAATTCAGAGAGCGCTCTTTTCTTTTTGCATTTCTCGTTAATGGAACTCGCTTCCAATTAATTAGGGATTTAACAGGTTGGCTGATAAGTCCCCGGTCTGACACATATATGGCCTCGCTAGTATTAAATGGATGTTATTTTTTTTTTGTACCAACCTTCAAATGATTCGTGTCAAAATTTGACGTCTGTAAGTCAATTAGTTTGTGAGATAGAGCGTCTTTTGTGAAGCAACTTTTGTTATTGTGAAAAAATGGAAAAAAGGAATGTCGTGTTTTGATAAAATACTGTTTTCTGAAGGGAAAAATACGGTGGAAGCAAAAACTTGGCTTGATAATGAGTTTCCGGACTCTGCCCCAGGGAAATCATCAATAATTGATTGGTATGCAAAATTAAAGCGTGGTGAAATGAGCACGGAGGACGGTGAACGCAGTGGACGCCCGAAAGAGGTGGTTACCGAAGAAAACATCAAAAAAATCCACAAAATGATTTTGAATGACCGTAAAATGAAGTTGATCGAGATAGCAGAGGCCTTAAAGATATCAAAGGAACGTGTTGGACATATCATTCATCAATATTTGGATATGCGGAAGCTCTGTTCAAAATGGGTGCCGCGCGAGTTCACATTTGACCAAAAACAACAACGTGTTGATGATTCTGAGCGGTGTTTGCAGCTGTTAATTCGTAATACACCCGAGTTTTTCCGTCGATATGCGACAATGGATGAAACATGGCTCCATCACTACACTCCTGAGTCCAATCGACAGTCGGCTGAGTGGACAGCGACCGGTGAACCGTCTCCGAAGCGTGGAAAGACTTAAAAGTCCGCTGGCAAAGTAATGGTCTCTGTTTTTTGGGATGCGCATGGAATAATTTTTATCGATTACCTTGAGGTAACAACAGTGACTATTATATGGCGTTATTGGAACGTTTGAAGGTCGAAATCGCGGCAAAACCCCATATGAAGAAGAAAAAAGTGTTGTTCCACCAAGACAACGCACCGAACCACAAGTCATTGAGAACGATGGCAAAATTTCATGAATTGGGCTTCGAATTGCTTCCCCACCAACCGTATTCTCCAGATCTGGCCCCAGCGACTTTTTCTTGTTCTCAGACCTCAAAAAGATGCACGCAGGGAAAAAATTGGCTGCAATGAAGAGGTGATCGCCGAAACTGAGGCCTATTTTGAGACAAAACCGAAGGAGTACTACCAAAATGGTATCAAATAGTTGGAAGGTCGTTATAATCGTTGTGTCGCTCTTGAACGGAACTATGTTGAATAATTGAAAAGAATTTTTACAAAAAAATGTGTTTTTGTTTTTGTTAGACCGGGGACTTATCAGCCAACCTGCTATAATATTTTGATGCCTCACTCCATTTTAGTGGCCATGTGTTGTTTAGGACAAATACTTTTACAGATGGGACGGTTAGAATTTCTGTTTGTGCATAGCTAGGTGAAATGCCTCAAGTTAAAGTGTTGGAAAAGGAATTTATTATTGTAGAATAAGTACTAATCGTAGGTCAATTTTCCATCTTTTAGAAAATTCACAAATTTTGAAAAAGACGAAAATTCAAATTTTTGATACTGCTTACAATTTATTTTTTTTTTGTTTTGTTTGTATCTATGTTTTTTACTTCATAGTTTTTGTATTTATATATTATATTATTATAAATTTTTGGCATTGATTTGAAACTAAACAAATATTGCATTTGCAGATTTAATTTCATATATATGTGAGTAGAGGCTACCACTACCGCGCCCGTCTGTATACAGCATAGCTCCTATCAGCCAAATAGAGCTCTGGAACACCATCAGCCAGAAAGTGTGGAAAACTATGATGATTATATGGACTCGAATTTGTTGCATCAACACACAGCAAATGTCCATAATTTTTGAACATTTCAAATTTATTATTATTATATAAATCACACATACACAACAACAACTAAACTTATTTAATTATAAAAATTCCAAATTAGATTTTATAACAAAAGTAAAACAAAAAATAAAGCGACTAGATAACAATTACTTTTCTATAAAAAAAAATAATTATATAATGGAAGATACATCTACAAAAAAAGACTAAAATATTGAATTTTTTTTTGTATTATTCCTTAAAGCAAAAATGTAAAGGAAACTAATGTTATACAATGTATACATACATCTGTCTTACCTTTTCAAATTTTCTATACAATATGATGTTATTGTTCCCTACCATTTAACCCTTGGTAAAATAGGCATTACCAAATGTACAATTCAATCTAAATAATAATATAAATAAAGAAACCCAAAAGGCTTGGGATCTATATTACCTGCAACAATTTTTGCCAACAAAATAAACAAATTGTAGTTTTAATTTCTTTTAATAGCATGTATTTTTATTTAGTAAACATTAAATTTGTTTTGAAGACTTAAAATTAGATATTATTATTATTTTTGTAGATCAATGGATACACATGAGTGATGCAGAGGGGTTTAGAGAAGGCGTTGCCTTATTGTATGATATATATCGTATTAATGTTTTATTTTCTTTTGTGTTTTTCTTTTTATTGATTTATGTAATGGTAAATATTTGTATTATCTATTAATGAGTTAGATTCGATTCATTTAAGAATATAATCGGCATATAACTTTTCATATGTTTGACCACTGAAAATGGAAGAAATAAATATGGATTTAGGATAAGTTGTTGGATAAAGCGGATCCATGCTAACCGTACACTCAAGAAAATTGTCTACATACATGTTACTTTAGTACAGTAATCTCTTCATTAATTTCTTTGAATTTGTGCTTATTTTTCCATGTGTAGTTTGTCGCTGAAATAATTCATTTACAATAACTAAGTGATTTGTTCTATGTGTATGTATAATGTGTGGTATTTTTATATTTGTGTAGATATTTGGATGGTTGGTGAGGTTTTTTGTTAATGTTACTGTTTTTTATATGTTTATATACAGTTACGCTCAATATATTAAAGGTGCATCGTACAGAAAGCAAATTCTATTTAATATTGAAAAGCAGCATATTCGAAGCAGAAACAAACAAAAATTAGAAATTGAAAAATATTTGCAAAGCATTGGAGTATTTTTTTTCCTAAGAGTAATAAATAATGCCCATGTCGCATATCCACTACCAGGTGAATGTGAATTAATTCTTGATTTTTTTACTCTCTATATTCACCGTGAAATGAATTCACTTGCATAAGTCGTGGTGAAGTTGAACTATGTCCGTTTGAAAAAGTTCTCACTTAAAAAATGGAAAGGTTTTATTTAAAATACATGAGATTTATTAAAAAAATGTTATTTTATTTAATTAAAATAACGATTTCAAGAAAGTCATTTGATTGTCCGTATTTGATTTCCATTGGTATGTCCGCTAGAGCTCGACCGAAGCGGGTTTTTTTGGCCGAAGCCGATATTCGGCAAAAAGCAATAATCGGCCGAAGCCGATTATTTTCCTCAAATTTGTAATTAAAGAAATTTGGTGTTTTTTGGTTCAATATTAGAATATTTTTTAACAAATGCATAAATACAACAATAAAAGGTAATTCATTTGACATTATAGTGACAAAACAAGATTTTTTTATAATTCTTTAACGTATTATTTGTACTGGGTGACTGAGATAAATTCAACACTTGGACAATTCAATATTAAATAAATTATTCAAAAAGTTTCGGCTTCGGTTAATCAGCCTCTTGATGCCGAAGACCAATTCGTGGCCGATTATCGATTTTTGGCCGAATGCCGGAGCCGATGCTTCGGTCGAGCTCTAATGTCCGCCTTGTGCAATGGTTAGAATGCCCGCCTTCCATACAAAGTATTTTAAGTTCAACCTAGTTTCGGTCAAACACCGAAAGGAAAAGTCATTTTCAATCAAACAAAACGAACTTAGTACCCTTCTTTAAGTCTTTTCTATCAAAACTAAATTTAAAGTGCAAAAAAATATACGACAAAAAGTATATTTTATCAATTTTTGTCTTCAGATATTTGGACTTTTAATTTGAAATATCGTTGCGAAAACAGAACATAATACCCGCCAAACGGAAATACTAAATGCATACTAATTTAGAAGTTAAAAAAGTACTGGATAAAAAAACCGAAATATTCAAACTGTAAACACATTGGGTTATGTGAGTGTTGGAGAATATTTTATTGGAACAAATAAGTGTAGCATATCTTTAGGAGATTGAATATTTCCTCATTTCCGATTGTTGAAAACCCAGGGTATTGATTGTGTAACATTTTGTATTAAAAAAATTGATTTAAAAAAAGTGAAGTGAAATGGTTTTTATATTTTTTACAAAAATTGACGTATTATGAGGTGAGCAAAACTTTCCTAGCTTCGCGTTTCAGTGGGTGAAAATCAAAAATTTACTTTTCTTTACTATGTTATTTAATTGAAAAAAAACTTATTTATTTGATACTTTACATGGTTATTTTTAATTTATGTTAGGGTTTGCATAGAAAACTCATATTTTTATTGCTATTTTGCATTTGCAATTTTGCTTCCCAGTAGTGAAACACTAGTAAAATTTTTGACACCGATTGAAAATATTTGTTCTTTATTTAGTTTAGAAAAAAATTACAGAATTGATGCTTTGCATTAATCCATTCAAATTAAATTGATATTTGGGTATAACTGTTCCTTTATTACTCTTTGCATCTCCAGTAAACATTTAATTTGCCTGCCAATAATGCAGAACTGTCTAATGCTAAACTATGTAGAAAACATTGCTTAAACGCTCTAACAATTTGGATAAATTAAGCATTTTTAAAACATTTGATAACTTTATAACAAATCACAATGGACTGAATAGTCTAAGTGAGCCTGAAACTTAATCGGGCTGCCACTTTAACCTTTTATAACAAAGCGATCTATTATTTCCTATTTATGTAGGTATGTGCAAGATACTTAAAAGTGAATTAGAATAAAAGCGAAGCCTTTTTTATTAGCGTAATACAACTTAAAATGTTTATATAACACAAACTTAACATGACAAATTTAAACATAAAAATAGGAACTAATGTAGGAAATTCTATTATAGTTGTCGTTGTTCCCTTTCACGTACGTACTATGAATATTTTACGGAAAGTAAGAAATATTTTCGGTATTAGGCCGGTGCTATGATCAATTGAAAATCAGTATGTATTTCCGTGAGTTTTGTATAATAAGTATCTTTAAAGCAGAAATTCTATTTAATTCACCCATATGTATTCTAGATTTAATTCATAGTTTTATTACTAATGAACTGACTAAAATAGACTGATTTTCAATGCGAAGACCGAAAATATTATCAGCCTTTAAGTGCCGCTAATTTACCAGATAAAGTCGTGTTCTAGACCATCCGTTGTTTTTTTTTTTTGCGTCCATGAAGAAGGAAAAATTGGTAAACTTTGTAAACATGTCAATCTAGGTAAAATTTACACATTTTAGAAAATTATCACCTATTCTGTAAGACATTCGCAATTTAGTAAAATTGTGTACTTCGGTTGGTTATAACTTTTGTTCTTATTTTGATTCCATGATCATTTTCTAACATTGGGGAAAAATTCAACTATAATCAAATAATTTTGATGTACTATAAAAAGTTAAACTGGTTGTTGAAAAAATTAAAAATGTGTTGAAGATTTTAAAACCGAACTCTTTAGTAAACGCTAGCGTATAGAGGTGGAAAAGGCTGTGCAGTGATCATATGCAGGGATATTCAAACTGTAAATAACATGAAATGTTACGAGGCATTGATGAATATATCATTGTGTATATCATATTTTTAGGAGAGTGCATAACAATAGCCATGTTTCGATTACATTCGTAGTTGTTTTGGTAAGTTGTAAGTCTTAAAAAAACAATATCAGGGTATTAGATTCTTGGTTAAAATTAAATTTTGTAACTGTATCGTGGCTATTAATCTTGGGATAATGAAATAAATGAAATGGGGGTGGTAACTATTGGCCTTTTTTGAATTATATGAATAACTAGAAGTTTGTATAAAAATTGGATCTTGTATTGATTTTGTACTTCGGTTGGTTATAACTTTTGTTCTTATTTTGATTCCATGAACATTTTCTAACATTGGGGAAAAATTCAACTATAATCAAATAATTTTGATGTACTATAAAAAGTTAAACGGGTTGTTGAAAAAATTAAAAATGTGTTGGAGATTTTAAAACCGTTGGGTTTTATAACCGAACTCTTAGTAAACGCTAGCGTATAGAGGTTGAAAAGGCTGTGCAGTGATCATATGCAGGGATATTCAAACTGTAAATAACATGAAAGGTTACGAGGCATTGATGAATATATCATTGTGTATAGCATATTTTTAGGAGAGTGCATAACAATAGCCATGTTTCGATTACATTCGTAGTTTTTGTGGTAAGTTGTAAGTCTTAAAAAAACAATATCAGGGTATGAGATTCTTGGTTAAAATTAAATTTTGTAACTGTATCGTGGCTATTAATCTTGGGAAAATGTAATAAATGAAATGGGGTGGTAACTATTGATTTTTTTGAATTATATGAATAACTAGAAATTTGTATAAAAATTGGATCTTGTATTGATTTTACCGAATTTGTTTCGTGTATCCAGTTGTGTTATATGTATAAAAATGATAGATTTTGTGTATATAGATAGTTCCACTTACATATACAATATGTTTTTTTGTTTGTATAAATAATTTTCTCTTTTTACTTAAATGTACTGTTCGAAATTTTGTCTCATTTCGAAAAAAAAATATGTATGTATGTGTGTATGTTTGACTGCCTGTTACTATGAGAACTTGTTCTCTACAAATGTTATTTACTTATTAGGGTTTTGACAATTATGGAATTTTTATCGTGAAATTCCATAGGCCACAATAGCCTGTGAACATTGTCTCTAGCAACCCCCTTAAAATTTACCACAATTTATTATGATAAAATTTTAAATCATTATAACCCTGATCCGTTAAACCCTCACCACTAGAAACAGTAGACATAACATCATCGCCAGGATGACTGGCACTTGGCGATATTCCGCCACATTTGCCAACAGGACGATTTATTTTAACTATACCAAAATCTTCTCGTGACTCTTGATCAAATTCCATTTTACTAGTGGGAGTCACGGCCATACCAACGCCATAAGAACGATTTTTCATGCCTGTATGTTGTTTGCTCAAGTGGAATGTTGGTGCAGGCCTATGACTATCCGAACCAATTAGAGAGGGCGATGTTTTGGAGGTTGGCTGAGAGGGTGACTGCACAAATGACGAATCCTGATGACTGTTGTTGGACATTTCTTGTTCAGTGCCATGTTCCATGGTATTTGTGGTGCTGATTTCAATGTCGTTAGGGGCTTCAGGTTCGTCAATATCTGGTTGAGTTTGTAGATCGTCCTCTATATCGTTGGTATTTTGTAACTCAGGTTCTGGCTGGTCAGCTGTCTCATTATTATTATCTTGGACTTGTAAGTTTTCAAAATTCTCAACGACAAAATCGACTTTTTGATGTTGAACACTAGAGGCATTACATAATTATATTTAAAGAAAATAGAAATATTTTTAAAGTTAATACTGAAAATAAGATAAAAAATAAGATAATGAAAACGTATAAACAATGGAAATATGTTTTTATAATTATCTCAAAGTATTGGAACAACCCTAATATTGGGATGGACCGAATAATGCTTAATGTAAACGCGAAATTTATTCAATTTCGCCATTAATTTTTTTAAGTAATTAAAACTCGAAAACCGAATATATACACCCATGTTCCCATATCCACTTCAATTCTACTTCCACTATTCACGTCAAATCCACGAATGTGAAAATTTCGTGTCCTTTGGTTTGGTTAGGTTAGGTTAGGTGGCAGCCCGATGTATCAGGCTCACTTAGACTATTCAGTCCATTGTGATACCACATTGGTGAACTTCTCCCTTATCACTGAGTGCTGCCCGATTCCATGTTAAGCTCAATGACAAGGGAACTCCTTTTTATAGCCGAGTCCGAACGGCGTTCCACATTGCAGTGAAACAACTTAGAGAAGCTTTGAAACCTTCACAAATGTCACCAGCATTATTCCACGTCCTTAATTCCACGTTCTTTTTTTCAACTTTTCTGTAACCAGCTGGGTTGCATAAATCACTCAAAAATTCACTAAGGCGGATATGGTGACATTTCTTCTCTAAGTCGTTTCACTGCAATGTGGAACGCCGTTCGGAAGGGCAGCACTTAGTGATAAGAGAGAAGTTCACCAATGTGGTATCACAATGGCCTGAATAGTCTAAGTGAGCCTGATACATCGGGCTGCCACCTAACCTACAGCTTTTCTACCATTTGTTACAATATGTCTCTAAAGGCCAAAGGCATTGAACTGCAAACCATTTGTTCCAATTGGTTTTAAACAGTTGGAGTCACGGTGGCTCATTTGGGAGCTACCGTGGTGCAATGGCTGGCATGCCCGCTTTCCATACACAAGGTCATGGGTTCGATTCCTGCTTCGACCGAACACCAAACAGTTTTTCAGCCGTGTATTATCCCACCTCAGTAGTGCTGGTGACATTTCTGAGGGTTTCAAAGTTTCTCTAAGTGGTTTCACTGCAATATTGAACGCCGTTCGGACTCGGCTATAAAAAGGAGGTCCCTTGTCATTGAGCTTAACACGGAATCGAGCAGCACTCAGTGATAAGAGAGATGTTCACCAATGTGGTATCACAATGGACTGAATAGTCTAAGTGATCCTGTACATCGGGCTGCCACCTAACCTAGCTCATCTAATGGCTGATCTCTACACCCTAAAAAAAAATCGCTTCTGTAACATATACCCCAAACACATTTTGCTTCAAGCATATATATTTTCAAGATTGGTTAAAACAAAATATTGTTCGTATTGTTCAAACATATTATGTTTCACCTTAGGGCATACACCGGTAGAAAGAAATTTTAATGAATTGTTCTTTGTGTGGATATATTTTTAAGGCGCCAATTGTTTACTTCCATTATTTTACTTGCAGCATACTCTCTAGGTCTCTCTTTCTAAACACATATATGTTTATAGGCTATTTCTAAATTAATATATGTTTGCATCTAAGCATATTATATTTACAAACAGTTTATGTTCCAAACATAATATGTTCTAACATATTAATAAACATGTTATGCTAGTTTATGAACATTATATGCTTGCACTTGAAAATATTGTGTTAAAAAAATTTTGTTCCAAACATATAATTTTTACACCCAAACATATGAAAAACAGTCTTTTTCATCCGTGTAGTTTCTTGTTTTGTCATTTTTTGTAATTTTTGAAGATTAGTCACTTTACTTCTTACCAAGTTCCATTTTTTAAATTTATTTTTCAATTGTTCGATTAATAAAGCCTAAAAAACTTCTTCAAAAATTAATCGTCGCTGGTAAATTTAACGGCGACGGAATACCAATTAGTGGCGACAGACGAAAAGCGACGGCGAGAGAGACTTCAGGAATAAGGGTGAATAAATATGACTTCCAAATTTTTTGCTGTGTTTTTGTCTAAGCCTGGGATTGTACCAATGGGCCCTCTTTGTACAATACGTTGGCTTGTATCAAAAAAAATGTATCTGAGAATTTTGCAATTAATTTTATGAGCTAGAATACTTTGGAACTAATTTCATGTGTAACCCCGCAAAAAAAAAAAAAACAAAAAAAAACTTCCCAAGTCGTAATCTCCTAATGTACACCTAAGAATGTTCTTCCATAGATGAGCTTTTTAATTTTACAAATATTTCTTTTAAAATTCATTTGTCATTTTTTTCATTTCATTTTTTTCTTTTTTTTTTAAATAACATCTGAAGAACTGATGCGAAATTATATAATCCAATGAATGTCCTACAGATTATGAAAAATCTGTCTAAAATTCATTGTTTCCGATCTGATTTTGGAAATCAAAAAAAAAGTTATTCATTGGATTTTTGTGACGCTTTATTTGCTGGGAATTTAAGCCATAATTTAGACATTTTTAGAAAGTGTTAAATTTTTTGCTTTGAGTCACTGTATATAGATAATTTCCATTGTTTTTCTATTGAAACTGATTAAAATCAATATGGTTTAGGTTTTTTTTTTGTTTTAGTTTATTAATTAATGTTTAAAATTTTGATTCGATACATAGGGCGCTGAAGTTGTTTTTTTTTTGTTTTACAATTAAATTTTATAAAACGAAAAAATTTAATTAATTAAAATTAAATTAAAAAAATAAAATAAAAATCTAAAATGAATATATAAACCAATGAAACACAAATCACATAAAATGCTGGCTTATAAAAAATATTAAAGTGCTATAGCCGTTTTAAATGCATATATCTATGATTAAATAGTATATAATAGATAATTTGGTTTAAATATAAGGTTTTTTATTTTGCTTCTACAATAGTTAATTAGTTTCTTTTAATAGAGGTGTTTGTTGCATTCGTAAAATCAACTAAAACTTATATAAAAAAATATATAATTAAAAATATGATAATGAACAGCTACCGATAATTTTGTACAATTATGTCCAGTTGAAGTTATGATATTCTATAAAAAAAGAAAACAAAAAAGAAAATTAAAATAAAAATAAAAATTATGAGAAGAATGGAATAGAAAAATAATAGAGAAAACTCTAGTATTATGTTCGCCGCATGTCGAAAGCATGCCCGCTTCGACACACACAGAAAAAAATATTTTGTGTCTTCAATCACGAAATTAATTGTTCCAATTAATTTTTAATTGAAATATCTTAAATTAGATAAATTATAGCATCTATCATCAAAGTCAATTAAAAAAATGAATTAATTGATACACTTATTTTTTGTGACTGATTTTTGTTTCAATTAAAAAAATGTTTAAACCAATTAAAATTTTAATTGAATAATTTTTAAAATTCAACTAAAATTTTAATTGGAAACTGCATGTGTGCTATCACTTCCAGTTGTCACGTCATATTTTCTACGGTCTTACTGATTATTATCATTTCGTAAATTAATCTTGATTAAGATATCCCCGCTGTGTGACCATCAATACTCTTATCTTGTCATCTATTGAATATTTTATTTTTCCATCATTGGCTCCTTCTAGGTATAGGTTTTGGATATGTAAGGGAGTCACCGTGGTGCAATGGTTAGCATGATCGCCTTATTCCGAAGGATGAAGGGTTCAACCTTTGTTCCAACCGAACGCACTCAAAAAAAGTGAACCCACCAGGAAGGAAAATGTTGGTCAAAATTTAATAAAATTCATTCGACAAATTCATAAAAAAAATTATTAGAGCTTGAAGGAAAAACTTTGAGTTCAGAATTGCATGAATGCCTTTAGCAAAATTTTTCCCCTTTTTGAGCTCAGTGAGTTAAAACTTACACACAAAATTAAATATTAAAGACAAGCAAACTTTCTCACATGGGAGAAATTTTAACTAAAAATAATAATTTCAATAAACTTAAATAGGGTTACATTTTAATTTTATTTAATTTTTTTGAGTGCACCCAATAACCTTTCCTGCGGTGGTCCTCTCTAAGTATCACTGGTAGCGGAGTGTTTCAAAGCTTCTCTAAGTGGCTTTCTTGTAAAGTGAAATAGCGTTGGGACTCGGCCACAAAAGGACGTCCTTTATCATTGAGCCAAATATAGTATCGGATAGCATTCATTGATAAGCGAGAAATTCACTACTGTGGTAATACTATAAACTGAATACATCCGTCTGAAATAATGGGATGTCACTATAACCTAACCTAACAGAACGTACAGAGATTAATACTATGGGTGTATTTCAGCACAATACCAATTTTTAGCGGAAATACGACTAAAAGGCGAACATCGCTAGATCTTCTTGAAATACGATTCAGAAGAAGAATATATAATCAAACGCGGTTATAACGAACTCCCAAGAACCGAGATTTTTAGTTTGTTATAAATATTATATTTTTAAGAAAACAAGTGAGTAAAGTAGAAAGTCGGGTGGGCCGATTAGAACCACCTATACTAAACCACCCATACTGAATTAGTAAACATTATTTATGGGGTATCAATGGTATAGGTTTGGGAAAAAACCGCATTTCCATATTTAAGAACATTAAGGGGTACGTGGATATGGGAGTTTTATCACAATCTGAACAGAAATGTCTGATTTTAGGAGCTATAGTTGATTCTGAACCTACAGAGTTAGTATGCCACTAATATTGAGTCCATTCTCAAAAAAGAGGAAATCGCTAAATTAGTGTGGGTACACGCAAAAAAATAATTCTTTCCTCCCAAACGAAATTTTAGACAAACAAAGTTCGTTTCTCATTTGCTTTTCGCTGTAAGGAAGTGTATTTGGAAGAAAAGTATATACTTTTTGTGATAAACGTTTATTCTTTTCCAGGATTTCATAAAGACAAACTCAAAAAAAACATTGTTTTCTTTCTATTGTATTTTCCCTCACATCTTTCTCACATCCACGAGGTTTTTTAGTTCTTAACACCTTTACCTGTAATACCAACAATGCAGAAGAAATTATACGATTTTATAAATTTTTAAAATTTTTTTACCTTTCGCCTGGACGGAGAATCGAACCGCCGACCATGCACTTTGTAAGCCAACACACTAACAACTGAGCTATGTACCTGTTATGGTCATCAATAGATAAATATCCATATAAGTTATATTTATATAGCATAGCTTGCGGCGCCCACGAACCGAATAAACAAAGTTTATTTAACAGAAACAAACATTTAGTTTGGCACCGTGGAGCAGTGGTTGCTACGTCCGACTTGCATGCCAAGGGTCGTGGGTTCGATCCCTGCTTCGACCAAAGTTTTTTTTTTGTTTTTTGTTTTTTTTACATATATTCCAGATATGTTCAGAAGATTCCGAAAAAATGTTCATTATTACATTGTAGTATATTAAATTTTGAACTGTAAAATGTGTCTTATTAAAGACTAAAAGTCAGAAAAGAACAGTGTTTGATATAAACGAAATGGACTGCGTTGTTGTTTCAAAAATAACTTTTTTTATTGCAAGGTATTCTTTTGTCTAAAAACTATTTAAAGCAAAATAATTCTGATTGTTATGAATCCAGTTTAGTTCAATTCACTTGATTTATTTATTCATTATTATCGGTAATGTAATATGTAAGTAATAATAATAAAAATTATACATGAGCAAGTAATAAGGATTTAAATTCGCTTGGAGAATAGGACATTTTTTGACAACAAAATTTTGTTAAACAATGTAGTACATGTGGTCACAATCAGATATATTAATTTAAATTAATTAAAAATGTATTTCAATTAATCATCGTTTAAAAAACTGGAAACTATATTACTTAATTAGAGATTTAAACGGCATTATTCATGTAACTAAAATGAATAAAACCCCTTTTTTAATAACAGCTTTATTGTGTATACAATATATGGATGCCTCAGATGTTTGAATAAAACTTTTATTTTGTTTCTAAACCTTTTTTTCAACTGTTTTATGAGTGACGATTTTTTGACGAATTCTTTGGGATGAATTGACGATTTTGACGAAAAATATTTTTAAAATTGATTTTCAGCCCAAAACAGTTGACACCACTGCTTTGGACTATATTTATGTAAGACCTACATGGCTAATACTTCAATACGATCAGCTAATACTTCAATATTAGAAATTTGAGTAACATTCGTTAATAAATAAGTGTCTTATGGCCAAAATTTGGGAAAATCGAGAGATGTATATATAGGAGCTATATCTAAATCTGAACCGATGAAATTTTCCAGGTTTTGTTGATACCACAGAAGGTTACCATGTGCTAAATTTGAGTAATATCGGTTACTAAATAAGGCTATTATTGTCGGAAATAAAGTTATAAGGTGTAAATTTTTCCAAAAAGGGCGATACATATATATGGGAGCTATATCTAAATCTAAACCGACTTGGATTATATTTTGGATGATATTACAAAAGATTACCTTGTGCTGAATTTTAGTAAGATCAGTAAATAAATCAAAAATAAGGTTATAAGGGGACTGAAACTCCGATGGTTATAACCGGTGTTCGATAAAAATTTGTTATAATGTACACCCATAGGTTAGGTTATGTTAGGTGGCAGCCCGATGTATCAGGCTCACTTGGACTATTCAGTCCATTGTGATACCACATTGGTGAATTTCTCTCTTATCACTGAGTGCTGCCCGATTCCATGTTAAGCTCAATGACAAGGGACCTCCTTTTTATAGCCGAGTCCGAACGGCATTCCACATTGCAATGAAACCACTTAGAGAAGTTTTGAAACCCTCAGAAATGTCACCAGCATTACTGAGGTGGGATAATCCTCCGCTGAAAAACTTTTTGGTGTTCGGTCGAAGCAGGAATCGAACCCACGACCTTGTGTATGCAAGGCGGGCATGCTAACCATTGCACCACGGTGGCTCCCTGTACACCCATAGAAAACAATCATGAACGGCGTGCACGTTTCAAAACGATCCGTTCTTGAAAGTGAATCGACCACATGTCGAACGAAGAACAGACGGTGTCAATCTGACAACAATACAATGACACTATGCGTTGTCAAAAGACAACCAGCGTTCATGAATTGAAAACGTAATGATTACGAATTTATAAATCAGAACTGCACGATGAGGAATCCAGATTCGAATCTCGCATCGGATTATTGTAATTTTTTATATAAAATTTTATTCATATTTTTAGATCCTTAATTGCCAAAAAATGTGTTAAAATATTTTTTTAACACATTTTTACATAACAAATTAATCTATTCATACATTAAAAAATAAAAAATTTCTCTGAACCTGAATTCTATGCTCCATACGGGATAACGGAGTTGCCACAACAACGTCTAACAATTATTTCAAGACTTTTCATGACTAAAGAAACACGAACGACGTTCCTGAAATCGTGAAAGTCCATGAACGAAACCATGAATATTCTGTTTTGATTTTTCGTGATCGTTTCCGTTACATTTTGTTACTGTCCGTTTTATATTTTGCTCCGTTACCGAATGGAATAGCAAACTTACTATAACCTCCACGCAATGTGAAGTGAATGGTCTAGGTATACGGGGACTATCTGAATCTAACTTTATACGTTTTCACAGGGTAGTCTCTGGTGGTATATATCGTTTCTCGTCATAATAAAATGTAGTTAATAAACAAACCCACATAATAATTTATTTAGACCCAAGGATTTTGATGGAAAGCTTTTGAGCATAGGTGATGGTTCAAAAAGAAAATATTCCGAAACTTTGAACAAAATTATAATCAAATTTAAAAAAGGAAAACTCAAGCAAATATTTGAAATAAAGCAAGACGATCGAATAATACAATAAAATACATAAGAAAATAATTAAATACGTTGCCGAGTTACTTACCTTCCTGATTCAGCGCCTTTAGGAGTCGTACCACTGTGAATTATCTGCAATGATTCAGAAAAAATGCAAACCACTTTAGTATGGAGAATAAAACGACTATTCTTAATAAAATATTCCGTTTAACTAAAAGGAAGATGAGAAAGTAGCACTTTTTGTGGTATGTATTTGGAATTTTCACTTTCGTTTTTTCGCAAAAAAAAGACAACAACAATGTCAACAACACACATTTAAAGTTTTCTTGCGGAAACTATAATAGCTGTGTTTTTGTTCCAATTTCTATGAAAACATAAATGTCACCTTCATTCCACCTGCCAAAACAAAACTACAACTCAGGGATGGAAAATACAATTTTTAAGAAAGTACAAAAAGATCGTTTTTTGAGCGAAAAAGTACTTTTCACTAATTTTTTTAAATTAAAATTAGTATTAAATAAGTTAAATATACTAACTATTAATGCACATAACGCACATTATCCTAGTACTACGTTAATAATATATTAGTCTTGCTGCACCCAGAGAAGGAATATGATCACCTAAAACATGTTTTAAGAGCAAAATGTTATTTTTGGGTGGTGATCATGTAACATGGTTTTCGCAAACATGTTATTTTCGCGGAAATCATGTATCTGATTTCGGCAAGCAGGTTATATTTGACGAGAAAATAATATTTTAGTGACAAACATGTTACATGGTCACCATACAAAAATAACATTTTGGTCTTGAAACATGGTTGAGGTGATCATATTCCTTCTCTGCGTGTGTATTAGGAATGAACTATGAACTCCATACTTTCTTATTCAACAAAAATTCCATTGGAGCATTATTGTCATGAACTCCCTAAGACTGTATTCCAATGTTAACACTGTTCACAAGTTTTAAATAAAAAAATATAATTTTGTTTATCAACTCCTCAATTTTAAATTAATTATAGCCTACGCCACACTGTGGAACAGGGTATTATAAGTTAGTGCATATGTTTGCAACACCCAGAAGGAGACGAGATAGACACATGGTGTCTTTTGCAAAAATGCTCAGGGTGGGCTCCTGAGTCGATATAGCCATGTCCGTCTGTCCGTGAACACATTTTTGTAATCAAAGTCTAGGTCGCAGTTTTAGTCCAATCGACTTCAAATTTGGCACAAGCATGTGTTTTGGCTCAGAATAGAACCCTATTGATTTGAAAGAAATCGGTTCAGATTTAGATATAGCTCCCATATATATATATTTCGCCCGATATGGACTTATATGACCCCAGAGTTTTCACCTAATTTGCTTAAAATGTTGCACAAGAAGAACAATTAGTACTATAGTCAAGTGTGCCAAATTTTATTGAAATCGGTTCAGATTTAGATATAGCTCCCATATATATCTTTCGCCCAATATGGACTAATAAGGTCCAAGAAGCCGGAGTTTTAACCCAATTTGGTTGAAATTTTGCACTAGGAGTACAATTAGTAGTGTAGTCAAGTGTGCCAAATTTTATTGAAATCGGTTCAGATAGATATAGCTCCCATATATATCGTTCGCCCGATTTACACTCATATGACCACAGAGGCCAATGTTTTGCTCCGATTTAGTTGAAATTTTGCACAGGGACCAGAATTAGCATTGTAGCTATGCATGCCAAATTTGGTTGAAATCGGTTCAGATTTAGATATAGCTCCCATATATATCGTTCGCCCGATTTACACTCATATGACCACAGAGGCTAATTTTTTGCTCCGATTTAGTTGAAATTTAGCACAGGGAGTAGAATTAGCTTTGTAGCTATGCGTGCCAAATTTGGTTGAAATCGGTTCAGATTTAGATATAGCTCTCATATATAGCTTTCGCCCGATTTACACTCATATGACCACAGAGGCCAATTTTTTGCTCCGATTTAGTTGAAATTTAGCACAGGGAGTAGAATTAGCATTGTAGCTATGCGTGCCAAATTTGGTTGAAATCGGTTCAGATTTAGATATAGCTCCCATATATATGTTTTTCTGATTTCGACAAAAATGGTAAAAATACCAACATTTTCCTTGTAAAATCGCCACTGCTTAGTCGAAAAGTTGTAAAAATGACTCTAATTTTCCTAAACTTCTAATACATATGTATCGAGCGATAAATCATAAATAAACTTTTGCGAAGTTTCCTTAAAATTGCTTCAGATTTAAATGTTTCCCATATTTTTTTACTAACATTGTGTTCCACCCTAGTGCATTAGCCGACTTACATTTTGAGTCTATAGATTTTGTAGAAGTCTATCAAATTCTGTCCAGATCGAGTGATATTTAAATGTATGTGTTTGGGACAAACCTTTACATATAGCCCCCAACACATTTGACGGATGTGATATGGTATCGAAAATTTATATCTACAAAGTGGTGCAGGGTATAATATAGTCGGCCCCGCCCGACTTTAGACTTTCCTTACTTGTTTTTTTAGTTATATATCCGCTTATAAAGATTACACACAAAAAAAATTTTCTGGTTCAATCACGAAATTAATTGATCCAATTAATTTTTTAATTGAAATGTCTTCAATCAGAGAAATGATAGTATCAATTAAAAAATTAATTGAAGGTCAATTAAAAAATTAATTGATCCAATTAAAAAATTAATTGATACTATTAATTTTTGTGATTGATTTTTGTTTCAATTAAAAAATTTGTTGAATCAATTAAATTTTTAATTGAATATTTTTTAAAACTCAATTAAAATTTTAATTGGAAAAATTTTCGTGAAATTTTTTTCTGTGTACCGTTCGATCAAGTAAGGATGCAGGTTCACTATACTGCAAAATACCTTTAGCAAATTATTAAAGACTTTCTCAAAATAATAAAATATTTTGTTAAAAGTATTGTACCATGAAAACTTATATCGGTTCAAAACTGTCTACACGAAAGGTACTAAATCATTTGCGGGGGTACTATAGTACCCCGCGTACAACTTCAATGAAACTTCTTAGTTATTTCAAAGAAAATTTGTTTGAAGAAATTTTAACGCAGAATGTTTCGTAAAATATTCATAAATTCGTAAAAACTTCTTCACAAAAGTCATGAAATTTGAAGAAAGTTTCGTTAAAAGTACGAACTTTTTATGAAGAAAAGTTAATGTTGACTATTTCTAAAATGTTCTTCGTAAAATTTACGAAAACGAATGAAAATTTCGCTGTTTTAATGAAGTATACACGAAGAATAGTTAATGAAGATTTGTTTGTAAAATTAACGAAAAGAATTCTTTCGGTGTAGGATCGCGTAAGTTAATTTTGTCCTTCGTTACATGTTTTTGGGAAATACGTATTTTCAATGTGAAACATTTAAAAGAAAACGCGCCTTATATTCCATGGAAACCCCATGGGCTGTACAACGACCCTCTCTTTAGATAACCTCCTTACACGAAAATTGATTCTTTACCACATATGTGATGAAAATGTTTATATTTTTTGTTATTATTTCGTTCTCTAGCGTACTGGCAACAATTTTTCCTAAAGTGGGTCCTTTCACGATATGTAGAGCAGCACATCGGACACTGAAAGGAAAAGAAAATGAAACACACACATTCACATAGACGTTCAAACAAATATTGTAATGGACATCCTGCTGCTACTTTTATTCTTTCAACATTGGTAGCGGTATGACTTACATTGTCTCATTGTGTCACATTTGGCACAGAAAAAAAGACCTAAACAATTGAGCTTAAAAAATGTGGACAACACATTTTCATGATGTTAGGAAATGTTTAAATGAATATTGCAAGAAAAGGAGTGTAGTTTGTAAATTATGGGAAGCTAAATGGACATTCGATTACGAAACATAAACAACAAACAACAACGACAACAACGACATCTTAATATCCCTGGACGTGGTATCGTTGTTTACCAACATACCTATATACTTAGCAATTAAAAACATAATGACTCAGTGGAAAACTCTGGAAAAACATACAAAAATACCAAAGACACAATTTCTAAACATTCTCCAATTCTGTTTAAATGACAATAACTATTTCAATTATAATAATACAATATACAACCAAATTTATGGTATGCCGATGGGAAACCCACTTTCTCCTACAATAGCGGATATCGTTCTTGACACACTATTAGAACAAGTATTAAATGATCTAGAGAAGAAAAACATAAAAATTAAATTAATTACTAAATATGTAGATGACCTATTTGCAATAATAAGTAAAAAAGATGAAGAAATAATACTTAAAACATTCAACCAATATCACAACAAACTACAATTTACCATGGAAAAAGAAACTAACAATTGCCTACCCTACTTAGACATTAAAGTATATAGAAACAACAGAACAATCGTAACAGAATGGTATACAAAATCAATCGCATCAGGGAGAATTTTAAACTTTCATTCATCACAACCAATAAACCAAAAAATTAATACAGCAACTAACTTATTGATGAAAGCAATAACATTAAGCGACGATAAATTTAAAAATAAAAATATCAATAAAGTTAAAGAAATCCTACAACAGAACGCATTTCCTCAAAATATAATTGATAATATTACAAAAAATTCAACAAATAACAAATCAGACAACACAAACAAAACCACCCCATCTGGCAATCCCAAAAAATTCTACAGCTTCTCGTTTATTCCTAAACTAACAGAGAGTAAAAAGCTGAGAGAAATAATAGAGGACAAGGAAATATCATTTGCATACAGACCCAATAGAACAATAGCCTCTCTTTTCACATCTACAAAAACGAAAATTGAAAAAACACAACAGAGTAATGTTGTTTATGAAATAACATGCATAGGCAACAACAACGAAAACTGCAATCAATGCTACGTAGGAACAACCAAGCGAAGCTTAAGCACAAGAATAAACGAACATCAAACAGACATAAAAAAGGGAAAACAAACAACTGCACTAGCCCAACATTGCATTGAACGACAACATACACCTAACTGGGAAGATGTGAGAATATTAGATAGAGAACGAAGAGCAAATAGACGATACACTCTCGAGAGCTTGCGTATTCAACAAAAACAACATTGTGCAATAAATCGAAAAGAGGACAAAGACAACACCAATGCTGTCTACACCATAGCATTAGTATAGTTTACTTCAAACTGTGATCGTAGCCATAAGAAACAACAACTGTGATAACTTAAGTTAACTTTCGGATTATTTGTACAATTATTTAAAATTTGTGTTTAATGTTGTGTTGTAATAGTGACGTTACACTTAGAATAATAACTTATACAATATGACGAAAGATTAAATGTAAGTTTTTCATAGAAAATTATGGTTCAATCATAAGCAAAAAGTAAAAATATTGTTCTTTTTTCGTATATTTTATTGTCGTTGCCAGATTTCAATAAAGTAAATCCCTGAGGAAGATGGAAATCCCCATCGAAACGTAGGATAAAAATATGAAATAAATAATTTTTTATTTGCATATACTCATGACCTTGAAAGCCTGACTAGAAATTCTAGAAATCATATAAAAAACGAAGATACAATAAGGTCGATCTTTTTTATAAATAAAAACAAAATATGTTACTTTCATTCTGAACGAAATTTTAGACCAATGGAAGTCCCATTTTATATAAAGTCTGGCTTGTAAGATTGGTAACTGGCATTTTCTTTTCAGTAACTTAATAGTATCAATAGTATCAAAATAATTGTAATGATATGTAGAAAATAATGAAAAGTGAATAAATCCAAATAAAAAAAATGAGAAGTGAATAATGAAAAGTGAATAAATCCAAATACAATCTTTTTTTTTTTTTGAACATTTTTAGCGTCAAGTGCACTATTGCACTATTCATTAATGTCGAATTCTATATACAGTATGTATGTCAAAAATCATTCTACACGTTCAAAACAAAGGTTTGTATCTTTATTTGACACCAAGAACGTTCGGATTCGACAATAAATAAAGGCGATATATCAAATTTATATTGACACTTTGGAGATCTAAATCTCAAGGCCAGGGCATTTCTGGGACAAAAATGTTACCTTGTTAGAATCAGTACATCAAGCTACATAACATACAATAACCCAGCAAAAAACGCGTCGCCAAAGAAGTACTGAAAATGTTCTTTTTGGATCCGGAAGTGGTGCAAAATTGGCACAGAAACGATGAATTTAACATGGGTTTGTCATGGTTAGGTTAGGTTAAAGTGGCAGCCCGATTAAATTTCAGGCTCACTTACACTATTCAGTCCATTGGGCTTGTCATAGGACGGATGTCCACACACACAAAAATTTTTTTTTCTGCTTCAATCACGAAATTAATTGATCCAATTAATTATTTAATTGAAATGTCTTCAATCACAGAAATGATAGCATCAATTAAAACATTAATTGAATGTCAATTAAAAATTAATTGATCCAATTAAAAAATTAATTGATACTATTAATTTTTGTGATTGATTTTTGTTTCAATTAAAAAATTTGTTGATTCAATTAAATTTTTAATTGAATATTTTTTAAAACTCAATTAAAATTTTAATTGGAAAATTTTTTGTGAAATTTTTTTCTGTGCACCATTTCAACAGCCGTTGCACTGAATATGCATCACTTATTAAGGTGTGATCCAAATTCAGTATTTTGGATGTGAATTAAAAAATTTTGTGTTATTTTGGTAACTAAATAATTTTTAAAACATTTTATGATTTTTAATGCATTCTAACGCTTGTCTGAAACGCTTGACCTATTTTTTTTTTTTCAAAAATTCGCAATTTTTCTAGAATAGATATAGCATTTTTCGACAAAATTTAAATAATTTGTACAATTTTACTAATCCTTGCTCTATTTTTAACCTATTTGAAACAAAAAAAATTAAAATTACGCTTTAAAAATATGAAAAAGCGAGTTATAAAAAAATTGAATTAAAAGAACTTCCTCAATAGCTAAAATAAAGAACATCTTTGGAAGGACATTTTTGGAAGTGCTTTTAAATTTGTGCCTTTAGAAATGCCTCCAATTTTTTTGCTGTGAAATTCAAGCAATTCGATACGTTTAGTAAGCAAACATACTATCCACTCTGGTAAGTTATATACCGTATACACCGAAAAAAATCAGTAGGTAAACTAACGCTGAATTTAACTTATTTTTATTTCAAAAAAAAAATATATATATTTGTTTGTACACAGAAAAAAATATCACCAAAATATTTCCAATTAAAAAGTTAATTGAAGATGAAAAATTTTTCAATTAATAAATTAATTGATACAATTAACTTTTTAATCATGATAGAAACATTAAGTTAATTAAGTCAATGATTGAAAATTTTTAAATTTTTAATTAAAAAATTAATTGATACAATTAACTTTTTAATCAAATTCGGAAGACTAATTCTGTTAACCCTTTCACTACCGAAATAAACCTAATGTTAAAAACTTTAATTTTTCTTCTGTTTTTACTTGTACTACCAGCATGTAGAACAAAAATTGCCATTTTGAAAACCTACTTCAAATACTTCAAGAGCTATATGAGCTTGTTTTGAAAGTTTGATTCTTGAATTGTGACCAAGTGGCCTTACGAAAATAAGCGCTATTTGGCCTATAATGTCCTTCAAAGTGTGAGCAAAAATACAAAAAAGAACCCGAAAAAGTGTCAGCTATAGTTTTCGTATGAATGTCCATTTACTAGAAACATACAGTAGAAAAATTGTCTCAAATTTTCGTATTTTTCATTTATTTCTAAAGAAGCTTACAAAAATGTATTTTGAACCTCACCAATATAGAAAATATTTATAGGTTATTTAGATTAAAGCCTCTACTTTAAAATAACATCGAGAAATAAATCAAAACTAAGTGGAAAAATAGAATTTGGTATCTTTTTCGAATGTCCTTCAAAGCGGACATCGGTAGTGAAAGGGTTAAAAAAAGTGCTGATTTTTTTTAAATTTTTAATTCAAAATGTATTTCATTTGTTAATTCAAATAAAAACTCTAAGCCAATTCAGAAAGTAATTAAAAATAGTTACCTTTTTTAATTAATAAATTAATTGAGTTTTGCAATCAACATCAATTAAATTTTTAATTGAATCAATTAAAAAATTAATTGAAATTTGCTGAAAAAATCAATTAATTTTTTAATCAAGAATTTTTTCTATGTCCAATTAAAACTGTGATTGATACTATCATTTTTGTGATTGAAGAGATTTCAATTAAAAAATTAATTGGATCAATTAATTTGGTGATTGAATCAGAAAAAAATTTTTTTGTGTGTAGTTAAATTTTATGGTTATTTTCGAAGTTTTCCACAGCCCAACGAAATTTTCCATTTTTCAATTATGTCTCAAAAATTTTATGAAATAAATGTGAGTATAAAGTTCAATGACCGTACACATAAATTCGATATGAACTAAAGCAAAAGAACATTTTCGTACGATCCTTAGAAATGAACTACAGTATGGTTAAAATGGTCATGATTTTGCGCCAATGTTTTTTATACCCACCACCATAGAATGGTGATGGGGGTATAATAAGTTTGTCATTCCGTTTGTAACACATCGAAATATCGATTTCCGACTATATAAAGTACACTCATAGAAAAAATCATGAACGGCGTGCACATTTCAAAACGATTCGTTCATGAAAGTGAATCAACAAACATGTGGTGTCAATCTGACAACGATAAAATGACACCATGTGTTGTCAAAACAACAACCAGGGTTCATGATCTGAAAACGTTATGGTTACGACTTTATAAACAAAATTAAAAAAAGATTTCCGCTAGCGTGACTCGAACATGTGTTTTCTGCACCATACGCGTTAACATTCGCCTTAGCACATTGTACCACCGAGGGAGTTGCCATAATAACGTCTGACGATTATTTTAAGACTTTTCATGGCCAAAGAAAAACGAATGCCGTTCATGACATCGTGAACGACCGTGGACGAAATTGTGAACATTCTTTCCGTTTTGATTTTCTGTGAACGTTTCCGTTTCATTTTGTCACCGTCCGTTCACGACTATGGAACGTATTTTTTTCTATTAGTGTATATATATTCTTGATTAGGTAGAAATTCTAAGACGATATAACTATGTCCGTCTGTCTGTCTGGATGTCTGTTGTAATCACGCTACAGCCTTCAATAATAAAGCTATCTTACTTAAATTTTGCACAAACTCGTTTGTTGTCTCCAAGAAGGTCAAGTTCGAAGATGGGCTATATCGGTCCATGTTTTGGTATAGCCCCCATATAAACCGACCCCCTATTTGGGGTCTTGGGCTTCTAGAAACCGCATTTTCTATCCGATTTAATTGGAAATTGAAATTGGAAACCTAGAAGTATTATAGGACCATAAATAAGTGCCCCGAAAGTGGTGCCTATCGGTTCATGTTTTGGTATAGCCCCCATATAGACCGATCTCCCAATTTTACTTCTTGGGCTTCTGGAAACCGTGTTTTGTTATAGCCCCCATATAAACCGACCCCCCAATTTGGGATCTTGGGCCTCTAGAAACCGTATTTTCTAAAAATCTATAGGTATTTTAAAACCATAAATAGGTGTGTCGAAAATGGGGTGTATCGGTCCATGTTTTGGTATAGCCCCCATATAGACCGATCTCCTAATTTTTCTTCTTGGGCTTCTAGAAACCTTATTTTCTATCCGATTTTCCTGAAATTAGAAATCTAAAGGTATGTTAGGTGTGCCGAATATGGTGTGTATCGGTCTATGGTTTGCTGTAGCCCCCATATAGCCCGATCTCCCGATTTTATTTCTTGAGCTTCTAGAAACCGTAGTTTTTATTCAATTTGCTTGAAATTTGAAATCTTGAGAACAAACGGGGTCAATCTGACAACGTTAAAATGACGCCATGCGTTCATGATCTGAAAACGTAATGGTTCTGACACTAATATCGCTATAACCATCAACATATTAGCAACGCATACATCCAAGCAATTCTATATATAGACAAGATTGTGGGGCACACAAACAAGCAGATTCAAAGAAACGCCATTCAAAGAAAAAAATTTAAAAAAAAGAAAAATATACTAAAATTTTTAGTACTCTAAAAACGGAAATAATCTAATTTTGCGTATATTCCGGGAAACTTGAAAAATAAAATCGCGCATTACCATATAATGAAATAGTCCCAGAAAACCAAAACCATAATCATAGAAAATCAAAGTTGAAATTCTTGTAAGTTCATCATTTAACCAAAATTTACAAGATGTTACTCGTACTCGTTTCAAGAACACACAAAGAATCTAAGAAAGTTCAAAATATAAATGGATATGTGACACGCTTAGCTACTTTATTTCATATACCAATAGAATGTCATTATTGCATTCTTTAAAAAGTGAAAACTTCTTGATTCATTTGAACATTATTCGAATGAATAATTCCCTGGCATAGAGCCAAATAACTGTTTTTTTAAACAAACTTACTGTTGTGTGTTTGTTTTTCAAAGTGAAATTTAGGAACTTTCAATTTGTCTAAATCTGCCTCCAAAAATTATAAAATGCACTTATATTCATTCATCTACTTGAGATATGAGAAAAATTGGCTACGAAAGAGTACTAAAAACTAGCATATTTTTGGAATGGTTGAAGGATACACTAAAAACGAAGTTGATTTGAATCTAAAAATTTTCACCGCCATTTAAGTATTACAGTATTGAATTCGAGCCAAAGATTTAAACCTCAGCAAATATTTGGAAGGTCTTCCATAGTCAAAAAACCCAAAAAAAAGTGAACCCACCGTGGAATAAAATGTAGTTTTTTTTTTAGAAAATTTAAACTAAAATAGTTTTCTAATTGCAACGTGTTATAAATAAGTTAATACTTTTTGTCAAACTGAAGATTTTTTTAACAATTAATTTTTTTCTGTTGTTTAAGAAAATTTCATATGTTGAAAGAAAAAATTGGATATAAAAATTGTTAAAATGTCTTTAGCGCTGTACGAAGCTCAAGACAGGTACAATTTTAGTAAAATTTACTCATTTGAGAGACTTATGAATAGGTCGCTAAAAATGTCTTTATTTTAAAGAAGCCACACGGATGAAAAAGACTGTTTTTCATATGTTTGGCTATAAACATTATATGTTTGGAACACAAATTTTTTAACACAATATTTTTGAGTGCAAGCATATAATGTTCATAAACTAGCATAACATGTTTGGGACATATATGTTAATATGTTAGAACATATTATGTCTGGGACATAAAATGTTTGTAAATATAATATGCTTGGATGCAAACATATATTAATTTAGAAATAGCCTATAAACATATATGTGTTTAGTAGCTTGGAGCGCTATTTAACAGGGAGCGATATTGAATTAAGTTGGTGGTTGTTGTTGCAAAATTAACATTTTATTTTTCCTTGGGCAATTGATCAGCTACTTCTTTGATCCTTACAAACTGTGTGGTCCGCTGTTCGAATCCCCGTCCGGCAAAAGGTAAAATTAAAATAAAAAAATCATAAAATTGAATAATTTCTTCTACAATGTTTGTATTACAGAAAAAGGTGCTAAGAACTAAAAAATCTCGTGGAAGTGAGAAAGATGTCGGGGAATATACAATTGGGCAGAAACAAAATTTTGATCATTCAGGTCGAAACCCTATGTTGTTAGCACCTATATTACCTGTTTATTTTCATAATTCATTATGATTGTAAATATATAAATAAATAAATAAAATTTTGAGCACAATATTGTTTGGGAGAATTTTTTTAAGCATATAATATTTTTGGGTGCAAAATGCTTCCAAACATATTATATGGTCACATAATAACATATTGTTTTTTGGAAGACAACATTATTGTATTTGGATGCAAAAATACAAAATGTTTGGAACTTAGACTACCCAAACATATATTGTTTAGACCAATATGCTTTCAAACATATTATATATTGGTAGAGATCAAACATATAAATGTTTGGGCAATTGAAGCAAAATATGTTTGGGAGTATATGTTACAGAAGCGATTTTTTGTAAGAGTGCACATCTTTAGCTCGAAATCAATACCAAAATCCTTAAGGGAAGGTCAAAATCTTTGGATCCAAGTAAAGTTTTTTTTGAGTGTATAATTTCAAAATTCTTTACGTAGAGATAAAAGTAGAAAAAGTTAAGAATTTTGTTTATTGAGGTGAGTTGTCACCTATTGTTTCTAAATCAAATTCATTGCTTCTGAGCCAATTTTGCACCACTTAGGGATCCAAAAATAACATGCTCATTCCTTTTTTAGCTACACTTGTTTTGCTGGGCTATGATGTACTCAAGACTTATGTTGTGCAAAATGCATATCATCGTACCATTTTACTTGTACACTGAAAAAAGTATTGACCAAATATGAATAGTTTGGATACCAACTTGTGATCCGAAAAAAATATTGAATTTTACAAATATTGAAAAAGTCGAATGGTCGTAAAATCGACTTTTACCAATGTTCAAAAACTCGATGCTGACTTAAAAAGTCAACCTTTTGATACTGACTATAATCCCTAGATTGTATCTCTCTAAAGTAACGTGTGGTTATTGCTAAATAAGTAAACTGTTACTCCTAATTTACTAATTTTGGGAATTGTACAAAAATTTTCTTTTGCGTTAATTAATATTGAACTTGACATTAAACTTTATACCCACAAAAGGAAAATTTCATTGGGCTGTGGAAAATTTCGAGGAAAATAATAAAATTTAACTAAAAACAAATAATTGTTTTGCATTAACCACGGATTTTTTTTCAGTGTAGACATAAAGATTAATTATTACATTTAGCAATTATTTAAAATTTATACATAGAAATATTTGTAAATACCTCGGCCATGCTGCATGTTGGTCTTCGAGCACCATAACGACCACCTGGTGATATTGTTGTTATTTGTGCTGCCATATTAGAAGCGGCATCTAACTGGCGCGGTGTTCGCCTCTTATGATTATCATCACCCAAATATGTAGCACCAAAAAGTTGTGTGTTAGGACTATATGTAGATTTTGTTGTTGATGTTGTTGTTATTTTATGTTGATGGATTGTCATTTCCGAAAGTTATATTTGTTGTTAGTTAATAGAGATCCGATGATGAAGGTTACATTAAATGATGAGTATATATATCATGAAAAATAAAAATCCAAAAAAGGTTATTTATTAGTGTGTCAGTTATAAATATAAATTGGTTTTTAGAAATTTATTGAACAAATTCATTAGGAATGATATGAACTTGGTGATTACTGATTACTGTCTGTAATATATTCTCCCAAACACATTCTACTTCCAGCATATATACTTTCAGGATTTGTTCAAACAAAATATTGCTTGTATTGTTCAAACATGTTATGTTTTACCTTAGGCACATATATTTTTGAGGCCCCAATTAGTTACTTCCAGTTTTTTAACATTTGCACCCTCAAAAAAAATCGCTTCTCTAATATATGTTCCAAACATATTTTGCAGGAAACACATATATTATTGGATGTTTTATGTGAACATATTATATGTTTGAAAGCATTTTGTGTCCAAACATATTATATGCTTGGAAGAATTTTCTCCCAAAGAAGATTGTGCTCAAAAAAAAATATTTCTGCCTAATTGCATATTCCCTCACATCTTTCTCATTTCCACAAGATTTTTTAGTTCTTAGCACCTTTTTCTGTAATACAAACAATGTTGAAGAAATCATTCAATTTTAGAAATTTGTTAAATTTTACCTTTCGCCTGCACGGACGATAAAGACTGTTTTTCATATGTTTGGGTGTATAAATTATATGTTTGGAACTCAAATTTTTTAACACAATATTTTTAAGTGCAAGCATATAATGTTCATAAACTAGCATAACATGTTTGGGACATATATGTTAATATGTTAGAACATATTATGTTTGGGACATAAACTGTTTGTAAATATAATATGCTTAGATGCAAACATATATTAATTTAGAAATAACCTATGAACATATATGTGTTTAGAAAGAGAGATCTAAAGAGTATGCTGCAAGTAAAATAATGGAAGGCCAATTGGCGCCTTAAAAATATATCCGCACAAAGAAAATTTAATTAAAATTTTTTCCGCCAGTGTATGCCCCAAGGTGAAACATAATATGTTTGAACAATACAAACAATATTTTGTTTGGGCCAATCCTGAAAATATATATGCTTGAAGCAAAATGTGTTTGGGGTATATTTAGCGATTTTTTTTGAGGGTGTGGACGGAGAATCGAACCGAGGACCATACAGTTTGTAAGCCAACACACTATCCACTGGGCTACCTAGCTGCCATTGTAATCCACAGACAATTATCGTTATAAGTTATATTTATATAGCATAGTTTGCGGCGCCCACGATCCGATGCAAACAAAACTTTATTTAACAGAAACATAAATTTGTTCGCCACGTGGAGCAATGGTTAGCATGTCCGCCTTGCAAGCCAAGGGACGTGGGTTCAATCCCTGCTCCGACCGAACACCAACATTTTTTTTTACATATATTCCAAAAATTCCGAAAAGATGTTCAACATTACATATTACTGTATTAAATGTTTACAATATAATTTCGAAATGTGGGTTATTAAAGATTTCCAGTCCGAAAAGAACAGCGCTTGATATAAACGAAATGGGCTGAGTTTTTGGATACAATATTATTTGTTGTTATTGTAAAAGTAACAATTTCATAACAAAAAAATTTTTTTTTTGTTAAAAGTTTGAAATTTTCGAAGAAGTTCAAAAACTCTAACAAATGAAGAACGTGAAGTCGAGTATAAACATAAATAATTTTACAATATGCACATAAATTTATTCAGGCGTGAACTATTTTTTTACAAGCATTTAACACCTTTTTTAATGCATTTAAAATTTATCGTATTTAGACATACAAAAAATATGAATTTTTATTAACGAATAATTTCATTCATTTTAAAGAAAATAAACTTTTGTAATTGTTGCTTTGGATCATTCCCCACCAAGTTAGAATACAATTTGCCAAAAAAAGTTATAATGTTATTCTGCTTTTAGAGACTCGAGGAGTTTTGTCTCTAAAATAAAAATACATTTTAGCGGCAAAACTCGAACTTAATGCCTGCTTTTATTTTTGAAAGTACCCTTCAACTCCTCTTGGACTACTTATTAATAAAGAGAAACTAAACTTTGTTTTTATACATTTTACTGTTTAAATTTTCACAGTTTCCCCCCTTTTTATTTTACTGTCCCAACTTGAAAAAGAGTATAGTGCCCTTTCAAAGATCCCTTTGTAATTGTTATATATTTTCCACTGTTTTTTTTTTTTTTTAATTTCCTTTGTCTGAATATTTTGACTTACTTGTGCCCATAATGTGACATACATCAAATGGTGCTCTCAAGACAAAAACACATGCTGTTTTTTTCCAAATGTCTCTTGTTTCCGAATGTTTATGCTTTTTCTTTTAATATTCAAATTAAATAATATTTAGACTTAACATAAGCATATCAAATTGTTAGCCTTATTAACATGCCAAGCGCATAGCCTAAATCAATGAACTCATAAAACAGTTTTCCGAAACATCATACAAGTAGTTTCACAGAAATTGCTCTCATTTAATTCTCTCGCTGTTATGTTGATATCTTTCGTCAACCCTCCCGATTTCCGTCTATATTCCTTTCTCTATACTCTCTCTCGCTCTTTGTCGCTCTCTGAATAACATATCACAACATATATGTTTACTCGAAATTTGTAAATTTATATATATTTACATTAACACATATTATTTTTAGGAAACATTCATGTCCCAAACATAATATATTCTAACATATGTGTCCCAAACATTTAATGCTAGTTTAGAAACATTACATTTTTGCACATAAATATATTGTGTTTAAAAAAGTATGCCCGAAACACATTTTGTTTATATCGGAACATATGAAAAACATATTTTTCTAACAGTGTGTTTATTCATTTATTTATTTTATAAAATCATATCTTGTGTTCTCTTTCTCATTCGCCATCTTTATTTTTATGTCTATACTCTCTAGCACTCTCTTTCTAGACATATATATGTTTATGTATATGTTTACACCCACAAATATTATAGTAAAAAAATATAATGTTCCAAACATAATAGCTTCTAGCATATTAATATATAGCATTTTCACTTCAAATGAAACCTTTTTGAAATCAAATGAATTCTTTTTCAAACCAAATAAAACCTTTTTCAAATCAAATGAAACCTTTTCCTATTCGTATTTTATAAACATTATATACATACACTTAAAAATAATGTGCTAAAAAATGTAGCACCAAACATATATTTTTTACACGCAATAAAAACACTCCGATTCATCCGTGTAGGAAAAAAATACTGATACAGATAAAATTTTTGACTCATATTCAAAGAAAAATTCAACTATTATTATAATATATTCATTTCGAGTGACTGCTTTTCTTTCTAACGGTTTTCCGTGCGATTTATAGCTACAGGGCATTACTGATAGACTAGACTTGATCGAAAGGAAAGCATTTTTCGCCACAAAAATATAACAATTGAATTATCACATCGAAAGAGGCATATGATATTTGATATCTTGTAATCATCTTATCACAACATTTTTATTGTCGTCTCAGAGTCAATAACGTACATGCTCTGCGATCATTAAATGCAATTAAACAAATATGAAATACCTACGGTTTTATGTCCAATTATTTTCAAAATCCAAATCTTCTTTAGGTAGCTGTTACAATATAGATTGTTGTAACGAAGTAGGTTAGGTTAAAGTGGCAGCCCGATTAAGATTCAGGCTCACTTCGACTATTCAGTCCATTGTGATATTGTAACGAAGTAAATTTTATTGTTTTGCTTGTTACAAATAAGAAGGTTGAAACAAAATTGCATGTTAATAATCTTGATATGCCTAGGATTATAATTTCTCTCGTGAGCCGTATTAATTACTTGCTTTCATATACTATCGCTAAAATTTTTATAATATTGGGTAGTCGAAAAAGTGTCTTAGTAGTATTTCTTTAATGAATCAAATACGAAAAATTTTTTTTATTTTTGTACGGAATTTCAACGCGAAAAACGAACAGAGGACCGGCCTTAAAATTTTAATTGAGTTTTAAAAAATACTCAATTAAAAATTTAATTGATTCAGCAAATTTTTTAAAGGAAACAAAAATCAATCACGAAAATTAATAGTATCAATTAATTTTTTAATTGGATCAATTAATTTATTAATTGACCTTCAATTAATTTTTTAATTGATACCATCATTTCTGTGATTGAAGACATTTCAATTAAAAAATTAATTGGGTCAATTAATTTCGTGATTGAACCAGAAAATTTTTTTTTGTGTGTGCGATGAAGTGGAAGTATTCCAAAATTACTGAGTTTGAATTATTAATAACTTTGTAATATTATATTAACTTTGTAATATTATAATGACTACTGGAAATACACTACAATGTCAATGTCAACTTTTAACAAATGCGTTACTACTCGGCCATCATAACATATTAAATTACCAAGGAGATGGCAAAGGTGTTCCATCCACTGTGACCCTTAATTACTTCTAAATATGTATATATTAACACAAGGTCAATAAAGTTAATATTCACATGCTTATTTAAATGACGTATATTCACATTCGTATCTTTTCTAGATGGCGCAAGAAAGATAAATTAAAAGTTAAAGCAGCACAAAAATGTGCTTCTCATATATTCCGTCGTAAAGATATATATTTAGAACTCCATTGTCCCTCCAATTTTTTTTCAATTGGAACCAATTATTATACGAGGGAATCTGGGTATTAACAGCCTGTTTCTGTTTGTCGAACGAGTTCTATCGATCGACTGAAATGCGTAGCTGATTTTTGGTTATAAATTCAGCTGTTTATTTCCATTTCCACAGAAACGGGCTGTAAATTAAAAAATAATTTTGGGGCCTAGTATTGAAAAATTATAACTACGAGTTTAGACATACATCGATTTTTAATCATGTATTAATTATTACGTTTAATTAATTACTAAAGGTAAAATAATTAGGGTCACTTACATTTACTCAGCACAACAGTGAGCACAGCTAACATTCCCCACCCTAACCTTCAAACTTTTATTTCTCTAACCTTTGCCCATAATATCTCCTTCCGAGAGATATTATGCCGGCTCAGCATTATAATCTTAAATTCTGCCATTGAAGTCCCCATAGGTCTCTAAAGTCGACACCAGCGACCAGCTCCCTAAATACAGTCCACCAGTGTTGCCAATATTGAAAAACTGTGTTTCTATTTAACTCTTGCTGCCAGAATAAGGTTCGAAGTACAATCCAAAGCTCCTCAAATAATTGGATAATACACCTAAATTCCTGGACTGACAACGATGCAGTCCACTCGCTTTGCTTAACTATGACCACAGGTTTACATCCCGATTCCATCTCTTATATTTCATAACAAGGTCGTGGGGGCTTCCAACATAATATCGATCCAAAACACAGATGTTAATAAAAAATAAAAAATTTATTGGTTTTGGAGCACCCATGGTGATGATCCATCGAAAAGTAAAAGGATGCATAGGATGAAAAACTAACTCATGATTCCAAAAGGTGCACGATCTTAGAGCGAAGCAAAAACAAGGTCAGACTCGAAAGAACAAAGAGTTGCTTAAGTATTGGTTCCCAGCAAAAAAAATGGAAGTTCTTCTAAAGGCACAACATTAAAAGCACTTCCAAAAATTCTCTCCCAAAGATGTTCTTTATTATAACTACACAGGAAGTTCTTTTGATTCAATTTTTTTAAAACTCGCTTTTTCATATTTTTAGTAAGACATTTTAAATTATTTTGTTTCAAATAGTTTAAAAAGAGAGTATGAATTAATAAAATGGTACAAATTATTTAAATTTTATCGAAAAAAAAATAAGCGTTAGAATCTAAAAATCATAAAAAATTATAAAAATGATTTTTATTAACATATCACACAATTTTATAATTCACATCCAAAACATTGAATTCGGACCACACCTTAAAAAGTGATGCAAATTCAGTGCAACGGCTGTTGAAATGGTGAACATCCGTCCTATGACAAGCCCATGCTAATTTCATCGCCTCTGCGCCAATTTTGCACCACTTCCGGATCCAAAAAGAACATTTTCACTACTTTTTTGGCGACGCTTTTTTGCTGGGTTATTAACTTCCCAACAAAAAAAATTGGAAGTTCTTCCAAAGGCACCACTTTAAAAGCACTTCCAAAATGCCCTCCCAAAGATGTTCTTTATTTTAACTACCCAGGAAGTTCTTTTAATTCAATTTTTTATAACATGTGTTTTTCATACTTTTAATGGGTAATTTTAACTTTTTTTGTTTCAAATAGGTTAAAAACAGAGTAAGATTTCATAAAATGGTACAAATCATTTAAATTTTGTCGAAAAAAATGCTAAATCCAATCTGAAAAAATTGTGAATTTTTGAAAATATTTGAGGTCAAACGTTTCCAACAAGCGTTAGAATCCATTAAAAATTATAAAAAAAATATAAAAATTATTTATTTGACAAAGTATCTCCGAATTTTTTTAATTTACATCCAAAACATTGAATTCGGATCACACCTAAAGAAGTAATTCAAATTCAGTGCAACGGCTGTTGAAATGGAGGACTTTCGTCCTATGATAAGCCCATGTTAAATTCATCGCTTCTGCGTCAATTTTGCACCACTTCCGGATCCAAAAAGAACAATTTCATTACCTTTTTGGAGACGCTTTTTTTGCTGGGTTCTTTCTTATCAATGCAACATGATCCTACGTTCAGAGTATTGATAAGGGCCCTAATTTTTAATGGCGAGTCCAATTGGTGTTACAAACTATATGCGGAATCACTTAAAGAAGCTTTGGAAAACTCAGTAACGTCAAAGCGAAATGGGTTTGCTGTTCGTTCAAAATTGGAATGACCATCTCGGTGTCCAGGTTACGTTAGATTATGTGTAGCAACAGCCCGTTATTTTAGGCTCACATATACAATTTAGTCCATTGTGGTACCACAGATTGTGAATTTCTTTCTTATCAATGAGTGCTGCCTGATTGCACGTTTATCTCAAAGGGAAAGGACCTCCATTTTATAGCCGGGTCCGGATGGCGTTTCACATTACGGTGAGTTTGATTATAAATTTATTTTCTTTTATTATTTATGTTATTCCTCGAGCCGAATCTTAAATGTCTGGTGAACAGAGTTGTAGGCAACCAAAATTCTGTTGGGTCGTGTGTGCCAAACTTAGTCCCAATCTCTCTTAATTTCATTGCGACTGGTATTATTTGGGCCTACTATACTATTGACCAGATAAAAATAAGTATATTAATAATCCGAGTCCATTTTTGTTAAGGAACACTTCTCCATTTTAAGAAATATTTATATCATATTGAATAATTTACAAAACTAAGAAGGCATATACGTACAGGAAACGTGTGAAAAAGAAGCTTAAGGGTTCTTTTCTTAAAGCTTTAGTTTACTGAAACACGCACACACTGACAAATCAAATCATATGCATTCCTGGAGAAGGAATATGCCATGCACACGACACTTACTGTGGTGAGCTGTATAGAGCGTGTGATTGGCACGCGGCGGTTTTCTTTCGAACAAAAATGAAAAAGGCTCATGCAATATGCTTTTGACACGACATATAAGTATGGCAGTAAGTCAAGTCACCACATTTCATATCGTTCCACAATCATAAAACTAAATATTAAGACTTCCTCCATTTCAAAATAAAATGACGCTAAGAATGGAAAATTAATTACATACGAATGAATATATACCAAACTCCTTAGTCAGTCAGCAAATTAGTAGGTCACACAAAGCCAAGAAGAAAATACACTTGGTGGAGGGTTGGCGGGTCTACTCACCTATTTGTAATATACATTCCATTACCAGAGCCATTTGTTTGTTGTGCTCGCGTTGCCGATGCTTTGCCATCATCAAAGAAACCTTCATAGAGCACAAAATTATTAGCCTGTGGTATGCTACGCACTAAGCCATAATGTTTTTTGAGGAAACCCAAAAGTTTCTCCGAAGGTCTATCCACGGAACATTTGACGGGTGTCCATTTCTCATCGGCCAACATGGTTTCGAATAAATCCTTGCCGAGACCGGCTCTTTGACGAGATTCGTGTATATAAAAATCCAATATACAGGGGGCGTTCTCCACCTTACGCGCTTGACCTGTTTCATCGAATAAATAAAGGTCTTTGGTGCCTACTTTTAGGAGGCCAATAACCGCACCGCTGAAATTAAAGACAAATTAAACAACTGTAGTTCATAGTGTGGCATGCAGGAGAAGATAAATTATATACAATTAATTTAAATAAGGAAATGTAATATCTACATAATAAGGATCAACAACAAATACGACAAAGTCCCAACAGATGGGCGTTGCCCTTTAAAAATATAATTAATTGCAACATTAGGTATCGGAAACGAAAGTAGTCCAAGAGACTTACAAAAAAACGACATGTGTCAAAGGAAATTAGAAACATTTTCATCAACATTACCATCAATTAAAACTTTAATGTTGTTTATTATAGTAGTAGAGGTAGCATGTATCTATGGAACGAGATATACAGGGCTTCTTTTTTAAAACCAGTCTCATTTCTTGCTTTACCAAAATGAAATACGGATGTTAGTAAGTTCGGGTGAGGCCGACTATATGATTAAAATATTCAAGGCTATGACTGTATTATAATATTATCAACAATCAAAAGTTTGTATATCACCTTTAGTTTCATCAAAGTAGTCGGCACATTAGAGAACTCTTATTAAAAATTAAGATATCTAATTATATACAGTGGGGAGCAAAACCGAGTGCATGTTTTCACTTTTGCAATCTTTGTTAAATAGTTAGGCCCACAAAGATTAGATCTTTGATGACTGCAAATAATTTCTATGGTCAAATGAAACGAAAATAAACCGCTTTCCATCCGATACAAAAGAACATTACTGGTAACGACCTCAGAATATAACTGGTAATGACCAGGTAACGACAAAGTCTTGGGAGACCACCACGTTAAGCAATCCTTTAAAGATGGAAGGGAAGCTACATTGATATTTTGCAATAACATTTGCTTACGTTTGTGGAGGTTTGCGCCTACCTTGATGAGCAAGTTGTATTTCAATCAAAACGGAAAATCCAAAGTGTTCCAAAATTCAAATCCTTGTACAATTTTTTAATAAAATTTTCATTTTCAAGTGTAATTCGGCCGTTAGGATTTGTCTACACCTTTTCTACCATTGAGTATGAAAATATGGACATTTTCTAACGTCGAATGTCATCAACCCCCGCCATTTGACGAGCAATTATTTCTTAAATAAAGCCCAATATTTTGGTTCAAATTCTAAACCAGTGCCTTTTTATTTCTCTTCTTTTATGTTGCCACGCAAATACAAAGAAAAGAAATAGTTGTCACTGCAAGGTTTCAAATGCTCTAATGGCTACCACAAAGACTCGATCTCAATCCAATTAAAAGTTTATGGTCTTTGGTCAAAAGGCGCAGGAATATATCTTTCCATTTGAACTCAATAAAAAAATTAAAATTCTTATAATTCAAAACCTTCTCAAAATAACGTCCATGGAAGTGAAAAAGCCAACAGGCGCAAATTCAAATCCCCGCGGATGTGAAATTTTTAATTTGATTTTCATTATTTTTTACTTTTTTGTTGACTTTCTATTCGTTTTCATGTGACATTTAATTGTACAAAATTTAAATTTTGACTTTCACTGCCAAATAGCGTATTTTCTAAGACTGGTCCAAAAGAACTTCATGGAGTGGAAGCGGAAAGAAATTTATGGAGGATTTCGGGATGCTCTTAAAAACAAATGTTTGTGGAACACCTCCCATTTTTTTTTGCTGGGTGGCTGAGTGTGCTAAGGTTCAACACCTGGTCGGAGCGAAAAATGTTATAAATTTAAAAAATTAGGAAACAAAAGTGTAATAAAAATATTGATAAAAATAAAAAGTGAAATTTGTGAAAAAATTGGTTTTCTAAATATTTAAATTTCTTCATTCAAATCAACTTCCAAGGAACAACTTCTAAAGCAATGCAAAGAATCCAAAAACGGAATACTTCGGTCCTGTTACAAGCACATGTAAAATTCATGGGATATGATCCAAGTTTGCACTACTTTCGGATCACAAAACTACTTTTTGGAAGCTGTTTTTTTGCTGGGAACTTTTGGCGCAAGAAATTTGAGAGTCGTTCCACAAATATTTCTTTTAAAGTCTACCCCGGTAATTCCAAAAAACTTTAAACCAAAGATACCAAATCTTCAAGATAAATTTTAGTCTATATTTGAAGCGGTTTTATCTTAAATCTAAAGATTCAATATTTCAGTTAATTTAAGGACGATTTCTTTAAATCAAAAATATGTTTCTGTTGAAGTTTTTATATTCATACTTTGTACAATTTAAATTTTTTCTACTTGTCATCTATCTATCGTAGTAGTCTATGAATTTGACTTTTATATTATGTCATTTAGAAAATAAAATTCTGTATTCTTTTTTCTGTTTCTAATCGTTCAACAATAAATATTGCTTCAAATAGTTTTTTTGTAAATTCGTTGAGCTTTTTAATTTTTTAACAGGTTATGGGCCCAGAACCATAACCATTGCTAAAGAAGTATAGAAATCGTTATAATTAGTTCAAGATGGCTAGTTTGAATGGCAGAATACCATTATTTAATGGCACCAATTATGGAACTTGGAAAACTCAAATGGAAGCTGTTTTACAAAAAGCAAGATTGTTGAAATTTGTGAATAGTGAAGAAAAACGACCAATAGTTCCAGATTTGCCAGAAGGAGCAACTGCAGAACAACAAGATGATCGTGATAGACGATTGGAGCAACAAAGAATTTTTGATGAACTGGCATTGGATGCTCGATCAGAGATTATCATATCCTTGGAGTCAAACATAGTAAGAATGGTCAAGAATTTCAAAACAGCCAGAGAAATTTGGAAATATTTTCAAGAAACATATGACCGTAAGTCAACCAGACGCAAAGCTGAATATTTCCGTAAGTTACTCAGTCTGAAAATGTCGTCTTTTCAAAATGTGTCCGAATATCTGATTGAATTTGATATTTGTGTATCTTCTTTATCGGAAATGGATGTTAATCTCGATGAAAGTCTATTGGTAGTTATTTTGCTTGATGGTTTATCAGACACATTTAAAGAAATCCGAGCTGCATTTGATACTGCCAATGAGTTTCCATCGCTGAATTTGTTACGGTCAAGATTGTTGGAAGCTGGTGTTGAAAAAGATAACGATGAAGCCGAAAATGCGTTAAAAGCAAAAAGATGGAACAGAAAACATGAAAAATATCAGTCGAATTATTCAGGTATGTCAGATAAGAACTTTCAGTATAATTGTCATAGATGTGGCAAGAAGGGACACAAAGCTAAGGACTGTAGAGTCAAACTTGAACGAAACCAAACAGCAAAAATTCATGGTGAAAAGGCCCAGGGTTGTAAAGATCATAAGGTAAATACTACAAAGGACAAGTCGTATTCTGAATGGTGCTTTGATAGCGGAGCTACCTCCCATATGTGTGTTGATGAAAAGCTCTTTACTGACATGAACAAAGATTATGATGCCAAAGTGACCCTTGCTGATGATACTGTCGTGAAAGCCGAAGGTATTGGAACAGTTGTTCTCAATTTACTAGTTGGCGGAAAGAAAAAGAATATTCGATTGAACAATACATTATTTGTCCCACTTCTTGGAGGAAATCTGATTTCTATGTCTAAAATTACGGATTTGGGCTACGAAGTCATAATGAAAGGAAATTCTGCGAAAATTTTGAAAGGAAAAGCCACTTTTATGGAAACTGTAAAAGAAAACGGTTTATATTTGCTGAAATCTTATGTCAGTGCAGATTGTAAGAGAGTTTCATCTACCACAACGAAATTTGGTTTATGGCATACTCGGTTTGGCCACTTGAATTTTGGTGACCTAAAACAATTGCAATCGAAGAAGATGGTTTATGGTTTGCCAGATATCAAGAATCACGACGATAACTGCAGTGTGTGTATAAGGTCCAAACAGACACGTGAACCATTTCCAAAGAAAAATGAAAAGTCTGCTAAAGAACTTTTGGCTTTGATACACACAGATCTTTGTGGACCCATGCAAGTCGAATCTCTAGGAGGAAGATTATATTTTGCTACTTTCATCGATGATTTTTCAAGAAAAGTTTTCGTTTATTGCTTGGAAAATAAAAGTGAATATTTGAAGACGTTTCAAAATTTTAAGAAAACCGTGGAACTCCAAACTGGGAAGAAGATTAAATGTTTAAGGAGTGACAATGCACCTGAACTTATTAGTAAAGAATTTTCATCTTTTCTCCACAAATGTGGAATCAAACGGCAATTGACTGTTGAATACACCCCTCAGCAAAACGGCGTTGCTGAGAGGATGAACAGAACTCTTGTCGAAATGGTAAGATGTTTTATGATGGAAGCAAACTTACCAGAATCTTTATGGGGAGAACTTGTACACACTGCGGCATATATAAGAAACCGGTGTCCAACTAAACTGAACCTTGATAAAACAGCCGAAGAACTGTGGACTGGAAAAATGCCTACTGTCAGTCATTTTCGTAAAATTGGATGTATAGCATATGGTTTGAACAAGAAAAAGCCGAAATCGAAATTTATGCCACGAAGCGATGAATATATTATGGTCGGTTATGACGAAGAATCTAAAGCGTATCGTCTGTGGAAACCAGGAACCAATCTCATACAGAAAAATCGAAATGTAAAATTCTTGGAGAATGCATTTTATCAATCTGATGGAAATAATCAAGAATGGCGGAGATTTTATGAATTTCAAGAAAATAAAGAAGAAGAAAATCATAACTCACAACTGGAAAATGAGCAAATACAAGAAGACAATCAAATAACAGATCAAGGTGATGAAGAGCCAGATATATTTGTTGACAGCATTGATGACCCAGAATTACTTGTAGAAGAAGGAGGCGGAGCATCTGAAGTTGAAGTGAATATTCCCATGGTAAGTTCTATAAAACAAAGTTTAAGATCATGGGCGAAAGGTAAGAATTCTGCTTGCGCGGCCGTGAATATCGGACATTGTGATCCTAAAACGTATAAAGAGGCAATGGAGTCAAATAGCTCTAATGACTGGTATAATGCCATGTTGCAAGAATTTGAATCTCTTATAGAAAATGATGTTTGGGACCTAGTTGATTTGCCCACTGGAAAAAGGCCAATTGATTGCAGATGGGTTTTTAAGACAAAATGTTTTCCAGATGGTCGTGTCGACAAAAGAAAAGCCAGGCTGGTGGCGAAAGGCTATGCCCAAAAATACGGCATTGACTATATGGATACCTTTGCACCAGTTGTTCGCCAAAGTACTATTCGATTAGTGTATGCTCTTAGTGCTGAGAAAAATTTGAAACTTCGACAGCTGGATATATCGTCGGCATTTCTTAATGGTAACTTGGAGGAAGAAATTTACATGAGTCAACCTGAAGGGTTTGTCCAAGATCGGAATAAGGTATGCAAACTCAAAAAAGGTATATATGGTTTAAAACAAGCAGCTCGACAATGGTTTAAGCGAATAGATAGCGTTTTTAAACAATTTGGATTGAAGCAATCGAATTACGACCAATGTGTTTATTATAAAAATGTTAATGGTTCCACAACTATTGTCACTTTATATGTTGATGATATCCTTATAGCCTCAAATAATAACAACGAAGTTGACCGTCTTATAGTTACTCTCAAAAATAATTTTAGAGTAAAAGACTTAGGACAACCAAAGCATTGTATTGGTTTGGAAGTCAATATTTCTGATAACTCAATATCGATATCACAACCTGGTTATATATCTAATTTAATTCAAAAGTACGGTCAAGAAAATTCAAAGCTTGTCAAAATTCCAATGCAACCACAAATTTGTCTTGAGAAAGAACCAAAAATTCCAGAAGAAGCTGAAAAAGTAAATACCACCAAATATCAAGAGCTCATCGGATCTCTATTGCATCTCTCGGTATTTAGTAGACCAGATATAGCATGTAGTGTCAATATGCTATCTCAATTCAATTCCGACCCCCGTAAGCAACATTGGAATGCAGCACTGAATGTATTAAAATATTTGAATTCAACGCAAACTTTTACTCTGACTTATAAAAAATCTGGTTTGCCCATCATCGGATACGTCGACGCTAGTTGGGCGAATGATTCTAATGATAGAAAGTCGCAAACTGGATTTTGTTTTACACTCGCAGGAGCCGTAATATCTTGGGAATCAAGAAAACAGCGTGTAGTTGCTACTTCGAGTGCCGAATCTGAATATATAGCACTGTCTGACGCAGCTAAAGAGGCCTACTACTTGCGATATTTAACATCCGAATTGGGATTTGTTGATACCAATCCGACAAAAATTTATAGCGATTCACAAAGTGCTCAAGCGATGGCCCAATATGGCGGACATCATTCTCGAACCAAACATATTGATTATAGGTATCATTTTATTCGTCAATCAATTGAAGATAAAGTTGTCGATATTCAATATATGGCTACGAGTGAAATGCCTGCTGACGTTTTAACAAAACCACTACCTCGAATAAAACATAAACAATTTATATCATCAATGGGTGTTCAAGAAATTATTTAATTTGAGGAGGCGTGTTGAAGTTTTTATATTCATACTTTGTACAATTTAAATTTTGTCTACTTGTCATCTATCTATCGTAGTAGTCTATGAATTTGACTTTTATATTATGTCATTTAGAAAATAAAATTCTGTATTCTTTTTTCTGTTTCTAATCGTTCAACAATAAATATTGCTTCAAATAGTTTTTTTGTAAATTCGTTGAGCTTTTTAATTTTTTAACAGTTTCTTTACTTTAAGGAAATTTTGCCTTAGGTCAAAAACATGTGACTTTAACGGAGGGACGCAAATTTTCAAAATTTGTGTCCTAAATTAAATGAAAAAAATTGTTAATACAAAGATTGTAAACTTTATTTTAATTAAAATTTCCTTATTTTAAAGAAATTTGTCCTTAATATTTTGTAAATTGCGCGTCCTAAAATTAAGGTTGCGTAATCTTTAATATCACGTAAATACTTTTTTCAGTGAAAGTAAATATTGCCGTTATATCGGCAGGATCTCGCATGGTACTTGTTTTATTGTTCACTTTTGCGGAAGCTTAAAAATATTATTGAGTTTGATCTATGTACTTACTTATTGCCCGCATTAACATCGGCCATCAGATAGATTGTCTGATTTTCGGACATACGTAAACGCTGCGCTGTCGTTACTGGTGTATTAAGCTTTTGGGCATTTGCTGATAATTGACCCAAACGATCTATAATTTCCGACATCTTTGAGGTAGCATCTCTGAAATAGACATCGGATTGTCTTAGTGCATTGGTGCATGATTAAATGAACGGACAGAAGCTTAAGCTAAATTCAGATACTTACAAACATTGGCGACGATCTCCGCGAAATGTATGAGGCAGCAAATTTGATGTCACCTTGACAATGGGTTGGGTAAATAGGGGGCTTATATCGAAACGAAATTCTACCATTGTTGCTTGTGGTTCTAGGTGGTACTGTTACTGCAGAGTAAATGGATGGAATATCTGTAATATAAGAAAATAAAATGCATTCCGTTTTAATGGGTTTGAAAAAATTGCTTATTTCTAATGTAGGATAATATAAAAATTATTGGTGCGTAACATTATAAAAAGTAAATTGCCCATAATGAATTGCATGAGATATGGAATGAGTTGTATTTGATTTAATGCCAAAATCGACATAAATTGGCATCTTATTATTATAATTGTCAATAAAATAAAATATGTTTAGCTATGACGACTATAGGTGTGAGTGTGTGTATTTTCTTTTATTAACGCTAACAAATGACATGGATTGATGGTTATAAAAATCCTCTATAGAAGTGAATCGCTCACGAACATAAAAATTTACTCACGCTTGCTTGCGAATATAAATATCTATCTCCTGCGAGTTCATATAAAAAAGAATTCTATGCTCGACCAGGGGCAAAGAAAGAAAATCATGGATGCTTATGAACGGAAAACTAATTCATTTACACTAAAAAAAAACAGTAAACCCACCACGAAGGTATTATAAACGCCGATGTCATACACTCAAAAAAAGTTTACTTGGATCCAAAGGTTTTGACCTTCCCTTAAGGGTTTTGGTATCGATACCGAGCCAAAGATGCGGCTTCTTTAAAATGAAGACATTTTTAGCGACCTATGTTGCTTTAAATCTAGGATCAATAAAATTAATTCATTTATCGAATTTTAATTCTTTTTTCGCGGTGTATTAATAACGCTATTCGCGTTATTAATATGCCAGTTTAAAAAATCCAATTTTTAACGGATACTTCAAAGTAAAAAATGTTTTCTAATTCCAAACAAACTTTAAACCAAAGATACCAAATCTTCAAGATAAATTTTAGCCTATATTAAATCTAAAGATTTAATATTTTTGTTAATTTAAGGACGATTTCTTTAAATCAAAAATATGTTTCTTTACTTTAAGGAAATTTAGCCTTAGGTCAAAGAAGACTTTAACGAAGGGACACAAATTTTCAAAATTTTTGTCCTAAATTTAATGAAAAAATTGTTGATGCAAAGATTATAGACTTTATTTTAATTGAAATTTCCTTATTGTAAAGAAATTTGACCTTAACATTTTGTAAATTGCGCGTCCTAAAATTAAGGTTGCGTAATCTTTAATATCACGTAAATACTTTTTTCAGTGTAAGTAAACATTTTTCAACAAATTCAAGAAAATTTATTAGGCATAATAAATTGGAAACCTAGAGGTATGTTGGGTCCATACATAGCTGAGCCACATAGAAAAAAGCATGTCCGGTTCCAAAAAAATTATCTTTACACTCAAAAAAAAAAGTTTACTTGGATCCAAAGATTTTGACTTCCCTTAAGGATTTTGGTATTGATTCCGAGCCAATAAAGACATTTTTAGCGACTTATTTTGCTTTAAATCTAGGATCAATACAATTAAAATTAAGATAGAGATTCCATTTATCGAATTTTCATTCACTTTTCGCGGTATATTCATAAAGCTATTCATGTACAAATAAATGACTTCTTAAAAATCCAAATTATGACGGATACATCAACGTACAAAATGTTTTCTTAATTCCAAAAAAACTTTAAGTCAAAGATGCTAAATCCTCAAAATAAGTCTTAGCCTATATTTGAAGCATTTTTATCTTAAATCTAAAGTTTCAATATTTCAGTTAATTTAAGGACAATTTCTTTAAATCAAAAATGTGTTTCTTTACTTTAAGAAAAATTAGTCTTAGTTCAAAGACGTGCGACTTTAACGGAGGGATGCAAATTTACAAAATTTGTGTCCTAAATTTAATGAAAAAAAATTAGAAGTAAAGATTATAAACTTTATTTTAATTAAAATATCATTATTTTAAAGAAATTTGTCTTTAATATTTTGTAAATTTCGCATACTAAAATTTAGGTTTCGAAATCGTTAATATCACGTAAATATATTTTTCAGTGTACATTAATGATTTTTGTATTGATTCCGAGCCAATTGAAGTAAGGATACATTTAAGACATAGTTCTCTTTTAAATTTGAGTTTTATCTACTTAATAATTCTAGGAAACCAATTTTAGACCATTAGTTTTTTTCAGCTTTTTTCTTCGTATGCTACCTTTATGCCTTTAAAACTGCGAAAACTTCAATTTCTAAATTCATGTAGAAATTATGGTATGTTTCAAGTAAAAAATTTCTTTAAAATAAAGTGTTGAGAGACATCTCCTTTTTTGAACGAATTTTTGCTTTGTTGCCAAGATGCAAATGACAATTTCATTAATTTTGAGGAATTTTTCCAAATTATTAAAGACAAGTTGATCTTAGTCAAACAACATTTTCTTTCATGTTAAGATACCCATTCACTTAATAATAAGGACAAAAAAAAGGACTTTATCGAAAAAAAAACTTTATGGTAAGTTTATCGACTTCTGGATAAGGTAATAAACTTTAGATAAGCGAAATGCGTCTTCTTTACTAAGCAAAAAACGCATTCGTATTTTAAGGACATGAAATCTCTGGCCTGACGACAATATTTTTTTAGTGGTATAACTCCCATATGGGATTCTAGACACCATAAGTTTTATCCGATTTGATTTGAAATTAGAAATCTAGAGGTACCTTAGTTGTAGACCTAAATAGGTGTGCGGTATATGACTTCTTTTCCTTCCTTTTGACTTTTTGGTTCTAGACACCGTCCCTCCTTTGGCGACTCGATGTAAGAGACAGATAAATCAAAATATGAATTTACAGATAGAAAGAGAATATGGAAGAAGAAGCATGTTGCATTTGCATGAAGAAATATAAAAGTTTAGATATATACTTCGTATTTAATGTGAGTTTAAATCGAATTAATTTTTTTATCAATTTTCTAATAATACAGCGTAAATCGTCCATATTATGAGAAAAAAGGGCTAATATGGTGTCGTATATACACGGGCGAAAAAAGACTGTTTTTCATATGTTTGGGTGTAAAAATTATATTTTTAGAACTCAAATTTTTTAACACAATATTTTTAAGTACAAGCATATAATGTTCATAAACTAGCATGACATGTTTGGGACATACATGTTAATATGTTAGAACATATTATGTTTAGGACATAACATGTTTGTAAATATAGTATGCTTGAATGCAAACATATATTAACTTAGAAATAGCCTATAAACATATATGTGTTTAGAAAGAGAGACCTAGAGAGTGTGCTGCAAGTAAAATAATGGAAGTAACCAATTGGCGCCTTAAAAATATATCCACACAAAGAAAATGTCATTAAAATTTTTTACTACCAGTGTATGCCCTAAGGTGAAACATAATCTGTTTGAACAATACAAATAATATTTTGTTTGGACCGGTCCTGAAAATATACATATATGCTTGAAGCAGAATGTGTTTGGGTGTATACCAGGTATACCGGCATTAGCGTAGCTAGACAATTTTCCTAGGGGGGGGCTATAGCCCCCCTAGCTAAAACTTTATAGACTGAACTTATAGGTTCAACTAATGTTTTATTTCATAAAATTGAGACTGATGATTGTCCCAGGACGTGTCCTTTGGGATGAGTCCAAGACGCGTCCTAAAATGTAAGTTTACTCCGTCAATGACAAACCCATGTTAAAGTGGACGGTCCCTTCCATACGTTTTGATCAGAACTGGGACTGGTCCATACACACCAGGGACTAGTCCTGTACCAGTTCTGTGGTTGATCCATTTCCTGTAGGGTAGTTCCACACTTTTCCCAGCAAAAAATTGGGAGTTGTTCTAAAGGCACAAATTTAAAAGCACTTCCAAAAATATCTTCAAAAAGAAGTTAACTATTTTAACTACACAGGAAGTTTTTTTACTACATTTTTTTATATTTTAATGCGTAATTTTTTGCTTTCTTTTTTCAAATAGTTAAAAAAAAGAGTAAGAATAAATAAAATGGTACAAATTATTCAAATTTTGCAACAAAAATGCTAAATCCATTATTGAAAAATCGATAATATATGGAAATATTCGAGGGAAGACGTTTCAAACATGCGTTAGAATGCATTAAAAATCATAAAAAAGTATAAAAATTATTTATTTGGGAAAATATCACAAAATTTTTAAATCACATTCAAAACACTGAATTCGGATCACACCTTAAGAAGTGATGCAAATTCATTGCAACGGTTGTTGAAACGGTGGACATTCGTTCTAGGACAAGTTCATATTACATTCATCGCTTCTCCGCCAATTTTGTACCACTTCCAGCCCCAAAAAGAACATTTTCACTTCTTTTTTGGCGACGCTTTTTTGCAGCATTATTAAGATATTCATTTATGAAAGAATAGTTTTAATATCAATTACTATTTTTTATTCAACTAAATCATAAGTTCAACCACAGCTTTATTTCATAAATATCAGACTTCTACCACAACCCAAGTAATTCGATTGTGCATGAAAGTCTTTAGTGGAACTTTGTGCGTCGTACTATATACTCCTACAACGCACAAATTTTTATTATAATTTTTATAAAAATGTAAAATCGTAAATAGATTTTCAAATTCTGGGGGGGGGCTAAAATTTTTCTGGGGGGGTCTAAGCCCCCCCCCCAGAGGCCTTCCTACGCTTATGTATACCGGTATGAAGTAAGCGTCAAGATACAAATGTCTCGATAGGGAACATTTGTTGTGAACAACCCCTTAACTTTGTTTGTTTGTTTGTTATGATATCTGTGAAAAATGTTTAGTATACATCAAGTCATTGAACACACATCATATTTTTTCATCGTGTTAAAAATGTCAAATTTTGTACCAGAAAGTGATGATTTGCGGAAAGCAATAATTTTTGATGTTCATTTGAAGAAAAGTGCTGCAGAGTCGCATCGAATGCTTGTCGAGGCATATGGTGATAATTGCACAACAAACAATTTCTGACCGTTTAAAAGCTATGGGAAGCTATGATATGTGAAACTGCAAGTTTAATTACAACAAGTAAAAGTGGAGGTTGCAGAGCAAACGTAAATTTTGTATATAAATAAATATTTGGGGTGTAATATTCAAATAAATTACCAACATGTTTTTTTTTTGTATAAATATAATATATATTTACGAAATTTTGCTGCAAACAAACAAATGTTTATAAACTGGAATTAACTGTTTGAGGCCTTAAAAACGATATGCTCACGGTTAAACATAACATGTTTGCACAATGCAAACAATTTTTTGTTTGAACACACTCCGAAAATATATGTGCTTGAAGCAGAATATGTTTGGGAGTATATGTTAGAGAGGCGATTTTTTTGAGGGTGTATAACTTTCTTCCAGAGAATCTCCGACGTTGTTAAACAGCTGACTAAAGTAGAATGAGATATTAACTATGGAACTACTGCAGCGAAAGTGACGAAGCAAATACCGGTCGTTCCATTTGGTGAATCGTTAATTGCAATTAAATCGTACGGGAAGAACACAAGCATATTATTCCAGCTTTAATTTATGATTTGGGTGCCATCAAGAACGTCGATTTCTGGTTTCTAGTTGGTGAAAAATTTCGATTCTGGTTTCTAGTTCGTTGGTGAAAATTTCGATTGGGAGGAAAGAATTTTTGTTTTTCGGTAAGGAATATCGAGGCCTCAATCACTTGAAACGCATTTTCCATATTTTTCGATTTCATATTTCCATAGTTTAGTACGTGTGAGATTCGACAGGATTGACGTAGATAACCCATTCACAAACAACCTGTATTTCTAATCTCCCATTTCACATTCGCTTATGATGGAATACGTAGAATAACTTGTTTACGTACGAAAGTCCGGATGCACAAATGTATGATCAATTAGAAGGCGCGGCATTTAAAATATGAACAATGATTATGGTGGGACGATGGTTGGGTGCAGAGAATTAGACTTTGTTTAATCAAAGAAAAATGCTAAATTATTATATTGAATAATAAGATGGGTATGAATTGGAATAAACAAATAATTTGTTGACTCATTAACCGGCGTGATAAGTGATGAAGGTCTATGGAAAAACCACAATAAGAAAATTTCCATTTCGAAAAAAGTGAAAAATCTAGATTGATTTTAAAGCGAAAAACAAAATTAACCAGTTCTAAAGATTTTGTCTTTTTTTTTTTTGCACTAACGATTTCGGAATTGATTCCGAGCCAATGAAGCAAGGAATTATACTTAAGATAAGATTTTTGGTTTGTCGTACTTGATACTGGGAAACAAATCCTCATTTATAATGCTTTACTTTTTTCATCGTGTAAAATCCAAGCCCTTATTATGTAAATGTTTTGACCGCATCTTAAATTTCCACAATCTAAACTCGAATTCAGATTATGAAATTTATTTTAAATTATAAATATTTGTCATTACACTTTTTTCAGTGTTATAACATTTATTTTTTTAATACAAATGTTTTTTTGGTTGTATTGTCAATACATTCATACATTCATACGAGTTGAGTGACGAGGGAGAACTTCTCTCATATCAATGAGTGCAAAGAGGTCTATCATAAAGCCATGACTGACAGAGCCATGACGGACGAAAAAGACTGTTTTTCATATGTTTGGGTGTAAAAATTATATGTTTGGAACTCAGATTTTTTAACACAATATTTTTAAGTGCAAGCATATAATGTTCATAAACTAGCATAGAATGTTTGGGACATATATGTTAATATGTTAGAACATATTATGTTTGAGACATAAAATTTTTGTAAATATAATGTTAATTTAGATGTTATGCTGCCAGTAAAGAAATGGAAGTAACCAATTGGCGCCTTAAAAATATATATACACAAAAAAAATTTCATTAAAATTTTTCTACCAGTGTATGCCTAAGGTGAAATATATGTTTAAACAATACAAACAATATTTTGTTTGAACCAATTCTGAAAATATATATGCTTGAAGCAGAATGTGTTTGGGGTATATCTTACAGAAGCGTTTTTTTTTTGTTTTGAGGATGTAGGTGCTTCTAGCTCAAGTTTACATGTTCATGAGTTTTCCCCAAGTCATTACTTTTAAGGTACATCCAAAAGTTCTCTTCTAGATATGGACTTTATTTTCATTTCATAAGAATTTCTTTTTATGTGATACACTTAAAAAACGTGAACCCTATATGGCACTAAAGCCAATTTTATTATATTTTAGTTCATCTAATTATTACGTTTTGAGAAAATTTTCTCGACTTCAATAATTTTTTGTGTACGTTAGTTAAATGAACTAAAAGAGGAGGAGAAATAATACACAAATGAAGCATACACTAATAGAAAAACTACGTTCCAAAATCGTGAACGGACGGCAACAAAATGAAACGGAAACCTTAACGTAATTTTTCGTTAAGGTATGTTCACGGTTTCGTCCACGGGCGTTCACGATTTTATAAACGGCTTTCGTTTTTCTTTCGCCATGAAAAGTCTTAAAATATTCGTTAGACGTTTCAATGGCAACTCCGTCGGTGGTGCAATGTGCTACGGCGACCGTTAACGCCTATGGAGCAGACAATCCTGGTTCGAGTCGCTGTAGCGGATTTTTTTTTATAAATTCGTAACCATTACGTGATCATGAACGCTGGTTATTGATTTGACAACACATGGTGTCATTTTATCATTGTCAGATTGACACCGTCTATTCTCCGTTTGATACCACATGTGTGTTGATTCACTTTCATGAACGGATCGTTTTGGAACGTGCACGCCGTTCATTTTTTTATGGGTATAAAGATTTACTAAATTCGTGTCTCCCACATTTCATAAAATTTGTACCAATAATGCACCCATAATGAACTTCGTATGGCACTAAAGACATTTTGCAAGTTTGAACTCCATTTTTTTCCATCAAACTTCGAAATTTTCTTTAACAAATGAAAAAAAATATTTATGTCTAATAAATTTTCTTTAATTTGTGAGACAATATTTATTGTTTGAAATACGCGAGACACCTGCTTTTGTAATAAAGTTTATTTAAAAATTTCTTAAATTTACTACCAAATTATTAAAATTACCAAGATTTTCCTTCCTGGGGGACTTACTGTTTTTTGTTTTGCGCAGTGTTCACAATATATTAAAGATTGGTTATTTCCAAAAAATATTTGAAATTTCTACCGATAGAATTCGTAAAAATAAACAAAAGTAAAAAATATAAGTTTCTCCTTATTTTTTCAAATGAAATCCGAAATACTGAAATAGTATCACATCTTAAGAATTAATTCCGGATCTGAAACAAAACATCTTCATTGCTTTTTTGACTACACTTTTTATGCTGCGTATGGGAATCAACTATGAGTGGAATATAAAATTTCAAAGAAAAAAAGTTCATGAACCTTTTTCCAATTAACCCTCTGTATCATAGTGTAGACTGTAGGCAACATACCGTTCGATTGCCTCAAAATTAATAGAAATAACTTCTTTAGCTCAATCACGCACTGTATCTCGTGGTTTACATACTAGCTCAGTATAAACTTGTGAAAATAGAACAATTAGGTGGCACTACTTGCTGGAAATTGACATTTCTTTACTGACTATTGGTATTTACGAAAAAGTGCCGGTTTGCTGTTCTTCAAAAAATAATAAAAAAAATTGTTTTGCTTGTGTTTTGTGTGTAATCTTGATAAATTGGAGAGGTAAGTGTTTAAGCTTTATTGTAGAATGTTCTTTTTGGACAATTTTTACGTTTTTTTATACCCTCCACCATAGGATGGGGGTATATTAACTTTGTCATTCCGTTTGTAACACATAGAAATATTGCTGTAAGACCCCATAAAGTATATAGATTCTGGGTCGTGGTGAAATTCTGAGTCGATCTGAGCATGTCCGTCCGTCCGTCCGTCTGTTGAAATCACGCTAACTTCCGAACGAAACAAGCTATCGACTTGAAACTTGGCACAAGTAGTTGTTATTGATGTAAGTCGGATGGTATTGCAAATGGACCATATCGGTCCACTTTTACGTATAGCCCCCATATAAACGGACCCCCAAATTTGGCTTGTGATTGCTCTAAGAGAAGCAAATTTCATCCGATCGGGCTGAAATTTGGTACATGGTGTTAGTATATGGTCTCTAACAACCATGCAAAAATTGGTCCATATCGGTCCACTTTTAAGTATAGCCCCCATATAAACGGACCCCCAAATTTGGCTTGCGATTGCTCTAAGAGAAGCAAATTTCATCCGATCCGGATGAAATTTGGTACATGGTGTTAGTATATGGTCTCTAACAACCATGCAAAAATTGGTCCATATCGGTCCACTTTTACGTATAGCCCCCATATAAATGGACCCCCAAATTTGGCTTGTGATTGCTCTAAGAGAAGCAAATTTCATCCGATCCGGCTGAAATTTGGTACATGGTGTTAGTATATGGTCTCTAACAAACATGCAAAAATTGGTCCATATCGGACCATAATTATATATAGCCCCCATATAAACCGATCCCCAGATTTGAACTCCGGAGCCTCTTAGAGGAGCAAAATTCATCCGATCCGGTTGAAATTTGGTACGTGGTGTTAGTATATGGTATCTAACAACCATGCAAAAATTGGTCCATATCGGTCCATAATTATATATAGCCCCCATATAAACCGATCCCCAGATTTGAACTCCGGAGCCTCTTAGAGGAGCAAAATTCATCCGATCCGGTTGAAATTTGGTACGTGGTGTTAGTATATGTTCTCTAAGAACCATTCAAAAATTGGTCCATATCAGTTCATAATTATATATAGCCCCTATATAAACCGATCCCCAGATTTGAACTCCGGAGCCACTTGGACGAGCAAAATTCATCCGATCCGGTTGATATTTGCAACGTGGTGTTAATATATGGCCGCTAATAACCATGCCGAAATTGGTCCATATCGGTCTATATATACAGTGTCAAGAAAGTGTTTCGACAATAGGATAAAACTTATGTTTTGTTCCAAAATTAAATATAATTTAATTTTAAAAAATATTTTATTATGTATTTTGCAAAGTATACATATTTTATTTTTCTCAAAACGAATTAACAACTCGATTTTTACTTCAATTATTTCTGGAATTTGAAATATTTGGCAATGTCAAAAGACTTTCTTGACATACTGTATATATAGCCGATCCCCAATCGCACAAAAATTGGTCCATATCGGTTCATAATCATGCTTGCCACTCGAGCAAAAATAATCTAGCAAAATTTGTCGAAATTTTATTCCTATAGAAAATTTTGTCAAATTTTATTTCTATAAAAAATTTTGGCAAAATTTTATTTCTGTAGAAAATGTCAAAATTTTAATTCTAGGGAACGTTGTCAAAATTTTAAATCATTTGAAAATTTAGTAAAAATTTTATTTCTATAGAAAATTTTGTCAAAATGTTATTTCTATAGAAAATTTTGTTAAAATCGTATTTCTATAGAAAATTTTGTCCAAATTTTACTAAATTTTGTCAAAATTTTATTTTGTCAAAATTTTATTTTTATAGAAAATTTTGTCAAACTTAATTATATACGTATTTAATCGGCCATTTCAAGTTTAATATATACCACGTATGGACTACGTGGTATATATTACGGTATTAGGAAGTTTTAAGATACCTTGTCATCGGCAAAAGTTACCGCAACCTAAGTAATTCGATTGTGGATGACAGTCTTCAGTAGAAGTTTCTACGCAATCCATGGTGGAGGGTACATAAGCTTCGGCCTGGCCGAACTTACGGCCGTATATACTTGTTTTGTTTTTGGTGGCAAATAATGTTTGGCAACACACCCAATTTGTGGGAGTTTCTCTTCAAATAATAAAAATAAATGAAAATTAAAAAATACGTGTATTTTATTTGTTTGTTATCATCTCCAATACAAAAAATCATACAAATCGGAGTTCATGAGTGATAGAAGGTTAAAGACTTAATTGAGTTTTAAAAAATATTCCATTAAAAGTGTAATCGATTCAACGAATTATTTAATTGAAAGAAAAATCAATCAGAAAAATTAATAGTATCAATTAATTTTTTCATTGACTTTTTTTTTATAGACTTTCAATTAATTTTTTAATTGATACTATCATTTCTGTAATTGAAGACATTTCAATTAATTTCGTGATTGAAGACAAAAAAAAAATATTTTTTTTTGTGAAATTTAAAATATTCTACATCTAATCTGGGTTTGAGTTCCTATCTTCACATATAGCTGTAAGTGTCATATATCATTCTATACATTTCGTGACCACTTAATTGAAGCAATACAAGCATGAAAGAAATTATTTAGAAAGCCTCAAAATTCACGCTATCAAGTCCAAGAGTGAATTGTTTTAGGTCGTTTCGTCATTTCTTTTATTTTGGCAAAAAAAAGCAAATATGGCTTAATGGTTACTTTGGTAATAATTCTTAAATATTGATTTCACAAAAAGGCGGCGAAAATGTTTGTTTTTTTCTCATGAAAACACATTGGATATTAAGGGCATGCAAGTAAAAATGTTATAACCTTAATGGTGGTTCATACAAAGTCCTTGATGGGTTTGTAAAATTACCTTGCCTTAAGACATTTAATTGGCTATTTTGTTCGTTTTTTAGTCTACCAACATTTACTAAATTGGAGGCCAGCAAATTTCTATCGCTGTCAACAATATGCATTAAACATAGGAATATTTAGTCTTGAACAAGTGCTAATATAAATAAATCCTTTTAACCCTTTATCAAAACCATAGTTTTACCATTTTTAAGACAGAATTTTTTGTATTAATTGTAGGTAAATGAACAGGTGTTTGAGAAGTGTTTGTGGGAACTTTTAAAACTGATGGCACTTGATTCTTCTTCAAATTAAAAGTTATTTTTGATGTCGAGGATATGCACTTAATTGTCAATGCCATAAATATATGTACGCCTTTTTAGGGAGGTGAATAAGGTTAAAGTAAATGTCGATCGATAAGAACATTAAGATTTTATGATTTTCTAAGGTGAAAATTTTATTCCTAAATATTAACTGCCCATATTTCATTTCTATACAATATTTTGTTAAAATTTTTTTAGGATAATTTGTCAAATTCTCAATAGCAAAATTTCTCAATTTCTATAGGAAAGATTCGTCAAAATTTCAGTTTTATAGGAAAATTTTCTTAAAAACTTAATTTCTAAAAAAAAATCAGTTAAATCTCATTTTTATCTTTGCAAATTTTAATTTTATAGGTAAGTTTTACAATATTTCATGGCTAGAGAAAATCAAAGGGGGTGTATTTCTATGCACTGAAAAACATATTTTCGTGAGGGCAAAGATTTCATGTCTTTAAAATACGAATGCAAATTTTGCTTAGCATAGAAGACACATTTCTCAAATATAAAAGTTTTTCCTTGTCCAAAAGTCGATAAACTTTTCAATGAAGTCGTATTGTCCTTATAATTAAGTGATTTCACTTAAAAATGGGTATATAACATGAAAGAAAATATTTTTGGGCTAAGGTCAAATTGAATTTAATAATTCAGAAAAATTCTTTAGATTTAATGAAATTGTCTTTAAATTTGTTGTCTTTTTGCATCTTGGCTACCAAGCGAAAAATCATTCAAAAATAGGACCTGTTTCTCAACACTTTATTTTAAAGACGTTTTTTACTTGAAACATAGCATAATTTTTACTGGAAGTCGAGTCTTAATTTGGAAAATAAAGTTGTCGATAACTCGTTTTTAAGGGACTTTGATGGCATATGAAGAAAAGAAAAACTGAAAAAAAAAACGAACAATTAAAATTTGCTTCCTAGAAGCAAGTACACAAAACACAAATTTAAAAGAGAATTGTGTCTTAAAAGTATCCTTACTTGTATTCTCTGATTCTTTGGCTCGGAATCAATACCAAAATTGTTAAAGTAAAGACAAAATCTTTGTCTTTACTTTCCAATGTTTTTTTTTCATTATATATAAATGACATATTTACTTCATTAACATTTATGGGAGGACATTTATATGCAGATGATTTGATGGTGGTGGTAAATGTCCGATGGAAAGTAGGGATGACGATATTATTACCACATATCTTGTATGGGCTTGAAATATTGTCCGGTGCATCCCAAGGGAGTTTGGACAGATTAAAGGTTTGTTTTAATCGAATTGTTCGTTTCGTATTCAATTTGGATTACCGTCAACATGTTACGCCTTACACGATACAATTTCTTGGCTGCTCTTTCCAGAAATTTATCTTTCTTAGATTTATCCAATTGTTGTACAGAACCATAAAGTTCGATAGTCCTCAGTATTTGAGCTCTAAATTTGTTTTTTGCAATTCGGTTAGAACTTCTGCCCTTCTTATGCCTCTGTTCCGATCACTGGTCATGCAGCGATCTTTTCAGGTAAGGGCTGTGGATTCAAAGAAACAATTCTAACTAAGCTTTGATATAATTGAACTCTTTTGGCTCACATTTGGTCATCCTTGTCTTTGGAAATAAGCAATATTTTACCAATTAAAACATTTTGTCTTTATTCGTGTTAAAAGTTGTTATAATATTGACATAATTTTTTTTAAGATTTTTCTTTAGTTAAGTTAGTTTAGTGTCATTTGTAGTACTTGTAATCATTTAGGCCCGGTGGGGCTTCTGGATTATAAATAAATAAATGACATGAAATGAACCGGGCATGCTTTGTTTTCAGTGTGTGCATTTAAAGAATAATTCACTTTTAAATGTGAGTTTTGCATACTTGATTCTAGAAGGACATGGAATCTTTTTTCAGTGTATTTCAGTGTTGAAATGGAAACAAGAATAAGGAAATGGAAATTTCCAAATTATTTATGTTCAGAAATTTCAATCTAGAATTTTTTTCTCATTTATAATTTTATAGTCAATAGCCAATGCGGTCTAAGGTACACGTGCCCGTAATATAATCTTACAAACCTTATAATACTCAAAAATAGAAGGGCTTGGCAACATGGTACTACTGGAACAACAACACATACGACATATTACGTATTTGTGAGATAAATCTGTGGCTTAAGGTAATATTTTGCACAATAAAGACAAGCTTATTATTCATAAATCTACATGACGGGTATTTAAATGACACAATACTTACATACATATATGCAATGATTGTTTGTAATGAGTCGTACGAGTGCATGAAATAAAGCATGGTGTTGTATAAATATGTTTTTTGCTTATTTGAACTGATATTTGTATTGAAAAGAAGACTTTTTATTGCATCGTTCACAATTTCATAAGCTTCCAACTGATAACGTTTTTTTTGTATTGTGAACTGTTTTGCTGACGTTTTATATACCCCCTATGAAGGGAGTCTATCTATACATACATATTATATTGAGAAAAATATTTCTATAATGATATATATGTATGATCATACTACAGCACACAATGAAAAAATATTTTCCTGCAGAAAGAAATTTTACACGAACGGAATTCGCTTTGGTTATAAGGTATTTTTTCTTACTGCCACACATATTTAAATTTGTACACTCTCCACAATTATTGTGGAACAGGTGTATTACTATGGAACCGATTTTTTCCGTTCTGGTGGAAAAAAAACATTCCGCTCCCCTCCGAACCAAAAAAGTTCACTCCGCTCCATTTACAAGGAAGCTGATATGTAATGCCAAAAGAATGGGGTAAAACTCTGGCTTCTAGGGCCATATAAATGCATATCGGGCGAAAGATATATGGGAACTATATCTAAATCTGAACTGATTTCAACCAAAATTGGCATGCATATCCAGAACCTTAATTCTACTCCCCGTGCAAGTCTCAAATATTTCCAAAGACACTATGTGTCTATCTCGTCTCCTTCTGGGTGTTGCAAACATATGCACTAACTTATAATACCCTGCTCCACAGTGTGGCGCGGGATATAAAGAGAACAGCAGTACGGTGGACAGCTTTTTTCGATGGGGATCCCCAAAATTTCGAAATTATATCCACAAAAATCCCCAACTGAAATATTTTCCCTATGAAAAATCCTCAAAGGAAAATTCATATAATTATTGTACGTACACGCAAAGAAAAAAAACGTTTGGAAAACGTGTACCGAAAACGTTTTTCTTTTGTTAGAGTTTTTTGAATTGCTTCGAAAATTTTAAACTTTTATCACCAAAAAAATTCGTTTGTTACAAAATTTTTATTTTTTCAATAAAAAAAGTTATTTTTGAAACAACAACAGAGTCCATTTCGTTTATATCAAACACTGTTTTTTCTGACTTTTGGTCTTTAATAAAACACATTTTACAGTTCAAAATTTAATATAGTACAATGTAATGTTGAACATTTTTTCGGAATCTTCCGAACATATGTAGAATGTATGTAAAAAAAAAAAAAAAAAAAAACGTTGGTCGAAGCAGGGATCGAACTCACGACCCTTGGCATGAGAGTCAGACGTAGCAACCACTGCTCCACGGTGCCAAACTAAATATTTGTTTCTGTTAAATAAACTTTGTTTATTCGGTTCGTGGGCGCCGCACGCTATGCTATATAAATATAACTTATATGGATATTTATCTATTGATGACCATAACAGGTACATAGCTCAGTGGTTAGTGTGTTGGCTTACAAAGTGCATGGTCCGCGGTTCGATTCTCCGTCCAGGCAAAAGGTAAAAAAAAAATTAAAAATTTATAAAATCGTATAATTTCTTCTACATTGTTTGTATTACAGAAAAAGGTGCTAAGAACTAAAAATCTTCGTGGAAGTGAGAAAGGTGTGAGGGAAAATGCAATTAGCCAGAAAAAAAATTTTTTTTTTGAGTTAGTCTTTATGAAATTGTTTTTACATCCTGGAAAAGAATAAACGTTTATCACAAAAATTATATACTTTTCTTCCAAATACACTTCCTTACAGCGAAAAGCAAATGAGAAACGAACTTTGTTTGTCTAAAATTTCGTTTGGGAGGAAAGAATTATTTTTTTGCGTGTATGTATGTAAATTTTATTCTATGAAGAAGGAAAACAATCTCTCATTATCGAATTCTTTAATAGGTAAGGATTTCAGCAAGTCTGTCAAGTGGTCAACTTTTGTAATCGATGTGTGTTTTGCAATAAAAATTATCGATTTATAAGTTATACTATCCCCTATATTCTGGTTTACGAATTCGCACAACGCAAAATTTTGGATTTTCAAAAACTTCTGAACCTATAACATACATCTTTTGCCAAAAAAATTCTCCCAATAAATTTCCTTATCCATAAAAACAGTGTGTAAAAATTTCGTGTATATACACTCAAAAAAATTGAACCCTATATTTCACTAAAGCCAATTTATCTCTATTGTAGCTCCACGCAGAGAAGGAATATGATCACCTCAAACATGTTTCAAGAGCAAAATGTTATTTTTGTATGGTGACCATGTAACATGTTTGTCACTAAAATGTTATTTTCTCGTCAAATATAACCTGCTTGCCGAGATCAGATACATGATTTCCGAGAAAATAACATGGTTGCGAAAACCATGTTACATGGTCACCACCCAAAAATAACATTTTGCTCTTAAAACATGTTTGTGGTGATCATATTCCTTCTCTGGGTGTCATGGAATCGTTATGTTTTGAAAAAGTTTCCATGACTTTAATAATTGCGTACGTTAGATAAGTTAACTAAAACAGAGGAAAATAATTATACACAATTTTTTTTTACTATTTTTATTGTTTGAATAAATTCATTTTACACAATAATTTAATAATTATATTTTAAGAGTTCAGTTACATAATATTATACACAAATGAAGCACAAAGATTAACTAAATTCGGGTCTCCCACAAAATAGTTTAGAATTTCTTAAAATTTGTAAATTTTACCAATAATGAACTTCATATGGCACTAAAGACATTCTTGCAATTTTGAACTCCAATTTTTTCCTTCAAACTATAAAATTTTCTTTAACAAGTGAAAAGAATTTATTATGTCTAATAAATTTTCTTTAATTTGTCGAAAAATATTTCCTTATTTTGCGTTTGTAGTACTGTTTAGTTAAAATATTCTAAAAATATTTTAAATTTTCTAAAATTAACCAAAATTTTTCTTCCTGGTGGGTTCACTGTTTTTTCAGTGTATCTTTGCAGTTCAAAAACTAGATGTTAAGGAAAATTTTGCGTTTTGCGAATTCGCAAACCAGATCATGGGGACATGTTTTATTGATTTATTTAGATTAAAATTAGGTTATTCCTATTCTTCTTACCGTCCGCAGGAACAAACGAAACAAAAGCGAAATAAAACTACAAGAAAATTTTCATGGTACTTAATAAGACGGGACAGATATATAACCCCCAAGTAATAATGGAAGTTGAGCCCTCTTCAAATTTGTTACATAAATTTGAAGCTGCGATGGGTAATAGGAACGCATATTTTCATTAATTGACGGTTTCATTTTTGTAAAGATGAGCCGACTCACTCGGTGGGGGCTAAAATCGGTGGCGTAATTCGACGGCTTCATTCTCTGACCCATAACGTTTCGGCCGAGTATAGCGTCATTTTTACTTATGACAATAAGGCTTTGCTGTGTTCATCTTGCTGTGTTCAATGGAAATAACAAACATGTGTAGTAATTTATATACACTCAAAAAAAAGTGAACTCTCTATTTCACTAAAGCCAATTTAACTTTATTTTAGTTCATGGAATTATTATGTTTGGAGAAAGTTTACTTTACTCTAATAATTTTTTGTGTACGTTAGTTAAATTAACTAAAACCGGGGGAAAAATATACTCAAATGAAGCATAAAGATTAACTAAATTCGTGTCTTCCACAAAATAGTTCAGAATTTCTTTAAATTTGTAAATTTTACCAAAATTGCGTCCATCATGAACTTCGTATGTCACTAAAGACATTTTTGCAATTTTGAACTCCAAGTTTTTCCTTCAAACTACAAAATTTTCTTTAACAAGTGAAAAAACATAGTTATGTCCAATAAATTTTCTTGAATTTGTCGAAAAATATTTACTTATTGTTATGACATCGGCGTGATGCCAACGTTTGTAATACTGTTTAGTGAAAATTTTCTACAAATATTCAAAATTTTCTAAAATTAACCGAAAGTTATCTTCCTGGTGGGTTCACTGTTTTTTCAGTGTATAAAATATAAATATGATATGATTTTATATGACTGGCTATGCTTTATTAATTCGTAAATATGATACACAATATAAAATAATTATAATATAATTTCGAGTTTGTTAATGGCTTTAACTATGAGGACTCGTTTCATATTCACGGTTGCCAAAGTTGGTAGAATTCTACCAAAAATGGTAACGTTTTTAATGCTTAGTAGATTGGTAGAATTCTTGATGGTTTGGTAGATTTTGCAAAATATTCCTCTCCAACCTACTTCACAAATTGTATATAGAAATAAAGTTTTGACAAAATATTCTATAGAAATGAAATTTTGACCAAATTTTCTATAGAAATAAAATTTAGGCCAAATTTTCTATAGAAATAAAATGTTGACCAAATTTTCTATAGAAATAAAATTTGGACCAAATTTTCTATAGAAATAAAATTTGGACCAAATTTTCTATAGAAATAAAATTTTTGACCAAATTTTTCTATAGAAATAAAATTGTGACAAAATTTTCTAAAGAAATAATATTTTGAGGAAATTTTCTATAGAAATAAAATTTTGAGAACATTTTCTATAGAAATAAAATTTTGAGAAAATTTTCTATAGAAAGAAAATTTTGACAAAATTTTCTATAGAAATAAAAATTTGACAAAATATTCTATATGAATTTTTCAAAATAAAATTGTTTTGTTTGGTAGTTTTTTTTTGTAAAATTTTCTCTAAATTTTGGTAGATTATTTATGTTTCGAGAAAACTCCATAGAAATAAAATTTTGAGAACATTTTCTATAGCAATAAAATTTTGAGAAAATTTTCTATAGAAATAAACATTTAATAAAATATTCGATATGAATTTTTTAAAATAAAATTGTTTTGTTTGGTAGTTTTTTTGGTAAAATTTTCTCTAAATTTTGGTAGATTAGTTTTGTCTCGAGTGGCAACATTTAATAGTATATATAATTATAAAAGTGCTTTTATATTGATTTTCCATTATTTCTTAATTGCCTGGAGATGTGTATATGTATATTTATAGATTGTACACAAAAAAAAAGTGAACCCTCTATTTCACTAAAGCCAATTTAACTTTAGTTTAGTTCATGGAATTATTATTTTTGGAGAAAGTTTCCTTTACTCTAATAATTTTTTGCGTAAGTTAGTTAAATTAACTAAAACCGAGGAAAAAAATATACACAAATGAAGCATAAAGATTTACTAAATTCTCAAAAAATAAAACTGAATTGTATTTTATGTTCAAGCAATTGTTTTTTTTTTATTTCTTAACTGAATTTGTTTTTGTTTTTCTTTATTTCTTTAAATTTGTAAATTTTACTACAAATGCGTCCATCGTGAACTTCGTATGGCACTAAAGACATTCTTGCAATTTTGAACTCCAACTTTTTCCTTCAAACGACAAAATTTTATGTAACAAGTGAAAAAAATTAATTATGTCTACTAAATTTTCTTGAATTTGTCGAAAAATATTTATTTTTTTGTGATATCGGCCGTTTGTAATACTGTTTAGTTAAAATCTTCTAAAACTAATTTAAATTTTCTAAAATTAACCAACATTTTTCTTCTTGGTGGGTTCACTGTTTTTTCAGTGTAGGTAATATGTCTTGTCCATTGGTTGCACAAGAAATACCCATTGACGAATTGGAACATCAAAAGCCATTTAGCGACAAAGATAAACCAAAGGGTTATGAAAGGGAAAGAAAAGATTAAACAATTGCACAAATAAATTGTTTATTCTTATTTATGGCGTCGTTGTATTTGTAATACAAATGCTGCAAATGCATGCAAAAGACAAGAGGGCATTGTACGGTGCAGCAGTAATTACAAGCCCATTGAATTTTTTGTAATTTTTATACGCCTGGTAAGTATATGCGTCATGCGTACAACTAATTTAATAAAAACAAAATAAATGAAAATAAAATAAATAAAATTCGTTATGCTCCGATATTGATTCAGCACTTTATAATGTGTTCACTTGTTTACAACTTGCACGAATATAGAAGGCATAACTGTAGATGTACTTGATACACTAATTGTGTAAACAAATCAATTAAAATATAATCTAGACAATACAACATAGTTGCTAATATAGCCGTCTTTGAAAGAATAAAACAGGTTCGAGTTGGGGTTTTATAAATAATTCTGGGAAAAATTCATACAAATAGACGCCAAAAAAGCATCGAAATTTCTTTACGCGGTAAAAATAATTTGTTTGGAAGAAAAGTATATTATTTTTGTGATAAAAGTTTACGTCTTTTCCAGAGTGTAGAAAAATGTTTCAATAAATACTACCTCGAAATTATTATTTTTTTTAATTATCTAGCTAATTTAATATCTCTGTATCTCTCTCATTTCTCCCACATGATTCATTTAGATTTGACCACTTTCTCGTCTCAAAGTATATAGAAACAGATATTCATAAATTGTTTTTGAATTTTACTATTTGGCCGAACGAAGAATCGAAGCACATACCACTAGTTTTATCAGCTAACACCCTATCCACTGAGCCAGTTAGTGCTTCTACCCACATCATACAAATTACGCATACAGTCAAGCAGATCTATTTATAGCTCAGTGTGGAATGCACACAGAAAGCGCTTGTAAAGAAACTTCATTCAAAGAAAACAGCCAACTTTAGTTGTAAACGTCTGATACTCAGTTTCTTACAAACGATCTTACTCTAAAGTAATATCATGTTCTCTTACGAAAAAATTTCGCAATTGAGCAATTCGTAAACACCCAAAATGAAAATAATTTTCCAACTAAAGTGGAAAATTAATTTCATATAAAGTTAAGCTGAAATTGAATCATTTGGTTTCATATTCTTCATCTCCAATAGTCCATAAACTGTTTGAAATCTCTCAACTAAATATCAGAGTGATCAAGATTTACTTAATATTGGTATCTACCAACGAAGGAAATACTGGATTGGTAACACTGTTTATATGTCCTAACGTATTAAACGAGAAATAAATTATTCTTTATGAATTTATCTTTCTTTGTCCAGCGTAAAAATGTCAAAGAATAATGATAACCGTTACAGTACATAGAGACTCTAGTAGTTACTATACTTGTTTCCAATAATACTAATGAAAGCAAATAAATAAACGACACGTGATTAGTTCTAGAATTCTGAAAAGTCCAACCTATAAACATTAGTAAGGTGTTCCTGTTAAAGAAAAGAACAATTAATCTAATCAAGACAATCATATTTTTTATTTGTTTATTTAAAGTTCTTGTCAGTTCTACAATGAAAATGTGTTGTAATAATCATGATAATGTGTGTCCTAATATTACGGATGCTGATATAACATATCCTAACCACAAATTCTTCTTATCGTCAAAATATTATTATTTCTTTTAATTTGGAAATTAATCTGATTTTAAGAATTTCCCCACGATTGAGGAAAATAGACATTTCATGTTTACCAAAATCGACTCTTAGTCGATCAGTCACCTTCGAAATTGTAGCCAAACAATTATTGTTTACCATATGTCTTTCGCTGCAAGGAAGAAAAGCATAAACTTTTTGTGAAAAACGTTGACCCTTTTACAATTTCTTTCAATTTTTGAAATCATAAAAAACGAATGTTTTTCCAGGTATTATTTAATATAATAAAATGCTTAAACTCAAAACAAACAAAAAATATTTAATCTTCATTCATATCCTTCTCACTTTCACAGGTTGGCTGATAAGTTTAACAGGTTGGCTGATAAGTCCCCGGTTTGACACATAGGTTGCGTCGCTAGTATTAAATGCATATTATTTTTATATAGTACCAACCTTCAAATGATTCGTGTCAAAATTTGACGTCTGTAAGTCAATTAGTTTGTGAGATAGAGCGTCTTTTGTGAAGCAACTTTTGTTATTGTGAAAAAAATGGAAAAAAAAGGAATTTCGTGTTTTGATAAAATACTGTTTTGTGAAGGGGAAAAAAACTTGGCTTGATAATGTGTTTGCGGACTCTGCCCCAGGTAAATCAACAATAATTGATTGGTATGCAAAATTCAAGCGTGGTGAAATGAACACGGAGGACGGTGAACGCAGTGGACGCTCGAAAGAGGTGGTTACCGACGAAAACATCAAAAAAATCCACAAAATGATTTTGAATGACCGTAAAATGAAATTGATCGAGATAGCAGAGGCCTTAAAGATATCAAAGGAACATGTTTGTCATATCATTCATCAATATTTGGATATGCGGAAGCTCTGTGCAAAATGGGTGCAACGTGTTGATGATTCTGAGCGGTGTTTGTAGCTGTTAACTCGTAATACACCCGAGTTTTTCCGTCGATATGTGACAATGGATGAAACATGGCTCCATCACTACACTTCTGAGTCCAATCGACAGTTGGCTGAGTGGACATCGACCGGTGAACCGTCTCCGAAGCGTGGAGACTCAAAAATCCGCTGGCAAAGTAATGGCCTCTGCTTTTTGGGATGCGCATGGAATAATTTTTTATCGATTATCTTGAGAAGGGAAAAACTATCAACAGTGACTATTATATGTCGTTATTGAAGCATCGCGGCAAAACGGCCCCATATGAAGAAGAAAAAAGTGTTGTTCCACCAAGACAACGCACCGTGCCACAAGTCATTGAGAACGATGGCAAAAATTCATGAATTGGGCTTCGAATTGCTTCCCCACCCACCGTATTCTACAGATCTGGCCCCCAGCGACTTTTTCTTGTTCTCAGACCTCAAAAGGATGCTCGCAGGGAAAAAATTTGGCTGCAATGAAGGGGTGATCGCCGAAACTGAGGCCTATTTTGAGGCAAAACAGAAGGAGTACTACCAAAATGGTATCAAAAAATTGGAAGGTCGTTATAATCGTTGTATCGCTCTTGAAGGGAACTATGTTGAATAATAAAAACGAATATTGACAAAAAAATGTGTTTTTCTTTGTTAGACCGGGGACTTATCAGCCAACCTGTTAGTTCTCAACGCTAATAATAATAAAAACAACTCGATTTTGCAAATTTTTCGAATTTTACTTTCTTCCAGACCGCCATACAGTTTGTAAGCAAACACACTATCCACTAGGCCATGTAGTTGTTATTGTTTTCAACAAACAACAACGCACAAGCAACACATACAGAAGTTCTACTAATATGCCACAATATGTTGGGCACACACAAGCCGATCTAAAGAAACTTTATTTCAAGGAAATAAACCATTTTAGTTCTTACAAATACAACTTTTGGAGACGGAAATAATGTAATTTTATATTCCAAACATTTTCACCAGATTTCGAAAGAGTGTTCTCCATTACATTGTACTATATTAAGTTTTTACTGCCAAACCTCCCGTTGTACAAACGTATTTTTGTTTTGCGTATAGACCAAATTGTAGGACACACTAAATCAGATTTATTTAAGGGAAAAAACTTCTAATGTACACAAAGTCAACTGTAATATGGTATTATTCTTTTTGCAATATTTTTTTATAAAACTATGAATTATTATTGCTTGGGGGAACGCATCTTATTGCAGATCCTTACAGAAATCTCAGGACAGGATAATCAAATTACTAATGAACAAGAATAATAACGCACAGAATAATGACGTGCAACATAGAAGAGGGATATTGCGGAACTTTATGCAGGAAGAAAGTCTACTAAATGTCCGAAGTATCTATCTGCTGACACTATCTACTGAATTTGGAGAAGATGAAAGATTCCTAAATAAAATACATCATCCACAAAATACAAGAAGAAAAACGGAAGGACGATATGAGATACCGAAACACAAAAATAATTACGGAAAGAATTTAATAGCATATCAACTTCCAACTTTCTTAAACACTTTACCGCTTGATGTAATAAATATTATAAATAATTATATTAAGAAGGCAAGGATTAAACAATTGTTATTACAGTCTCAATGAAATACAAAATAATATGTGAAATAATTTTGAATATTGTAATTTAATAGTTAAGCAAAGCATGAATTTCCATTGTACATTATGTAAAGTAAAGAAACTTTCCTGCAGACAAGCCGAATGGTTTCGCGGTATGTATACGTTGTTCATATTCTCAATAAAAAAAATTCACGAAATACAAACAACTGTATTAAAAGAACAATGCACGCGTATTTAAATTTTTTCTAAACTTTACTATGCAATTTGAGTTGGTGAAAAATACTTTTAAAACTAACACCTACCTCTTGTTATACGTTCTAAAGACGACCATTTTAATTTTTGCGGCCTGTCGTGGTTAAGTCCAATATGCGCCTGGAATGTGAAAGCACAAGGTAAAAATCAGTTTCAAACGAAAATAATTTCAGTAGAGTAGATTGTAAAAATGTAAAATAATATAAGGGCTGTTTTTTAGTATTAATACAAAATTTGTAAGAGCTATCCAGAACATCGTTACAGTTGCGTTCTATCAAGAACAACATCTCATCACTGAAAATCTCGCCGGTATTGCCAGCTGAAATTTGCACAAAGTGACGTTTCTTCTATTCCCGAAATTTTGTATTGTTAAATTAGATGCCATTAAAAGTTTAAATATTTATTATTATTTCAGTTATTCATACCTTAATAATGAAAGATGAATTTTACATGGTTTTGCCATATGGCAGCCCGTGCATTGATTTCGGACCTCTTCAATTGTGATGCTATTTCAGTATTTCGGACTGAAAAAAAATAATAAAAATCTTTAAATTTCTAGCAGTTTTTGTCCTCATTTCATTTTATATGCGATACAATTTTATATTTGTTGTGAAAAGATTTTTATTTATTATCTTAAACTTATTTTACATCCACGTGGCTTATTTAGTTATTAGGTCTTTTTCCTGTAATGTAAGAAATTATATGACTTTATAAATTCTACCATTCCTCCAGACGACGAACCGCGGACCTTACAGTTTGTTAGCAAATACGCTACCCAGTGCACAATGTAGCTCTTAATGTCATCAACAAACAATTATCGCTATAACCATCAACACACAAGCAACGCATACAACCAAGCAGTTCTACTTTTAGAACACATGCTTGGACACACACAAGCCCATGTAAAATAACTTTATTTAAAGAAAACAAACTACTTTACTCCCTTTCATACATGTCATATACCAAATATAACTTTGGAAACGGAAATAATATAATTTGAAAAATTTTATTTTTAAATTACATGTATTACATTTTAAAATATTTTCGCAAGATTTCCAACTACATTAGATTTTTTTTTATTGAAACCTCAAAATTTGTCTTATTTTTGACTTATGAAGCCAGAAGAGAACAATATTTGATGTAAACGAAATGGACTGTAATTTTGGTATAAAAAATATTTTTTTTCTTAGTACAAAAATAAATATTTTCTAACAAAAATTTATTTTTCATTATATAGGTTTGAGCTTTTCGAAGAAATTAAAAAAAAACTGCAACAGAAGAACAACGCTTGCGATACCAGTTTTCCAAAATTTGCTTTTTCTTTTCTTTGCGAAAACCTAATGTAGTGAATTTTATAATTATATCAATAACAATTGACCATCGAAGCTTTTTAGCTGTCGCGATTTAAATAGGCTTGGACAACTCTGCTATGAAAATATTTGTAAGAAATGCATCAGAAACAAAGAAAATGCTGAAAGTAAACGGGTTGTTATGGGTGTTTATTTGTTTCGATTTGTTTTGTTGTAATTTCACGTTTATATTCCACAATACGCGCACACACATACCCTAACATACATATGTGTATATATGTAGGCCATTACCATTAACGATCAGTTTTGGAACTTAGTGAGTGAGAGGGGAGACGACGTGTAACGAAAAACAAAATGAATTCTGACATTTCTCAATGAAAAACAAACAAACGAGATAGAATGCACACGGTTACATTGTTTACAAGTTGGGGTTAAATTATTTACAAGTTGGGGTTACAGTGTGAAAACAAAAATGAGGTTTTCTGGTATTATTCGAGGGCAATGTCTTGTTTGGATTTGACTTCCAAATTGCAAACCTCTTGTCGGTTGTAATTAATACAATTCAACAATGATTTCGAGTAAATACATAATTTTGAATGAACCTGTTAGATGACACTAACTGCCTGTTCATGAAACCCAAAATCGGCCCGAGACGAATCGTTCGTCTAGAATGATACTAAAATAACTTTAGAAGTTTGTCATGAACTCATCCTTTATGATTTACTATGGAACACCGAAACAATTGTGATCCGACAGGCTTTAGTTCTCCAGATAGCACACTCAAAAAAAGTGAACTCTCTATTTCACTAAAGTCAATTTAACTTTATTTTAGTTCATGGAATTATTATGTTTGGAGAAAGTTTCCTTTACTCTAATAATGTTTTGCGTACGTTAGTTAAATTAACTAAAAAAAAAACGGGGAAAAAATTATACACAAATTAAGCATAAAGATTTACTAAATTCGTATTTCTCACAACATAGTTCATTATTTCTTTAAATTTGTAAATCTTACTAGAAATGCGTTCGTCATGAACTTCGTATGTCACTAAACACATTCTTGCAATTTTCAACTCCAAATTTTTCCTTCAAACTATAAAATTTTCTTTAACATGTGAAAAAACTTAATTATGTCTAATAAATTTTCTTGAATTTGTCGAAAAATATTTACTTATTTTTGTGATATCGGCGTGATGCCAGCGTTTGTAATACTGTTTAGTTAAAATTTTCCAAAAATATTCAAAAATTTCTAAAATTAACCACAAGTTTCTTCATGATGGGTTCACTGTTTTTTCAGTGCAATGAGTAATTTTTGACGATTCGTTCATCTCGAGGCGAAAGAAAATTCCACGAACAGGCAGTATTGTTAAATACACTGGCCCTCTTTTTTGTGTGTGAAAAATTTGTTTTGACTATTGTTCTGTCGGTCAAAAACGTTTTTTCTAAAATGACCCAAATAGAAAAATCTATCGCATTACCATCTAGCGAATCACAGTTTTGTTTGTCTTCAATCACGAAATAACTTGATTCAATTAATTATTGATTGAAATTTCTTTAATTACAGAACCACACCAATGTCAATTAAAAAATTAATTGATACAAATATTTTTTTACTTTTTAATGTTTAGTAATAATTTTGTTTTAATTAAAACATTAGTTGAATCAAATACATTTTTACTTGAATATTTTTTCCATTTTCATCCCTAATCGGATTACTCTCGTCAATTAGAAAATCGTATGGAGCCTCTGTTAGACAAAAAAAGACAAATTAAATATATACAAGACATTTTCATTCTTGATCAGATTATATGGATGACTTTATATATTTTTTAACCGATTGAAATTAGTTCCATCATGAGGTTAAAGAAGTCAAATTTGGGGATGGGTTTATAAGGAGGCTTTATACAAATATGGACCGATACTAACATCACATACTGAATTTCAACCAGATTGTATGCATTTTGCTTCTCCAGGAGGCTTCAAACATCAAATCCGATATGGACCAATTTTTGCATGGTAGTTTGAGAGCATATAATGACACCACATACCAGGTTTTGAGACTCCTGGAGGAGCATAATTCATCCGATCCGGTATGTGATGTCATTATATGCTCTCTAACTACCATTCAAAAAATAGTCTTTCAGTAAAGCGCAATCACCGTAACTAACATATTGATCAAACCTCTTTTTCGAAAAAGTAAAGTCTAAGGACCCCGACGGACAATAAACAGCACCAAACATTCACACGTTGAGAATGGAGATATCTCAGCAAAAACTCTTGGTTTTCCGAGACCCAGTAATTCAAAATTACTTCCCTGGGTGAAACGCATTTACAACCATAGACCTATAAAGCTCAAAAAACTATGAAAAGAATAAAACACATAATGGAGTATATAATAGAATCTCAGTCTTTCTATATGTTAAAATGAAAACTTTTACTACGTCCCTTTAACGAGAGCAGAGGGCATCATCCATTTCATAGTTGACGCGAAGCTACAACAAAAGTAGGAAAAAAGAAAAACATGACATAAACACGTGATCATGGCATGTTGTAAACATGTATTTGTGGGAGGGTGGGGGAGACGTTTTGTTGGTCGATCATTTAGCTGATGATTGTGCGTAAAACGTGCGTCTTCGTATATGTACATATATGTGCACACATATGGCCAACACACTCGAATACTTTACGATATTGGTAAAAACCGCTTACATACACATAGAAAACATTTACAGCTGGTAACGTCAAATGCGACAGAAAAACGTGATATTGTTTATTATTGTTTTATAATGTGTATAATCCACATTCTTATTGCTTTTGTTATTAGCACATTTCCTACTGTTCTCTGGAACAACAATAAATAAATGATGGAAGACAACAACCGTTGTTCAGAGATAAACATATGCAATTTTCGCAATAAATTTATTTTTATAAACTCGTATATATACATATATATATTTTTTTGTTTTAAATTATTATGAAATTCTAATTTATAACTGGGTTCAAAAAAATAATCAGTACACTAATAGAAAAAGTTTCGTTATATTAACGAAATGTGTCGTTAAAAGTCAGCCAATCAAACAAATTCATTAATACAACGAAATTTTTCGTTATTATAACGAATTTTCTGTTAATTAACGTAACGTTTCGTACTATTAACGAATATTTTCATTGCATTAATGAAAATGTTTCGTGATATCAATGAAAATATTTCGTTGGCTGAGTTTTAATGAAATTTTCTTTGTGTGTATGAACGATTAAATGTATAAATTGAGTAACATGTTGGAATGCATTCTTAATTACTTTTTAAAATATTCATTATCCCAATTAACATTTTAATTGAATAAAAAAATATATTTTCAAATACAAAAAAAAAAATAATTGAACATTTTATTCGAAAATAATTATTTTCATTAATTGGACACAAATCTAAAAAAAAAAAAACAACTACAATTGTAACCGGAAAATAAAATGTAAACTCTTGTAAACTTACAAGAAAATTATTTCATCTAATCGAAAATTTATTATAATACATAAACAGTAAAATAATAAAGAATTGATAACGCTACCTTAAAAAATTAATTGAATTTTTCGACCAAATTCAATTAAACTTAAAATTGAACCAATTAAAAAATTAGCTGAAATAAACCTACTGATAAAAACTGTAATTTTTCTTCCTAACAGCATGTAGAAAAAAATTGCAATTAGTTCAAGAGCTATATGAGTTTGTTCTGAAAACTTGATTCTTCACACAAAGAAAATTTCATTAAAACTCAGCCAACGAAATATTTTCATTGATATAACGAAACATTTTCATTAATGCAATGAAAATATTCGTCAATAGTACGAAACGTTACATTAGTTAACAGAAAATTCGTTATAATAACGAAAAATTTCGTTGTATTAATGAATTTGTTTCATTGGTGGACTTTTAACGACACATTTCGTTAATATAACGAAACTTTTTCTATTAGTGTTGAATTGTGACCAAACAGCCTTACGAAAATTGGCGCTATTTGGTCTTTAATATCTACACGGACGAAAAAGACTGATTTTCATATGTTTGGGTGTAAAAATTATATGTTTGGAACTCAAACACAATAATTTTTAAGTGCAAACATATAATGTTCATAAGTTAGCATAACATGTTTGGGACATATATGTTAATATGTTAGAACATATTATGTTTGGTTGCAAATGCTTAGATGCAAACATATATTAAATTAGAAATAGCCTATAAACATATATGTGTTTAGAAAGTGAGATGTAGAGAGTAAGCTGCAAGTAAAATAATGGAAGTAACCAATTGGCGCCTTAAAAATATATCCAGTGTATGTCCTAAGGTGAAACATAATATGTTTGAACAATACAAACAATAATTTGTTAGGACCAATCCTGAAAATATGTATGCTTGAAGCAAAATGTGTTTGGGTTATATGTTACAGAAGCGATTTTGTTTTTTTTTTTTTTTGAAGGTGTATCGAAATGTGAGAAAAAATTCGAAAAAAGATCTTAAATAATATCAGCTATTGTTTTTGTATGAATTTGCATTCACTAGAGGAATACAATAGAAAAATGGTCTCAAAATGTCGTATTTTTTGTGTATTGTCAAAGAAGTTTTTAAAAATGCATTTTAGTGCTCACACGCAGAGAAGGAATATGTATCTGATTTCGGAAAGCATGTTATGTTTCATGGGAACAGAATATTTTTGCAACAAAAAAGCTCTGGAAACACGTTTGAGATGATCATATTCCTTCTCTGGGTGCACCAATATGGAAAATGTGTATAGCTTATTTATATTAAAGCCTCTACTTTAAAACAACATCGAGAAATAAATCGAAACTACTCGTAAGTGGGGAAATAGATTTTAGTGTCGTTTTCGAATGTCCTCCTAAGTGGACATCGGTAGTCAAAGGGTTAATGAAACCTTATTTCACTTTATACATCTCACTCCCTTTTTTGCATTGAACTATCAGATGGTTTGTTGTTTCTGCTGGTATGTCGAAGGTTTTTAAAATTATTCTGTTTTAAATACTCTTAAGATGTAGATTTCAAACATAACTAACGACAACATCAATGATCCAGGAGAATTTTCGTGAGTCTGATGAATAATGATCCACGGCCAAATCATTAGCAATTTTTTACTGTCTATCAGCTTACCATTCACGAATATTTAGTTATGAAAAAGCTCTGGGCGTTTAAACCTAATAAGCGTGAGTTTTTGTGTCGATACTGGACGATACAAGGTTCCATCATTTCAATTTGCAGTCCAATCTATTATCTGAAAAGGATGCAACAGTCAGGTGAGAAATTTATGATGGAATTGACTACTTTAAAAAAGAAGGACCAGCTACTAGTGCACAGCGTTACGAGTATAAAATTCCCGAATAACAGTCAGATGTTAAGAAAAGGAAGTACTACTTCAAAACGTTAGTGAAAACGATGGCACAAATTAAAGTGTTAGGTTTCAAATTGCTTCCACGTCTACTGTATTCTCCAGATGTTTGTAATCACATGTAGTTTGGAAAAATGATATAATTGATAAATTAATATATAATATTATAATTCCTACGGATTTCACATTTATACACACGACTTTTGAAGGTTAGGACTACCTAAAACTATGGATAAAATTCTAGTAGTAGTATTATTTTATAGGTGTAGACAATCTGAGACTCTATCTATACAGAATCATCATCAAGTTGACACAATTTTACAAAAAAAAATCAATGCCATACGATGGCACAGCATATATGCATTTGAAATATCAATGACCGACAGTGTCCGAATATGTATATAGTCCGCCTGGAGAACAAAGAATGAAATTATTGAGAAAAGTGAATTAAAATCCAAAATTACTTTGTTGCAATTGTCTCGCCATGGAGTCTGTCAACAAACAAGAACACAAGATAACTAATTTAGTCGACTGACGGGATAGTTGCCATACGACAGAAGCAGCAAAAACATCAGGCGATGATAAGAGAACTGTGCAGCATACGTATGACAGCAGTAGATATTCAACTCAATCACTTGTTTGCTAACACAGCACTAGCTCTGCCACAACAACAATACAATGATCTCGTAAATATAATTATATGTCCAGTGATGCCATACATATAAAAATTGTCTTGTTCTTATGGAAACGCATCTAATTTCGGCGAAAGATATTTGATTTCAACCAATTTAGTAATAGATCTTTTTTATAGTTTTTTTTTTACTTATAATTATAATATAACTGTTAAATCCAAGCAAAAAATTTTGGAAGTTGTTCTAAAGGCACAACATTAACAAAATGTCCTGCCAAAGATGTTCTTTATTTAAACTACACATGAAATTCTTCTAATCCAGTTTATTATGACTGACTTTTTATATTAATTTTAAAGAGTAATTTTAACTTTTTTGTTTGAAATATGCTAAAATGGAGTAAGAATTAATAAAATTGTAGAAATTATTTAAATTTTGTCGTAGAAATTATTTAAATCCATTCTAGAAAAATTCCAAACTTTTTAACCCTGGAAAGTCATCCTTATTTTTTGTACGCTAACGTCATCCTTCGTCATTTTGACTACGGCTTATTTCAAGACATTATAATTTACATCGTAAGCAAAAATGAGAAATTGAATTAATCTAAAAGAATCCAAAAAAAAATTGAGTTTATTTTCTTATTCAATTTGTTTTTCATTAGTATAAAACAAAAATTCATAAAATAGTTCAATTAGTATAAATCGAAACTGAAATTACGCGTCGTCATTTTGACGAAGGATGACTGTCCAGGGTCAAAATATTTGAAGTCAAACGTTTCAGACAAGTATTATAATGCATTAAATATCATAAAAAAAAATTACAAAAATTATTTATTTGGCAAAGTATTACAAAATTGTTTAATTCACATCCAAAATACCGTATTCGGATCACACCTTAAGAAGTAATACAAATGCAGTGCAACGGCTGCTAAAATGGTGGACAAGCCCACGTTAAATTCATCGCTTCTGCGTTGATTTTCACTACTTTTTTGGCGACTCTGTTTTTGTTGCGATGTTCGTGAATAATTTTATTACAATCTCAAAAAACAAAATCATTGAATTAAAGTGACTTTTACTTTTCATGTTAGCCTGATACCGAAACAGGCGATTACCGTCCAAATGCATGATATTGCGAAATATTGCAGCCCTTTGAAAACTTCTCTATATGAGACACATAATAGGGTTTGTCTAGTGCGTAATATATAGCACGTCTTTCGAATTCTTCTATCAAAGGAAAAGAATTTCCTCATGGTAGGGTTGTCTTATTTCAATAGTTTTTGTTATTCGGCCCTCCGATAGTAAAAAAAAGAAAAGAATCGACTTCATCGACTGTGTGTCTACTATGCTACGTAAAGTTCGCATTTGTAAAGGGTGATTTTTTTACCTATTATCTATTTGAAAACATTGGTTTAAACAGCTGGCGTACGTTGCGTGATGTATTTCATCATCAGTTTGGTATATAATATAACCACAAATCGTCTTATAAACAATTAATTTTTGTTTCAATTAAAAAATTTGTTGAACCAATTAAATTTTTAATTGAATATATTTTATAATTCAATTAAAATTTTAATTGGACAATTTTTTGGGATATTTTTTTCTGTGTAGATTCGAGGGTTTGTTATGTGTTGGCTCACTATACGAACAAATATGATAACAACGTCATAATAAATAAAAAGAAACAAAAATCAAAGTTCGTTTGATTTTATGCCATCGTGTCCGTACAGATGAATTCCTTCTGGCCACAAAAAAAAAAAAACTTTTAATGCACCATAGAAGTTGATTTTTTACAGTATACTTACAAAAATATACGGCACTTCCTTCCCCAGTCAATGAAAGAGATTATTTGCTAAATTTCGTTTTATTTTATATATGTACAGTGAAACCTCCACGAAGCGGACATTCACGGTTCACATTTGGGAAGTGTCTACGTATTTGAGGTTAATTTTAATGTGATAATACAGCAAATGTCTCAAGAGAATTGTCGACTATTGGAAGGTTTAACTGTATTATATATAATTAACTGTTGGGATTATCTAATATCATTTGCAGCTTAAATATTGTTAAATTGTCTGGCAACACTGCAATACATATAAACAATTCTTTAATATGTCGTTGCCATCGTTGCTACGTTACTAAGCCAACACAAACAGCTGTTGACGGCTGATCGATCGGTCGGTCGGTCGGGTGCCAGTTCTGCTGAGAGTGGTCTGTTGTTGTTAATTTCTCGAAAAAGACACACATAAATACACACGCCTGCATATTCCAATACACAAATAAAAATAATAATGACAATAGTATTGTATGTCGACACAACAGTTTTCCTCAACCAAGTATTACAGCAAATCGAATCAGTTACAAGACGAAACTGAGACGGTCTACAACGTCATTCTCTCTCTGACCAACAACCAAACACAAATTGATTCAATTTATTGTCTTTATTGACGTTCATATCAAATTTTCCATTGTAAAATAAAAAAAAAAAACAACATCGCGAAATTGAAAACAAATAACATTAAACTGTCATCGCATATACTGTAAATAAGAAGAAAAGCAGAAAATTGTGGAAAGCAAAAGCAATAGAAAGTAGTAAATAATAATAAAAAACTAATAACAATAAAAAAAATAGGTGAAAATATCAGCACAGTCGTCAGCCGCGCATTAGTGATCGTGAACTTGAAAATCAAAAAAGGGGGCAAGAGCAACGGACAAAATTGAAAAAAAAAATCTAGGTGATCTCTTGCTACTCGTTGCTGTGACTTTGGAGAATAACAAGCCCACCCGAGCTAGACAGACACCCATATGTTATAGTTAGCAACGATTTTTTATTGCATTACCTAACTAACAACAACTAAAACACCAAGCGAAAAAAACGTGCTTTATCTAAATGCCCAAGTGTTTAGTATATGAGTTAGACAAACTGTGAGAGAGCGAAAGAGCTCTCACGAAATTGAGAGACCAGAGAGATCAATAGAAATTTTCCATTCAGCCAATTGTAATTTTTCGTAATAAATAGTCCTGAGCAAACAACGATCACTTCAGTCAACAAGTGCGAACTAAATCTGTCGTCAGTGATTCAGTGAATAGCGAGAGCACCATGAACTCTACCCTTGGTCTAAGTGTTGGCCGTGCGGCCACTAATGGATGTACCGGTGCAAATCTTAATGGGGCGGCCACTACATGTCATTCGGCAGCAACGATTTCCACCACCGCGGCAGGTCAACAATCCAAGAGCAAGTGTGCCGATTTGGCAGTGAAAATTATCCAAAAATCGCACATTGTTTGCTTCGATGTCGACTCCACATTGATATGTGAAGAAGGTATCGACGAATTGGCAGATTTCTGTAACAAGGGATCCGAAGTTGCCCGCGTTACCAAAGAGGCCATGGGTGGCACTATGACATTCCAGGATGCCCTCAAAATTCGCCTGGACATAATCAAACCCAGCCAAAAACAGATTTTTGATTTCCTGAAGATGAGACCGTGCACTTTGACGCGTAATGTCAAACGTTTTGTGGAGCATTTGAAGGCAGAAGGTAAACAAGTGTATTTGATATCAGGTGGATTCCATTGCCTCATAGAGCCTCTGGCTATTGAATTGGGAATTCCCTTATCGCATATATATGCCAACAAGCTTATGTTCTTCTGTAATGGAGAATACGCTGCCTTTGATGCTAATCAACCCACTTCGAGATCAGGGGGCAAAGCCGAGGCTATCTCAATGATCCGTAAGCAATATGAACCTGATACCGTGATAACAATGATCGGCGATGGAGCCACAGATCTTGAAGCTGTACCCCCAGCCAATTATTTTGTTGGCTTTGGTGGTAATGTTCTGCGTCCCGAAGTGCACAAGCGTGCTCAGTATTATGTAACAGATTTCGAGCAATTGATGCAAAATTAATAAGCAGCCGGCGGTATTTCCCATACCTCCACCCCATTCATTATAATCAATTTTGGATAAGAAGAATGCAGGAATACAACGATTTTTGTATGTGTTAGTGTTGATTCTATTCCATATGTAAATAATTGCCTTTATTTATATGTGTAAGTTTTAATTAATCTATATATATATACATACATACATATGTACCTATATTATTTTAGTGAAAATTATTTAAGGAAATGAAAGATTTTTATGAATGTATGATGATAATGAAATGTACAATACATGCGGTTAGTCATAGAATGTAATTAAAAATAAAGCAAATAGAAAGAGAATTAATGAATATTAAAACCATCTAAAAATTATCGTTTATCTTGACCATTTTCCGCTTTGTTTCGTTTGTATCTTGGCGTTAGCTTTGCCACAAACCACAACTGTTAGCAATTTAAGAGAGCCTAAGATAATTTGAGAGAGCAGTCGCAAGTAAAAGTTTCAAAACAAAGAAACACTTGAGTAACAGTGTTGTCGGATTAAGGGGTTTTTGATTTCAACAGGGGAAATTATTTCTTGATTTTTTTTTGTTTTATGCTAATTTTTTAAAGTTAAAGTTTAATCTAGAATAACATCAGTAGTTCCAGTAAATTCTACACTGACAAAATATTGATCTTAATATTGTGTAAATTTTGTTTGTATAAAAATTAGTTTGCATAATCTTTTTTTCAATAGGCTCGTTCGTTTTGTCAAATAATTTAATACTCCATACGGAAAATCGGTTAGCAAACTTACAATATGTAAAACCAGCGAAAAAAAACTGTTCTTTCTATGTGCATTCCAGGATCCCCTATCAATTTTTTCTTCTTCCGTTTTAAATTTTGGGCAACTAAATGTCTTCAAAACGAATGGAAAATCAATAAAAAAAAATAAAAACGTAAAATAAAACTTTGACCTCATCGGATATTCTAACCCATTTGAATTTTTCATTTCCATGGAAGTTATTTTGGGAGGGCTTGCAAATTAAGAAAAAATATATAATGCAAAAGCATATAAGTATATACAACGGTAAGTTAAATACCCTAACCAACACCATAAATCAAATATATTATTGTCCGCTGATAGCCCCTAGTCGTGACGGATTACACATGAAAACCACATCAGATTTTTGGATTTATAAGAATTTTTGTTTTTCTTATTTTAGTGGAATTTTAGACATCTAGTGTATAAGGATAGACCTATTATAAAAACTAAATGCGATACAGGTTTATGTTAAATTTCTAATTTCAGATAAAATGGATAAAAATTTTGGTTCGTATAAGCCCAAGAAGTAAAATCGGAAGATCGGTTTAAGTTGAGATTTTTTCCAAAACATGGACTGCTACAGTAACAGTGGTGCAATGGTTAGCATGCCCGGCTTGCATACACAAGGTCGTGGGTTCGATTCCTGCTTCGACCAAACACCAAAAAGTTTTTCAGCGGTGGATTATCCCACCTCAGTAATGCCGGTGACATTTCAGAGGGTTTCAAAGCTTTTCTAAGTGGTTTCACTGCAATGTGGAACGCCGTTCGGACTCGGCTATAAAACGGAGGTTGAGCTTAACATGGAATCGGGCAGCACTCAGTGATAAGTGAGATGTTCACCAATGTTTTATCACAATGGACTGAATAGTCTAAGTGAGCCTGATACATCCGGGCTGCCGCCTAAAGCTGAGTACTCTGTTCAGTTTTCAAGCTGGAAACCAGCTTGTTTTAACGGTTACTTTTTTAAATTAATTAAACTATAAAAATAAAATGGTTCACAATCATTTCCTTAGATCTTTTCCTTTCATTATTTCACACGACTTTATAAAAATATAATCGTCTTCATATAGATTTTTGTACTTTTAATTTAGTGTTTTGGTGAAAATACGAACATAACAGGTTGGCTGATGAGTCCCCGGTCTGACACATAGATGGCATCGCTAGTCTTAAATGCATATTATTTTTATATAGTACCAACCTTCAAATGATTCGTGTCAAAATTTGTAAGTCAATTAGTTTGTGAGATAGAGCATCTTTTGTGAAGCAACTTTTGTTATTGTGAAAAAAATGAAAAAAAAGGAATTTCGTGTTTTGATAAAATACTGTTTTCTGAAGGGAAAAAATACGGTGGAAGCAAACACTTGGCTTGATAATGAGTTCCCGGACTCTGCCCCAGGTAAATCAACAATAATTGATTGGTATGCAAAAGTCAAGCGTGGTGAAATGAGCACGGAGGACGGTGAACGCAGTGGAGGACCGAAAGAGGTGGTTACCGACGAAAACATCGCAAAATCCACAAAATGATTTTGAATGACCGTAAAATGAAGTTGATCGAGATAGCAGAGGCCTTAAAGATATCATATGTTGATATGTTGGTCATATCATTCATCAATATTTGGATATGCGGAAGCTCTGTGCAAAATGGGTGCCGCGCGAGCTCACATTTGACCAAAAACAAATGTGAGCTCGCGGTGTTTGCAGCTGTTAACTCGTAATACACCTGAGTTTTTCCGTCGATATGTGACAATGGATGAAACATGGCTCCATCACTACACTCGTGAGTCCAATCGACAGTCGGATGAGTGGACAGCGACCGGTGAACCGTCTCCGAAGCGTGGAAAGACTCAAAAGTCCGCTGGCAAAGTAATGGTCTCTGTTTTTTTGGGATGCGCATGGAATAATTTTTATCGATTATCTTGAGAAGGGAAAAACTATTATATGGCGTTATTGGAGCGTTTTAAGGTCGAAATCGCGGCAAAACGGCCCCATATGAAGAAGAAAAAAGTGTTGTTCCACCAAGACAACGCTCCGTGCCACAAGTCATTGAGAACGAGAACGAGAACGCAAAAATTCATGAATTGGGTTTCGAATTGCTTCCCCAACCACCGTATTCTCCAGATCTGGCCCCAGCGACTCTTTCTTGTTCTCAGACTTCAAAAGGATGCTCGCAGGGAAAAAATTTGGCTGCAATGAAGAGGTGATCGCCGAAACTGAGGCCTATTTTGAGGCAAAACCGAAGGAGTACTACCAAAATAGTATCAAAAAATTGGAAGGTCTTGAAGGGAACTATGTTGAATAATAAAAACGAATTTTGACAAAAAAAATGTGTTTTTCTTTGTTAGACCGGGGACTTATCAGCCAACCTGTTAGTACTCACCTTAACCTATGGACTGCCACATACCACATTCGGCAACTATAATAGCTCTAGATTTCTAATTTCAGGGAAGTCGGATAAATGTTACGGTTTCTAGAAACCCATAAAGTCAAATCAGGAGATCGCTTTATATGGGGGATATACCAAAAAATTAACCGATACACATCATATTCGGTACACCTACTTCTAGCTCCAAAAAAGCCTCTACACATACATTTTCAGTAAATCGACAGTTTCTAGAAGCCCATGAAGTTAAATCAGGAGATCGGGGTCTATACCAAAACATGGACTGATACACACCATATTCTGCACAAATATTTGTGGTCCGGAAATACCACTAACCGCGTATTACATTCACGGAAACTGTAGCATTTTTTAGCTTGATATAAAAAAAGGTGCAGAAAAAAGGAAACCATATGGGTCGTTGATTCAATTCTTAATATTGGAAGATAAATCGCATAACGTCCACAGTTCTGGCTTCGCCACGGTCAAATTGGGTTCTCCTAATTTTCCCCTGTATGACTTCTTGTTTTCAAACTTAAATAACATAAAGTTTGAACACCACCAACTACAATTTAATTCAATTTGGCTTGCCTCACAAAAGATGAAACCTTTGCATTTTTGTAATCAGATTTATTATTTTCTTTTGGTAAGAATACTCGTACCAAAAAGCAATTGTAACACTTTCTAAAAAAGAAACTGAAAAAATAAACTGTAATACACACATACAAAAATAATTAACCATAAAAAAGAAATTAATCTTGAAAACAACAGCAGAGCCGAAATAACTCACTACCAAAAATGAAAAAAAAAAAAATTGAAAAATAACCCATGATGAACCGTAAATTATACAGTATAATAATGTGAATTTGTATAAGTAAACAACCATGACAACAACTAATCTACAATAGGAAATTCACTTTCTAGAATTAAGACTCAATGTTTATTTAGAAAGAAAACGCCAACGGATTCATAACGCCAACGTTTAGCCTTAGCAATTGAATTGAATTCATTTGGTCATCAAGAAAATCATGTTTGGAAGCTTAGATATAAAATTAATAATTCATTAGTTTAGAGAGCGACAAGAAAAAATGGCAACAAACACCAACACACTTGTTTAGCATTTTGATACAATTACTACGAAGGGAAGGAAGTACCGAATTCATACAAAATCGACACATCTGCCAAATAAAAATAGAACCGTTAAGTTCACCTTTTATTCAATGCAATTTCATCAAAATTAGCAGATTAAGATCTCATCTCATAACCGGTTAAAACCAGGGATCCGGAGCGGAGCGGAGCGGAGCAAGCCCTTTTTTTGCCGGAGCGGGAGCGGAGCGGTTTCCAAATGAAAAACCGCTCCGCTCCGAATAAAATATTACTTGAATGAAATGTGTAACTTTGAAATTACACTGTGTAGGTAATTTCAAATATAGCTAGTACTTAGCGTAGTGTGAGTAAACGTTTAAAATGTACGATATGTATTTTTGTACGTACGTACATTGGGAAAAACACAACGTGTTTTTTTAGTAATTGTTTTCAAAAACGGCAAATGTCAAAATATATCTCTAGCATGTGTTGTAAAAGTAACAATAGTACTTTCGATCAATTTAATCCCGTATTACTACAAAGATGTTTGTAATGAACGTCAAATAAATGCAATTAAACGATCTTTTTTATATTTAATTTTTTAGTTTTCTAAAAAAAATATTGTCGTGAAGTCAAAGATTTCATGTCCTTAGAATAAGAATGCAAATTTTGCTTAACATGGAAGACGCATTTCTCTAAAATAAAGTTTTTTCCTTGTCCAAATGTCAATAAACTTTTGAATGAAGTTGTAATGTCCTTATAATTAAGTGATTTTACTTAAAAATGTGTATCATAACATGAAAGATACAATTTTTGAGGTAAGGTCAACGTGACTTTAATAATTAAGAAAAATTCTTTAAAATTAATAAAATTGTCTTTAAAGTTGTTTCCTTTTTGCATCTTGCCTACAAAGCAAAAAATCGGTAAAAAATAAGACATGTTTTCAACACTTTATTTTAAAGACGCTTTTTACTTGAAACATAGCATAATTTCTACTGGAAGTCGAGTCTCAATATGGAAAATAAAATTTTCGTTAACTCGTTTTTAAAGGATTTTAATAACAACTGACGAAAAAAAATCTAAAAAAATGAAAAATTAACATTTGCTTCCTAGAAGCAAGTACATAACCCCCAAATTTAAAAGAGAATTGCGTCTTTAAAGTATTCTTACTTGTATTCTCCTTCTTTGGCTCGGAATTAATACCCAAACTGTTAAAGTAAAGACAAAATCTTTGGAACCGGGCATGCTTTTTTTCAGTGTAAGGACATTCATATTTGCTTTACTATTGTACTATATCCTAGCATTCTCTTATTTCTGATATTACCCAGCAAAAAAATTTGGAAGTTCTTCCAGAGGCACAACTTTAAAAGCACTTCCAGAAGATGCACTCCCATTGATGTTCTTTATTTTAACTACCCAGGAAGTTCTTTTAATTCAATTCTTTATAACTTGATTTGTTCATACTTTTAATGGGTAATTTTAACTTTTTTTGTTTTAAATAGGTTAAAAACAGAGTAAGAATTCATAAAATGGTACAAATCATTTAAATTTTGTCGAAAAAAATGCTAAATACAATCTGAAAAATTGTGAATTTTTGAAAATATTTGAGGTCAAAAGTTTGCAACAAGCGTTAGAATCCATTAAAAATTATAAAAAATTATAAAAAATATTTATTTGACATAATATAACAGAATTTTTTATTTTACATCCAAAATACTGAATTCGGATTACACCTAAAGAAGTGATGCAAATTTAGTGCAACGGCCGTTGAAATGGAGGACTTCCGTCCTATGACAAGCCCATGTTAAATTCATCGCTTCTGCGTCAATTATGCACCACTTCCGGATCCAAAAATAACATTTTCATTACTTTTTTGGCGACGCTTTTTTTGCTGGGTAGTTATCGAAAATTTAATTAAAATTATGGATAGTTTCAATTTTGGTTGAAAAATGTGCGCATATACATTTATTTTAATTTTTTCTCACATTGAAAACTAATGACTTGATTTGTATTATTGCATGTTATCTACTTTTTTTGAGAACTAACATTTCTTAAAAACGCTGTTCGAAAATGTATTTTTACAATAAAGGGAACAAAGCGAAATTAGGTAACACTAGATCTGAGTAAGAATATTCGTAGGTATACCACGGGCTGATTTCGATGGAGGTTGTTGCAAACATAAACATACACTCACACATTACAAATATAACAAAACCTCTTCTCTACGTCTGTTGCAAAACCAAAAAAAACTTTCGGAGAGTAGTTACTTCTACTCTGTGTATAGACTTTCAATTCCAATCAGCGTTGCCGTTTTGGTCCGATCGGACCAAAATTGGTCCAAAAGATGTCTAATTTTTGAATTTGGTCCGATGGTCGGACCAAACAGAATTTGGTCCATTTTGGTCCATTTTCATAAATTTGGTTTCTATCACATATTAAATAGTAGATGGTGCACCGCAAAGAATATTGTCGGGAGGCCAAATATTTCACATGCTTAAAATACGAATACTAATTTTGCTTAGAATAGAAGACGTATTTCTCTGAAATAAAGTTTTTTCCTTGTCTAAAAGTCTCTAAACTTTTCAATGAAGTCTGTTTGGTCTTATAGCTAAGTGATTCGACATAAAAATGTGTATCCTAACATGAATGAAAATTTTGTTTTAATGAAGTCAAAATGGATTTAATATTTCTGAAAAAATCTTCAAAATTAATAAAATGTTTCAACACATTGTTTTAAAGTCATTGTACCCTAAACCACATAGTGGTTAGGGTATAATAAGTTTGATCGGCCAAAAAATGTGCCTACCAGAAATATTGATTTTAGACCCCATAAAATATATACCGATCGACTCAGAATCACCTACTGAGTCGATCTAGCGCTTCGTGTCCGTCCGTCCGTCTGTCCATGTATTTTTTGTTCACAGGATTCCAGTCGCAATTATTAACCGATTTTGATGAAATTTGGTACAGGGAGTTTTTTGGGCACAAGGACGAACGCTATTGAATTTGGAAGAAATCGGATCAAATTTAGATACAGCTCCAATATATATGTATCGCCCGATTTCGACAAATGGGGTCACATTGCGCTTTTTTTTCAAACGGATCGTCACCAAATTTGGCAAAAGGTAATCTTTTCCATCGCCCTTCAAGTCTGCAAAATTTCATCGAAATCGGTTCAGATTTAGATATAGTTCTCATATATAAGTATCGCCCGATTTTCCCAGATTTAGCTATAGCTCCCATATATATGTACCGCCCGATTTTTCTAAATATTGCAACCCTTATTTATCAACCGATCTTACTCCAAGTTTGCTAAATGTAATCTTCTATAGCAATAACTATATGTGCGAAATATCATCGAAATCGGTTCAGATTTAGATATAGCTCTCATATATATGTATAGCCCGATTTTCCCAAATTTGGCCATAGAACCCTTATTTACTAACCGATCTTACTCAAAGTTGGCTAGATCCAGTCCACTATACTACTAACGGTATGTGCAAACTTTCATCGAAATCGGTTCAGATGTAGATATAGCTCCCATGTATGTATCGCCCGATTTTGAAAAATTCGCCCCTAATAACCTTATTTTTGACCGTAGAGGCCTCATTTCTTAACTGATCTTTCTCAAATTTTGCACAAGGTAACCTTTTGTGGTATTAATTAAACCCGCAAAATATTATGCAAATTGGTTCAGATTATATAATTATATAATATACTATAATTTTCTCGAAGAGGATTTTTTTTTCTCGGAGCGGAGCGTGGAGCGGAGCGTTTTTCTTTTCTCCGGAGCGGGAGCGGAGCGGAGCGAATAAAATGGACCGCTCCGGATCCCTGGTTAAAACAAATAAAACTCCTACTTAAAAATAACTCACAGTACTAATTACAAAAATCTATTCAGAATTTCGTTCGTTTTCATTATGCTGAGTCAAATGCTTTGCCATTGCACAGCGTTGTTTTGTTTTTTCTCCTCATCAAAATTACACGAAAAAAAATAATTCTCCTAAAGGAAATTTTACCATAGACTAATCCATTTTTTTCGAATAATTATTTTTTTTATGGTAACTCATCGACACGCAATTATCTCTATACACACAACATTTTTTTTTCTGATTCAATCACGAAATTAATCAATCACAGAAATGATAGTATCAATTTAAAAATGAATTGAAAATCAATTAAACAATTAATTGATGCTATTAATTTTTGTGATTGATATTTGTTTCAATTAAAAAAATGTTTAAATCAATTAAATTTTTAGTTGAATATTTTTTTAAAACTCAATACTTTAATTGGAAAAATGTCCCTTAATTTTTTTTCCTGTGTAGCCATCAACATAGATGGCTACACATATTTTAAGGCACACTCAACCAGATTCAAATGAATTTCACACAACTTTAGTTGTAAACGTTTTATACCCCCTTTTCTGTTGATTTATATACCTTCCAAAAATGTTCGTAAAACTTCCAAAGGCTTAATTTACACTCAGAAAATTGAACGTCGTAACTACAAGTAAATTCCATAATATTGAGTAGTTCAAAATTTTACTCACAGTTAGTTAAATTTAACTATTGATGGACAAAATTAACTCAGTGGAAGTAAATTGAACTTACGGCTATTACCAGCAAAATGGTTAAGAGCTCCCAATGGGTTCATAAATGGACTGAAGCAAATATAACAATAGGGAACATGTATTTTCTCGAACGTGCGAAGAAGTTTCTCAGCGTTACTGAATATTACGAAGTCTAGTTAGACACGAAATTTTCGTTTTTAGTATAAATAAACTAACGATGAATGTCAATTCAAACTACCGTTAAGTGTATCTATTTCTGGACAATAGTTCGTCTCCGAAACATGTGCTCGTCTGGTGTTTCTAAAAATAGACACCCTTGACTGTATGTGTTAATGAATACATGCAGCCAAGCAAGAAAAGAATAAACAAAGTCAAATTTGATTGTTGATAAGTAAAAGAACTAAGTGGCCCAGTGGATATTGTGTTTGGTTAGAAAACTGATGGTACGCGGTTCGATGCTCCGTCCGGACGAAAGGTAAAATTTTATAAACGGATAAAAATAATATTTAATAAACTATTCTAAAGGATTTGTACTACAGAAGAGTAAGTGGTTTGAACTAAATACAATATGGACATGTAGAAATGGGGATAATAACTTAAATCCTCCCCCCTGAGGTCTCCTTGCTCCAAGAAATTAATGTTCCAGGAAATCCAGAACATTAATTTCTTTCGTTTTTAAAAAATGTATTGTTTAGTTCATTTTCTATACCCTCCACCATAGGATGGGGAGTATATTAACATTGTCATTCCGTTTGTAACACATCGAAATATTGCTCCAAGACCCCATAAAGTATATATATATATTCTGGGTCGTGGTGAAATTCTGAGTCGATCTAAGCATGTCCGTCCGTCTGTTGAAATCACGCTAACTTCCGAACGAAACAAGCTATCGACTTGAAACTTGGCACAAGTAGTTGTTATTGATGTAGGTTAGGTTAGGTTAGGTTAGGTTAGGTTAGGTTAGGTGGCAGCCTGACGTATCAGGCTCACTTAGACTATTCAGTCCATTGTGATACCACATTGGTGAACTTCTCTCTTATCACTGAGTGCTGCCCGATTCCATGTTAAGCTCAATGACAAGGGACCTCCTTTTTATAGCCGAGTCCGAACGGCGTTCCACATTGCAGTGAAACCACTTAGAGAAGCTTTGAAACCCTCAGAAATGTCACCAGCATTACTGAGGTGGGATAATCCACCGCTGAAAAACTTTTTGGTGTTCGGTCGAAGCAGGAATCGAACCCACGACCTTGTGCATGCAAGGCGGGCATGCTAACCATTGCACCACGGTGGCTCCCTGTTATTGATGTAGGTCGGATGGTATTGAAAATGGGCCATACCGGACCATTTTTACGTATAGCCCCCATATAAACCGACGCTCAGATTTGGCTTGCGGAGCCTCTTGGAGGAGCAAAATACATCCGATCCGGTTGAAATTTGGTACATGGTGTTAGTATATGGTCTCTCACAATCATGCAAAAATTGGTCCAAATCGGTCCATAATTATATATAGGCCCCATATAAGCCGATCCCCAGATTTGGCTTGCGGAGCCTCTAAGAAAAGTAAATTTCATCCGATATGGGGAAGTCCTACTGCAAAAACTTGGACTTTTATTAAATCAATACTAAAATTTTAAAACAAGTGTACGAGTATTGTCGATTTATGTATACATCCAAAAACTAGAAACTACCGGGCCATTAGCATTAAAAAGAAAACACAAAAGTGATGTAGACTCAGCAAAACAAATTACAACTACTATGACAGTAAATGATGATGATATCACCACAATGCTCCTCCCCAAAAAAATGAGCAAACATTAAGTAGATGCTACAACTAAATGAAAAAAAAAAAATAAAACAAAATAAATAATTATAGCAAAAAGAAATTGGATTAAATTTTGCTTTTTTACATTGGGGGGTAAACAGTAGAGGCTGTCCGTAATGTAAAACAATAGTAGCATTATTATATATAATTTGATGTAGTTATTTAAAAAAACGACGATTGTAAGCAGGTCATTATTTCGATATCCAAATTTGGAAATTGTTTTAGCGTTTAAAAATTAATGTACACGCGAAAAAAAATTATGTTGGCATATGAGAAACACATGTGTATTTATAACATTTAATAATCGCCAACAGGAAATGCTTTGTAGTCATATTTAGTACAAAAATCTTAATCTGTGTAAAAGATTACCTATCTGAAATAATTCTCATACATCCCACATTATATGCCGATTGACTTAAAATCACCTGCTAGGGAGTCAAAATTTGGCATTTAAAGATAGCCGCCTGATATCGAATCAAATGAATGATATTACAAAATTTTCGAGCTTATTTTGACCAAAAAATTTGATTGCTATACATGTTACTTAACATTTGAGAACAAAAAAAAATTGATAAGTCGAACACGGCAATTTCTACTACTGTACTTGTTATTTTTATTTTATTTTTTGAAATTCTTCTAATAAAATTTTGGGATTGACAAAAAAGTGGGATTGAGAAAAATGTTGACCTTTGGTATTGATTCTGAGCCAAAGATGCGACTTTTTTTAAATAAACAAGTATATACAGCCTGTCCGAATCTTAAATACCCACCACCATTAACCCTTTCACTACCGATGTCCACTTAGAAGGACATTCGAAAAAGACACCAAATTCTATTTTCCCACTTAGTTTCAATTTATTTCTCGATGTTATTTTAAATTAGAGACTTTAATCTAAATAAGCTATAAATATTTTCCATATTGGTGAGCATTAAAATACATTTTTATAAACTTCTTTAACAATAAACGAAAAATACGAAAATTTGGGACAATTTTGCTACTGTATATTTCTAGTAAATGGACATTTACACAAAAACTATAGCTGATACTCTTTCGGTTTTTTTTTTGTATTTTTTGTCACACTTTGAAAGATATTGTAGGCCAAATAGCGCTCATTTTCGTAAGGCCATTCGGTTGCAATTCAAGAATCAAGTTTTCAGAACAAGCTCACATAGCTCTTGAAGTATTTGAGGTAGGTTCTCAAAATGACAATTTTTGTTCTACATGCTGTTAGTACAAGTAAAAACAAGAGAAAAATGAAAACTTTTAACATAAGTTTTATTTCGGTAGTGAAAGGGTTAATCAAATATGAAAACTTCCTTTGAAAATATTTCATCGTAGCGTGTTACTTGCAAATATCTAGAATTTCAAGTGGATTTCCTGACAGATACTCTCCCAAATAGGTCGACTCAGCTTATTTTGAGGAATCCAACGAAACAATACCATTCACATGATTTGATATTGAAATTCTATAGATTTTTATCCCCATTAATCAAATGAGCACAAGATGTCAAATGAGCACAAGATGTATAAGGATATAAAAATTGACACATCCCTTATTGGTCTAACATACCTCTACATTTGTAATTTCAGAACAATCGGATAAAAATTGCGGTATCTAGATGCAGAAGAATTAAAAACGGGAAATCGGTCGGTTGAGGGACTTACAAAAATATGGATCGATGTAAACCAAATACGGTATAGGTCTTTGTGCATCTAAAGTCCCTCCATATTTCCATCTTCAGACAAATTTGATAAAAATTGGGGGGACTAGAAGCTCAAGAAGTCAAATATGGAGATCGGTCTATATGGGGCTATACCAAAACATGCACCGATACACATAATATTCGTGAATTTGTAAATTTCACATTTACGAAATTGGAAATTTCACCATAAGTCTCACTTATAAACGCAAATTTTCTAATAATGTAGTGAATTTCCCATTCTGATGTATTTATTTATTTGGAGACCATAGACCCAAAGTTGGTAAATATAAGAAATACGAAGTGTTACATCTTTTAAAATTTAATGAAAGTTTGTGGATTCTGTACAAAATAATACATGAATGTATTTTGTGGACCTAAATAAAATAGCTTTAGATTTCCAATTTCAGGCAAATCGGATGAAAATTTCGGTGTCTAGATACTCAAGACCCCACATCGGAGTGTCGGTTTATATTTGTGGGACCTATATCAAAACCTTACTGTATCAATCATATTGTGTCATTACTCGGATTATGTTTATTCGATGGAGTTTGAAGTTTTTCAAAACGTAAATAATGGAAAAAATAAAAGTAATGCAATTTTTTTTGGTTTTTTAATTCTTTTTAATTTCTTTCGATTCAAGTAACGAAACATCTTTTTTATGTCCATATCAACCATCGATGATATTGAAGCAAAACAATACTGTGTATGTATGCTGGTGTTGCATGAACCAATGAATAAAACCACAGCAATGAATCTCCATTGCAAATTCATATGAATGACCTTCGCCTATTAAAAGTGAAAACAATGGCTTATATTGTTACACCGCAAAAATTATTAAAGCATTTTACAATAAACGATTTCACAAGCGCTCATTGGTTTTCACAAGACATTCGGACATGTATAATGTACACTCTCTCTGTCCAACTAGAAAAATGATGACAATTTGGTTTCATTGATGGTTTATTGTATAGTTTACAAGGCACCGAAAGTATTTGCATTTTACTAACAACATGATTCTGTACACTGAACAAAATATTGACGTGATATTAAAGATTACGCAACCTAAAGTTTAGTATGCGGAATTTAACATTAAGGCAAACGTTCTTTAAAATAATGGAAATTGTCCTTAAATTAACTGAAATACGGAATCTTTCGATTTAAGATAAACACGCTTCAAATATATGCTAAGACTTATTTTGAGGATTTTGTATCTTGGGTTAAAGTTTTCTTGGAAAAAATTTTGTACTTTGAAGTATATGTTATAATTTGGATTTTTAAACCTTCATTTGTTCGTACGTGAATGGCTTTATTAATATATCGCAAACATATGATATAAATTTCATAAATGAGATCTGTATCCTAATAATAATTTTATTGATCCTCAAAATCATTAAGGTTAAGATTTTCAGGTCCAAGATAACCTTTTTTTAGTGTATGTCGAACGAGTTCTATCTATCTATCGACTGAAATGCATAGAAACACCTGCGTTTTGGTTATAAATTCTTTGTTTCCATTTAAGTCGATCGATAGAGTCCGTTTGACATACAGAAACTGGGTGTACACTGAATAAAATTTTACGAAAATTTTTCCAATTACATTCTTAATTGAGTTTTTCCTTAAAGTAGGGAAACACATTTTTAAAAACAAACCCAGCCAAATACATTCAAATCGATGATTTGAGTTTGGCAAAGGAAAAGAGATATGCTGGTAAATTTGTTTAGGCAGTAGCCGACTATCAAACCCTTTTTCGGGAGGTTCAAGTGTAGTTCACTTTGGGTTGAGTGAATTACCCGAATTTATTCTGATAATTGGTTGATAGTTTTGCTGCAAGTAGAGGATGCTTATGAGGAATGTGGTAATTCCGAAACAGCTGTACATCCAACCATCTTGCAGTCTATAGGGCTTTGTCCAAATAAATTTGACAAGCATACTTTTCCTCTGTTGGTTAAGCTACACTTGTAGTTTAGTCAATGCATGGCTTTAAGCTGAGATCAAAAAAACAACAATAACGATTGAAGAGAAGCCAACAATAACAAACAAAACGAATAAAGAATTAATCTTTAAATTAAATGAGATATTGAATCTTTAAATTAAATTAAATTAATAAATTAATTCAATTAAAATTAAAGTTGTTTTTATTAACAAAAGTTTTTGCTTTGTACACAGAAAAAAAATTCACGAAAATTTTTCCAATTAAAATCTTAATTGTATTAATTAATATTCAATTAAAAATTTAATTGAATCAATCAAATTTTTTAATTGAAATAAAAATCAATCACACAAATTAATAGTATCAATTAATTTTTTAATTGGATCAATTAATTTTTTAATTGATACTATCATTTCTGTGATTGAAGACATTTCAATTAAAAAATTAATTGGATCAATTAATTTCGTGATTGATTCAGAAAAATTTTTTTTTTTGTGTAAAGAAGCCACACGGAATCAACACCAAAATCCTTAAGGGAACTAAAAATATTTAGAGCCAACTTTATTTAAGCGTTTTCCCCAATGTGAGAAAATGTTCTGGTTTACTCTAACGACATGAACTAAAACTAAGAACAAAAAAGTTAACACAAATTTACTAAATTCGAATTTCTTACAAAATACTATGTAGTTCATAATTTTCCAAGATTGGTGAATTTTGTCTATATTGGGTGCATTTTTTAATTTTGCATGGCGCTAAGTACATTTTTACAAATTTTAAGTCCAATTTTATTCTTCGAAATACGAAAATTTTTTTAAACCACAGACAAATATTACTTACGTTTAATAATTTCTCTTCAACCTATTTTAACTCATTTCTGTCAAGATTTGTAGTTAAATTTTTCTAAATAAACTTATATTTTCTTTCATGGTCCACTGGAAAAAAAAGTGAACCCACCAGGAAGAAAACTTTCGTTTAATTTTAGAAAATTTTGAATAATTGCAGAAAATTTTAACTAAACAATATTACAAACGTTGGCATCACGCCGATGTCATAAAAATAAGTAAATATTTTCCGACAAATTCAAGAAAATTTATTACACATAACTAAGTTTTTTCACTTGTTAAAGAAAATTTTGTAGTTTGAAGGGAAAACTTGGACTTCACAATGGCAAGAATGTCTTTAGTGACATACGAAGTTCATGATGGACGCATTTTTGGTAAAATTTAAAAATTTAAAGAAATTCTGAACTATTTTGTGGAAGACACGAATTTAGTTAATCTTTATGCTTCAGTTGAGTAATTTTTTTCCTCGGGTTTAGTTAAATTAACTAACAAACGTTATAGTAAAGAAAACTTTCTCCAAACATAATAATTCCATGAACTAAAATAAAGTTAAATTGGCTTTAGAGAAATAGAGAGTTCACTTTTTTTGAGTGTCGGTGCACTCCTTTTTGGTGTTGTTGTTGTTGTTGAAACCCTCTTTACTTAAAACTTACAATTTGTACACAGTCTTTGGTCTCTTTTAAACTCACCTATGAGTTAAACGTGGGTATCCTGTTGTTCACTGTTTTTATGTTTCCGTTTTTTCCTTTGCTGCCTTTTCCACTTCCTCCGTTGTGCGGGATACACATAGACACTCTATATGCTCTCTTTAGTCCCCAAAAATGAGGGGAGCATAGAAAACAAAAACAAACACAAGCGGAAAATGAATGAATGAGGGGTTGCTTGGTTATTTCATAAAATTGGATGCTGGATATATCCCAGCCGGAAAATTCGTTGAAGTAAGTTTTCCCTCTATTAGATTGAGAGAAATTAAGGGTAGATGAACTTTTATCGATTGCCAAGAATATTTAGTTTGTTTTTATTGTTGTTTTTTCTTCTTGGTATTATTTAATGCACATTTACATATTTAATCGGTATAACACCGTAATATTTTAATACGATTTTTTTTATATGAGATAAAATTTTACAATTCTATCGTAGGGTTAAAAACTTAAATCAAAACTGAAAAAAAAAACTATTTTTGTATAAAGTAAACCAAAAAAATGTTTCATTCTTCTGACAATATATTGACGCAAATTGTATTTTTCATATTATCAACAAATGATTACTGGAACACCAAAACACTAATCATTCAAGCGTTAATTTTAGGCTTTTTATCATAAACGAGCAGAAATTAGTTTTAATTTTTTTCTCCTTGGAAATAAGATTGAACAAAGAAATTATAATTTCGATTTTTACTACTCTAAACACACCGTTGCTTGAAATTTATATTGCTTGTTTTCTCTTCACTTTTATTTACTATTATATTTTTTACTTAGGAATTTTTATTTTTGTGTATAACTTTCAGATTTGGCCATAAAGTGAAGACGACCGACTACAACACCCGGAACGTTTGCTGAACACGTAACAACTGAAATGTATTCCAGATAGTTGAGCGTACTCGTGCGCATTTGCCACTGCTAAAGAAACCAAATTATTTGACAACAGTGCGTTACCTAAAAGCGTATAATGTAATATTGGCCATGTTTTCTTTTAGTACTACACCGAAAGAATTCTCTTCGTTAATTTTAAGAAGAATTCTTCATTAACTATTCTTCGTGAATTCTTCATTACAATAACGAAATTTTCATTCATTTTCGTAAATTTTACGAAGAACATTTTACGAATATACGAAACTTCTACGAAATATTCTACATTAACTTTTCTTCGTAAAAAGTTCGTACTTTTAGCGAAACTTTCTTTAAATTTCATGAATTTTGTGAAGAAGTTTTTACGAATATTTTACGAAACATTCTGCGTTAAAATGTCTTCATAAAAAGTACGAAACATTTTCTTAGAAATAACGAAGAAGTTTCATTGAAGTTGTAAAATTTCCGTTCGTGGCATTAAATTGTCTTTTATAATGTGATTGAGTGTATTCCTTTATTCTGTTCTTTTATGCAAGTCTATGCTACTTCTCATTTCGGTGATAGCGCGCTATGAATAAAAGTGAAGCAGTAAAACTAAAAATTAAAACTAAAACACTAAAAAATAATTTTATATTTTTCTCTAGCCGTATGCATAAGTTTTTTTTCTTTTATTCAGTATTATGAGATGTAATATAGTTTTATTTGGCCTGTTTCGGCTTTTTATATTACGTTGTCGAATAAATAAATAAAAATTATTCAAAAACTTAAGATGTAAAGTAGTGATGTCATTTTTCACACTTGTAACTATAACCAAATGCACTTTCGACTATAATTTTTTTCTAAAAGTTCAAACATTTTTGAAAAAAAAGTATGAACATTTTTGAAAAAAAGTACGAAAATTTTTCATAAAAAGTACGAAAATTTTTCATAAAAAGTACGAAACATTTTCATAAAAAGAACGAAATTGTTTCATAAAAAGTACGAAGATTTTTCATAAAAATTACGAAGATTCTTTATAAAAAGTACGAATTTTTTTCGTACAAACTACGAAAATTTTGGAAGAACTTTTTTCGTAAAAAGTACGAAATATTTCGTACTTTTAATGAAACCTTTCTTTGGTTGTAAAACAATGACAAATTTCGTACTTTTAACGAAATTGTTCGTTCTTTTTACGAAGAAAAGTCTTTCGGTGTAGTTAACCAAATAGAACAAGTACAAAAATATCTGTTTCAAAATTTAATGTTCCGCGAAAGAATTCTCTTCGAAAAAAGAATGAAATTTGTCATGGGTTTTTGACAGTGATCCCACCGGGAAGAAAAATTTTGGTTAATTTTAGAAAATTTCGATTATTTTTAGAAAGTTTTAACTAAACGGTATTAAAAACGCTGATATCAAGCCGATATCACAAAAATAAGTACATATTTTTCACCAAATTCAAGAAAATTTATTAGATTTGTTTCATTTGTTAAATAAAATTTTGTAGTTTTAAGGAAATATTGGAGTTCAAAATTGCATGAATGTCTTTAGTGCCATACTTCTTTATACTTCATTTGGGTATAATTTTTGTCATTGTTTTTAGTTATTTTAACTTATAATACGCAAAAAATTATTAGAGTAAAGGAAAATTTCTCCAAACATAATAGTTGTGTTCCTTTACGTACTACTAGTTACTACTTTTACTAGTTTTTACTAGAAACCGTTCCTCAACCCCCAAAAATAGTAAAAGTAGTAAACAATTTTAAGAGAACAATGTCAAAATGCATGTCTCTTTTAAAATTTTTTTACTACAAGTTACTCGACAAATTCTTTCGAGTAAAAGTTGTAGATATGTCATGACAAAAATAATTATTTGTTTTCAAATTTTCAAAACTAAAGTAGTTCCAAATCGCTTTTTTTTGGAAATAAATCTGTAACTTTTTAATGGATTAAGATATCATCATAATTTTTTCTTTGTGCCAAAGCTGAAATGTTTTTCTCTATATTTAGAGGTTTGTAGGTCCCTAGTGGATTCACGGGCTGGTCTATAGACGTTGGAAGTTGGACACCTCGGATGTATGCAATTTAGTGTTACTTGGCAAACGCGCAATTATGCACCGATTTTCATGATTTTTGCTTTGCTGGATAGAACTTATAAACTACCATAAAAAGATTGTGTATGTGTGCGAATATATCTAATATTTGCGAGATAGGGCCTTACAATTTATTTTTTTGCAAAATTTGAACAAAGTGGGGTCTGTATTTTGAGTCTAGAAGGACTACATTCCTTATAAAATTCTACGTATTCTGGAGGAAAATTTTGTGTACCTTTGTGCTTTAGATTTAACGTGTAGACTCCACAATTTGGAATTTCAAAACAATGCCGAACCAATCTATGTCTATGTCATGAAGACCCCAATACGGAGGTCGGTTCATATGGAAGCAAAATCGAAACTTAGGCCGAAGTAGTCCCATCTTCAAAATTGACCTGCATGTAGAAGAAAAACGTGTCTGTTAAAATTTCAGCAATATAGGTTCATTATTGAAGGAAGTAGCCTGATTACAACAGATAGCCAGACAGAGAGACATCGTCTTATAATTTCTCCCTGATCAAGACTATATATACGTTATATAGTTAGAATTCGTTATTTGTATGTGTTACAAACGGAATGAAAAACCCCACCTTATAAGATACTGATAATATGCGCTATTACTCTACTTTATGGCCCAGAAGCCAGAGTTTTACTTTGATTAAAAATTTTGCAAAAGGAGTACTTTTTATAACAAAGTAAAAACCATAGCTTCTTTCTATCGTAATAAGGATTTCAAAGTTTCCTGCAAAAAATCTGCCATTTGGCAAAAAAAATTTCGATATAAAAGTATTTAATTTACCTACATGTTTTGAAAATATTTATTCAAATCACAATGCTTCTTTTGTTTTTTATTTGACATTTTTACAATTTTTACTATATTTTCGTTCCTGTACATTTAACAAATATAGAAATCTGAGAGGATTTTCAATATTTCTCTCTTTTACTACTTTTTACTACGAGTAAAGTAAAGGAACACACCTAATAATTCCATGAACTAAAATATAGTTAAATTGGCTTTAGTGAAATAGAGAGTTCACTTTTTTTTTTGAGTACAAGAAGCTTTTCATTGAAAGTACGAAATATACGAAGAATGTTTCTTATGCCCTGTTTCTGTATATCGAATGGTAGCTTTCTTTCGTATTTCAAACGAAAAAATTGATTTTGGTTTCTCTATGCCGAAAACCAAGTCACTTCATATTTTGTTGTCGAGTTGGAAATGAACGTATACCATAGGTGTAAAGAAAAAAGTGAAAACATTGTTAACATTGGAATGAATTTTCAGGCCAAAAGTTTAAAAATGTTCATTTTTGGTAATCAATGTATTCTCATACAAACGAAAAAAAAAAAACTTTCAAAAATACAGAAACCCAAATTGATTGGAATAATTATCTAGGCTCTATACTATACAAATTAGGATACAGAGCCAATTTACCGAATTTAACATAGTTTTTTTTTATTATTTTTTAATTTAAATATTATTTTTGTAATCAAAAAATTTTGCCTCAGGCCAAAGACATATACAGAAACAAATAGGTATCGTCAAAAATTTCCGACTAAATTTTTCATTGTACCTTGAAAAATATTAAATTAAAAATTTAATTGATTCAACTAATTATTTAAATAAAACAAAAATCCATCACAAACGAATTGTGTCAGTTACTTTTTTAACTGCATCTAATAATATCTCAATTGACTTTGACAAATGCTACTACCAATTCTGTGATTGGAAAAATTTCACTTGAAAATTAATTTGATCAAGATTTGATTGGGTGCAAGAAAAACAATTTATTTCTTCTGTTCTATCGAAGAATATGAAATCGTGATGTTTTAGACATAATTTTGTGGTACTTAGTAAAAACGTGTTGTAAGCCCGTCAATTGTTTCTGATCTTCAGTACTTCTTCACAAAAAGATCGACATTCGGAAGAATCATATGCCAAAGTCGATGAAAATTTAATTGAAATACAGAAAACCGGTAAAAAAACCGGTTTTCACGATTAACCGAAATTGCCAATTTTTTTTTAATAAATGAATCCTATTAACCGGTGTCGGTTTAGGACACCCTATATACGGTATTTATTATAACTTTTTCTAACACTATGTATGGAACCACTTAGAGAAGCTTGCACACAAACAGCAATCAATAATACACCGCTGATAAAAATCTATGAGATGTTCAGATTGGTAGAATTCTTAATGTTTTGGTAGATTTTTTCTATAGAAATAAAAGCTTTTATATCTTATTTTGAAAAAATTTTCATCATTTTGGCCAATGTTGGCGGCTTATCGATTATGAATAAATAAAATAAAATAAAATTAAAAATTTTCTATAGAAATAAAAGTTTTATAAACACAAAACTAGAAACAAAATTTAGACAAAATTGTCTATAGAAATAAAATTTTGACAAAATTTTCTATAGAAATAAAATTTTGACAAAATTTTCTCTAGAAATAAAATTTTGACAAAATTTCCTATAGAAATAAAATTTTGACAAAATTTTCTATAGAAATAATATTTTCTATAGAAATAAAATTTTGACAAAATTTTCTATAGAAATAAAATTTTGACAAAAATTTTCTATAGAAATAAAATTTTGACAATATTTTCTATAGAAATAAAATTTTGACAAAATTTGCTATAGAAATAAAATTTTGACAAAATTTTTTATGGAAATAAAATGTTGACAAAATTTTCGATATAAATAAAATTTTGACAAAATTTTCTATAGAAATAAAATTTTGACAAAAATTTTCTATAGAAATAAAATTTTGACAATATTTTCTATAGAAATAAAATTTTGATTAAAATTTTTTATGGAAATAAAATGTTGACAAAATTTTCGATATAAATAAAATTTTGACAAAATTTTCTATAGAAATAAAATTTTGACAAAAATTTTCTATAGAAATAAAATTTTGACAATATTTTCTATAGAAATAAAATTTTGATTAAAATTTTCTATAGAAATAAAATTTTGACAACATTTTCTATAGAAATAAAATTTTGACAAAATTTTCTATAGAAATAAAATTTTGACAAAATTTTCTATAGAAATAAAATTTTGACAAAATTTTCTATAGAAATAAAATTTTGACAAAAATTTTCTATAGAAATAAAATTTTGACAAAATTTTCTATAGAAATAAAATTTTGACAAAATTTTCTATAGAAATAAAATTTTGACAAAATTTTCTATAGAAATAAAATTTTCTATAGGAATAAAATTTTGATAAAAATTTTCTATAGAAATAAAATTTGACAATATTTTCTATAGAAATAAAATTTTGACAAAATTTTCTATAGAAATAAAATTTTGACAAAATTTTCTATAGAAATAAAATTTTGACAAAATTTTCTATAGAAATAAAATTTTGACAAAAATTTTCTATAGAAATAAAATTTTGACAAAATTTTCTATGGAAATAAAATGTTGACAAAATTTTCGATAGAAATAAAATTTTGACAAAATTTTCTATAGAAATAAAATTTTGACAAAAATTTTCTATAGAAATAAAATTTTGACAATATTTTCTATAGAAATAAAATTTTGATTAAAATTTTCTATAGAAATAAAATTTTGACAAAATTTTCTATAGAAATAAAATTTTAAAATGTTGACAAAATTTTCTATAGAAATAAAATTTTGACAAAATTTTCTATAGAAATAAAATTTTGACAAAATTTTCTATAGAAATAAAATTTTGACAAAAATTTTCTATAGAAATAAAATTTTGACAATATTTTCTATAGAAATAAAATTTTTACAAAATTTTCTATAGGAATAAAATGTTGACAAAAATTTTCTATAGAAATAAAATTTTGACAATATTTTCTATAGAAATAAAATTTTGACAAAATTTTCTATAGAAATAAAATTTTGACAAAATTTTCTATAGAAATAAATTTTTGACAAAATTTTATATAGAAATAAAATTTTGACAATATTTTCTATAGAAATAAAATTTTGACAAAATTTTCTATAAAAATAAAATTTTGACAAAATTTTCTATAGAAATAAAATTTTGACAAAATTTTCTATAGAAATAAAATTTTGACAAAATTTTCTATAGAAATAACATTTTGACAAAATTTTCTATAGAAATAACATTTTGACAAAATTTTCTATAGAAATAACATTTTGACAAAATTTTCTATAGAAATAAAATTTTGACAAAATTTTCCATAGAAATAAAATTTTGACAAAATTTTCTATAGAAATAAAATTTTGACAAAATTTTCTATAGTAATAAAATATTGACAAAATTTTCTATAAAAATAAACTTTTGACAAAATTTTCCAACGAAATAAACTTTTGACAAAATTTTCCATAGAAATGAAATTTTGAAAAAATTTTCCATAGAAATGAAATTTTGACAAAATTTTCCATAGAAATGAAATTTTGACAAAATTTCCCATAGAAATGAAATTTTAACAAAATTTTCCATAGAAATAAAATTTTGACAAAATTTTTCATAGAAATAAAATTTTGACAAAATGTTCCAAAGATATAAACAAATTCTATGGAAATAAAATGTTGCCAACGTTTTCCAAAATTAAGTTTTTTGCAAAATTTTCTATAGAAATATTTTTTTTATAAGATTTTTTTTTTGTACGTTTTTTCGTAAGATTTTCTCCAAATTTTGGTAAAGGGTGATTCTTTTGAGGTTAGGATTTTCATGCATTAGTATTTGACAGATCACGTGGGATTTCAGACATGGTGTCAAAGAGAAAGATGCTCAGTATGCTTTGACATTTCATCATGAATAGACTTACTAACGAGCCACAACGTCGAATTTTCAGTGAATGGGCCCTAGAAAAGTTGGCAGAAAATCCGCTTTTTTATCGACAAATTTTGTTCAGCGATGAGGCTCATTTCTGGTTGAATGGCTACGTAAATAAGCAAAATTGCCGCATTTGGAGTGAAGAGCAACCAGAAGCCGTTCAAGAACTGCCCATGCATCCCGAAAAATGCACTGTTTGGTGTGGTTTGTACGCTGGTGGAATCATTGGACCGTATTTTTTCAAAGATGCTGTTGGACGCAACGTTACGGTGAATGGCGATCGCTATCGTTCGATGCTAACAAACTTTTTGTTGCCAAAAATGGAAGAACTGAACTTGGTTGACATGTGGTTTCAACAAGATGGCGCTACATGCCACACAGCTCGCGATTCTATGGCCATTTTGAGGGAAAACTTCGGAGAACAATTCATCTCAAGAAATGGACCGGTAAGTTGGCCACCAAGATCATGCGATTTGACGCCTTTAGACTATTTTTTGTGGGGCTACGTCAAGTCTAAAGTCTACAGAAATAAGCCAGCAACTATTCCAGCTTTGGAAGACAACATTTCCGAAGAAATTCGGGCTATTCCGGCCGAAATGTTCGAAAAAGTTGCCCAAAATTGGACTTTCCGAATGGACCACCTAAGACGCAGCCGCGGTCAACATTTAAATGAAATTATCTTCAAAAAGTAAATGTCATGGACCAATCTAACGTTTCAAATAAAGAACCGATGAGATTTTGCAAATTTTATGCGTTTTTTTTTTTAAAAAAGTTATCAAGCTCTTAACAAATCACCCTTTAGATTATTTTTGGCTCGAGTGGCAATCGTGATCTTAGTTCCTAAACAAGACTAATAAGCCCAAGATACGATTTTCACAATGTTCGTTGTGAATCAACATGTCAGCACATTCTTTTTGGACGCACTGTTTGCATTAACAAAAACTATTGTAGGTTGGGGGGAATTTGCTCGCATGATAGCTCGTTTCTGTTCATTCGTCATCAACGCTGCTACAGTCGTTGTATCTTTGCTGTTTATGTGATTTCTATGCTTTGTGCTTTGCTCCCACCGGTAAATGATGTTTATAGTTTTTGTTTGTTTGGGCTATGAAATGGGTATTAACAAAGTAGCAGAACAAAGCAAAAGAAAAAAATTGTCCATACATGTATGGGGGTATATTTGTACTGTTTTTTGAGCTACTTGTATATAGTGTGTTCTCAAGGAATTGGCATGTGTCTTCAAAGCTCGCCAGTAGGATATGTTTGGAATATTTTTGGTCTCCATAGAAATCCGAAGAAATTATAAAAATAGTGGCATATGATATGATACATCCAGGGCAAGCAAAATTCCCAGACATAGCTGGGAATATCATACAGAGCGCCCCCTAAAGTTAAGGTTTGCACACTGTTAAATTGATCTTCTAACACTACCTACACAAAAAGATATCAAATTTTTTTTCAATTAAGATTTTCATTGAAATTTAAAACTATTCACTTAAAATTTATTTGATTCAACGAATTTTTTAATAAATACATAAATCAATCACAAAAATATTATCTAATAGTAATTATTGGATAATTTAATTTTAAATTTACGATGGTGATAGATACTTACATTTCTGTGATTGAAGAAATTTCAATTCAAAGTTAATTGGATCAATTAATTTCGTTATAAAAAAAAAAAAACATTTTTCTGAGTATGTTAATCCCCACCTTGTACGAGGTATACAGCATTCATATTGGAAAATAAGAGATTCGGGACTTAGTCCAGCTGGAGAAAAGTAGGGAATTCGTTAATGACACGAAGTTCCTGGAATAAAAAAGAGTATGACGGAAAGAACAGAAAGAGGTTATACCGGACGTGGTCCAGCGCCATCACAAGTGAGCACGACAAAACAAGTTAGGGAATTCGTTGACGCGAAAATCTTCGAATAAAAAAGGGTACGGCGGAAGCAACGAGTTAGTGAACACCACAAGCCATATTATGTTGGCTTAGATGTACGTCAGCCGACATAAGACAGGGAAACCTGAGTTCTTTTCTCAGCCAATACTAAAGAAATAGAGTGTGGGAAGGGAAGATAACGAATGGCGGAGAAGAAAATTTGCCGTATTACCGTAGCATGTATAAACAAAAAATTATATCTAGGCCGTAGATACCATTTTGATGCCATCGAAAGCGGGTCATTGCGTATTCGTGAGATAATGGTTGGCATGTCCGCTATGCAAAAAAAACGTCGTGGTTTTTATTCCAGTTTCAGCCAAACACCAGGATATTTTTGAACGATGGAATGTCTCCTCTTAATAACGTAATTGATGTTTTTGAGCTTTCCTAAATTGTTTCGCACATTTCATTTCATTTATTCATAACTTATAATACAAAAGCCTATTGGCCAATAACGTATTACAAAGCAACATCATACCTAAGTAATATAAAATAATTCCTTGTATGACAGAAAAAAATGTATATATATAACAAAAAATATATGTCTTTAAATTTATATATAAATAAATCAGTGATAACTTTAGTATACTTTAGTATACATATACGATTTCTAGTTGATTGGAAACTTGGGGAGGTAGCGAAGGCTGCCACTGGTTTCCGGTTTCAATACCGCCGATTATCGCGGGATACTTGGGAAGCTATCAAATTGGAAAGGTCTATGTAGCTCCTCATGACAATAAAGTTAAAGATTACGCTCTGAGCCGATTAAGAGATGTTCGAACCAGGGCTGTGGAGTCGGAGTCCGAGTCTGAAGATTTTGCTGGAGTCGGAGCCGGAGTCGTAGAAATTTTGCTCGACTCCGGCGAAACAAACTTTGAAAAACACATTCCATCTTTGTAACTAAAGAAATATTTCGACAAATTAGATTCCATTAGGGGTTTTAATCGAACAACGAAAAACGAATTAATGGATTTCAGGCCATTCAAATTGTATTTACACACAAAAAAAATTTCTGATTCAATCACGAAATTAATTGATCCAATTAATTTTTAATTGAAATGTCTTCAATCACAGAAATGATAGTATCAATTAAAAAAATAATTGAAGGTCAATTAAAAAGTTAATTGATCCAATTAACAAATTAATTGATACTATTACTTTTGTGATTGATTTTTGTTTCAATTAAAAAATTAGTTGAATCAATTAAATTTTTAATTGAATATTTTTTAAAACTCAATTAAAATTTTAATTGGAAAAATTTTCGTGAAATTTTTTTATATGTATATGGTGAAATTTCACGGTGATATAAAAAGTAGGTTTTACTAGAATATGGGATGAATTAATCAATTGTATTGTCCATTTTTAACATATTAAAATATCGATTTTTGACCCTATATGTACTCTTGATAAAGATACAATTTTAAGGTAATATAGCAGTAGAACCTAACGTTCTAAATTTTTTTGGCAGTCATGTTGAGTTCGAAGATGGGTCATACCAGACAATTTTGTGATATAACCTACATATAAACCCATTTTCCGATTTGTTTTAAGAACTTTTTCCCAGTTTAAGATTTGTCAGAAATTTTGAATTTAGAGTTATTTGAGATCCATAAATAAATGCGGAAATTTCCCGTCGGCCCAGATTTTGTATATGGAGATAATTACTTGAGAAATCTCCATATATACCCGATGTTCTTAGAAGCTGTAATTTTATATTAAACCTTTGCCAACGTGCCATCTGAGCCTGTCTTTTGGGAGAATGTTTGCTTCATCGAAGCCACTCGAAATTCTTTGCATTATTTCTATAGAAACAATACTCGCACCAGTCCAGCTATTCCTGTCATCTGTTTTTATTTTTTATAAATGCCTATATAGATTAATACCAGGATTTTACTTCTTAAACATCTGGAAGCCTAATTAATTTTTGTTTTTATAAATACATATTCTGGAGATTCTTGTTATCTACACATATTTTGATGTGGTCTCTATATAGTCTTGTGTCGTATTTTAATTTATTGGCCTGACATTAAAATGTAGAGTTCTTTACATTCCCAAAATGGTGAGATTTGTCGTCGAGTCGTATCAAAATTTAAAATCAGGGTTCTTTAGGACATATAAACTAGAGGTGTGCACGTGAGTAATATTTTACTCACTCACACTCACGCACGATATTGTTTGGTAGGTCTCACGCTCACGCACACTCACGAAAAGAAAACTTGTATTCACGCACACTCACGCACGAAAATGTCATGACTCACGAAAAATATCGTGACTCACGAATAATTTTATGAATAATTTACCTGAGGGACGTGTATGAAATCATGAGCAAGATTGAAATCGAGAGCGTTATTAAACTCTTAAAATCCTAGTTGTCACTAAAATTGCAAATGAATTTAACTTTTAAGCGTTCACGACTCACACGTGAGTCACGAAAATTTTCGTGAGTCACGACAATTTCGTGTCACGTGCAAACCTCTAATATAAACACATTTGGCAAAATGGAACACTTATATCGGTCTATTTTGCGAACACTACACCTTAAAATTATAATTGGAATACTGTTAAAATGAGATTTAGGTACACCACCTGGAATCAGCTCCGGAGTCGGAGTCGAGGCTAATAAAAATGCTGGAGTCGGAGTCGGAGTCGAGCAAAATTGACTCGACTCCACATCCCTGGTTCGAACGTCAGTCTGTGAATTTGCTGCAATTTCATATCAATCGACACAAGTGAACATTTTGTTCAGGGTCGATTTAAATACACCTACAATATATATCAATGTGACTTTTGTATGAAGAGTAAAATTATCATTCTAATATTTAATCGGATTTAGATATAGCTAACATATAAATACCTCAGATTTTACAACCGATTTCAACGTAATTTTCGTGCTAAGAGAGTCGTCCAAATATGAAAACAATACTCTTATAATCGGCACTGTCTAGTTAAATTACAATAATTTAATAATAGTTGTAATAAATTAATTATGTTTGGTTCACAGAAAGATTTATCGAAACCCAATCGTAAGTCAGAAAATATAAAACTCTGGCTTAAATCGTCGGCCTACAACTATTAGGGCACCCTTTTAGTGCATGCGACCGAATCGGTCGTTTCACTTGTTCTTTATAACCGGTACCGGTCCTTTAATCGGTTAGGTGACCTGTCAAATTAATCCTCTAATGTCCAAGCCCGCCTTTAGGTGAAGCTTTTAGTACAACACGTCAAAAAAACAACAAAAATGGGTAAAATAAAAACAAAAATTAGTCAAAACTCTACAAAAGACCTTGTATTATATACTGGATTTTATTGTATTGATTTTGCTTGTTTCAATTTCTTGCTTTTGTGTTATAAATCTCGACTATTTTATCAGCTGGCACAAAAAATGGGGCATTCGATGGTTAACATGGAGTTGTCATGTGAAGGGTAAATTGACCCCCATTGACCGGTTGCTTTCAACACATCAATTAACCAGTTCAAATAGACATGCTAGAGACAGTTCTTCCCAACTATCCAATAGTCTTTCGTCTAGTTACATTGCTTTAGAAGTTTTGCATTGGAAGTTCATTTGAACAAAGAAATTAAAAAAAAAAATCACTTATTTTACTTTTTATTTTTATCAATATTTTTTAATCCAAAAAGACTGAAGGAACGTGTTACTATTATTCGAAATTCATTCATGAATGTCACCTTTTTCCTTAAATTCACTATAGCTAGCTTTGGACCCTGCCCAGTCATTTACTGAGAACATATGGCACTCTGAGCTTGCGTTATCGCATTTTGGAAGACGTATTTCCTGTTCATGAGCTCCATTCTAGCTATTTCAAAATATATCTAATAACTCGGATATTGTTGTATATTGTAATATATCTCATTGGTCATGTAGGATTCATATTAGAAATATGTTTCATAAAATGAAATGATGTAGGCCAAATAATACGCTGTGAATTCACTTTGGAGTAAGTCCGCATGGAACAAGTCTCCGGGCCGTAAGCTAGTAGGGTCCGCAGGAAAGACTGGAAAACCTGGTCGCAGACGCACGATGGCAGAATCAAGTTTTTAATTTTATGGGTTTATTACTAGGAACTATGCTTTTTCACATAACCGTAGAAGCACAACAATGGTTGCATTTTTTAAAGAATTTTAGTTTTGTGATGAAGGTCGTCAATATTGATGTAATATGCGTGATCTTGTTTCCTTACAACAGAAACCCCAGTAAAGTGTGCACTAAATTTAACAACTTATAAGAGTAGTGGGGTTGGACTACGTTTATTTCCTGAAAACTCGAAAATACAAACAACTACAACAACAACGACCCATTACACATTGCGTGCTTACCATTGCTTACTTACATGTAGTTCCTCTGGTAAACTGGGATGGTCGGAGGGTTTTCAAAAAATAAGTTGGGTTCGCCAACCTTTAATCCTAAATGTTGCTGTAGTCACCTTTGAATGTAGGACACTGTTTTCAAAATTTTTTATTCATTGGATGGTACTGTTTATGGGTTTAAAAATTAGAAAAACAACTATTGCTTTTAATACACAAACGAAAACAACAAATTAATGTTTTTTTTAGCCCCATACAATATTCAACAGATGACGCATATGGTAGAGCAAGAAAGGTACAACCATTAAAACATATGATTGTAAAACCGCCGGCAGCGTTTTTTGTAATGGCGACATCTGACAGTAGAAAATACAAGAGGAAGAAATGTCGCTCAATGATTGCTGCGTTTTGGTATAAACTTCGTAGCGCTTGAAGCGCTGTTTTAATTGGTTATAGAAACACCAGCAGTTATAATTTCGAATTGTCTGCCAAAATAATAATTAAATGATAACATTTATAAAGAAGAACATTTGTTATTACAAAGTAGTTTCTAAATCCTATTTTCCTTCAGTTTTCTAAAGCCATCAGAGAACAGAACTGGGTGCCGCTGATATAAGGTGTATGATATTTGAGAAACGCCGACAATTCCATGATAATTTTAAATTTATTTTATCTTTCCTCATGACTGTGAGGTGGCTCCCCGCCAGCAATTCAAAGTTCCATTTCATCCTCATCGCTACCACAGACTCGTGACACTACAACAATCACCAACTGTGATGGGGGAAGCATATCAGAAAATACAAAATGTACATGAAAATATTTTGCCATAACTATTGTTACAAAAGCCATTTTATATTTTGTGAAACACCAAGCGAAAATAGTTTCTTGTCAATTTATTGAATAAAAACAAAAAATAATAAAGAACACAGTTAATATGCTCAAAATTGCGAAAGGTATATTTGTGAAAAATTGTCGACATTCCAATTGTTACTTTTCCTATTAGCCAAGATCTTAAGGTTTTTGTATTGGTCGGCCATTTTTTTACCCTAGACGTAGAATGGGACACATATGTATGTCCCATTAGTGTCGCTACCTTTTTAGGAAAACTACGTAACCGAATTGAAACTTCATAGCTGCATGTGTTCTGTGTCGATAGAATCTAATTTTTTGAAAATCGTAGATTTTAAGGTCCTCATTATCGAAATCGAATACATTCATTGATGAGATTGAACTATTGGGCTTTTCGCGATATATATGTATCCCTTAAAATTTACGGATAAATTCGGACCCATTTAGAATTTCGGCGATAGAAACGGGTACCAGATGCATAATCACAATGACTGTGACTATATCTCGTACATAGAACTGCCAAGAAAGCCATTACTGTTACGAGAAATTATAAATACGCGATCGTGTATTGTGCAGTTTTTGTCAAGCTTATTGGTATGATTTATACCCATGACTCTTTTTTATGTCAGAAGGTTAGGCATAGACAATTGTCAGCTTTAGATTAACCGCTCAGAGCTAAACTGCGTTTACGACTTGGTAGCAACAACTTCAATTTGGCTTCATATTTTTTTTGTAATATCAAGAAAAAAGCCTAGAGCCACAAATTGTACTATTTCACTCTGTTTCACTTCGGATTTTTCGATTTCAAACTACATTCTCCGATTAAGTTTTCCACTTCTGTTTCACATTTTTTTTCGGTATTTATTGAAGTCAAAAATCATTCCCCAAAAAACAGGGAAATCATTTGCAACTGCATCTTGAACGAGAACTTATGATCTAGTTTCTACGGGAGTAAGTGTTGGTTGCGGTTTGGGTCAATTGGAGACCACGAATATTGTGGAAGTCCAACATCTTCAACATCTCCTTGGTGTCAGGATCGACTTCAATGATATCTTGTTCCAATGCAGAGACAGCAGGAACATAGTTATCACGACGTTCACGTTCCTCTTCTTGCAATTTGATGGAAATACCACGCACTTGAGAGTGGCGGAGACGACCCATCAAATGGGTAACATAGCTGCAAAAAATAAATACATACAAATTAGAGAATGACAAACTTCCTCACATAGCCATGAATAGAACTTACCCGGCAATCTTGTTTCTCAAGGGCTTAGTTGGGATAATTGCGACTTCTTCGCAGATACGCTTGTTGGTATGGAAATCCGAAGTCAAGCGGGTGTAGTATTTCTCAATGATGACCTTAGCGGCCTTCTTGATAGTCTTGGTTCTTACACGACCCTTTGGTTGCCATCAGCATTGAAGTTTTTTTTGATGATTTACAAACAGCCCAGAAGTGGTGAAAGGAGGGATAACATACAAAGGAAAACAAAATAAAATTAGCATTGTTTATCACTTGGATTTTCATGTTTTATTATGCATTATTTGATGAAATTGCATCAACAATCCATAGACATTTATATTTTGCACATTTCTTGTTATTTATTTTTCACAAATTGTCACTGATGTTATTGCATTTTGTTGATTTTTAATTAAAAAGTTTTCAAACCGACACCTACCATGGTGAAAGATTTTACCGGAAAAGAACAGCAAAAAGGCAAATTTCATTGAATGTCATTTTGACAGCTGTCAAACGTGAATTTCATAGCCAGCAGCTTTTACGTATTTAGATGGCTGATAGTATTGCCAGAGCTCTTACAAAAACAATGCTAAATGTTTTTTGAGCATTTTTTTGTACATTCCCCTGCCAACATTTTTGGAATTTGACGACACTTCTGAGAATCTCCACCACGTCGAAAACAATCGTATACGATATCAAAAACTCGTCGGAAAAGCGCCGTCACTATTGAGAAGTTGTACCACGCAAAAGTTACTACAAAAATTTTTCGCATGAGTGCAATTATTAGGTGCCTTTATAGATCAATTTAGAACGACGCCAATAAGGGACCCTCCAAACAATCAGAAAAAGTGCATTTTAAGATAGTTGTAAAAGAATCATTGTGGTCTAGTAAAACACGTTTGTTTAGATATTTATTAATTTGTGTAAACATTTACAAATTCTTAAAAATATAACATTTATACCACTATCACATTACATTTTAAATAATTTTTGGCATTAATGATGATGTTGAGTTACAAGTAGCGAGTTACATGTTGCAGCGTCTATCAACTAGTGTTTTTATTTGATGGAAGCAGCATGTCTGTAAAATATCTGAAAAACAATCACTTTATTCCATTTGGAAAATCAAAAATTGTACACCAATATACCTTTCGCAATTTTAAGCGTATAATCTATGTTTTCAGAACTTTATTTTCGTTTTTATTTAATTAAAATATAACAAGCTGGTTGCGCTTGGCGTTTCACAAAAAATAAAATCGTAGTAGGGATGGCAAAATACTTTCATGTACTTTTTGATGTACCTTTTCATGATGGTTGAAGTGACATTTACGAGTCTGTGGTAACGATGAGGATGAAATGGAACTTTGAAATGCTGGCAGGGTCACGATATTTCTTATTCACACTGCAAAAAAGTCTGCTATAATAGCAGTTTTTGTTTGATGAAAAGGAAAAGCAGTCACTGTAGATGTTTCGACTAACATAATTTATTTGAATCAGCAAACATAGACCAAAAAATATTGCTAAAATACCCTGCCTGCATTTCAAAGTTCGATTTCATCCCCATCGCTACCACAAACTCGTAAGTGACACTACAACAAACGCCAACTGTGATGGGGAAATGTATCAAAAAGTACGAAATGTACATGTATTTTGCCATCACTATTATTACAAAAGCCATTTTGATATTTTATGAAATTAATATGCTTAAAATTGCGAAAGGTATACTAGTGAAAAATTGTCGACATTCCAATTGGAATGAAGTGATATTTTTTCAGACATACTGCCTTGATGAAGTATAAACACATCGGCTGGCGATGGTACATCAGCAAAATATAGCAGAATTGCAACTTTTAACACAACACATCCATTTATTAATGTAAAACATTATGTGCAATGTGATTTTAGATGTATAAATGTTATACATGGAGAATTTATAAATTTTTATTCAAATTAATAAAACTATACAATCCTGTTTTACTTGACCACAACCCAATAAACACATGCATTGGAGAAATGCTTATATTCAATACGCATTCACACATTTTTTCAAAGAATAAGATTAGAATTCAATTTGAGAAATTGTTGAGAAAATCGCGTTCTCAACAAAATACAGACATTACCCTCAACAGTAGAATTCAACACGTTAAGGCCGGTACTCTGTTCGGTTTTCGCGTTGAAACTCCATACAAAACCAAAAAATGCGAAAAATTTGCGAAATTTTTTCCATTTGTGATAATTTGTTTTTTCGTGTTGAAAAACTGACGTTTATAGCACGGCGCCGTTTGCAATGTGAATTAAGAAATAATTTATTAATTAAAAACTATTTGTGCGGGTTTATAAATCAAACACGGACCATATTTTTGTTCCGAAACTATACAAAGGATCAAAGGAATAGCAGATCAATTGCCCAAGGAAAAATAAAATGTTATTTTGTAAAAACAAGCAACAACCACCAACTTAATCCAATATCGCTCCCTATAAAATAGCGCTCCAAGCTACCTAAAAAAACGCCGCTTTCTATGTGCGAAATAATGGTTTCCATAAAAATTTTTCGCAAGAATGAACATAGTACCGGCCTTTAAGGTGGGTATTAAGTTCGAGTTTAGCCGCTAAAATCGCCGGCTACCTATCCTCTTTGGGTTCGCGTTAGCCCACTTTGGTCCCTGTCCATAGGAGAAAGTATCAAGCACCGGCCGAAGGCCGTCTACCTATTCTCTTTGGAATCGCGTTAGCCCACTTTGGACTCTGTCCATAGGAGAAAGTGTCAAATCCCGGCCGAAGTCCGGGTACCTATTCTCTTTGGAATCGCGTTAGCCCACTTTGGACTCTGTCCATAGGAGAAAGTCTCAAACCCCGTCCAAAGGCCGGCTACATATCCTCTTTGGGTTCGTGTTAGCCCACTTTGGACTCTGTCCATAGGAGAAAGTGTCAAATCCCGGCCGAAGTCCGGGTACCTACCCTGCCAGCATTTCAAAGTTCCATTTCATCCTCATCGCTACCACAGACTCGTAAATGTCACCACAACCATCGCGAACTGTGATGGGGGAAGCATATCAAAAAGTACAAAATGTACATGAAAGTATTTTGCCATCACTACTGTTAGAAGAGCCATTTTATTTTTTGTGAAACGCCAAGCGCAACCAGCTTGTTATATTTTATTTAAATAAAAACGAAAATAAAGTTCTGAAAACATAGATATTACGCTTAAAGGCCGGTACTCTGTTCGGTTTTCGCGTTGAAACTCCATACAAAACCAAAAAATGCGAAAAATTTGCGAAATTTTTTCCATTTGTGATACTTTGTTTTTTCGTGTTGAAAAACTGACGTTTATAGCACGGCGCCATTTGCAATGTGAATTAAGAAATAATTTATTTATTAAAAACTATTTGTGCGGGTTTATAAATCAAACACGGACCATATTTTTGTTCCGAAACTATACAAAGGATCAAAGGAATAGCAGATCAATTGCCCAAGGAAAAATAAAATGTTATTTTGTAAAAACAAGCAACAACCACCAACTTAATCCAATATCGCTCCCTGTAAAATAGCGCTCCAAGCTACCTAAAAAAACGCCGCTTTCTATGTGCGAAATAATGGTTTCCATAAAAATTTTTCGCAAGAATGAACATAGTACCGGCCTTAAAATGTGAAAGGTATATGGTGAACAATTTTCGACTTTCCAAATAGAATAAAGTGATCGTTTTTCAAATATTTTTCCAGGCACGCTGTCTCCATCGAAAATAAACAAACTGGCTGATAGACGCTGCAATATGTAACTTGCTACTTAAAACTCAACATCATTCTTTTATTAATGCAAAAAATTATGTTAAATGTGATGAGATAAACCGAAAAATGTTATATTTATAAGAAATTGTAAATGTTTAATCAAATCAATAAACATCTACACAATCGTGTTTTATGCGCTTTACAGACTATTAGTTATTCCGGACGAAATGTCGGTGTTTGCAAAGAATCTTACAGTGTGTCGAATCAATACGACTTGTCGGCGATGAGTAAATAATCGGCAAATGTGTTATCGATCCCATAAACATGCAGCAGTATCGATTATGCCTTCGGACTTAACTTATAAAGTGTCCAATATGTGGGATATGTTCGACACGAGCACTGTCGTCCGGAAAAACTGATAGTCTGTAAAGCGCATTACTTGACCACAATGATTCTTCTACAATTACCTTAAAATGCACTTTTTCTGATAGTTTGCAGGGGTTCTTATTGGCGTCCTTCGAAATTGATCTAAATAGGCACCTAATATTTGCACTGATGAGAAACTTTTTCGTAGTAACTTGGCGTGGTACAACTTCTCAATAGTGACGGCGCTTTTCCGACGAGTTTTTGATGTCGTATATGATTGTTTTCGACGTAGTGGGGATTCTCAGAAGCGCCCCCAATTTCAAAAAATGTTGGCAGGGTATCCTCTTTGGGTTCGCGTTAGCCCACTTTGGACCCTGTCTATAGGAGAAAGTGTCAAATCCCGGCCGAAGTCCGGCCACCTATACCCAATTTTTAAGGGTCGGTATCTCGAAAACGAATACGCAAAAAACGGAATTTTATTCATTTCATGAAAAATTGCTGTTAGAATTAAGAAAAATATAAAGGAAAATACCGATTTTCAGATGTTGATATCTCGAAAACTAGGCTTTTCCGCCAAATTTTTTACTTTACATATTTGATTTGAAATCCCTTCTTCTACACTCAAAAAAAATTGTTTATTTTTAAAAACTTGTGCTAAAGTAGATTTGTTCCCAACAAATATGTATAATTTTATGCATTTTTTACTGATTTAGTTTTCACTTTAGTGAAAAAATTGCGGCTAAACTCGAACTTAATACTCACCGTTAGCAACAATTTCTCAACATATTAGCAACAACTTTTCTTTGTAATGCTTCAATCCTATTGGGAAATTTGTTGAAAGCAAGCAATTTGCAAGGCCATTTCAATTAATGTTGAAGATGGGATTCTCTATCAAATTGTTATGGCGTTACCTACAGGGCTGCTAATTTTGCCGATTTATCGGCATTTTGACGATTTTTTACTCACAAAATGGACAATTCCGATTTTTTCCGATTTTAACGATATTAACTCCGTTCATTAGACATATAGTTTAGGGAGTTAAAGTGTTTACATTTTGAAGAAATTTTTGAAAATATTAAAATAAATTTGAAAAATTTTGGGAAAAATTCGGAAACTAAACATGGAGTACTTTGGCTTTTCGAGTTTTGTCAAAATTCGTACAAATAATCATGATTCCTTTACACTCCACAGCAAACGCAGAAATTTTTTAGCAGAAAACTAAAATTAGATGATAGCTGGAGAATAATTCATTGGAAGGAATATTCCGTTCCAAAAATAACCTAAAATGAAATAACTCAAGTTGTTTTAATACCAAAATTGATAATGATTTACTCAGAATCTAGTACAGTATAAAAAATAACCACATATAGACATATCTATCGGAAACACCATAAAAACCACCTGTTTTTGAAAACACGGGACTTTTTCTTAAGTTTCAAAATATTTAATTTTTAAATAAAAATGTTACTCAATTAATAACAATATTTTAGAAAAATAGATATTTTTTATCCAAAAATTACGAAATATTTTTGTTTAACTAGAAAATGATTTTTATGTTAATGTTATTTGCATACAAAACTGATTTCTTTGTATTTAATTTTATTTAAATGCATAGTTGTGTACATTAATTTTCTGTTTTGTATGTGAAAAGAATACTTTTGTTTTGTGTTTACCCAAAAAATATGTTTAATTTTAATAGTATTTATATTGCCGATTTTTTGACGATTTTTAAAATGCAAGTGCCGATTATGACGATTTTTATCGAAAAAAGTGACAATTTTTCTTGAAATTTTATTGGCAGCCCTGGTTACCTATGAAAAATGCTCATCCTTGTGTTTGATGGGAATGATTCTTTTACAACTATCTTAAAATGCACTTGGTTCGACAGTTCGAGGGGTCTTTTATTGGCTTCGTGCTAAATGTATCTAAAAAGTCTCCTAATAATTGAACTCATGCGATTCTTTAATACAGCAACTTGATGTGGTACAAATTCTCAATAGTGACGGTGCTTTTCCGACGAGTTTTGGATGTCATATACGATTGATTTCGACGTGGTGAGGATTCTCAGAAGATTTTCAATAGGGAAATGTCAGCTGCCTATTAGAGGATTTCAACAAAATCTCTTTCAATGAAAAAAGTGACAGTTTTAGACCGACAATGCGAACTTAATTTCGTCTTTACCCTGCCAGCATTTTTTGGATTTGACGGCGCTTCTGAGAATCCCCACCACGACGAAAACAATCATGTACGACATCCAAAATTCGCCGGAAAAGCGCCGTCACTATTGAGAAGTTGTACCACGCCAAGTTACTACAAAAAAGTATCGCATGAACGCAATTATTAGGTGCCTTTTTTAATAAATTTAGAACGACGCCAATAAGAACCCCTTCAAACAATCAGAAAAAGTGCATTATAAGATAGTTGTAAAAGAATCATTGTGGTCAAGTAAAATACGATTGTTTAGTTGGTTATTAATTTGATTAAACATTTATAAATTCTTATAAATATAACATTTATACCACTATCACAACACATTTAACATAATTTTTTTCATTAACCCTTTCGACGCTAAAGTTGCCTGTGGGCAACTTTTTGTGTTTTGAGACTCACTGTCAGCGTTGTTTTTGTATTTGTTCATAAAACTGTAACGGTATCGAAAGCTACAAGTGTTTTCTTCAAGTTGAATGAAAAATCAGATAATTTGGTTGTCAATTAACAAAAAAAAATCATTAATACGAACGTACCTCAAGAAAAAAATATTTGCGAATTTAAAAAGAGGTTTTTATACATGTGACTTTTTTCAAAAATTACAACTAAAATATTGAAAGTTTTTATTAAATCTATTGTAGTACATCTCAAATAAAATATTTCTGGAAGTCAAATCTTAGAATTGCAAAAAAATAACATATGGGAAATTTTTAAAATTGAAAAGTTGCCTGTGGGCAACTTTGGGCAATTGTGGTAGTAAAATTACATATTTTTAAACATAAGACCTGGAGAAAAAAGGTTTGAAAAACAATAATATTGAAAAAATTTTGAACTTCAATTGGGATGTCCCAGAGACGAGAAATGCTGCGATGATGTGGAAAACATATCTGCAGTGCAGTGGGGAATTTGGGAGGAATCGTAAAAAGGGAGGAAGCCACTTCTTGGCAACATACTAGTGGATTAGCACGAATATTGACGCTTTATAATACTTTGTTATTTTTACACCGCCAGTTAAATTGACATGGGTTAAAAACAAAAAAAAAAAACATTTTCGTGAGTCACGCGTGATTCACGCGAAGCCGTGAATGAAATTTAAACGAAATCTCGTGAATTAAATTTAAACGAAACCTCGTGAATGTGCGTGAACGGGATTAAAGAAAAATGTGTGGCGCGTGAGTAAAAATCAAATTGTGTTCGTGATTGTGAGTGAGTAAACTTTCTCCGAAATCACGCTCCCGATAAAAATTTACTTTCACGATCCAACCCACGCTCACGATCCAACTCACGCTCAAGATAAAATTCACGTTAACAATAAAATTCATATTCACGATAAAATTCGCACTCACGGTAAAACAGACACAAAAAGTCACAATCACGAACAAATTCACGTTCACGATTAAATTCAAGCTCACCGATTTTAATCACCTTTACATATTTAATCACGCTTAAGATTTCAATAGCGTGAGTCACGAGAAATTTTGTTAATTACCAGAATTTTATTGAGCCACGAAAATTGTCGTGTTCCGAAAATATTCGTGACTTACGAGATCTGTCGTGAATTACGAAAATTGTCGTGAATCGTGCGAAAGCGTGAGACATAAACATTGTTCATGTGTGAGCGTGTGCGAGTATGACTTTTCATTTCGTGACCGTGAATTCCTATCCACATGGCATGCGTGAGTACAAATATTTCTTCGTGAATGTGTTTGAGCGTGATTGAAATTCCACTCACGCGCGCATCTAAGTATATATTTACTGTAAAATAACAAAAAACTTAACAAAAATCCAATAAAACGTAATACGTCTATCATTACAAAACAAAATAGTTTGTAGTCACAATTGCCCAAAGTTGCCCACAGGCAACATTCTCTACCGCCTAAACGAATGGGCGTGGCGACCCGAAATTTTGGCTAGACGCTTCTTAAATGACTTCAACATGATTGAAAGTAAAAAAAAAATTTTGCGATACCTATAAAAATTCGGGGTCGAAAGGGTTAATAATATAATGATGTTGATTTACAAGTGGCAAGTTACATGTTGCAGCGTCTATCAGCCAGGGTTTTTATTCTCGATGGAGGCAGCGTGTCTGTAAAATATCTGAAAAATAATCACTTATGCGCTTTACAGACTATCAGTTATTCCGGACGGAATGTCTGTGTTTGTAAAGAATCTTACAATGTGTCGGATCGATACGACTTGTCGGCGATGACTAAATAATCGATAAATGTGTTATCGATCCCATAAACATGCAGCAGTATCGATTATGCCTTCGGACTTAACTTATAATGTGCACAATATATGGGATATGTTCGACACGAGCACTGTCGTCCGGAATAACTGATAGTCTGTAAAGCGCATTAATTCCATTTGGAAAGTAAAAAATTGTTCACCAATGTACCTTTTACAATTTTAAGCGAAATAACTATGTTTTCCGCACTTCATTATCGATGTTATTTAAATAAATTATAAGAAGCTAGTTGCGCTTGGTGTTTCACAAAATATAAAATGACTCATGTAACAATAGTGATGGAAAAATACTTTCATGTACATTTCATACTTTTTCATACGCTTCCCCCATCACAGTTGGCGATTGTTGCAGTGTCACTTACGAGTCTGTGGTAGCGATGAGGATGAAATGGAACTTTGAAATGATGGCAGGGGTCACACCATATTATTTTCGTCGCCCTTCGGACCGTTGCATTGGTCAACATCGCTTATCTCCCATGCTAATAAATCTTATTCGGCCCGCTTTGCCTATATTAGCTTTGCGTTGACCAAGTTTTCTTCTCTATGTGTCCTAGATTTTATCTTTTGCCTTTACGTTTCCTCTTATACTATTCTGGGTCATACTCTGATCATGCTCTTTATTTATGTTATTGCCTTCGTTGATCTCCGACAATCTGTGAAAATATTTGAGCAGGTGTGACTGAAATTTCACTCACACACGCACATTCAGGTTGCAAATTGATTATTTACGGACGTTCACGCACCATACTTGTGGTAGCCAATCCCATTCACGCACATTCACGAAATGAAAACCAGAAAAGTAATTCCCATTTAAAAGTAGTACTCATGCACGCTCACGCACGAATTACTTTTAACGTGTTTCACGAGACTCACGACATTTTCCCAACGGAAATCAGCAAAGGCAACAAAATTCAAAAATAGAATATAAATTAATTTCAGTTAACATACGAGTATGAATTAAATCTTGATTTTTTTTCGTGAGCGCGAATTTGTAGAATTTTTTTCACGCACATTCACGAACCGATTTTACTTCTTAAGGTGGGTATTAAGTTCGAGTTTAGGGTAGGTACTATGTTCGGTTTTCGAGTTGAAAACCACTTTATTTTCGCGATTACTTTTCCTTAAATAATCAAAATTATAAATGAAAACAAACTTATTCCTGTAAAGTCTTGCCGAAATCTAGAGGAACAAGAAACCACGCATCAATTGTGTTGATTTGTCTGCTTTATATTGAACTGTTTTAATAAAGTAACCACGAAAATTTCAACGCGAAAAGCGAACATAGTACTTACCTTTAGCCGCTAAAATCGTCACTAAAGTGAAAACTAAATCAGTAAAAAAGACATAAAATTATATGTATTTGTTGCAGATTTCATTATAACTTGATGGGGAATAGCCCAAAGCAAATTTTCACAAAGTTCTTATTCCTTAAAATGGATTATTAAAGAAAGGTAATCGTGAAAAAAATTACGATTTTAGCGGCTAAAGGTGGGTATTAAGTTCGAGTTTAGCCGCTAAAAACGTAATTTTTTCACGATTACTTTTCTTTAATAATCCATTTTAAGGAATACAAACTTTGTGAAAATTTGCTTTGGGCTTTTTCCCCATCAAGTTATAATAAAATTTGCAAAAAATATGTATAATTTCATGCATTTTTCTTACTGATTTAGTTTTCACTTTAGCGATTTTAGCGGATAAACTCGAACTTAATACTCACCTTAAACTCGAACTTAATACCCACCTTTACGCACGACATATTTATTTTATGCGCTTTACAGACTATCAGTTATTCCGGACGTAATGTCGGTGTTTGTAAAGAATCTCGCATAATGCGCTTTACAGACTATCAGTTATTCCGGACGACAGTGCTCGTGTCGGACATATCCCATATATTGTGCACATTATAAGGTAAGCCCGAAGGCATAATCGATACTGCTGCATGTTTATGGAATCGATAACACATTTACCGATTATTTAGTCATCGCCGACAAGTCGTATCGATCCGACACACTATAAGATTCTTTACAAACACCCACATTACGTCCGGAATAACTGATAGTCTGTAAAGCGCATTAGTCCCATTCACAAGAGTTGCTTTGGATTTTGTTCACGACTCACGTGATTGACGCGTGTCACGTGCACACCTCTAGATTGTTGATTTCTTAAAAAAATATACACTCAAGGAAAGGTATTAGTAGAAAATTCAACTAAAACCGGTTGTGATGTGTATTTATTTAGTTTTAAGGATTTTAATTTAAATCTTTTTATTCTAAGGTTTGTTTAGGTGTGATCCGATTTGGATGTGAATTTAAAAAAAAATTGTGATATTTTGCCAAATAAATAATTTTTTATGATTTTAATGCTTGTCTGAAACGTTTGATCTCAAATATTTTCAAAAATTTACAACTTTTCTAAAATGGATTTAGAATGTTTTTCGACAAAACTTATTTGTATCATTTTATTTTTTTTTTATTTATAACCAATTTCAAACAAAAAACTTTAAAATTTCCTGTTAAATATATGAAAAAAGGAAATTATAAAAAATTGAATTAAAAGAAAAAGTTAAAATAAAGAACATCTTTGGGAGAACATTTTTGGAAATGCTTTTTTGCTGGGATATGGTAAGGACGTAATATTCAAGTACTTCATATTATCCAAGTCTATGAATGAATGAAATGTCGATAAAGGTACTATTAGTATGAAAACCTAATGTATCGAACTTGCTTTGAAAACATATAATTTTATTAATATTTTGTTTTGTTTATTTTTATGTGATCATTTGTTTTTTATTCTTTACAATCTAAACATATTTTTATTTCATTTAAATTAAATTTCACTTAATAGAAATGTTTTGTATTTTATACGAACCCAAAAAGGTAGACAAGATACAAGAACTACTGATCTACTGTTGTTGTGGCTGAGAACATAATTTGTAGATTGTGTTGGGCGTGGGAAGTTAAAGAGAAAACAATAAAAAATATATTAAAAGTTTCAGTGCGTACTGATAAGTGGAAAAGAAATTGTTGTTTGCAAACTTAACGAAATACATTTGAAATATCAAAGAAATTAATTAAATAAAAACAAAAAACTTTTCGATTTTGACTCACAAAGAAACAATTCAACTGTCGCAATAATTTAGAATCTTTACAACAACAAAGTTTATGTAATTACTGCAATAGTAACACACTGGTACAAAAGAGAAAATTCAACATATTTCAACAATATTTAAGATACAAAACAAAAAAAAAATGGAAAGTTTGAGAGGTAAAAATCAATTGTAAAGATTTGCAGTTGCAATAGAAATGTGCTTTGCTCACAATTTAAATTAATTATTAATAGAATAGAAAGTGCAATAGAAAATTCTTAGATATTTGCATTAAAACGCTGATTGAGTGATCCATCCTCTTCTAGATAGCATTTTCATTATGTGTTCTCTTTTAAAGCGCTAATTATTTCAATTGTTTCATTTAAAATAATCCCCACAGCGCCAAGTTGTTACTTTTTTTGGGGGTAGGGAGATGATGAGTGTTGGCTATGCTGACGAAAATTGAGCTAACTGAAAAGGCTCTCGGTCGCTTTTTCCAAATCCCAATTCTCTTTTGATAGAACCGCACGGGCATCATGTTCATCGATGCCCATATCCTTCAAGCGCTGAATTTTTGCATCACAGTCTGGATATTTGTGTGGGCCTGCATAATACATAATTGATAACTTTAATTGAATCAATAAATTAATTTGGGTACTATATTCGGGTTTCGCTTCAAATTTCACGGTCAAGTTTTTCAAAAATAACTTTAAAAAAAATTGGATCAGATACGACAATAGTATTATATCTCCATTTATGTTTTTTTTCACTTTTCCGTCACGAAAACCGAACATAGTAGCGGATGGTGAACGTTACATACCTCCTGCATAAACATTAGTCCAATGTCTGGCTGTTGTGACAAATAGTTGATATTTATCTTTGTATTGATAGGCAACTACTGCATCTTGAGGGTCATCAGGTTCAGCAGCGGCCAAAAGAGCTTGTAGCGATAGCAAAACTGTACGCAATGTCATGGCTGCAGCCCTAAATATAGAAAAGGGAAAGATAAAAAACAGTAAAGAGAAATATTCTTACCAATAAAATATGTACATAACTAAATATGCCATTGCGTAAAAGTTAGGGACAGTTAGAAAAATTACAAGTATGCCAGGTTGTCGTGGAGTTCTGATTCTTGGATCATTGGGTGGAAAGGAAAAATGACCGTCGATTATATAAAATCGATTCATAGATAACGTTTTGAAGAATATTTTACAATTTTGAAAGGCATCTACATTTCTATTGTTTTCAAGTGTATATTTTTTGGGGAACAAAGAACCTCGCCAGCATGCTGATGCGAGCCGAAGGAAATCTATCATGCCATATAGTTCCCCGGCAACAGACAAAAGTAACAAAGAACATATATTGGGAGCCACCATGGTGCAATGGTTAGCATGCCCGACTTGCATACAAAGGGTCGTGGGTTCGAACCCATTTCCGATCAAACACCAAAATGTTTTCAGCGGTGGATTATCTATCCCCTCTCAGAAATGCTGGTGTTTCAAAGCTTCTCTAAGTGGTTTCACTGCAATGTGGAACGCCGTTCGGACTCGGCTATAAAAAGGAGGTCCAATGTCAATGAGCTTAACATAGAATCGGGCAGCATTCAGTGATAAGAGAGAAGTTCACCACTGTTGTATCACAATGGACTGAATAGTCTAAATGAGTCTGAAATATTGGGCTGCCACTCAAGCCTAAAATAATCTACCAAAATTTGGACAAAATTTTACCAATTTCTATAGAAAATGTTGTCAAAATTTTATTTCTATAGAAAATGTTGTCTACATTTTATTTCTATAGATAATTTTTCCAAAATTGTATTTCTATAGAAAATGTTGTCTACATTTTATTTCTATAGATAATTTTTCCAAAATTGTATTTCTATAGAAATTTTTGTCTACATTTTATTTCTATAGATAATTTTTCCAAAATTGTATTTCTATAGAAAATTTTGTCAAAATTTTATTTCTATAGAATATTTTGTAAAAATTTTATTTCTCTAGAAAATTTGTAAAGTACCTCTGAATTGGGAAGGAATATTTTGCAAAATCTACCAAAACATCAAGATCTCTACCAATCTACGAAACAGTAAAAAATCAATACCATTTTTGGTAGAATCCTACCAACTGTGGCAACCGTGCACCCAGTACACACAGAGTGAATAAAAAGACAAAAACAACAAATGTCAACCTGCAGCTTTGGTATTGCCGACGTTGCGGTCGAAGCGCTGTTTTGATAAATTCTTTATAAAGACATTGGCAGTTATAATTTCAAATTATCTGCCAAAAAATTTAATAGAATGAAAAGATTTATATAAAAGAACGTTTGTTATTACAAAGTAGGTTCTAAATCCTATTTTCCTTACGTTTCGTAAAGCCGGCAGAGAACTTAACTGGGTGACGTCGACGCAAACTGTATGATATTTGAGAGAAGCGCCGACAAAAACTGCATGAAATTTTCCTCATTACTGCCACCTACTGACGCAGTTTCGCTTCACAGTTTCCTCCTCTTGTATTTTTATTCTCTCTGGTACACATACTTTCGTTTTGGAAAATGTTAAAATAAATTTTGTTGCAAGACTGTGGATTGCAATCACAATCAAAAAGTCAATATTTTCAAAATCCACTTTTCGGTTTTTTGAAAATTGGGATAAGACGACTTTTCGAGTTTTGCGAAGGTTGGTTTTTCCACCATTCGATAAGCCTTTCAAAATTTGCAAAAATTTGACTTTTCAATTATTATTTTTCTTTTATTGCAAAGTCAATTTTTGACGTACGCAAATTTTCGATATCATCTATCCTTTCTCTCGTAGTTACCATGAAACGATTTACATAAGCAGACTTTCTCATTACAAGTTTGTTTTGGCTAACTAAGGAGAGAACAGTTTCTTTTGACTCCCCACACACAAAAAAAAAATTCACGAACAATTTTCCAATTAAAATTTTAATTGAGTTTTAAAAAATATTCAATTAAAAATTTAATTGATTCATAATTGATTGATTCAATTTTTTTAATTGAAACAAAAATCAATCACAAAAATAATAGTATCAATTAATTTTTTAATTGGATCTATTAACTTTTTAATTGACATTCAATTAATTTTTTAATTGATACTATCATTTCTGTGATTGAAGACATTTCAATTAAAAATTAATTGGATCAATTACTTTCGTGATTGAATCAAATTTTTTTTTTGTGTGCAGGCGAAAGAGTAAAAATGATTATGTAAATAGCGATGAAATAAGTAGGATATTTATTTGTATATTATACGTTGGATGGATAACCGTTTCGTTACAACTTTCCTCATCAGCATCCACTACTTGCAGCGAAACTAACATATCAACCAATTACCAGAATAAATTTGGGTAATTCATTAAAGCCAAAATAAATTACACTCGAATCTCCCGAAAGAAGTTTTTCGATAGTCGGCTTTGCCTAAATAAATTGTTGTACAAATATCTCATTTGCATAGTCAAATCATCGATTTGAGTGCAGTTGACTGGGTTTATGTTGTGCGTGCTTCTTCTATCTTCATTTGTTTTGTTTTTCGCTGTTGGTTTGCTCTTCAATCCATTTTGTTGTTTTGATTTCGGCTTAAAACCATGCGTTCGTTGACTAAACTACAAGAGCTTAACTTAACCAACAGAGGAAAAGTATATTTCAATCAGTAGTTGTTGATTAAAAAAAAGATGCCCAAAAGTTCGGTTACATGCCGTAAATCAATGGAAATTCCTTAGATAAAGGAGCAACATTCAACACTTCTTTGCAATATTCTTAAAAGCTTCAAAATGCGATTGACAAACATTTTGTTTGTTTGTTATGTTAGATTTGTCATGTTCCGATATTCTAATTTGGAAATATATTTTAAGCCTAAAACGTATAAAAATTTCTAGTTCTCATTAATGGAAAGTTCAAATTGAAAGTAAAAACTTTGGATATTTTTGTTATGAGAAAACTAAATTCTTAAAATGTACGAATTCAAATATGACAACTTTGGGTAATCTATTTGCTTATAACGTGTTACAATACCCCTGGAATGCCTTTGCTTGTTTGTGTGAGTCAATTTATGCATATCTAATTTAGCAGAAAAACTTTGCTATTTTAGCATAAGATGCCTTTTTTCTTTTTTCAGTAGATCTTTTGCTGTTTTAGAAGATTTTCTTGTTACGTCCACCCTGACCAAAAGTGAGATTGAATCCACGTTGCTGCAAGGCGGGGATGGTAACCTTTGAACAACAGTGGTTTTAAATTTATACAAAGTTACTAATGTTCATCATGGAAGAATACGTTCAGATATCATTAAATCGGGAGTTACGTTTATAGGAATGTCATCTGAACACAAACAAAAAAAAATTGGATAACAAATGACGCAATTTAAAAGTCCAAACAAAGGTAAGAAAAATACTGATGAACTAAGTATGCGGACGGACATTGAAACAATATGATGTGAAATTATTTCATGCTCAAAATCTTCCGGAAGTGTTTCCATTGACCCAATATGCGAAGACATGACTAATTGTTGTCACAACAGTACACCCTGGGTTAACTATCTGCCACTATCAGAACATGAAGTTCGTGCAAAAATATTTTACCATAAATCAATAAAGCAAAGATTTTTGTTACATACCAATTATCTTTTAAAATGTCCAGACATATGGCTCCCGTTACAGATGATATATTAGGATGCCATATTTTAGTTATGAAACGCACCTATAACAAGATAATATATAATACAGAATATATTATATATCTATGCTTATATAATCAACTTACCTTGGGTGGATTAAATGGGTACGTTTCGGGTACTTTAATTTCTAAAACAAATTTCCCACCTTCATATGGTGTATCTGGTGGACCGGCAATTTCGCCACGTAGTTCAGTCCAGCTGTCATTAATTAACTCAATTTTAATCGAGCATTGTACAATCTAAAAATGTATTAAAGCAGTGTATAATTAAATTAGTTTAAAAAATGTAATTTATATTAAAATACTACGATACGAGCTACTATCAGTCAGTGCCAGCTGCTACATTATTGGCAAATAGACCATTTCGTCTAATTGTTAGTAGATATGTTAAAAAGGCTTCAGACTATATCCCCATGATTTCCTTCACTGACCGATCACCCGATTTGATTATCTGTGAACGGCGGATATTTAAAATAAGGCAACGGAGAGGGGAAGGTGGGACTACATCGACCACCGATTCAATGAGGATACTGTAGCCAAAGCAATGATCAACTTCAAGGTTAAGGTTCCCAGGGTTTGACTACTGCATATAGCACAAAAAAAAATGAAGGATACCATGGGGTTTGTTATCTGAAACGACTAGAAATTGTAACAGTTTTTAATGTAGTTTCATCCATTTTGTTCTATGCTTATGCAGTTCAATTAGTAGCCAGATCAAGGAACTCTGCGACAAGGATGGGGTATGTCCAGAGTGATCTGGTGGTGAAACGGGTAGGCTTAGATGGACAAGTGAAAAGGTGACGAGTGTAATGTGGCCATTGATTACAGATGGGACATACGTAAGCTACGCTGCTATCAATCACTGATAAGTAGGAATTGAGGCGGCTGCACTTGCCTGATCTTAGTTGGGCCAAAACTACCCTAGTCTGCCTAGGGAGACCAGAAGTCTTTTTGATTGGCGTACACATTAGAAAAGTCGACTTTTCGGTAATGACACTATTTATGTAAATCATGCGGACAGCTATGAATACATCGACTGCGGAAGTATTATTTGTTATAAATTTCTATTCTCGTGCGGAAGCGCATATTATTAAAGAGGGCGACTTATTTTAACATATTTCTAAGTCTTATTGAATAATCAAAAAAACAATTTTTTTCATTGATTACGTTTTTCAGTCTTTTTTGGACTTACTGTCGAAGTTTTTCTCTTCTTCGGTAGACCAACGTAAATTCGAATCAGAAGAAATTTTCAGCAAATTACTGACGATTCAACTGTTCCATAAATTCTTTTTTTATGCTTTAGAAAAACCTCCTATAATAGCAAATTTTTGTCTGCTCTAAAACAGCAATCTGTGTTTGCTATTAACTACATTTTTTATGAGTGTGTAAAAGCATGCTTATGCACTGTATACCTCTTCATACATACCCCTTTTACGAGAAGTAAAAGTGATTGGTAGATATTTTTCAAATAGAATATATCATTTACACAAACTTTTGGTATTACCATAAAACAGTCGGTTATGGCAAACATCAAAAATATTTTTCCAAACATCAAATATCGATCATTAGAACTCTTATATTGTCAAAAGTCGATTAATCGTAAAGTTAATTTTCGACTTGCTAGAGCAAGGTTGTTGTGGTCTTAATTAAAAAAAAAAACGTTTGCCACTTGACATGGCCTAATAAACCTACCCGGCTAACCACTAGATCACTTTGGATTGGAATTTTATCCTAATCCAGAATACAGCAAAACGTATTATACCACCCAATAATGGCGGTGTAAAAAAACCAAATTTACCAAATATGGAAAAAGATGGCTTTTAGATTATAGCATATAAATTTTTACACATGGTCACCCTAAACAAACTAAAAAAATTGCCAATGATCTAGCAAAATTAATTTCATATAGATTTCTAAATAACTAAATGCCACGACAGGATATAGTCTTCCTATTGGAAAGTAAATGTGAATCATCGTCATCTGACAACTACTACTAAAGTGCAAGTTTGAGACCACTGCATACCAACACACATTAGAATTCGCAAATCAGAATTTTTAAAATATAGCTAAAAAAGCAGAGAGCCAAGGGCAACCACATACAACTCAAAATAGAAAATAAAAACTATCAAAAACAAGATATAAATAAAAAGAAAAACAAAAATTGTAGTGACAGCTGACTAGAAACAAAGCAAAAAAATTAGGTTAGGAGCCAACAAACTCTTAAGAACCAGGCCCACCCGAAAAACGAGAGACCACAGATATGGCAAAAACCAATGGAACCCATGTCACTGGTAATATGCATGTGCAAACCACTATTGTTGTGAAAAGAATTTTAAGAAACAAATCAATGCCATGACCACCAATGTTACCTCCTCGCTGCGCATAACTTCCTTGAATTCGCGCTTTATACGCGATACTGCCATATTCACTGCCATGATGATTGTTATGATAGTGGTCCTGGAACCTTTTGGGAGTTTGATAAGAATATTCTCAACGATTTTTTACAATATTCTTAGTTGATTTCCACCTTCGCCCTCTTTCTCCTTAAACAAAATTTATTCAAGTCTTTTTTCTGTTTAATGTTATAATACAATTGTTTTTGTTTTAGTCTTCCTCAGTGATTTGCTTGCTAAAGTTTTATGCTGTTAAAAACACACGCACACAATGACACCACGAAAGAATATAAATAATTGCGATTTGCAAATAAAAAACATTTTGTCGCTTCAAGTTTACACCATTCGGAATAGTAATTAGATGAAGCGACATAACGCTGCAACGTGAAATGGGGTCATTTCGATAAGACAACTAGTACTACGTTCACACTATGTTCGAAATACTACGTTCACACTAAGCATGGTTTTAAATTTAGCATTACTTTTTGCACATTATTATATTTTTTAATATTATCATACCCTCCTATGGTAGAGGGTATACTAACTTTGTGATTCCATTTATAACTTTTTGATTTCTGGAGCCTGCTGGAGGAGAAAGTTCCATCCGTTACGTTTGAAATGTGGTACGTGATGTTAGCATATATCTTCTAATAATAATGCAAAAAATAGTTCATATCGGTTGATAATTATCAGACCTCTGCTTTTCACATATTGTCGAGAAACGATTTGAAATCTTGCAGACTATAAGTTTATCCGGACGACAGTGGTCGTGTCGAACATATCCCATATATTGACCACATTATAAGTTAAGTCCGAAGGCATAATCGATACTGCTGCATGATAACACATTTACCGATTATTTAGTCATCGCCGACATGTCGTATCGATCCGACGCACTGTAAGATTCTTTACAAACACAGACATTCCGTCCGGAATAACTGATAGTCTGTAAAGCGCATAATTTGAAGTCAACCGAATGATAATGAGACTAGTTGTACAACCAATCTAACAATCAAATTTACATTTCATTCAAACTTTCTGAGCAGAGAATGAAGCCGCCGAGTCGCGCCGCCGATTTCAGTCGCCGCCGGCCATTTTTTGCCAGTCGACGCCGCCGCCGAATATGTCGGCTCATCTCAACTCAAATTTAGCCGCCAATTAATCAAAAATATTAGTTTAAATCAAAAAACTTTATTTATAATTGTAGTAATTTTAGTCAAAATTTTGAGCCTTTCACCCCCAATCAATCTATTTCAAAGTATTATAATAATTTTGCAAAAATTTACCTCAGAAAATTTGAATGAAATGTAAATTTGATTGTAAGATTGGTTGTACAACTAATCTCATTACCATTCGAATAACTTCAAATTGATTTTATAATGGATAATTGTCCGCCGCCGAAGAGACTTATTTATATCGGCTTAGCCGTCAAGCCGCCGCCGCCGGATGCAAAAATTTAATGTCAGCCGCCGCCGACAAAATGGGTCGGCTTCATTCTCTGTTTCTGAGCTAAATTTTGGCAGAAAATAAAATATTACAACAACTCGATACTAATTTATGTGGGAAAATTTTGGTAAAAACTACAATAATTATTATTAATTTATTAATCGGCGGCGTCGTCGACTGACATAAACTGGTCGGTGGAGGCTAAAATTCGCGGAATCATTCCCTGGACAGTAATATTGTTTTTCATTCCAAGTTCAATTATTATTTGCTATTCTTGATGAAAATTAGTGCAATTTGAAACCAAAAAGTACGATATTAATTTTGTACCCCTCATTATTATTCAATGCAAAGTGTATTCGTTGCTCTTTTAATTTCTCTCTCCCTCTCTTGTGGTATAATTCGGCTTAATGAAAGACTGAAATTGTGTATACTTTAGTCAACACGTGGTTCTTTTTGTTTTCTTTTAGGAAACTGCATTTAAAATAATTCCAGAGACGTAGTAAGTACATCTGCTCTTTTAAACATCTGATCGAAACTACATTCGTATATTTTTTTCACTTCTGCTTGTGCAAACCCTGCCAGCATTTCAAAGTTCCATTTCATCTTCATCGCTACAACAGACTCGTAAATGTCACTACAACCATCCTACTGTGATGGGGGGCAGCATATCATAAAGTACAAAATGTACTTCATACATGTATTTTGCCATCACTACTTTTACAAAAGCCATTTTATTTTTTGTGAAACGCCAAGCGCAACCAGCTTGTTATATTTTATTTAAATAAAAACGAAAATAAAGTTCTGAAAACATAGATTTTACGCTTAAAATTGTGAAAGGTATATTGGTGAACAATTTTTGATTTTCCAAATGGAATAAAGTGATTGTTTTTCAAATATTTTACAGACACGCTGCCTCCATGGAATAAAAAAACTGGTTGATAGACGCAGCAACATGTAACTCGCTACTTGTAACTCAACATCATCATTAATGCCAAAAATTATGTTAAATGTAATGTGATAGTGGTATAAATGTTATATTTTTAAGAATTTGTAAATGTATAATCAAATTAATAAATATCTAAACAAACGTGTTTTACTCGACCACAATGATTCTTTTACAACTATCTTAAAATGCACTTTTTCTGATTGTTTGGAGGGTCCCTTATTGGCGTCGTTCTAAATTGATCTATAAAGGCACCTAATAATTGCACTCATGCGAAACATTTTTGTAGTAACTTGGCGTGGTACAACTTCTCAATAGTGACGGCGCTTTTCCGACGAGTTTTTGATGTCGTATATGATTGTTTTCGACGTAGTGGGGATTCTCAAAAGAGTCCCCAAATTCAAAAAATGTTGGCAGGGAAGCACCAGTGCAAACTTCATAGATATTTTCAAGCTGACTAGCCAAATCGGCATTTTCCCAAGAATCAGAAGTAGTTGTTTTAGGTCGCTACTACACCCAGAAAAAAGTGACCCCTTCTTTAAGTTAAAATGAACTCATTGTGAAGAAAGTTGAACTTCGTATAGCGCTAAAGACATTTTTATTTGTTTGAACGATGTGATTTTCATAGAAATTAGGTAGAATGCATTCCATATATTAGTTAACATTTTCCTATATATTTATGTACCACTACACGCTCACAAAAAATCGCTTCTGTAACATATACTCCCAAACATATTTTGCTTCAAGCATATACATTTTTGGGTATTGCCCAAACATATATATGTTTGACCTCTACCAATATATAATATGTTTGAAAGCATATTGGTCTAAACAATATATGTTTGGGTAGTCTAAGTTCCAAACATTTTGTATTTTTGCATCCAAATTCAATAATGTTGTCTTCCAAAAAACAATATGTTATTATGTGAACATATAATATGTTTGGAAGCATTTTGCACCCAAAAATATTGTATGCTTAAAAAAAATTCTCCCAAACAATATTGTGCTCAAAATTTTATTTATTTATTTATATATTTACAATCATAATGAATTATGAAAATAAACAGGTAATATAGGTGCTAACAACATAGGTTTTCGACCTGAATGCTCAAAATTTTGTTTCTGCCCAATTGTATATTCCCCCACATCTTTCTCACTTCCACGAGATTTTTTAGTTCTTAGCACCTTTTTCTGTAATACAAACATTGTAGAAGAAATTATTCAATTTTATGATTTTTTTTATTTTAATTTTACCTTTTGCCGGACGGGGATTCGAACAGCGGACCACACAGTTTGCAAGGATCAAAGAAGTAGCTGATCAATTGCCCAAGGAAAAATAAAATGTTAATTTTGTAATAACAAGCAACAACCACCAACTTAATTCAATATCGCTCCCTGTTAAATAGCGCTCCAAGCTACTAAACACATATATGTTTATAGGCTATTTCTAAATTAATATATGTTTGCATCCAAGCATATTATATTTACAAACATTTTATGTCCCAAACATAATATGTTCTAACATATTAACATATATGTCCCAAACATGTTATGCTAGTTTATGAACATTATATGCTTGCACTCAAAAATATTGTGTTTAAAAATTTGTGTTCCAAACATATAATGTTTATATCCAAACATATGAAAAACAGTCTTTTTCATCCGTGTATACTACAGAATGAAAAATTTAACCGAATTGAATTCATATATGGAATGATTTTATTGAACTTTTTCATTCATTTGGACAAATCTTACATATTTGTTGTAAACCTTTTACTTCAAAATTAGAACTGCTTATCTTCGTTTTTAAATACAATTTTATTTATTTATCATATAGGCAATTTTTTCTTCAATAAAATACATGTTTTATTAACAACATATATTAAATATATTTATTAAGAATCAACAGCATCGAAATATTAGATTATTATTCCACTATTTCCAATTTCCATGTAATGTTATCAACTGTAAAACGTAATTGTTTTGTTTCTTCTTGTACCTTTCACTTTTAATACGTTGCTGCATAACGATTTTGTCCACCTTTTACAATTTCAATGCCTACAAATATAAAAAAAAAAACATTTTTTCACAAAAGGCTATCGTCCTGAATGTTACCTGATGAATGAAGGGGTTGTTATTCTGTTGGTGTTTTCTTTCTTTGTACACCATCACGAATATTGATAGACTTATTGTTTGTTATTTATTTTTAATAATTTTCAAACAACGAACATTTTTCTCAATAATTTAAAATAACAAATATTTTATATATTTTATTTGTTATTTATTATCCCTCCCAACATTTCAATGTTCCATTTCATCCTCATCGCTACCACAGACTCGTAAGTGACACTGCAACAATCGCCAACTGCGATAGTATTTTGCCATCACTATTCGCATGAAAGTATTTTGCCATCACTATTGTTACAAGAGCCATTTTATATTTTGTGAAACATCAAGCGCAACTGGCTTATTATAATTTATTTCAATGAAAACGAAAAAAGTGCTGAAAACATAGTTGTTACGCTTAAAATTGTGAAAAGTAAATTGGTGAACAATTTTTGACTTTCCAGATGGAATAAAGTGTTAGTTTTTCAAATATTTTTCCAGAAACGCTGCCTCCATTGGGAATAAAAGTACTGACTGATAGACGTTACAACATTTAACTTACAACTTGTAACTCAACATCAATCTCTTATTAATGCATAAAAATGTGTTAAATGTGAAGTGATGGTCGTATATGTTATATTTATGAGAATTTATTAATGTTTCATAAAATTAATAAACATCTAAACAATCGTGTTTTACTTGACCACAATGATTCTTTTACAACTATCTTAAAATGGCCTTTGTCTGATTGTTTGAAGGGGCTCTTATTGGCGTCCTTCTAAATGTATCCAGAAGGGCTCCTAATAATTGCACTCATGCGATACTTTTTTGTAGTAACTTGGCGTGGTACAACTTCTCAATAGTGACGGCGCTTTTCCGAGGAGTTTTGGATATCGTATATGACTGTTTTCGACGTAGTGGGGATTCTCAGAAGCGCCCCCAAATTCAAAAAATGTTGGCAGGGATATTATTTTACTATATTATTTTTTATCGATTACAGGTAGACAAAAGAGATATAGGAAAATTTCCTATATTCTAACAAGTATATATCCTTAAGTTTTGAAAGGATTGAATACTTCTTAGTAAGAATGAACAAAAATATTTTTCTATGCCAAGTGTTATTCGTATGTATGATAAGCTTTCTATAATAAAGGAAGTCAGAATTACCATTTTTAAGAAATTTTACTAAATTTGAGGAAACTTGGTTTTAGTTCGGTTTTTGTTTATTTTTACGAATGCTTTGTTATCAGTGAATAAAATTTTCTTGTTCTGTAGTAAATTCTTATACCCAGCGTAAAATTCCATGAATTATTCTAGTTAATGAACCATTCCTAACTGCTTTCAGTTTAGGATTTTTTTACTGAAACAAGTAAATTTTATTATTTCACACAAAAAGTTAACTTAATGGAGATAACATGGCTAAACTAAGTAAAAAAAGTCATAAAATTATACATATTTGTTGCAGATTTCATTATAACTTGATGGGGAATATCCCAAAGCAAACTTTTAAAAAGTTTGTATTCCTTAAAATGGAGTATTAAAGAAAAGTAATCGTGAAAAAATTACGATTTTAGCGGCTAAACTCGAACTTAATACCCACCTTTAAGGTGAGTATTAAGTTCGAGTTTAGCCGCTAAAATCGCTAAAGTGAAAACTAAATCATTAAGAAAAATGCATGAAATTATACGTATTTGTCGCAAATTTTATTATAACTTGATGGGGAAAAGCCCAAAGCAAATTTTCACAAAGTTTATATTCCTTAAAATGGATTATTAAAGAAAAGTAATCGTGAAAAAATGACGTTTTTAGCGGCTAAAGTCGAACTTAATACCCACCTTTAGTTTCGAAGACACTTTTTTCTGGGTGTATGTTCGTGTTTCACAAGTGCAAAACAAAACTAACCAAACTATAACTTCTTATTGTTTGGTTAGTTTTCCAATAGGATTTCGTTAGTTCTTTGATAAAAGGTGTATTAGTCTATGTTCAATTACTTTCAATGGGGCTAACATAACCAAAACATAGACATTTTGGTCACTTTACTACAATAACTTAATCCAAAACACTTACCTCAACTACGCCCTTGCATTTTATAACCGGCTTGTATTTCTCCTTTTATCCCCAATCTGTTTTGTTATTTTTTAAAAGTAATTTCGCGTGTGTTTGTGTATAACCAGTGCTGCCGCTACTACTTCAATCGAAGTATTTTGCTTCATTTTCACAAAATTTACTTCGTCACTCCTTCTTCCAAAAATCTGCTTCACTTTTTGTTCTGCTTCAAATTTTAAAATTTTTCCTCATATACGATGAACATAGCGGTTTTAATCATTGAACATATGCAAACCCTATTTTTCATCGCTGGAATGGCAACCCTTTATTTTTGCTTTGTACAAGTGTCAATGCGTGAACTGTGAAATTATGAGTAAATAACGTGTGGATATGTGATGTGCAAGATGAATCGGTAAGTATGAGGGCTATATACAATTATGAACTTGATATGGACCAATTTTGTGTGATTGGGGATCGATTTATCTGAGGGCTATATATAACTATAGACCTATATGGACCTAGTTAGACATGGTTGTTAACGGCCATATAATAGCACAATGTACCAAATTTCAACTGACTCGGATGAAATTTGCTCCTCCAAGAGGCTCCAAAACCAAATCTCGGGATCGGTTTATATGGGGGCTATATATGATTATGAACTGATATGGACCACTTTTGGCATGGTTGTTAAATATCATATACTACCACCACGTAACAAATTTCAACCGAATCGGATGAATTTTGCATCTCCATAAGGCACCGGAGGTCAAATCTGGGGATCGGTTTATAAGGGAGCTATATATAATTATGGACTGATATGAACCAATTCCTGCATGGTTGTTGGATACAATATATTAACACCACGTACCAAATTTCAACCGAATCAGATGAATTTTGCTCTTCCAAGGGGCTCCGGAGATCAAATCTGGGGATCGGTTTATATGGGGGCTATATAAAATTATTAACCGATGTGGACCAATTTTTGCATAGTTGTTAGAGACCATATACCAAATTTCTATAATATTTCTAATATTTCGATGTGTTACAAACGGAATAACAAAGTTAATATACCCCCATCCTATTGTGGAGGGTATAATAAAATGAATTCTATTGCTTTGTTTTCAAAAATGAATGCTACTTCAATTTTATTCAATCTACTCCACTTTTTTCCAAAATCTACTTCACTCAATTTTTCACTAGCGGCAGCACTGTGTATAACACATATGTATGCGGAGTTCTGTACGAAAGAGTAGAGTTGCCGTTGGGAAACAAATTTTCCCGAAGAAATCCTAAAAGCTCCAACTATTTACACCTAAAATTACCAACCTATTTACTATTTACCCCCATTTTCATGAAGCTCCGTTAGTGTTCCGTTAGCTAACGAACTTTTAAACTGTACTATGGGCATACCTGTCATCTTGCCTACATATTCCACATGCCAGTTAGACTTTTAACTGCGGAAAATTTTTCAGTTAAAGTTAACCGGAGAGAAGATATTTGCAATTTACTGTCTGTTAACTGGCAGTTAAAGCCAAACGGAGCTACAAGAAAATGACCGTTAAAGGTATTAAGTTGGAGTTTAAGGTGGGTATTAAGTTCGAGTTTAGCCTTTAAATTCCACATTGGCCTGTCTGCCAGCCATATAGTTTGCCAACCATCTTAAAATTGCAAGATTCCATAATACGTTTTAGACAGGACCAATTGTTATCTGTATACCGGCTTACAGATAAAATATTGAGATACACGCACAAAAAAAGTGAATCCACCATGAAAAAATTTACATTTATTATAGAAAATTTTAAATAAAATATTTTACAAGTTTCAGAATGATAGAAATAAGTTCATAATCTTTGTCCAAATGAAGAAAAATTGTTAATTTAATTTGTTTATTTCAGTTGTTTAAGAAAACTTCATATTTTGAAGGAAAAGATTGGAGACAGACACAATTTAAAGAAAATTTACTCATTTTAGAAACTTCTTAAGTAAACTTCTCCCATTATAGAAAAATATGTACTATTTTAAATATAGTAAAATTGTGTATTTTTTCAGTTTTAGTTCACGTCATTAAAGTAAACAAAAAATAATTAAAATAAGAAACATTTTCTACTATTTGGCAAAATTTAACCAACACCAACTAATTTTGATCAACTAAAACAAAGTTGTCGGCTATAAAAATTTCGTTGACTTTTTTCTGAGGGTATGTTTGCTGACAATTTTTTTCGTTTTTTTGTAGCTATTTTTTCTGAGTGTTCTTTTGCCTTTTTTGATATTACGAACATTTCAATTTAATTTATCCCCATATACCCCAAAAAATTATTTTGATCTTATTCTCCATCAATTATCTGGATAATGGCAACACTGCATTAGAGTCTGTGTCGGCTTCATCAATTTGGTATGACTCTTTGTGCTTGGGAGTTTAACGTCACTTGGAAATCAGCGTTACTTTGGTTAATAGCTAAAAATTACGAAGTGATAGACTCTGTGCTACAAATAGTGTGGGTGCATCTTAAGGATATTCGAGTGCATTTCAAGTGCGCGTCTCGGTAATTGTGCTTTAAATAACAAGAACGACAAACACTTTTTTTGCAATATTGTAAGTGAATGGGTGTTTTGTTATTGGTCTTGCACATATTATTAAACAAACAACACGAGGAAGCTTTTTATTTGCGGGAAAACGTGAGTGTTATTTATTTCTTTAAGAATAAGAAGACACACAGTGATGCAATGTCAATGTATAACCGAAATAATTATATTTTTGACACATGAAATCTATTCAGATGTTAAAACTCGAATTAACGACATTTTTGGGCTTTGTGTGAATATATTATAAGATTGTTCCTCTAATTTGTGGAATTTCCTTTTCGAAATATGTACTCAATATGAGTATTTGAAAACGTGCACTTTTTTATAAATATCGGATAACTTCCGTGCTCACTGTGTGTTTACTTCTCTTTGTATGGTGTGTGTGAATGTGTGCATTGCCAATAAGTGTGTTCATTGCAAACCCTTTACCCGATAAATTGTAAAAAGTAAGAGCAAGAGAGCGAATGAAATGCTTTAAATGTTACAGGTAGTTGCCAGATGATTTTATTTTATGGAACAAGCAGAACATTTTGTGTGGTAATGAAATTTTGGTTATGTTTTTTGGCAAAAAAAAAAAAATGAAGTGAGCTTTCGTATGTAAGGGTATGTACTATGTTCGGTTTTCGAGTTGAAAACCACTATTTTCGCGATTACTTTTTCTTAAATAACCAAAATTATAAATGAAAACAAACTTATTCCTGTAAAGTCTTGTCCAAATCTAGAGGAACAACAAACTACGCATCAATTGAGTTAATTTGTCTGCTTTATATTGAACTGTTTTGATAAAGTAACCACGAAAATTTCAACGCGAAAAGCGAACATAGTACTTACCTTAATAGAGAACAGGTTATTTTTTAAAGTTTTTTTTCTATTATTTTCAATATAGTGGATGATTCCACCTTTCCCCTTTTTTTGCTGGGTGTAATTTGAAGTGAATCGGTGATATCACAAACATAGACCATAAACGCTTTATACTCTTAATCGATTTCACTCTCTTAATATGGAATGAATCTCTTCATATATTGCTGTCTTTTGTCTGTATCAGCTCTTGCATTTGAGAATCCCTATATTTCTGAGTAGTGTAGCATTTATTTTGCGCTTTTAAGTACTCGCTCGTTTTATATTTATTTTAAAACAATTGATTTGCCATTGTTGCACTAGTATGCGTAGATTATAGTTGCAGAATATTAAAAAGACTGTGTATCTATGAATATGGGAGACATACAAAAACCAAAATACATTACGTTGCCACACATTGTCGCGCGCGCCAAACAAACAACAAACACTGCACAATTCAGCTGGTCTACGACTACCTCTGTTGTCTATACGCGGTAGAAATAACGGATAAAAACGGAGGTGGACCACAAATAAGATTTTTTATGATTATTTTCTAGAACGGTGTCGACTAGACACGCGAGCTTGTTCCGCTATAGTGTGTATTGGATGTATCTGTGTATGGGTTTGTGTACGGTTGTGCGTTAAAAATCAAAGCAATTTCGATAATTCAAAAGAAATCAAATAAATTGTCAGTTGTTATTGAACTTTAATTGTTGAAATTGCCATACAGCCTCTACGGCCTGACGACCTCCACAAATATTGGCTGGCTAAATTTTCGTAGTAGTGAATAGAAATAAGATTTGTTTGTATGTGGTTAAACACTCTTACAAGCATTTTATACTTATGCTAATTACATTTATAAACAAATTGAAAAAGGAATATCCTAACAAAATGTCCAAAGAACAAACTAGTATGGATGTGGATGATAATAACGATGGTATGTACAGAAATTTAATTATTTTACATGAATTTTGTGAATGTTTGAGTGAGGATGAAAAGAACTGCCATCACCGTTGTTTTCTAAAAATGCCACAAAAAGGATTCGTCCTCATTGTGTATTTGGCGCCAAAGAGATAGAGAGGGAGATATGCATTAGAGTACAATGAGAACAACAATCTTTTTTCTCTTCATGTATCTCTCTTAAAACTATCTACCATTGTCAAGTGCCAGTCATGGCGTCAGTGAGAGTGCCTTGTCTCGTCCTCCATTGTCCGCATGTGGACGGTAGATTGTCGTAAAATAAGCGTGTATTGTTCGATTTGAGTATTGCTCGATTGAGGGTTTAACATTTCTCTTTGTTTTTGTAAGATGGAATTTCTTATCTATTCGACTTATGAAGGTTGCCAACCTTTTGTAAATGTGAGTTTTTCGGTTACGCTACAATGAATTATATTGTGATAAGACATGTCAGCGGTTGGTTCTAGGATGGATGTTTTGCCTCATTTGTGGTGTTTTTGTCTCATAACAGGTTCAAAGGTGTTACCATTGAAGTCATCGTCATCAGTCTTCGTTACAAAAAATGCCTTTTTACTTATATACGTATTGGGCATTATCAGCCCATTGATTATTTTTCCAATCGGGAAAAACAAATAATGAGTCTAATAGCATCGACTATCTATGGAAATTATAATAATATTTAAATAATTATTTTTATTAAGGGATGTGTATGTATTCCATCCTGTATACACACATGTCTGTTAGAAACTTAACTGCAAAGAATTGCAGTTAAGTTTCTAAGTTCGAGTTTAGCCGCTAAAAACGTCATTTTTTCACGATTACTTTTCTTTATTAATCCATTTTAAGGAATACAAACTTTGTGAAAATTTGCTTTGGGCTTTTCCCCATCAAGTTATAATAAAATTTGCAACAAATATGTATAATTTCATGCATTTTTCTTACTGATTTAGTTTTCACTTTAGCCATTTTAGCGGCTAAACTCGAACTTAATACTCACCTTAAACTCGAACTTAATACCCACCTTAATCCGTTTACAGTAAAACTTCTCGAAGACCAAAATATGCACCTTTACAAATCTCGACTTATGTTGGTTTTATCAAAAGTTCACAAATATGCATCTCAAAACTGTATTGAAGCAGCTTAGAAAATGTACTTTATTTTAAATCAAAAGGTACTATATTCATTTTGATGAATGCATTTTCCTTCTTGCATATGAAAGACATTTCCCATGATAAATTGATAGTATGTCAGACATGGTCATTGGGGTATTTCGTGAAATAAAGTTGTGATTCGGAAATTCCTCAAGTGAGCCAATACGCCTCTAGAGTATAACGTGTATAATACATAAAATTGGAACGAATTACTGTTTGGTTCTTTACATTGTACCAAAAACGTATTAATAGTTTATTCCTTTAACTCCCATTGGAGCATACAATAGCCGTTTTCAATCTCACAATAGCCGTTTTCAATCTCACTTGGCTTCGATCTATGTGTCTAAGTTGATCCCAGTTTAATCTGATAGATCCCATTTCGACTTGGTTTGATCGTCTCCATGTTTTTCTACGTCTTCCAACTCTACTTCCTTCTTGACTGAATGTATTCCATCACGGCGAAGAACAGATCAATCCACTGCCATTTACGCTTCCGAGTTTGGCGTAGGAGCTCTTCATTCTTTATTACGCGTGGTCAAAATATACGTAGAATTCGACGGAGGCAGCGATTATTGAAAACTTGTAATTATTTCGTGACGTCGCCACCACGCCGTACTCCAGATTTAATTAATCTGAGTTTTGTTCGAAGACTTAGGTTATTGTTGTGCCAAATTGGCAGAATTTGTCTACTTAAAAACTTAGTAATACTAAATTTCATGAAGTTTGGAGACAATGTCTTATTGATAACTTAGGTTTATGTGGCAGCCCATTATTTCAGGCTCACTTAGACTATGCTGCCCGATTCGATGTTTAACTCAGTGACAAGGGACCTCTTTTTTATAGAGTTCTAACGGCGTTTCACATTGTTGTGAAACCACTTAGAGAAGCTTTGAAGCACTGCAGAATTACTGAGAGGGGAAAACAAAACGCTGAAACACTTTTTTGGTGTTCGGTCGAAGCAGAGATCCAAACCACGGCCATTTGTATGCAAGGCGGGCATGCTAACCATTGTACTACAGTGGCTTCCAATTATTGATACCTTGGAAAAGCACATTAAATGGAACTATGACCATTCAAGGCTAAGCCGGTTTTAGGTGTTCACTAATACACCATTTCCTATTCGATTTGAGAGAAATGCTGCAATTGACTGTAAGGATAAATTGATTTTGACCAGCGTTCATTTTTTAATTTATGAACTTAAAGAAGGTTGAAAAAGGTACCAAATATGTCGTGGGGTACCTCGACATAGCATAAGGAAATGTACTAAAGTGTACATTTTATCAACCCTGTTTCATCTTGACATTTTCACACCGATTCACGTTTTATCCATATTAGGTATAGCTCTTCTTTATTAGTTTCTTGCTTTTTTATTACATTGATTTACAATGTTTTGAGATATCGACCATATGCAGTACCGGCATTTAGAGCATATAGGCGCAAATGCAGTAGCTACAAATATTAACATATGTAAATTTTGGTAAAGAGAACTTAACCACTCTCGTTGACTGTTGTATACAACGTCATTAAGTTTTGTTTTGCGAGAACAATACACTTTCTCGAAAAAGAGAGAGTGTATTGTAAAGAGCGCCATAAAATGGTTATGCGCACCGTATAAAATTTTTCTCCAGTGAAAAAATGTTATCCGAAACTGTCAAAAAAGTTAAGAGTTTGCGAACGACCAAAGGTGAATCTTATATATACGGGAGTCACCCTTAGCATGGGTTCAATACCAGGTGAGACTGAACACCAAAAATTTTCGGTAATGCTGCTTGCATTTCTGGTTGTATAAAAGCTTCTCTTTGAGCTTACACCGTACTGTGAAACCCCGTTCGGACTCGACTATAAGAAGGAGATCCAGAATCGGGCAGCAGTCATTAATAAGAGAGAATTGCATCACAATGAAATGAATTGTCTAAATGCGCCTATCATATTGGGCTGCCACTATACCTAACCAAAGCCTAAATATACATATGTGGGAGCTGTATTGAAATATGTACCGATATCACTGAAAAATGTACCCCTACCCTTAGAAAAAAAGTCAACGAAAATTCCTATGGCTAGTTTAAATATATTTTAATTCAGGGAAATTAGGTGATTTTATTTTCAATTTTGCCAAATGTGAGAAAGTTAATATAATTTTTTTGCTTTAATGAAATGAAATAATGATGAAAGTACACGTTTTATACAAATGAAGTACACAATTTTACTAAATTCAAAATTCGTATAAAGTAGTTCAAAACAATTTTTTTTTAATAAGAGTACGTTTTGAATAAATTGTTTTCATAATTTTCTAAAATGAGTAAATTTTGTAAAATTATATCTGTGTTGAAATTCTTAGAGCGCTAAAGACATTTAAAAAATGTTGACTCAATTTTCTTTCCTTTAAAATATGAAATTTTCGTAAACTACAAAAAATAACACCTTTGGTTTCAAACATTTTTCTCAATTTGAGTGGTATTGATTCCGAGCCAAAGAAGCGGAGAACTAAATTAAGGATACAATTATGACACAATTCTCTTTTAAATTTGAGATTTGTGTACCTGTTCTAGTATGGGAAACAAATTTTATTTTATTCGGTTTTCTTTATGTGCTATCAAAGCGTTTAAAAAACGTGCTAACGACAAATGAAATTTCCAAATTCAGACCGGACTTCAAGTAGAAACTATGCAAGTAAAAATTCTTTAAAATAAAGTGTTGAAAAACTCTTCATAATTTTAAATGCTTTTTTTTGCATAAAAGTCAACAAATTTAAAATCAATTATGAAGAATTTTTCAGAATTGTTGTTGACATTAATCTAACAAAATTTTCTTTCATGTAAACATGCCCATTATTAAGTCGAATCATTTAACTGTAAGGACTAAATGACTTCATTGAAAATTTTATGGATTTTGGGATACGAACGTTATATCTTCTATATTAGGGAAAATTCGCGTTCGAATTTAAAGGACACGAAATCTTTGGCCTAACGACAATATTTTTTCAGTGTAATGGCGTTTAAGTTCTTTAGGTTACGCTTCTATCGCAATTAAAAAAATCAAGATAGACATGAATAAAATTAAAATTGGATCAAATACTTTTAATTCGATGGTCAATTGAATGGAGCCGAATAGACAAATTTGTACCGTATTTCCTTAAAATAGTCCCAAGTTTGTTTCACCCGAATTAGCGTTAGTTTTGGTACACTTGAGTTAAAAATAAACTGAATACGTTTCCTTTTTCTCAGATTTTTCTGATGTGTATGCCAACACAAATTCCATTGAGAGGTAATTAATTGGTACCCCATGTTCAGGATACTGATTAGTTATGCTCGTAACAATCAAAACCCTGCACAGTATTGGTTTTAACGATAGCATGTCTATCTCCTCAGTCATTGACTTATCTTGGGATGTGTATTTCTTAGTACAATTCTTGGAAAACAATAAAAGATTGTTTAGAAGTAAGTTAATGGCGTTTCGGGTCTACTCATTTAAAAAAAAAAAATCCCTCCTACGGTGTGGTTGCATTATAAAAAAAACCCTCTTGCATTTTTACCATCTTCTACCTGTCGCTTTCCTGAATGCGAGGGCTAAGAACCCTTTTTGTCTTTTCGCTTAAAAAGTTCTTGGGTTTTATGTTAAGAGAATTGAAGCATATTGTGGAATGTGTATGAGTGAGAGCGATGTCAAGAGAATGAGTGTATGAAAGAGAAACAATTGTTGCACTCTTTTTGTTGAATGTTTGTATGTGTGTGTTCTGTAGAGAGAATGAGAGTTTCGTGTTTTTCGTTTGCCTATATTATTTTTTTGTAATAAAAACTTGTACTCGTAGATTGTGTGATGCCAGTTCGATCTGCTAATCCGATACGCGCAAAAAGTTTGATACGCGACAATTTGGAGAAACAAGCCAGTACATTAAATTCATTACACTCCAGAATGCCAAACATTAAAGTGTTTTCGGGTACATCGCATCCGGATCTGGCCCAAAGGATTGTCGACCGTTTGGGTATCGATTTGGGCAAGGTGGTCACCAAAAAATTTAGCAATTTGGAAACATGGTAAGTATTTACGTATTTTCGCCTCTTCCTCCCCAGTGCCAAAAACTACCAATAAGAACAATGTTTGATTTGTACAAAGAAAATAAAATAAAACACAAGAAGTGAGGAAAAAGAATATCGACCAACGACAACAACGAAAAAAGCAAAGTGAAATAAAAAAAAAAAAAACAAAAACCCGAACAATTAACCACTGTGCATAACAAAATAACTAAAAACAACTTATGAAACAATTATGCCGTTAAGAAAAACTGTAACCTACTCCCATCGGAGGAAAAATAAAAAATGGGGCGTCTGGTCAACGCTTTAGAAAACGAAAAGCACGTGAATAATTTTGCTTTTTCGTTTCGGAGAAAATATATGCGATAGTTGTTGGTATTGTGTATACCATTCCATAAAATGCCAAAAAGGAAATACATTAAGCGTGTGTAGTCCTTAGTATGGGCTTTGTGTGAGTGAATTATTTTTACAGTGGCAATGATACCAAACGGTAGAAATGTGCTTCTTTGCTTATTCTGTGCCAGCAATTTCCAACCTACATATATCCATCAAAATTTCCTGTATTAATGTTTTCATCTAGTCAACAACAATAATATAACTATGGCGACCATGACAACATTGTCAAGGATGTCTATTGCCCTTGCCCCTTAACAGAAACAACTCTGAACACGACCCTGAATGTCGATTAAATCCACTTGAAGTTTTGTTTGTGTCATAAAGGAGGTTGACCAAGAAAAACGTTGCTGTGTTAATGGTAGTAAAACGTTGGTTGTCATAAGGCTTAAAATATTGATTTCATTCATAATAAAAAGTTTTTTTAGAACCTTCTCCCTAATGACTGTACCTACTTTTCACACGCGACATTATTTTGTCAATTTTCTTTCTGACATCAACAAAGAAATACTTATTCGCATTCTTAACAACAACAATAACAGCAGCAGTATTGTCAACTACTACAAACAGTGGGGAGACTTGCCATATACATGAACACTCATACATTTAGACAAAACATATGATTGATTTAATATCTAATTCAGTTAGTCTGGTATAAAGCAGCGTAACACATGGTTGCCAGATATTCTTTGTGTGAAAATACCCGAAAAAAAAATCTAAAAACCTTTATCGAATTTTACCAATGGAAAAATTGTGATTGGCCATTTTTGAAGAACTTACAGTCTGTACGGCGCATTACTCTCCAAAATGCCCCAGGCGCAAAAGTCGACTTAAAGGTTGGGTTACATATTATGCGTTAATCCGTGCGTTGATTTTTTTCCAGTTTGAACCTCCAACAAAACTGCTGCTTTCAAAGAGGAAATGCAACTCTTCAATCACCTGACGCATGGTATGTAACTCAACCTTAAATCTACTATAGTACAAGTTGTCCGATTAGTCCAATTTTTGGCCAGCGTATAGACTTCGATTCTAAACACAAAATGTGAAGACCACTTTCCACTTTGGTTCGCGTTAGCCCACTTTAGAATCTGTCCATAGAAGAAAGTCGCAAACCCCGGTCGAAGGCCCGCCACCTTCACTCCAATTTTCATGGGTAGATATCTCGAAAACTACACTCTTCCGACAAAATTTTGACTTAATATTTTCTCTTTAAAATGTATTTTTACCAAAAAAACGCAAAAATTTCATTGATTTCATGAAAAATTGCTGCCAGAATTAACAAAAGAGCCCTGCTGAAAATACCGATTTTCAACTAAATTGTGTTGTAGTCTATATATATAATAAATTCCTATATAACCACTTTAGTTGATCGGTTCATAATTATTTATTAACTCGTCCATATAAACCGATCAAGAACTGAAGAGATTTTATAGGTATTTATTCTGTCTTTTTTATCTAACATTCGGTCTGGCCAAACTTTCGGCCGTATCTGCTTGTGTTTGTTCACAAACTAATCAATATGGAATGGGTTATCATCGCAGAAAACTAATTTCGGTGACTGGCTACTTTCGTGCAAGTGAAGCAACCCCTTGCCTCTTTCCCGTCTAAATCTTTGGTCATCGGTGAGCTGTTACTATTTGGAATTTCAACAAATTTGGAAGTTGTTCTTAAGGCACAACTTTAAAAGGACTTCCAAAAATGTTCTCCCAAAGATGTTCTTTATTTTAACTGCACAGGAAGTTCATTTGAGTCAATTTTTTATAACTCGCTTTTTTTCGTATTTTTAATGGGAAATTTAAAATTTTATTGTTTCAAATGGGTTAAAAGCATATCAAAAATTAATAAAATAGTACAAATTATTTAAATTTTGCCGAAAAAAAAGGCTAAATCTTTTCTAAAAAAATTGCGAATTTTTGAAAATATTTAATGTCAAACGTTCCAGACAACCGTTAAATGCATTAAAAATCATAACAAATTTTAAAAATTATTTATTCGTCAAAATATCACAAAATTTCTTTATTCACATCCAAATCACTGGATTCGCATCACACCTTAGGAAGTGATGCGAATTCAGTGCAACGGCTGTTGAAATGGTGGACATCCGTCCTATGACAAGCCCATGTTAAAATCATCGCTTCTGTGCCAATTTTGCACCACTTCCGGATCCAAAAAGGACATTTTCACTACTTTTTTGGCGACGCTTTTTTTTGCAGGGAATGGCATTAGTAGTGTAAGCGCAAGTAATTCGCAGCCATTTCCTACTTCTTGTAAATGTGTCCCATATATGAAGAAAAATCGCCCAATGTGGCAACGTCATCAGCAAAGCATAGGAGAGACAGATAAGAGACGAAGCGTACGAACACACTACCTTGTACATACGTTTGTATTTACTATTAATTAAATTAGCATATCGACTAAAAATATTTTGATGCTTTCAATGCTCCAACTTAAGATGTAGTCGAGTCGCAATAAAGACAAATCTATGTAAAGTCTAAAAAGTGTGAAAAAATAAAGTGTTATTGAGCAAAACTGTGGTATTGTATAAAATATATATGTATATACACAATGCTTTTGCTTGCCCCCATTTCTCCCTAGTTGTCATTGGGTTTCGCTTTCAATGGACGGAAATCATGTGGTTTAATAAATATCGACAGCTAAATAAAACTCCTTTGCGAATGACAAGAACTGTAGCAGTATTTAGAATAGAAAGGAAAATTAATTTAAGAAGTCACGTTGTGATCATAATATCAAATTTATAGGTTAAAAATGTATGTTTTTCTTATTGCCCTGTGTATTTGTTTGTATTTCAATACAACAATTAACGACAATGTTCTCGTTGTTGAACATATTCAACAAAAAATCTCATAAGGTAAAATCGTTCATACTCTTTCTCATTGTCATCCGAAAATACCTCTCATAACCGCAACCGCCACTCTTAAAAATGCGCGCGCATTATAATATGTTCTTTTTGTTATTGTTTACTCTGTTACGAAAATATCTTTTGCGAGAGATATCTCTTGTTGTTCTCTTATTCTCTTAGTTTACCGTAAATTGGCGATTTTTTCCCGCGTTGCTGTTGAAGTTTCTTCTGGATGGTTATGTTACTCTGTTTTTGTTTGCTTGTTTGTTGTTGTTGTTTGTACTTCTTCAAACACTTCCATTTTTGCTGTTTTAATAGGCACCATCTATTAAAAAAGCTCGCTCAATATAAACAATTTTGCTACTGATAAAAATATGAATGAATAAATGGTCATATAAAGGAAAGAGAACGACAAAGATAATAACGGTATGAGACGAATTCGACGTAACAAACGTGAAAATGGAGATGAGTGTGTTTTTTATACCCTCCCTTCATGACACAGGTCATCCCATTTATAATGCATCATCGAAATATTGATCCGAGTCGATATAGCGATGTCGAATCGAATTAGACAAAAAAGACTGTTTTTCATATGTTTCGGTGTAAAAATTATATGTTAGGAACTCAAATTTTAGCACATTATTTTTAAGTGCAATATTATATGTTCATAAACTATAACATGTTTGAGACATATGTATATGTTAATATGTGAGAAGATATTATGTTTGGGACATCTTAACTTACACATTCATCCTTCGTCAAAACGACGATGCGCAATTCCATTTTCGATGTAAGATGCGAAAGAAATCAACATAAATTTTTAATTCAAATTTTAATTGATTTTTTTTTTTAATTTTCAATTAAAATTGATTCAAATAATTTTTATAGTTAAAACAAAAAATAGTTTATAAATAAATCTTTTAATTGATACAATCATATAATCATCAATTTCTATGATTAAAGAAAGTTCTATTATAAATTAAAATTAATTAGATCAATAATTTTATTTCATTTCGAGATGAAGGCACACCCCTAAAACTAATAGCCTCTGTAACATATATACCAAACATATTCTATTTCAAGCATATGTATTTTCAGAATTTGTTTAAACAAAAATTGTTTGTCCTGAGCAAACATGTTATGTTTCACACTAAGCATATCTTTGTTTAACGCTCGAAATAGTTAATTCCAATTTCTAAACATTTGTATGCTTGCAGCAAAATGTCTTAGATATACACATAATTTATTTGAATTTTCACCCCAAATATTAAAAAAAAAATATGTAAGTCGATAAGCAATCATGAATGTGTACTAAGCAACCTATATTTTTATTTGTTGCAGTTTCACAAATCTATACAAGTCATACGTTATGACCTCCATCGCCATTTTGTCTCTATTCTCTCCTGCTCTTTCTGACGTTTCAAAACATACATATGTTTATACGAAATTTTAAATTTAATATATGTTTGCATCCAGAGAAAATGTAATGTCCCCAAACCTAATATGTTCAAAGATATTACAATATATGTTCCAAACATGTTATACTAGTTTATGAACATTATATGTTTCCACTTAAAAATAATGTGCTAAAAATTTGAGTTCCAAACATATAATTTTTACACCGAAACATATGAAGAACACTCTGTTTCCCGCGCAAAAAATAGTTTTTGGTGTAGTTAACTGCATACAAAAAATTATATTTGATTCAATCACAGAAATGATAATATCAATCAACGAAGTCAATTGAAAAATTAATTGATACTATTAATTATTATGGTTGATTTTTGTTTTAATTAAAAAGTTTGTTGAATCAATTAAATTTTTAATTGAATATTTTTGAAATTTCAATTAATATTTTAATTGGAAATATTTTGGTGAAACATTTTTCTGTGTGTATAGACATATGTTGGCGTTTGTAAACATAATCAGTTACAATAACATCTCAAAAGATGTATATGCTGCTAAATATTATGTATATACATTTTTCGCTCTTGAACAAACAATAAAGGTCGCCCTCAAATGAAACACGATGACTATATGTCATTGTACAAATTATATACAGAGGTTTTTCTGTATAGGAAACCCATATATTATTGGCCAAGAGCCAGGCAAAAATTATTAAATTCATTCTACAAAAATTAGCAAAGCCTATAATTCAAACAAATCCCTCAACCATCATAATGAAATAACTTTGGCACAAGTGAATTTGTTTTTATCGAAGAAGAGTAGAAAGCACCGAAATGGACAACACCAATAACAGCATTGTCATCATCTACACATTATAGTAGACGTAGTGTGAGATAATAATAGTAATAATAGAGAAAACAGCTGATTTCATAGAGCAAGCACACACCCTCGCACATGGGTTGTGGGGGTGGGCTGTATACTATATACACTAGAGAGTGTCTATCTCATACACTTGTAGATAGTCGACATTGAAGTATAACTAAACAAATCGAAACTTGTATTTGCTATCAAAAGAAGGCAATAACCCAAAATGTTTTTTAACACAATTAATTAATCAATAGCCGTGAGATAAATAGAAATTAGCAAGAAATTTTTTTTTAATATGCTATATATTGGCTTGTTTTTTGGAAAAGTTGACTTTTATATATCGGGGATGGCATTACATGTAAGTAAATGTTTCATACAGTGGCGTGCAGAAATGAGTACATAATTATTTTTTTCAATTCTAAACGAATAAAAAAGGCAATGAAGAAACTTAAAATAATTTTATTTTTCCTTTATTCCTTCTTCAATTCTAAATAAAACAACAAAAATTTCAAAACAAAAAGTAAAGAATTCAGAGAGATAAATAAACATAACAAAAAAACTGCATGTACTCAATTTTTGGCCTTTTTGACGTACTCGCATAAAACCAAAATATACCGTTAGTTTTGTATTTTATTGTCTTTTTATGATCAGTAATACAACTTTGTGTTTAGAAACGTGTTTGCTAGTAAGAGTTAAAGCTTTATTCGAAGTGTACTGCAATAATAGCAAGTAAAAATTAAAATGAAAAAGTTATCGCGCGATGTGGAGGACAATATAGGTTCTTAACTAATAGTGGGTCTTTATCGCGGAAAATAGCCAAGGAACTAAATATAAGTGAGTCTGTGGTCATTCCCGTCCAAAAAAAGACGAAATGCCAATCCCAAAGAGCAAACCATAGGCCGCCGAAAACTGTTGACCGAAGCGAACGCTCGCCTTATGATGGCAGAAATGAGGCGGACAAGTCCGTAACGCCGAAAACTACTAATGTTGCCAAAAATAAGCAAGTTAGTGAATGGACAGCAAGACGAGCGCTCCACAACATTGGTTATGTTTCAGCTGTAAAAAAATAAACCTGCATTGTCCGAAAAGAATCAAAAAGCGCGAATCAAGAGAACATAAAAATTGGACGACAGATGACTAAAAACGTGTTATCTGGTCAAATGGATCAAAATTTAACCGTTTCCAATCGGATGGTAAACAATACTGCTGGCGTCGTCCTGGTGATACCATTCAACGCCACCATGTTAAGCAAACTGTGAAGCATGGTGGTGGAAGCATTATGGTTAGGGGCTGCTTCACTTGGTGCCACATTGGGCCATTGCAGAAAATTGATAGTATAACGAAGAAGAAGGACTACCTCGCCATTTTGCAGACTCATCTTCCCGATTTTGTTGACAAGAGTGCCTATCCTGAAGATGAAGTCGTATTTCAACAAGATGGTGACCCGAAGCATAGTGCAAAAATAGTAAAAAATGTCTTAGTGAGCAAAAATTTCAAGTGATGAAAAGCCCCGACCTCAACCCGATTGAGAATTTATGGTCAATTGTGGGAAGACGGCTTGGATTGTATAAATCAGCTCCATCAAAATTAGAAGACCTGTAGGAACGAGTACAGCTTGAGTGGCAGAATATACCAGATGAAATTATAAAGGAATTGTTTGAAAGTATGCCAAAACCTATAAATATGGTAAAAATAAAGGGTTATGGACCAAGTACTAGAAAATTTTCCAACTGACACCGGTATAGAAAAGTGCAAAATTCAGTACATGCGAGTTTGTTTTGTTATGTTTATTTATCTCTCTGAATTCTTTACTTTTTTTGAGTTTAACTTTGTCATTCCGTTTGTAACACATCGAAATATTGCTCTAAGACCCCATAAAGTATATATATTCTGGGTCGTGGTGAAATTCTGAGTCGATCTGAGCATGTCCGTCCGTCTGTTGAAATCACTTCCGAACGAAACAAGCTATCGACTTGAAACTTGGCACAAGTAGTTGTTATTGATGTAGGTCAGATGGTATTGCAAATGGGCCATATCGGTCAACTTTTACGTATAGCCCCCATATAAACAGACCCCCAAATTTGGTTTGCGATTGCTCTAAGAGAAGCAAAGTTGGTACATTGTGTTAGTATATGGTCTCTAACAACCTTGCAAAAATTGGTCCACATCGGTCCATAATTACATATAGCCCCCATACAAACCGATTGCGATTGCTCTAAGAGAAGCAAATTTGGTACATTGTGTTAGTATATGGTCTCTAACAACCTTGCAAAAATTGGTCCACATCGGTCCATAATTACATATAGCCCCCATACAAACCGATCCCCCGATTTGGCTTGCGGAGCCTCTAAGAGAAGCAAATTTCATCCGATCCGACTGAAATTTGATATATGGTGTTAGTATATGGTCTCTAATGACCATGCAAAAATTGGTCCACATCGGTCCACAATTATATATAGCCCCCATATAAACCGATCCCCCGATTTGGCTTGCGAAGCCTCTTAGAAGACCAAAATTCATCTGATCTGAGTTAAAATTTGGTATGTGGTGTTAATATATGGCCTCAAACACCCATGCAAAAATTGGTCGAAATCGGTCAATAATTATATATAGGTCCCATATAAACCGATCCCCAGATTTGACCGCCGGAGCCCCTTGGAAGAGCAAAATTCATCCTATTCGGTTGAAATTTGGTATGTGTTGTTAGTATATGGTATCCACCAACCATGCAGGAATTGATTCATATCAGTCCATAATTATATATAGCCCCCATATAAACCAATCCCCAGATTTGACCTCCGGTGCCTTTTGGAGAAGCAAAATGCATCCGATCTGGTTGAAATTTGGTACGTGGTGGTAGTATATGATATTTAACAACCATGCCAAAAGTGGTCCATATCAGTCCATAATCATACGTAGCCCCCATATAAACCGATCCCGAGATTTGGTTTTGGAGCCACTTGGAGGAACAAATTTCATCCGAGTCAGTTGAAGTTTGGTACATTGTGCTAGTATGTGGCCGTTAACAACCATGCCTAACTAGGTCCATATCGGTCTATAGTTATATATAGCCCTCAGATAAATCGATCCCCAATCACACAAAAATTGATCCATATCAAGTTCATAATTCTATATAGCCCCCATATAAGCGACCCCCATATTTCAATTTTGGCTCTCTACGTACCGTGCAAAAGTCCATGTCGATTCGTAATTATTTGTAGACTTACCTATACATAACTTTTTTGTCTAATATATACCACGTATGGACTAACTCACACTTTAGAAAACGATGTTAAGAAGTTTTAAGATACCACAACCCAAGTAATTCGATTGTGGATGACAGTCTTTCGTAGAAGTTTCTACACCCTCATAAAAAATCGCTTCTGTAACATATACTCCCAAACATATTTTGCTTCAAGCATATACATTTTTGGGTATTGCCCAAACTTTTATATGTTTGATCTCTTCCAATATATAATATGTTTGAAAGCATATTGGTCTAAACAACATATGTTTGGGTAGTCTAAGTTCCAAACATTTTGTATTTTTGCATCCAAATTCAATAATGTTGTCTTCCGAAAAACAATATGTTATTTTGTGAACATATAATATGTTTGGAAGCATTTTGCACCCAAAAATATTATATGCTTAAAAAAATTCTCCCAAACAATATTGTGCTCAAAATTTTATTTATTTATTTATATATTTACAATCATAATGAATTATGAAAATAAACAGGTAATATAGGTGCTAACAACATAGGTTTTCGACCTGAATGCTCAAAATTATGTTTCTGCCTAATTGTATATTCCCCCACATCTTTCTCACTTCCACGACATTTTTTAGTTCTTAGCACCTTTTCTGTAATACAAACATTGTAGAAGAAATTCAATTTTTTTTATTTTAATTTTACCTTTTGCCGGACGGGGATTCGAACAGCGGACCACACAGTTTGTAAGGATCAAAGAAGTAGCTGATCAATTGCCCAAGTGTATACGGCCGTAAGTTCGGCCAGGCGTACACGGATGAAAAAGACTGTTTTTCATATGTTTGGCTATAAACATTATATGTTTGGAACACAAATTTTTAAACACAATATTTTTGAATGCAAGCATATAATGTTCATAAACTAGCATAACATGTTTGGGACATATATGTTAATATGTTAGAACATATTATGTTTGGGACATAAAATGTTTGTAAATATAATATGCTTGGATGCAAACATATATTAATTTAGAAATAGCCTATAAGCATATATGTGTTTAGTAGCTTGGAGCGCTATTTAACACGGAGCGATATTGAATTAAGTTGGTGGTTGTTGCTTGTTATTACAAAATTAACATTTTATTTTTCCTTGGGCAATTGATCAGCTACTTCTTTGATCCTTACAAACTGTGTGGTCCGCTGTTTGAATCCCCGTCCGGCAAAAGGTAAAATTAAAATAAAAAAAATCATAAAATTGAATAATTTCTTCTACAATGTTTGTATTACAGAAAAAGGTGCTAAGAACTAAAAAATCTCGTGGAAGTGAGAAAGATGTGGGGGAATATATACAATTAGGCAGAAAAACAATTTTGAGCATTCAGGTCGAAAACCTATGTTGTTAGCACCTATATTACCTGTTTATTTTCATAATTCATTATGATTATATATTTACAATAATAAATAAAATTTTGAGCACAATATTGTTTGGGAGAATTTTTTTTAAGCATATAATATTTTTGGGTGCAAAATGCTTCCAAACATATTATATGTTCACATAATAACATATTGTTTTTTGGAAGACAACATTATTGAATTTGGATGCAAAAATACAAAATGTTTGGAACTTAGACTACCCAAACATATATTGTTTAGACCAATATGCTTTCAAACATTTTATATATTGGAAGAGATCAAACATATAAATGTTTGGGCAATACCCAAACATGTATATGCTTGAAGCAAAATATGTTTGGGAGTATATGTTACAGAAGCGATTTTTTGTGAGGGTGTACCCGGTTGTTGTTGTTGGTTTCTCTTTAACCCTAGCTTTGGCACTTTATACAAATGTAAATATTTCATTTTTGAAACTCTTGCCATTTCAAAAATACTTATCCGATTTTTACGCAATTTGGACTTAGTGGCTAATTTTCGTCCTCTTTCATAATATGTACATATTTAACAATATTTCTTACATTATAGCAGTTTTTCAATACATTTTGGTATTTTTCTTCAAAATCTGCCACTATTTACAAATGTAAATATATATGGTTTAAGGTACTTTTAGTTTTTAAATTATGTCATATGAAAATAATACAAGTAAAAAAAGAAGAGGAAATAAAAACTCAAAATATATATTTTGGGCAACTGTAGCATTTGCTTTGCACCCAGCTGTGCTCCACACAGACTGCTTTTTTTACATTGCCCAGATATTTTCCTTGTAGGACGCTTCCTTTTTTCTCATCACGGTAGCACATAGTCACCTTCATCAGGCATAGAAGAATTAGTTAACGATTGTATGGGTTCACCTATAATGTCTACAATGCTCAATTTGTTTTTTTTTTTGGTAATTGGTTTAGAGTCGTTAAAACAAGATTCACGAAAAATTTCATGTTTTCGCATACATTGAGGATTTTTATCCAATTTAAATCCGCCCTTACCAATCAAAAATTGCTACCTGATTAATTCAGATAGTTCACCCTCGTTTTCCATATGATATTCCCCCATGTAAATCGGAGTAAAGCTTTAGCCTCTGTGGTCGTATGTGTATAAATTGGACTAAAGATATACATGGGAGCTATATCTATATCTGCCACACGCTCACAAAAAATCGCTTCTGTAACATATACTCCCAAACATATTTTGCTTCAAGCATATATATTTTTGAGTATTGCCCAAACATTTATATGTTTGATCTCTACCAATATATAATATGTTTGAAAGCATATTGGTCTAAACAATATATGTTTGGGTAGTCTAAGTTCCAAACATTTTGTATTTTTGCATCCAAATTCAATAATGTTGTCTTCCAAAAAACAATATGTTATTATGTGACCATATAATATGTTTGGAAGCATTTTGCACCCAAAAATATTATATGCTTAAAAAAAATTCTCCCAAACAATATTGTGCTCAAAATTTTACTTATTTATTTATATATTTACAATCATAATGAATTATGAAAATAAACAGGTAATATAGGTGCTAACAACATAGGTTTTCGACCTGAATGCTCAAAATTTTGTTTCTGCCCAGTTGTATATTCCCCGACATCTTTCTCACTTCCACGAGATTTTTTAGTTCTTAGCACCTTTTTCTGTAATACAAACATTGTAGAAGAAATTATTCATTTTGTTTTTTATTTTTTTTTTTATTTTAATTTTACCTTTTGCCGGACGGGGATTCGAACAGCGGACCACACAGTTTGTAAGGATCAAAGAAGTAGCTGATCAATTGCCCAAGGAAAAATAAAATGTTAATTTTGTAATAACAAGCAACAACCACCAACTTAATTCAATATCGCTCCCTGTTAAATAGCGCTCCAAGCTACTAAACACATATATGTTTATAGGCTATTTCTAAATTAATATATGTTTGCATTCAAGCATATTATATTTACAAACATTTTATGTCCCAAACATAATATGTTCTAACATATTAACATATATGTCCCAAACATGTTATGCTAGTTTATGAACATTATATGCTTGCACTCAAAAATATTGTGTTTAAAAATTTGTGTTCCAAACATATAATGTTTATAGCCAAACATATGAAAAACAGTCTTTTTCAACCGTGCATGCATAGTAAGAATGTTAATTCTACACGCTGTGCAAAATTTCACGTAGATCGGAGTAAAACTTTGGCTTCTGTGGTAATATGGGTGTATATCGGGTGAAAGCTATATATTGGAGCTATATCTAACACTGAACCGACTTCAATAATGTCGAACAGATAATGTTAAAAAAAAAACAAGAATATTTTCTCTGTAGCGAATATCAGAATGCAAAACAAACATAAAATCGTGGTTACGAAGCTAAAAATAACAAAGGAAACAAAATATTTACATATGTAAATAGTGGCATATAATTTGGAAAAAGATTGGTGCCAAAGCTAGGGTTAAATAGATTTCACATTCCGATTTGCATTCACCTAAACGATTTTCGTTGTTCTTGGTTTCACGTGAAACAAGATTTTTCGGATTCTTCTGCCGAAAAATGAAAATCTGCAATTCATATGCAGAAGAAATGTAAACAACAAGAATTTACATTTGTGCTACAAATCAAACGCCTTTTTATTCAACGTAATATATGGATATGTAAAATATTTATAAAACACCATCATATGGTTCTTACATTTGGCCCAGTTATCTTTTATTTTCCTTAGGAAGAGTTCTGGGTCAAGACACAAATTTGAAGGATACACGCTCACAAAAAATCGCTTCTGTAACATATACTCCCAAACATATTTTGCTTCAAGCATATACATTTTTGGGTATTGCCCAAACATTTATATGTTTGATCTCTTCCAATATATAATATGTTTGAAAGCATATTGGTCTAAACAATATATGTTTGGGTAGTCTAAGTTCCAAACATTTTGTATTTTTGCATCCAAATTCAATAATGTTGTCTTCCAAAAAACAATATGTTATTATATGAACATATAATATGTTTGGAAGCATTTTGCACCCAAAATTATTATATGCTTAAAAAAATTCTCAAAATTTTATTTATTTATTTAATTTATTTATTTAATTTTGTAGTAACAAGCAACAACCACCAACTTAATTCAATATCGCTCCCTGTTAAATAGCGCTCCAAGCTACTAAACACATATATGTTTATAGGCTATTTCTAAATTAATATATGTTTGCATCCAAGCATATTATATTTACAAACATTTTATGTCCCAAACATAATATGTTCTAACATATTAACATATATGTCCCAAACATGTTATGCTAGTTTATGAACATTATATGCTTGCACTCAAAAATATTGTGTTTAAAAATTTGTGTTCCAAACATATAATGTTTATAGCCAAACATATGAAAAACAGTCTTTTTCATCCGTGTAGATACGCGTATTTAAAACTGTTGGAAAAGTATTTTACATCAGTTTATAAATTAAAAACTATTCACTTTAAATTAGTTGATTAAATAATTTTGTGAAGTATACATATTTTCTTCCGACGTCGATGCTGCATGTATAACGGTACGGTCGCAATGGGCAAATATTTGCCAGAATTTTTTTTCATCGCCTCTGTCAAACATTTTTAGCTTATATTGGATGTATTACATCACGATAAGAGTATTTTCCAAAAACGGTATCGTAATATTTGGAAAGTGCTCCTGGAAAAAGACTCATTTTCGGCAAATATTTGAGTTTTGCGTACTCGATTCTAGGAAACAAAGTTTAATTTAAAAAAATTTTAAAATTAAATAGTTTTTTAGCTTGTTCTATCAAAGTTCTTTAAAAACGTGTTAACGACACCTTAAATTTCCAAATTAGGACACGAATTCAAGTAGAAATCATGAGTCTTCAATGTAAAGTGTGGAAAACCATTTTTCTATTTTTAACCGCTTGTTTGCTTTGTAACCAAGACGCAAAAAGTCAACATATTTAAAAGTGATTTCATTAATTTTGAAGAATTATTAAAGCCACCCAGCAAAAAAGCATCGCCAAAAACGTTGTGTTCTTTTTGGATCCGGAAGTGGTAAAAAATTGGCACAGAAGTGATGAATTTAACATGGGTTTGTCATAGGACGGATGTCCACCATTTCAACAGCCGTTGCGAATTATAAAAATTATTTATGTGAAAAAATATCACAAAATTTTTTAATTCACATCCAAAACACTTAATTCGGATCACACCTTACGAAGTGATACAAATTCGGTGCAACGGCTGCTGAAATGGTGGACATCCGTCCTATGAAAAATCCATGTTAAATTCATCGCTTCTGCGCCTAATTTGCACCACTTCCTGATCCAAAAATAACATTTTCAGTACTTTTTGGTGTCGCTTTTGTTTTAACGGGGATATTAACATACATATATGTATGTCGCAAAAATGTTATGTTAGTTTATATGTCGCAAACATGTTACGTTAATTTATGCTTGCACTTAAAAATAATGTGCTAAAAATTTTCGTTCCAAACATACGGGGACAACTTTGCGCTACAGAAGAGCAAGTGGTGAGAGCTAAACAAATTATGTGGAAGTGAAAGTTTTATTGCGAAAAGAACTTTCCGAACGACGTTTTCGTTGGTCTAAAATTACGATTGGGAGGAAAGTATTTTTGTTTTCTCAACCTATATATTTTTGCAATGCAAAATTGGGATGTTTTATTAGTAGATACCCAAACCGTGACGGATTAAAAGAAAACAGAGTACTCGTTTATCCAGGACATTTCCAAAAATGTGCAACGCTGTCATCAGCTGTTAAAAACAATCACCATAGACGAAGAAAAGGTATAGACGTCTTATGTGAATTCACAGCGCTGTGGTTTGTCTGCACACCGTAGATGGCACTTTTTCGTCTGCAAATGAGTGACTGTACATCCACACCTTTTGGGTAATGCAAATTGACTGATTAGTACGCTAACTCTCGTTTTCCAAAAAGAAATTGAGTCACATGACTGCACAATTGAGTGCAATGACTGCGCACTGCAAATAAACAAAATCATTGTGAATTATCAAAAGAGGTCTATACATTTTCTTCGTCTATGCAATCACGGAAATCAAGTGAATTTTTATATTTTTAATGTATAAAATGCTAAAATTTTAATAACAATTTACTTAATTTCAACGCGAAAAGCGAACATAGTACTGACCTTTGTTCGACACATTAGTCACAATAAATTGCTATTGTGAATCGAAAAAAACGTCTCTTTATCAAAATGCAATCTGGCAACACCGACGCTATTTGAACTAATGAGATGTTCTGGATATAACACCATTCTCCCAATTTGGGGATATGTTTTCCTGGATGGGGATGAACATTTTGAGTTGGGGACTTGGGGATTTGGTGGGGAATTTTCATAAATTTGGGGATTTTTGTGGGGATTTATTTCGAAATAGGTTCAGTATAATAAATCAGATTTAAATTTGATTTTCATGATATTCTGTTTATTTCTACGTAATTTAAAAAGATACAAAGGATGAAAATGAATCATTTGGATTAGAAACGGACACAAGCGCTTATTTATAATTTTATGCAGCTTGGCTAAGGCATTTTTCTACATTAACAAACTCATTTCATGAGGACTCGAACCTAAATGTTGCCCTCTCATCAGTGTTCATGACTATTATGGACAATATATCCCATAAATATAGAAATGATGAAGATGGTTCCCCTACAACCAATTTTTATTACTTGAGTTTTCATAAATACTTCATGACCGATCGCTTCTCGGTCTTATGGCCAAGAACAAAGTGTATTATCTGTTCTTATCAGCTTAACATCAACTAACCGAACTCCCATTTTCATCTTCCGAAAGTTTGGGTCTTCCACCGATCTCGAAATTTTGATCTTATTACAGCTCGCAACCTACTTTGAAATTAAATTATTACTGATTTTTTTTTATCGCAGAGCCTATTTTTTAATTATGTTTTTTCATAAAAACTTGTCAAAAATTTATTGGGGATTTTTGTGTTTTTAAATTAAAATTTTAAATTGGGGATTTTTGGGGACAAAAGCGTCTCACTTTGGGGACAAGAGCCAGAAAAACACTGGCAACACTGCACCAGTGCAACGATGTTCTGGACAGCTCATACAAATGTTGCATTCAGTATTAAAAGAAAACAGGCCTAATGATAGTTAAACAAGTAACTTTGACGTTTTTACCCGGTGGAACGAAAAATCAAAAATCGATTTTGGGCATCATGATCGATTATTAGATTTTAGAGATAGTGAAAAGACGATTTGAAGCGATTGTGATGATTAACCGATTTATTCAACTTAAAAATATAGAATATTTAAAATTTTGAAAAATTAATGAACTGTCGTTAACATTCATTATAATTTCATTGAATTTCGTTTTTTTTCTTTTTGATCATGGTGAGATGATATGGCCAACAATGTTTGTATTTTTGTTTGATTTTGGTTTAGTTTTATTTTCTATAATTATGTAGCATTGGAACTCAACCCACTTTATTAAAGCCCCATTATTAGGTTTTCAGCTACTATCACTACTCATTAACACGTGATTTCGGTTTGTTATTTGGCAGTATTACACATTTTATTGTAATAGATACGTACTTGCGTTAGATACATTTGCAGGCGTCTACAATTTTCTTTGGCGTTATTCGTAGGAAGCTACATAGGCGTTTATCAGATCAAATTTGTTGTTGTTGCTAACAAGACAAATTGTTAGTGTTAAAAAAGCAAGAATAATAATCAAATATTCAAGTATAGAATCGTAATATCTATGAATTCTTGTCCGACAGTCCCATAGTTTCCCCACATATTTGCATGCTTGAATGAATATTTATACTGTATATTACTACGTTTCACTTTCGTTGTTTTTTTTTCCTATAATAAGTTAACAGCCATTTTTTGTGGGAATACGAGAATACGCTGTAATAAATATGATACCAATTGAACGAGAACGAGTTCATATAATAATTTGTTATATTGCGTATCAATTGTACCTTTGGTCTTGGCGTAATTTAAAAACCAACAGAAATTGAAAGTATAGCAGTTTGTCTGGAAAGTATAAGGATTCTATATGTGCCTTTACATACTCTATTTATTTGATTTAAGTTTATACATTTAATTATTATGTATATCGCTACACTGAAAAAAAATATTTACATGATATTAAAGATTACGCAACCTGTAGGTGGAATTACATACCATCCGGTCATGCGTGCATACGTTATATTCGAATGCATTGAATTTTCAACAACAAAAATATTTTTTATTTGCGGAAAACAACCTTAGGTCTGATAGCTTAATTAGATGGGAAAATTTTGAAAAATATTTTGTTGTAGTTTCCAGCCCTATAACAGGTTGACTGATAAGTCCCCGGTCTAACAAAGAAAAACACATTTTTTTGTCAAAATTAGTTTTTATTATTCAACATAGTTCCCTTCAAAAGCGATACAACGATTATAACGACCTTCCAATTTTTTGATACCATTTTGGTAGTACTCCTTCGGTTTTGCCTCAAAATAGGCCTAAGTTTCGGCGATCCCCTCTTCATTGCAGCCAAATTTTTTCCCTGCGAGCATCCTTTTGAGGTCTGAGAACAAGAAAAAGTCGCTGGGGGCCAGATCTGGAGAATACGGTGGGTGGGGAAGCAATTCGAAGCCCAATTCATGAATTTTTGCCATCATTCTCAATGACTTGTGGCACGGTGCGTTAACTTGGTGGAACAACACTTTTTTCTTCTTCATATGGGGCCGTTTTGCCGCGGTTTCGACCTTCAAACGCTTCAATAACGCCATATAATAGTCACTGTTGATGGTTTTTCCCTTTTCCAGATAATCGATAAAAATTATTTCATGCGCATCCCAAAAAAACAGAGGCCATTACTTTGCCAACGGACTTTTGAGTCTTTCCACGCTTTGGAGACGGTTCACCGGTCGCTGTCCATTCAGCCAACTGTCGATTGGACTCAGGAGTATAGTGATGGAGCCATGTTTCATCCATTGTCACATATCGACGGAAAAACTCGGGTGTATTACGAGTTAACAGCTGCAAACACCGCTCAGAATCATCAACACGTTGTTGTTTTTGGTCAAATGTGAGCTCGCGCGGCACCCATTTTGCACAGAGCTTCCGCATATCCAAATATTGATGAATGATATGACCAACACGTTCCTTTGATATCTGCTATCTCGATCAACTTCATTTTACGGTCATTCAAAATCATTTTGTGGATTTTTTTGATGTTTTCGTCAATTAACCACCTCTTTCGGGCGTCCACTGCGTTCACCGTCCTCCGTGCTCATTTCACCACGCTTGAATTTTTCATACCAATCAATTATTGTTGATTTCCCTGGGGCATAGTCCGGAAACTCATTATCAAGCCAAGTTTTTGCTTCCACCGTATTTTTTCCCTTCGGAAAACAGTATTTTATCAAAACACGAAATTCCTTTTTTCCATTTTTTTCACAATAACAAAAGTTGCTTCACAAAAGACGCTCTATCTCACAAACTAATTGACTTACAGACGTCAAGTTTTGACACGAATCATTTGAAGGTTGGTACTATATAAAAATAATATGCATTTAATTTCATAAAAGTTTTTAAATTTAGTTTGCACTTGTGCCTTAATTTGTGAAAAATCGAATTTTTCAGCAATTACAAGGTATATTCAGAATATATTTCTTTGTGTTGTGTTTTAATACCTGCTAGTTTGCGAAAAATACTGTTTTTCATATGTTTCAGTGTAAGAATTATAAGTTTGGACGCTAGTTTTTTATGTGCAAGCATATAATGATCAAAAACTAGTATAACATGTTTGGGACATATATGTTAATATCCCAGCAAAAAAGCGTCGCCAAAAAAGTAATGAAAATGTTCTCTTTGGATCCGGAAGTGGTGCAAAATTGACGCAGAAGTGATGAATTTAACATGGGCTTGTCATAGGACGGAAGTCCTCCATTTAAACAACCATTGCACTGAATTTGCATCACTTCTTTAGGTGTGATCCGAATTCAATGTTTTGGATGTAAATTAAAAAATTCTGTAATATTTTGTCAAATAAATAATTTTTATAATTTTTTATAATTTTTAATGGATTCTAACGCTTGTCTAAAACGTTTGACCTTAAATATTTTCAAAAATAACACAATTTTTTCAGATTGGATTTAGCATTTTTTTCGACAAAATTTAAATAATTTGTACCATTTTATGAATTCTTACTCTGTTTTTACCTATTTGAAACAAAAAAAGTTAAAATTACCGATTAAAAGTATGAAAAACACATGTTATAAAAAAATGAATTAAAAGAACTTTCGGGGTAGTTAAAATAAAGAACATCTTTGGGAGGGCATTTTGGAAGTGCTTTTAAAGTCGTGCCTTTGGAATAACTTCCAATTTTTTTGTTGGGAAGTTAATAACCCAGCAAAAAAAGCGTCGCCAAAAAAGTAGTGAAAATGTTCTTTTTGGATCCGGAAGTGGTGCAAAATTGGCGCAGAAGCGATGAAATTAGCATGGGCTTGTCATAGGACGGATGTTCACCATTTCAACAGCCGTTGCACTGAATTTGCATCACTTTTTAAGGTGTGGTCCGAATTCAATGTTTTGGATGTGAAATATAAAATTGTGTGATATGTTACCAAAAAATAATTTTTATAATTTTTTTATGATTTTTAATGCATTCTAACGCTTGTCTAAAACGTTTCACCTCAAATATTTTCAAAAATGTGCAATTTTTCTAGAATGGATTTAGAATTTTTTTTTCGATAAAATTTAAATAAATTGTACCATTGAATTAATGAATTAATAACATACTCTCTTTTTAACCTATTTAAAACAAAATAATTTAAAATTTCTTACTAAAAATATGAAAAAACCAAGTTATAAAAAATTGAATTAAAATAACTTCCTGGGTAGTTTAAATAAAGAACATCATTGGGAGTGCATCTTCTGGAAGTGCTTTTAAAGTTTTGCCTTTGGAAGAACTTCCAAATTTTTTTGCTGGGATGTTATAAAATGTTATGTTCGGGACATTACATTTTCCTAAATATAACGTTACTGGATGCAAACATATATTAATTTAGTTGTTTTTATGCGCATATATATGTTTAGAAACGTCAGAGAGAGAGAGAGAGAGAGAGAGAAATAAATTGCTGAGTAAACGATGATTACTTATCGACATATTTGTATTCCAACACAATTATATTTAAGACATTTTGCTGCAACTAAACAAATGTTTAGAAACGGCAATTAACTATTTGAGACCTTAACATATGCTTACACACAAAAATTTTTTTCTGATTCAATCACGAAATTAATTGATCCAATTAATTTTTTAATTGAAATGTCTTCAATCACAGAAATGATAGTATCAATTAAAAAATTAATTGACAATTAAAAAATTAATTGACAGTCAGTTAAAATATTAATTGATACTATTAAATTGTGTGATTGATTTAAAAAAAAAATTAAAAATTTTTTTGATTCAATTAAATTTTTAATTGAATATTTTTATTTATTTTTTAAAACTCAATTAAGATTTTAATTGAAAAAATTTTCGTGAAATTTTTTTCTGTGTAGGGTTAAACAAAGTATATATGCTTGAAGCAGAATATGTTTAGGAGTATATGTTAAAGGCGATTTTTTAAGGGTGTATTAAACATTTTCTTTAAGTGGAACCTTTGCAAATAAATTTGTGTGAATGCACCTTGCATTTTAAAGCACAAAAATCTGGCAAGTAGAGATGATTCTTACAGTCCGGGAGGGGTAATCGTTCATGATTTATGAATTGTCACGTTTTCAGCACATGACTATGATAAAAAAATGTTTGTACATTTAAAAAAAAAGACACTACACTTTGTTACAAAACTAAGGTTAGGGAGCAAAATTCAATCGACTGATAAGAACATCAAGATAAGGTCCTGCATGTGTACTTTCTCATTGTATTGCATGAACAGAAAGACACGTACAAACTAAAAAAGTTATATGATGCAAAAAACACATGCACTAATGCATTTGTAAATATTCGATTTTATATTATTTTTGTTTGTTTGTTTGTTTTTTTCAATTTGTCCACTGGGTCATGTAGTTCTTATAGCCATTAAAACATTTATTTCGCTAGAGCCATCAACGCATACATTTTTCTTCGGCTTGAAGGCTATAGAATGACGGACTACCTGCTTGGATTAATTTTTGAGCATAAATGTTAGTGGCCTGAAGGATGGATATGTCCATCCACATTTGCATGATATAAAAATATATTGTGTCTTTAATCCCGAAATTAATTCATTAATTAAAATTAGTTAAATCAATTAAATTTTTAATTGGATATCTTTTAAAATTCAATAAAAATTTGAATTGATATTTTTCCTGTGTGCATGTTCACAAATTAATTTCATTTGTACATTATCAGCTCATGTTCTCTAATGGTCTAATAGCAGAACTTTTGAGTGCAGATTCTCAAATTTGAGGCGAATAATTTATTTGATTATAAATAATATGAAATGTGTGCCAAAATATTGTATATATATTTTCTTTTTTTATAAACAAAAATTGAAAATTTAATTTGCCACTTGTGTGAATCAACAATCTTCATTAAAATGTCGTTAATCATTTTGTACTTTTACAATTCTAATCTAATATCTAAATGTTCGATCATTCTTTAGAGAGATAAATCTAATTTGCATTTACCTTTTAAATGTATCTCATCTCTTTTCTATAAATAAAAAGTTGACATTTTGATTTGGATTTATTTTGAGATGAAAACCCCTCAAGAAATTAACAACAAAAGGGAAATTTCTCGTAGCTGTTTTTAGCCAATTAGCTGCATAAATGGTCTGTTTACGAACAGCTGTTGAAGTTTAGGTAGTGTTACCATAAATTGAGCGTTTTATGCTGTAGCAGATTTAGCAGATATTTACGTAGTTCTTTTTACATTTCTGAACAAAATTATAGCAGCATATGCAACTTTAACGATCAAACGGGCTAAGTCAATTGAAATTAACTAAGTAAATTTAATCTTGCCTCATTTTATTTAGTTTAATACAACTTAATTTTGTTCAATTTAATTTAATTTTTTTTAATTGATTTAGTTTAATCAACATTAATTTAACGTAGTTTAATAAAACTAAGTTAAGATAAAATTTGGATTGATTTAATTTAATTGAATTTAAATACTATCAGGTATAGTAAATCCATTATTTTTACGGAATTTATGACTTTAATCAGTGTTGCCAGTATTTTTCTGGCTCTTGTCCCCAAATTATAATGATTTCGTCCCCAAAAATCCCCAATTTAAATTAAAATTCCTAACAAAAATCCCCAATACATTTGTGACAAGTTTTTTTTGAAAAAAAAAATAAAGAAGAAAGGCTCTACTTTAGAAAATTAGTAATAATTTAAAAATTAAAATTTTCTCAAAATGCAAGCTGCAATAACATAAAGATTTCGAATCACAACACCAAGAGACTGGTGATCGTCTTCAAATGCTGGAGATATGAATGGGAGTTCGGCAACCTTGTATTTATGAACCAAAATTTACTTCTAAATATTCATGTAGTAAAATTGGGTGGTAGACACGTTGCCAAAGTTGGTAGAATTCTACCAGAAATGGTAGATTTGTTATTGTTTGGTAGATTGGTAGAATTTTTGCTGTTTTAGATTTTGCTAAGATGTACTTCATAAATTTTCTATAGAAATAAACTTCTGAGAAAATTTTCTATAGGAATAAAATTTTGACAAAATTTTCTATAGAAATAAAATTTTGACAAAATTTTCTATAGAAATAAAATTTTGACAAAATTTTCTATAGAAATAAAATTTTGACAACATTTTCTATAGAAATAAAATGTTGACAAAATTTCGTATAGAAATAAAAGTTTGGGAAAAAAGGATAAACCGATTTATCGAAAAAAGTCCCTACAAAAATCCCCAAATTTATGGAAATTCCCCACCAAAAAAAATATCCCCAATTTGGGGAAAAATCCCCATTACTGACACTGACTTTAATTACCATGCACAGAAATATAAATGTTTTCTGATTTAATCTTTGTATTCAAATTGCTTCAATCATGGAAATAATAGTATCAATCACAAACAATTGATTTCTTTGACACTTTCAGGAAAATTGTTAATTGATTAAATTAATAATTATATTAAATTTGATCGTAAAACTTTTTAAGGCAATCAATTATTTAGTTTAACTTCACTTCCTATATTAATTTTTTTGATTGGTTGATTCGATTAAAATATTAGGTATTTCACTTTTAGATGAAATATTTTTCTTGTAATTTCATAATAGTGTATATGACTCAGCTCTTTTTTTATTGGGTAACCGATTGTAATTATAGGTTAGATTAGGTATAGTGATAGCCCGTTATTCTCACTTAGACTATTAAATCCATTGTTAAAACACAGTGGTGAACTTCTCTCTCAGCAATGAGTGCTCCCGTTTCCAACACTCAGAGGAACCTTCTAAAGCAAAATGTTATTTTTAGACGGTGAACATATAACATGTTTGTTGCAACCATGTTATTTTCTCGGACATTATGTATGTGATTTCGACAATCATTTTATGTTGGGCAAGAAAACAACAGTTGTGCGGCAACAATGTTGTTTTTGCAGAAGTTTTGAAACACTCTGAAATGTCACCAGCATTACAAGAATGGAATAATCCTCTACTGAAAATTTTGTTGGTGTTCGGTCGAAACTGGGGTTGAACCCAGGACGGGAATGCTAACCATCTATAATATTTCCGATGGTAATTATAGTTGGCTTTTTCTTTGGATTTGAAGAAGTGTTAACTAGAAACAAATAATCCCCACAAAAAATGAATGACATTTTAGACAAGCGAATGTCCCTTTTATTGTACAACATTTTCTTTAGAAGCAAATAAACTCGAATTTATAACAAACGATGCAACGATTGTCTCTAATCTAGTTTATTTGTTTAAAACAAATTGTAGCACCAAAAGAAAAATTAATTTGTGTAAAATTTCATTCGTTAGAAAAGATTTTTTTTCAGTGTAGTGGCTATTAGCCAAATTTTGCGAACTTGTTTTCGAATACCAGTAAAATTACTTTAATTTTGTACTATACAAAAGTTGTATTTGGTTCATCGTTTGTATGAGAGAGAGAGGGTCTGATGTTTGCAACTAAAGTGGTTTGTTTTCATTAAATGAAGTTCTTTTGAGTCTGTTTGTGTATACCCTAAAACTATAACATAAATTGACGACAGTTGTTTATACATTTTTTGATTTAAATCGATATTTTTGATTAATTGGCGGATAAATTTGAGATGAGCCGATATATTCGGCGGCGGCGTCGACTGGTAAAAAATGGTCGGTGGCGACTGAAATCAGCGTCGCGACTCGGCGGCTTCATTCATTAACTATCAATATCACCGATACTTGTTTGCTATTTTAACGCACATTAGTGCTAGTCTATGTTTTTATACTATGCATATATACGTTTTTGTTATTTGTTCGTTGTTTATTTTTTATTACAAATCTTCTACAGTTTTTTGGTATTTTTATTTTACTCTGGCTAAAAACAATATAATTCCCATTGTTTAGAATGAAGGAAGGAATGGGGGAAAAATTGTTGTTGGGCATTCAGCCAAGAAAATTCGTTTGGACTTTATCTTTGTCACGATAATCATCTCGTTTCAGACGAAATAAGTTGATATTGTCGGTGGGACATATCACACATAACGGAAAATATTTGTAGTATTGACTACAACACTAAAAACGTCAGCCACCAAGCATATCGAACTAATGTTGGCAATATTATCTCGAGATGTTCCCGATGATGTTCATGTTATTAGGAATACAAATTTTTAAATGTACGCAAGTATATATACATGTAAATATATATGCACCTTTTACGGTTGAGAGGTAGAACATGACCATTTTGTAGAATATGACGTTGACGATGTTTTGGGACACATACTCACCAATACTTTCTCTTTTCGGCAAATTGCACTATACACGGAACAAATAATTATATCCTTCAAAAAACGTGGAAAATTGTATCCCATTCCATTTTGCCTGTAAATAGTTTTTTTTAAGAAAATGACATTTTTACATATAGTGAAACGAATTTAACCCATTAACGCCCAAAAATTGATTTTATGTTTTTTTTTATTAACTCAATAAGGGCTAACTAAAAAATTTTAAACAAAAAACGGACACTTTTTAGAAAAAAGGGTGTCCCCATGTGGGTACATTGGACGGATTAAGTATGAAATTCCCAAAAAATCTCCCTTACCTGTTAGTACAATTTTAAACTCTTTATTGCAATAAACTTAAGAGGTTTATCTACTCACAATCGAAATATAATATATGCGAAGAATTATAGACTTTAGATCATTGGTATGCATAAAACAATTGAAAGTATTTTACGAAAGTTATCCGAATAATAACAAGAATATAACGCACTGAATATGACACTTGTTTATCAAATGTGACCAAGTGTATTTGTTTATAGATCAGATGCAGTATAAAGCTGTCAATTATTATTACAAACTAATATATTATTACAAAATAATATGTAATATAAATTACAAAATAACGTGTAGCTTATACCTGTTTGACTTTAAACAGGTGTCCTCATATGGGGTCAGAGGGAGCCAAAGAAAAAGTAATGCCGTTCATGAAATCGTGAACGCCCGTGGACGAAATCGTTAACATTCCGTTTTGATTTTTTGTTTCCGTTTCATTTTGTCACCGTCCGTTCACGATTGTGGAATGTAATTTTTATACCCTTCACCGCTACTGTGGTACAGGGTATAATAAGTTTGTGCATTTGTATGCAACGCCAAGGACCAACCTTTTAGTATACGGATCGGCTTAGAATTAAATTCTGAGTCGATTTAGCGATGTCCGTCTGTCTGTTGATGTATTTTTGTGTGCAAAGTACAGCTCGCAGTTTTAGTCCGATTGTCCTAAAATTTGGTATAGGGTCCTATTTCGGCTCAAAGACGATCCCTATTGATTTTGGTTCAGATTTAGATATAGCTGTCATATATATTTTTCACCGATCTGGTCATAATTGGCGTGTATATCAACCGATCTTCCTCAAATTCCGTACATCCGAATATATTATGGGTCTCGAAAAACTTGCAAAATATCAGCCAAATCGGTTCAGATTTAGATATAGCTCCCATATATAGCTTTCGCCCGATTTACACTCATTTGCCCACAGAGGCCAATTTTTTGCTCCGATTTAGTTGAAATTTTGCATAGGGAGTAGAATTAGCATTGTAACTATGCGTGCCAAATTTGGTTGAAATCGGTTCAGATTTGGATATATCTCCCATATATAGCTTTCGCCCGATTTACACTCATATGACCACAGAGGCCAATTTTTAACTCCGATTTAGTTGAAATTTTGCACAGGGAGGAGAATAAGCATTGTTGCTATGCGTGCCAAATTTGGTTGAAATCGGTTCAGATTTAGATATAGCTCCCATATATATGTTTTTCTGATTTCGACAAAAATGGTCAAAATACCAACATTTTCCTTGTAAAATCGCCACTGCTTAGTCGAAAGGTTGTAAAAATGACTCTAATTTTCCTAAACTTCTAATACATATATATCGAGTGATAAATCATAAATAAACTTTTTCGAAGTTTCCTTAAAATTGCTTCAAATTTAAACGTTTCCCATATTTTTTTACTAACATTGTGTTCCACCCTAGTGCATTAGCCGACTTAAATTTTGAGTCTATAGATTTTGTAGAAGTCTATCAAATTCTGTCCAGATCGAGTGATATTTAAATGTATGTATTTGGGGCAAACCTTTATATATAGCCCCCAACACATTTGAGGGATGTGATATGGTATCGAAAATTTAGATCTACAAAGTGGTGCAGGGTATAATACAGTCGGCCCCGCCCGACTTTAGACTTTCCTTACTTGTTTCTATTAGTGTGGGGGGCTATATATAATTATCAACTGATATGGAACATTTTTTGCGCAATTTCTACCAAATTTAAATCATGACCATTTTAACCATACAGTAGTTCATTCTTACTATTTTTGGGAATCGTACGAAAATTTTCATTTGTTTTAGTTCATATGAACTTATGTGTACGGTCATTGAACTTTATACTCACATTTAGTTCATAAAATTTTTGAGACATACTTAAAAAAATTTCGATAAAAATAATAAAATTTAACTACAAGCAAATAATTTTTTTCCAATAAAAATAAGTTAAATTTAGTGTTAGTTTAACTACGGAATTTTTTTCTGTGGATGAGTATAAACACGGATGAAAAAAGACTGTTTTTCATATGTTTGGCTATAAACATTATATGTTTGGAACACAAATTTTTAAACACAATATTTTTGAGTGCAAGCATATAATGTTCATAAACTAGCATAACATGTTTGGGACATATATGTTAATATGTTAGAACATATTATGTTTGGGACATAAAATGTTTGTAAATATAATATGCTTGGATGCAAACATATATTAATTTAGAAATAGCCTATAAACATATATGTGTTTAGTAGCTTGGAGCGCTATTTAACAGGGAGCGATATTGAATTAAGTTGGTGGTTGTTGCTTGTTATTACAAAATTAACATTTTATTTTTCCTTGGGCAATTGATCTGCTACTTCTTTGATCCTTACAAACTGTGTGGTCCGCTGTTCGATTCCCCATCCGGCAAAAGGTAAAATTAAAATAAAAAAAATCATAAAATTGAATAATTTCTTCTACAATGTTTGTATCACAGAAAAAAGTGCTAAGAACTAAAAAATCTCGTGGAAGTGAGAAAGATGTGGGGAATATACAATTAGGCAGAAACAAAATTTTGAGCATTCAGGTCGAAAACCTATGTTGTTAGCACCTATATTACCTGTTTATTTTCATAATTCATTATGATTGTAAATATATAAATAAATAAATAAAATTTTGAGCACAATATTGTTTGGGAGAATTTTTTTAAGCATATAATATTTTTGGGTGCAAAATGCTTCCAAACATATTATATGTTCACATAATAACATATTGTTTTTTGGAAGACAACATTATTGAATTTGGATGCAAAAATACAAAATGTTTGGAACTTAGACTACCCAAACATAAATTGTTTAGACCAATATGCTTTCAAACATATTATATATTGGAAGAGATCAAACATATAAATGTTTGGGCAATACCCAAAAATGTATATGCTTGAAGCAAAATATGTTTGGGAGTATATGTTACAGAAGCGATTTTTTGTAAGGGTGAAGTTATCTCTAAATCTATCTAACAATCCATTATAAACTTTGTGAGAAGGTGCTTCGGGGTATTATCCATCAAGTTTTAATGAAATTTGCATCGAAGAGGTATAATTCTATACTGTTTTTGCTGATTTGTTTTCGATTTTAGCGGCTAAACTCGAACTTAATACCCACCTTAAGGCACGATGTTTGAAATTTTTACGATACCCCTTTTCCAAAAGGTTGTTGTTTGCGTCAAACTTTTCAAAAATTCGATAGGTCGTGCATGCCAACGGATAACCTTTTAATGATCGAAAACAGTCCAAAAGTCATTCTTTTGATTCTGGTTAGGATCCCTAGAAAACAACTTAATTTTTAAAGTGTTCAATAAACTGTAAGGAATGACCTTTGTCTTCCCTTGGTAATTTCCTTAGGGATTATTCGTGAAATTCTTTATCACCATTTAGCAGGCGATATAAGCCAGTACTACTATGTAATCGATTACATTTATAACGAAAATAGTTTGCGGTCTTTTTTTTTTTTTTATTTTGACGTCATTTTACAAGAGGGCCCACAAATTAGTTTTTCGTCTTTCTTTAAATTTAATTGAAGGTTGAGACATTCCACCTTTATAGTTATCTACTCTTTTTATTCTTTAAATACTTTTCATTTCAACAATGTGACATTCGGCGAAAGTTATGTCGACATTTCGTAGTTCTTTCCTATCTTTAGCTGGCATTCCTCAATGCCATACACAACACATTGAAGTGACAAGGGGAAATGATTACCATCGCCACCAATGAGTGGGCCATACAATTTGGATGATTTTATTTATGAGAGGATTGGATATCGAAAATTGTCTTTCCTGTCGTTTCTATATTTATAGTCATTGAGATTTTTGATAATAAATCGAAATGTTTTGATTTATTCGGAAATTTTTCTTCCGATTTGATTTAATGAACAACACATGGACATAAAAATAAATATCTAAAAATTTGAAATTTATAAAAATTAATTATTCGATTGGTATTTAAACATATTGATATTATTTAATTTTAATTGCTGGCATCATGTTGATGGAAATGATTTCAACTTGTATAATAAAATAAGGACCAATTTTGTTGTGTTACAGCAAAATATTATTAATTTATTATAATTTTTTTTTTATTAAAAAAGCTATTTTGTATGCCTAATTAATGATGTGGTTAATTAAAAAATTAATTTGAATAAATTCGGGATTAAATAAAAATAATATCTGTGTAGATATAAATTATTATATAAATTCTTATCAGATAAATTCTTCATTTTTTCTTTTAGCGTTGAAATTGGAGAATCTGTGCGTGGTGAAGATGTCTATATTGTACAATCTGGCTCCGGAGAGATTAATGACAACTTAATGGAATTGCTGATTATGATCAATGCATGTAAGATTGCATCAGCGTCCAGAGTAACAGCTGTGATTCCTTGTTTCCCATATGCCCGCCAAGATAAAAAAGATAAGGTAAGTAGGACCATTTCTCGTCCAATGTAACTGTGAAGTGTTTGATTAATAAAGCCAGACGCAAAAAAAATCTTCGGTATGAAGGATGTATAGAAGAACGATTTCTGACCCAAGATAAACAAAAATTCGAAAGCTTGTAAACCGCAAACTGATTTGAAAATTCGAAATTAGTAATTGAACATAAAATCTATTAAAATTTCATGTTTTGTTCCAATGATTATCTATCCTTGTTAAATTATTTATTTTTGTTCATTTTGTTTTCCCTTAATTTTATTTGAATTATTTTGAAAATTCGAAAGAATAAAGCTTTTTCGTATTTAATTGTTTTATGCATTTTGATGTTATCTTTTTTACCTTTGATGTTTTTCTTAAGTTAATTTTCTCAGAAATGTCTATTTACAACCGAAGTGATGATGATTGATGTACTTATTAAATCTACAATATTTACTGTGAGATTGGGAATAATTTTGAAGATGTGTTGTGTTGTTTTTGTTTTTTTTTTTTGTTTGATTGTTGTATTATGAAGTTTTAATATTTCTTTTTTAATATAAAATCTTAATTTTCTTTAGCTGGCCGGCCTTGATGATGGAAATGTAAAGACTCGTAGTAAGAACTACGATTGGAAATTTAGGGTATTTCTTCGTTCTATTTTTTCTTTCTTTTTGACTGAATATTTAAAATAGAAGAATTCTTCTATTTAAATCTATAATTTTCTTATAATCTATTCATATAAATATATCGGTGATAATCGCAACTCGTATATAGCATAGTAACCAAGAAATTATATATTTCATCTTAAGCATATTTTGTACAAACTTTTATTTTATTTGTGTACGTGTATAATTTTTTTTTGTTCGACTTTATTTTTGACAAAAAAGAGAATTCGAAAAGAAATTTTGAAATTTTTATTACAGGTATTTTACATATTTTACTTAACTAATACGATTCAATTTGAATGACTTCCTAATTTATATTGTCATTCAAAATTAACAGAATGTTAAAAATAAAATTAACCAATCAGTTCTAATTCGATTCCTATATTTCAAATTAGTTAAATAATTGTTGTACGAGCATACACGCAGAGAAAGAATATGATCACCCCAACCATGTTCCAAGAGCAAAATGTTACTTTTTCACGGAAACCATCTTCTTTTCTCAGAAATTATATATGTATGTAATTTTGAAAAAAAAAAATTACCAAAGACTACCACAAAATGATGTCAAAATTTTATTTCTATAGAATATTTTATCAAAATGTTATTTTTATGGTAAATGTTTGTCCAAATTTTATTTCTATAGAAAATTTTGTCAAAATTTTATTTCTATAGCAAATTTGGTCAATATTTTATTTCTACAGAAAATTTTGTCAAAATTTGATATCTATAGAAAATTTTGTCAAAATTTGATTTATATAGAAAATTTTGTCAAAATTTGATTTCTATAGAAAATTTTGTCAAAATTTGATTTCTATAGAAGAAGGGAAGAGGGGAGGACCCTCTTCCCTTCCGAATATTAAAAAAAAATCAGATATCCATTATAATAGTATAACCTACCTCACAAATGTCAAGTTAATTAGAAAAAGTTTAATTGTTTGACGGTATGTACTTGAGCAGAAAGGAGGCCTCCCTGTACCCTTTTATTTTTCCCCGACAAAATATTAAAAAATTATATACCTCATATAAATTGATTATGAAATTTCTCCGTAAAATTTCCGTAAGTCGACAAATTTTAGTTTTTATACCCTCCACCATAGGATGGGGGTATATTAACTTTGTCATTCTGTTTGTAACACATCGAAATATTGCTCTAAGACCCCATAAAGTATATATATTCTGGGTCGTGGTGAAATTCTGAGTCGATCGGAGCATGTCCGTCCGTCCGTCCGACCGTCTGTTGAAATCACGCTAACTTCCGAACGAAACAAGATATCGACTTGAAACTTGGCACAAGTAGTTGTTATTGATGTAGGTCGGATGGTATTGCAAATGGGCCATATCGGTCCACTTTTACGTATAGCCCCCATATAAACGGACCCCCAAATTTGGCTTACGAGGCCTCTAAGAGAAGCAAATTTCATCCGATCCGGCTGAAATTTGGTACATGGTGTTAGTATATGGTCTCTAACAACCATGCAAAAATTGGTCCAAATCGGTCCATAATTGTATATAGCCCCTATATAAACCGATCCTCCGATTTGGCTTGCGAGGCCTCTAAGAGAAGCAAATTTCATCCGATCCGGCTGAAATTTGGTACATGGTGTCAGTATACGGTCTCTAACAACCGTGCAAAAATTGGTCCACATCGGTTCATAATTATATATAGCCCCCATATAAACCGATCCCCCGATTTGGCTTACGAGGCCTCTAAGAGAAGCAAATTTCATCCGATCCGGCTGAAATTTGGTACATGGTGTTAGTATATGGTCTTTAACAACCATGCAAAAATTGGTTGACATCGGTCCATAATTATATATAGCCCCCATATAAACCGATCCCCCGATTTGGCTTGCAAGGCCTCTAAGAGAAGCAAATTTCATCCGATCCGGCTGAAATTTGGTACATAGTGTTAGTATATGATCTCTAACAACCACGCAAAAATTGGTCCACATCGGTCGATAATTATATATAGCCCCCATATAAACCGATCCCCAGATTTGACCTCCAGAGCCCCTTGGAAGAGCAAAATTCTTCCCATTCGGTTGAAATTTAGTACGTGATGTTAGTATATGGTATCCAACAACCATGCAATTGGTTCCTATCAGCCCATAATTATATATAGCTCCCATATAAACCGATCCGATTTGACCTCCGGTGCCTTTAGGAGAAGCAAAATTCATCCGATCTGCTTGAAATTTGGTACGTGGTGATCGTATATGATATTTAACAACCATGCCAAAAGTGGTTCATATCAGTCCATAATCATATATTGCCCCATATAAACCGATCCCGAGATTTGGGTTTGGAGCCTCTTGGAGGAGCAAATTTCATCCGAGTCAGTTGAAATTTGGTACATTGTGCTAGTATATGGTCGTTAACAACCATGCCGTATCGGTCTATAATTATATATATCCCTCAGATAAAGCGATTTCCAATCACACAAAAATTGGTCCATATCAAGTTCATAATTGTATATAGCCCCCATATAAGCGACCCACATATTTCAATTCTGGCTCTCTACGTACCGTGCAAAAAGTCCATATCGATTCGTAATTATTTGTAGACTTAACTATACATAACTTTTTTGTCTAATATATACCACGTATGGACTAACTCACAATTTAGAAAACGATGTTAAGAAGTTTTAAGATACCACAACCCAAGTATTTCGATTGTGGATGACAGTCTTTCGTAGAAGTTTCTACGCAATCCATGGTGGAGGGTACATAAGATTCGGCCTGGCCGAACTTACGGCCGTATACACTTGTTTTACTTTATAAAGAGTCAAAGAAAGGGGAGGCCCCCACCCTCAACCAAATATCGAAAAAATAAAGTAGCTGTTCTCTGCCTAGACGCCCCTTTCAAGCAAATCGGACAATTTTGTTCCAATAATAAACATCGGGCAAGGGGAGGTCCCCCATCCCGTCCAAATATTAAAAAGTCAGGTACCCCATAATAAATTTATAACCTCACGGCGTGTTCTCTGTAAATATGAAGTAAATCAGAGAATTTTTCTTTTTTACTGTACTTTAAACAAAAGTCGTATAAAGGGGTGGTCCATCTCCGCGAACTAATATCGAAAATAGAGGTGTGCGCGTGACTGAAATTTCACTCACGCACATTCACGAATCAAAATATTTATTCACGCACGCTCACACACGATACGTGTGGTAGCCAAACCCACTCACGCACATTCACGAAATGAAAACCAGTACTCACGCACGCTCACGCACGAACTACTTTTAAAGACTCTCGTTCACGCACGATTCACGACAAATTCACGAGACTCACGATATTTTCCAAAGGAAATCAGCAAACGTAACAAAATTCAAAAATAGAGAGCTAAATTAATTTCAGTTAACATACGAGTGTGAATTAAATGTTGATTATATTCGTGAGCGTGATTTTGCAGGAATTTTATTCACGCACATTCACGAACCGATTTTATTTCTCACGCACGACATATTTATTTTAGTCCCATTCACGTACATTCACGAGAGTTGCTTTGGATTTTGTTCACGACTCACGTGATTCACGCGTGAATCACGCGTGTCACGAGAATTTCGTGTCACGCGCACACCTCTAATCGAAAAATAAAGTAGCGGGCCTTTGTCTAGACATCAGCCCTAACCTTCCTTGGAAATTTCACCCAAATCGGAGAACTTTAGGCCAATTTTGAAAAAGGCGAGCAGGGTGGATGACCCCTCCCCCACCAGATATCAAAAAATGAGGTTCTCCGAACATTTTTCATGTGAAAAAATAAAATTATTTTATAACAAAAGCAACTGCGATGAATTTAAATTATAAATTTTTGTAATGTGCGCTGTATGTAAAAAAAAGATTTCCCGCTTTTCCGTTGAAACTTTTTCATTGCTATAAACCTTACGGAGCCCGAGACCTTTCCAATGAATGCAAAACCGTGTAAATCGGTTCGCGCGTTCAGAAGTTATTGCGTCAGGAAAGAAACCCCACTTATTTTTTATATTAGAAGATTTATACTATGTTCTTCATTCGTTACGACTATGATAAAAGTCCTTAATTTTATATACAAAAAAAAACGTATCTAAGATTGCTTACCGTAAAATAATTCTTAATAATTAATTTTAAACTATTTTCGAATTCTCTTGGCGTTTATATGTCAAATTCTTGTTTTATGTTTTGTGTGAAAAATTTGCATGTATATATATATTTTTAAATAATATATCTATTTAACTTTCTTTTTATGAACTTTACATTTCGAATATAATATTTCCATAGTGTTTTTTTTTCTTCTTTGCAATGAAATGCACTTTTGCAACAAATTCTTGTACAAAATTTGCTTAATTTGTTTCAATAAGAAAAATTAATAGTAAAAAATAATAACTAAATTGGTAGGAAGGAATGTATGTAAAAAATATATATCAGGTTGAACCACAACAATTTACTTCAAAATTATTTATTTTCACTTCGATTCGAAAATTCTATCCAATTCTATTCGAAATTTGATTTTACTAAGTTTTCTTTATTTTTTTATGCAAAACATGAACACCTCAAAAAAGCAGTTTCATTGCAATTTACTAAGATCCACAGAAAAAAAAAAAATTATAATCACAAATAAATCAATAGCACAACTTTTCACAATATTTCATTAAATTCATAATCGAAATCATTTCATATATGTCACATTAATTAATAGTTTTCTGGTGAACATAATGGGCATTTAATCATACTTCATTCCGCCATTTCAAGTCTAATCGCAAAATATTACATAGATTTTAGTGTTTTTTTGTTTTAGTTGCACTGATAACAAATAATTTTGTTTGTATAAGGTAATTTGCTGCCGTCTATTTGTGTAATCTTTTTTTTTTCTTTTTTCTAATTTTTCAATAACATTTCATCCATCGCAATTATATTTATAAAAAAAAAAAACAATTTTTGTAGGCTATAATATATACATATATTTTATTTAATTTGATAAATATTTGTCAGAGACTGAACATTTTAATTTTATATTAATATACGAAACCCAATACTTCTTTTTAATTGAAGCGAATTTAACCCTCTAATGCTCCAATTTTTTTGCCAGCTGATTAAATTTTTAATGTTAACGACACGAAAGCAAGAAAACTATATAAGAAAAATGTATACGATAAAATTCAGTATATGCTGCAAAGCCTCTTGAACAGTTTTAACTAAGTTTTCTTTATATTTTACCCATTTTTGTTGTCTTAAGGGGTGTTTTACTAAAAACACCCCTTATTAAATGAAGACCACCTAAAGGCGGGCTTGGGTATTAGAGGGTTTTATCAATTTATTGTGCTTATGGATTTTCTCAAGTGTACCTTAGATATTTTTTGTGATAGTTAAATGGCTATGATTCCAACCTTAAACATCTCATAGGTAATTATAAAAATATTTTATATTAAATGCTCCTTATAAGTAAGTATACAATAACTGTGCCTAGAAAAAATTCTGAGTCGATGTCCGTTCGTCCGTCCGTCCGTTGAAATAACGCTAACTTCCGAACGAAAGAAGGTTTAGGTTTTAAAGGTTTTTGAAATGGTGTTAACAACCATGCAAAATTTTTTCCAAATCGGTATATAATTATTTATAGCCCTTATATAAAGCGATTCCCAGATTTGGGATTCGAAGCCTCTTGGAGGAGCAAATTTCATCCGATCCGATTCAAAATTGGTACGTGGTATTAATATATGCCCTCTAACAACCATTAGTCCATATCGGTCCAGAATTATATATAGTCTCCATATAAAACGATCCCTTGTTTATTTTCGTATAAACTATATAATAAAAAAAAACAATTAAAAAAAAGTCGCTTGAACGGAGGTTCAGTTCTCACTAGCGGTGTATTTTTTTTTTTAAATATTTTTTTTAAAGATTGTTTTTTTTTCATACTATAAATAGCTTCATAATCGTCATAATTTGCAAAGACTTTACAAATGAACTTCCACATGCACTGAAAAAACAGTGAACCCACCAGGAAGAAAACTTTTGATTAATTTTAGAAAATTTTGGATAATTTTAGAAATTTTTAACTAAACAGTATTACAAGCGCTGGCATCGCGCCGATATCACAAAAATAAGTAAAAATTTTTCGACAAATTCAAGAAAATTTATTAGACATATATAATTTTTTTTTTCACGTTTTAAAGAAAATTTTGTAGTTTGAAGGAAAAAATTGGAGTTCAAAATTGCAAGAATGTCTTTAGTGACATACGAAGTTCATGATGGACGCTTTTGTAGTAAAATTTACAAATTTGAAGAAATAATGAACTATTTTGTGAGAAATACGAATTTAGTAAATCTTTTTGCTTATTGTTATTATTGTTATTTTATGACAAATACGAATTTAGTAAATCTCTATCCTTAACTTGTGTATATTTGTTCCCATCTTTGACTTCATTTAACTAACATACGCAAAAAATTATTAGAGTAAATGAAACTTTCACCAAATATAATAAGCTCATGACCTAAAATATAGTTAAATTGGATTTAGTGAAATAGTGACTTCACTTTTTTTTTTTGAGTGTGGAAGTAAATAAACCAAACGGTACAAAATTTATTTTTTCACTTCAAAATAGTGCATTTTTTAAGGCGTGTCCAAATGAACTTCAACAGAAGTGCAAAAATGGATGCACTTAAAAAAATGCAGCCTTAATTTTTACGATTTTATTATTTACCCTTATTCCTGAAGTCGCCCTCGCCGTCGCTTTTCGTCTGTCGCCACTAATTGGTATACCGTTCGTCGATATATTCTGCTGTCGACGAAAATCGGTATTCCTGGTGTCGCTTTTTGTCGCCAATATCGTCGCCGTTAAATTTACCAGCGACGAGTTTAGTGATTCATTTTTGAAGAAGTTTTTTAGACTTTATTAATCGAACAATTGAAAAATAAATTTAAAAAATGGAAATTGTTAAGAAGTAAAGTGACTAATCTTCAAAAACTACAATAAGATCAGCCATTAGATGAGCTAGACTGACTTCAACGATTTAAAACCGGTTGGTTTAGAGACAAATTGCAACAAATGGTAGAAAAACTGTAACTATTATTAAAAAAATCTATATTGTTCAAGTATATATTCAATATTGTTCAAATATATTTATTCCAGCTTCCACTCTTTGAGGAACTCATGTCCTATATCAAGGAGTGCTGAACTTACGAGGGCAGTTCGGAAACTTCTTAGCCTATCAATGAAAGAGAATAGTTGGTTTTTCAAAAATATTTTTATTTTTCAATATAATCTCCTGAAACTTCAATACACAAAGTCCAACGCTTTTGTAGCAATTCTATTCCTTGATTAAAATAGTTTTCCTCAAAGTCTTCAAAATAGTGGTTTACAACTGTAATTGCATCTTCATTTGAGGTAAAAAGCTTGCCAGCAAGGATTTGGGAACAAGTAAAAGTCACTGGGAGCTAAATCAGGAGAATAAGTTGGGTGGCCAAGCAACTCGTACTTTAATTCGTTGATTTTAGCCATTGTGCTGGTGCGTTGTCTTGATGAAAAATTATTCGTTTGTGTTGTAAGCCAGGACGTTTTTCTCGAATTCGTACATTTAATTGATCCAAAAGGTTGCAATAGTACTCTGTATGCATTGTTTACCCTTTTGCAGATAGTCAATCAATAAAATACCTTTGAAGCCCCAAAAAACCGTTGTCATAACCTTACCAGCCGATTGAATTGTTTTTGCCTTCTTTGGGGCACTTCCTCCAGCTTCAGTCCATTGTTTGGATTGTTCTTTTGTCTCTGGAGTGGTGGATCCATGTCTCATCAACAGTTATGAAACGACGCTTAAAATCCATTTTATTTCGCTTAAAACGATCCAAACAAGCTTGAGAAATGTTCATTCTTATGCGTTTTTGATCGACTGTTAACAAATCCAGCACCCATCTTGCAGGAAACTTTTTCATCTGTAGTTCTTCATGCAAAATTAAATGGACTCGATCATTTGATGAGATGTCCATGATATTAGCAATTTCACGCACTTTTATTCGTCGATCATTTAATACCATATCATGCACTTTGGCTACAATTTCTGTTGTTGTTGCTGTTTTTGGACGTCCACTACGTGGTTCATCTTCAATGCTTATACGACCACGTTTAAATTCAGGAACCCAATTTTTTACTGTTGCATATGAAGGAGCACTTTCACCTAACACATTCACCATATCATTATGAATTTCTTGTCCCGATAAACCTTTTTTATGTAAATATTTAATGACAGCACGCATTTGTAATTTTTTCATTGTAAAAAAATTGCGGATCAAAACAAAATTTAACATGTGTTCATAACAGAGATGGACGTTTCCAAAACACTTAACTTTTTTCTGTTTATACAGCGCTTTTTATGCTAGGCTAAGAAGTTTCCGAACTGCCCTCGTACACCCAAAAATAAATAAAATACATTGGCCTTGAAGGGTTTCTATTAAAAATAAATGGAATTGAAAATCAACACGTTTACTTAATTGTGCAGTGTTCTTTTCTAACATATGATGTGAATGTGATGACCAGAACTACTGTATGTACAGATCTTTGTCAATTTAGTATAAATAGAGCATTTTTATATCAATAGATTTGTGATCGTGGTAAGCTCAGGAGCCACCGTGGTGCAATGGTTAGCCTGCCCGCCTTGCATACACAAGGTCGTGGGTTCGATTCCTGTTTCGACCGAACACCAAAAAGTTTTTCAGCGGTGGATTATCCCACCTCAGTAATGCTGGTGACATTTCTGAGGGTTTCAAAGCTTCTCTAAGTGGTTTTACTGCAAAGTGGAACGCCGTACGGACTCGGCGCTATAAAAAGGAGATCCCTTGTCATTGAGCTTAACATGGAATCGGGCAGCACTCAGTGATAACAGAGAAGTTCACCAATTGGATTGGTATCACAATGGACTGAATAGTCTAAGTGAGCGTGATACATCGGGCTGCCACCTAACCTAACCTAACCTACACCCAGAAAAAAGGGGCTCTAATGCCAACTGAACTTTATTTTAGTTCATGAAGATTAGTTGATGTTATGTTAGTTAAATTTTGCACAATATGAGTAAATATTCCTTATTTGAATAATTTTTTGCTAACTTTAATGACGTGAACTACAAATAAGAAAAAAAGTTGTATACAAATATAGTGCACAGTTTTACTAAAAAATAAAATAGTTCATATTTTCTTAAAATGGCAGAAGTTTGCTTAAATTGACTATTTAACAATTTTTAAATCCAAGTTTTTCTTCCAACACATGAAAGTTTCTTAAACAACAAAAAAAAATTTATTATTTTTAAAAAATTTTCTTCAATTTAACAAAAAGTATTAATTTATTTGTAACATGTTGCAATTAGAAAACTATTTTAGTTAAAATTTTCTAAAATAAACATACATTTTCTTCCACGGTGGGGTCACTTTTGTAAATCATTTCCCGAGTCAAATTTTTCATTTATTTTGATTTTCCAAGTCAAAATTGGATTACAAACAAACAGCATTATAAACGCAAATAGTTAAAATTCAGTTTTGTACATCAGCTGATTGTTTTTTTTTTCACGATGATCCTTGAAATTTTCTTAAACAACAGAAAAAAAATTGATTATTTTTAAAAAATTTTCTTCAATTTGACCAAAAGTATTAACTTATTTGTAACATGTTGCAATTAGAAAACTATTTTAGTTAAAATTTTCTAAAATAAACCTACATTTTCTTCCACGGTGGGGTCACTTTTGTAAATCATTTCCCGAGTCAAATTTTTCATTTATTTTGATTTTCCAAGTCAAAATTGGAATACAAACAAACACCATTATAAAACCAAATAGTTAAAATTCAGTTTTGTACATCAGCTGATTGTTTTCTTTCACGATGATCCTTGTACCATTGATCTCAGTGTCGTCGCCATTTTTATTTAAAATTTAATTATATTTTATATTTTTATTTAAATTAAAATTAAAATTTTGCACATTAGGTGATTGTTTTCTAGTGATATCGGCCTTTAATTACCGAGTATTGTAATTGGTACAAAAAGTAATCGTCGCCGTCGCCACTCTACAGGAATACCAAATGAATGACGAGACGACTTAGAAGCGACGGCGAGAGCGAGGGCGACTTCAGGAATAAGGTTGATTATTTTTTTGGGTTTAACAAAAAAGAGTATTTTTGTTATTATTACTTCAACTAATTTGTGTGGTGCATTTTTGATTTGGTTAAAAAATTAATTGAATCCAATAATTTTTTTTCAATTGCTATGAACGGACTTATTTCACGTACATATTTTCCCGTATTAAGGTCAGTATGCGGAAAAAAGAGTTATTTTCTGAGGAACGAAATTTTAGACAAATGAAGTTTTCTTTTGATGCTAAAAAAATCTTTAGTCCTTGCAACGCTTTTCATAAATTCGTGTTTAATTGTTCTTAAAGAAAATACATTTTAACATAGGAAAATTTGTCTAAAATTTCGTTCCGCAAGAAAATATTTTTTCTTTGGGTGTACTATGCTCATATTGAAATGTTCGCGTTTAGTTTCTTAAAATAATACATTTTAAGGCAGAAGATAATTTTACTCATTTGATGCGTACGGTCTTTTTATATACAGTTTGTTCATTCAATATGTAAAATGAATGTGTTTGTTTTCATTTATATTTTTAAATATTTTGTATTAACAGCAAAGCAAACATAGTACAGGGCCTTTTTGTAATTAAAATGGAAAAACACTTTTTAGAAGTTTTATTTTGTGCAGTGGCGGATGCATTTACTATTCAATCTAAATATGGATAAAATAGTTAATCTTTGTAAGCAGCTATTTCAGAAAGAACTGAAGAGGGAGAAGTTATAGAAAATTTAAGGAAACAACGATTACTATTACCATGCTGATATAGAATGGTAATAATAGAAACAATTTTGAAAAATTAAATAAGTGCAAATACATATAATCAAATTTGGAATTGATTAAATCTAATCAGAATGGTTTTTAAATAGCTACTTAGTTAGAAGGCAGATTATTTTGATTCTATGTAGTACTTATAATTGTTGTTAAAAATATTCTCAAATATAGTTTATCTTGATCTAACAATTTTGTCTCTCTATTTTGATGGTTGTGTTATGCTTAAAGGTATCTTGCGATCAGATCCAACTCTCAACAACTATTAAATTTTTCTGTGATTTTCATCATGGAATAGTAAAGCTCTTCATTAAATTGTTTCCCCTAACTCAATGTAACTGTATTTTTAATAAATAACATGCGTTGGAAAATAACGATTTCCTAAGGCCTATTTCGGAAACACAGAAAAAAATATCACCAATTAATTGAAGTTGAAAAAAATTTTCAATTAATAAATTAATTGATACAATTACAGTTAAAAAGGTGATGGATTTTTTTAAATTTTTAATTAAAAATATATTTCAATCAATGTTTTTTTTATCAAACTAAAAACACAAAGTCAGTTAAGGAAGTAATTGGAAACAGTTACGTTTTTAATAAAAAAAAATGAAATTAACATCAATTAAATTTTTAATTGAATCAATTCAAAAATTAATTTGCTCATGAAATCAATTAAAACTGTGATTGATACTATAATTTTTGTTATTGAAGACATTTCAATAAAACAATTAATTGAGTCAATTGCTTGCAGAATTTTGATAGTCAGAATTTGTTTATATTTGAAATATATTTTATTGATGGCTTTGGCGTTTCTTTTTGTGGGTTTTAGCATCACCCCCTACCAAATACTATGCAGTATTTCTTCAAACTATCATTATATATCCTTGTATTTAATATTCAGGGTTCTTCCCGTCCACATGAATTTAGTTTCTTTTTGAGGCATCTTAACAAAGCGAACACTTTGTAGCTTTCACCCCTTAGAAGGACGTTGCTATGTCAATGTTTTTTTTTATTTTTATTTTTTATAATATTGCAATCAATTAAACTTAATAGATTGAAATTATTTTCAATTAGACCTGATTAAATATCCCAGCAAAAAAAAGCGTCGCCAAAAATGTAGTGAAAATGTTCTTTTTGGATCCGGAAGTGGTGCAAAATTGACGCAGAAGCGATGAATTTAATATGGGCTTGTCATAGGGCGGATGTCCATCATTTCAATAGTCGTTGCACTGAATTTGCATCACTTCTTAAGATATGATTCGAATTCAGTGTTTTGGATGTGAATTAAAAAATTTTGTAATGTTTTGCCAAATAAATAATTTTTATAATTTTTTTAATGCTTTCTAAAGCTTGCCTGAAACGTTTGATCTGAAACATTTTCAAAAATTCGCAAATTTTCTAGACTGGATTTAGCATTTTTTTCGACAAAATTTTAATAATTTGTACCATTTTATTAATTCGTAATCTGTTTTTAACCTTTTTGAGGCAAAAATGTTAAAATTACTCATTAAAAATATGAAAAAAGCGAGTTATAAAAAAAAAAATTGAATTAAAAGAACTTCCTGTGTAGTTAAAATAAAGAACATCTTTGGGAGGACATTTTTGGAAGTGCTTTTAAAGTTGTGCCTTTGGAACAACTTCCAAATTTTTTTGCTGGGATGGTCCTGTAAACAAGGTCGTGGTAGCTACTTGGCTGATATGGTTTATCATTATTAACCCTTTCACTACCGATGTCCACTACAGAGGACATTCGAAAACGAAAACCAAACTCTTACTCCCCACTTAGTTTCGATTTATTTTTCGATTTTATTTTAAAATAGAGGCTTTAATCTAAATATGAACTTCTTTAACAATAAACGAAAAATACAAAATTTCGAGACCAATTTTGTATGTCTCTAGTCAATGGACATTCATACAAAACGTATAGCTGAGTTTTTCGAGTTCTTTTTTGTATTTTTTTCCCACTTCGAAATATATTATAGGCCAAATAGTGTTTATATCCATATGGCCATTTGGTCACAATTGAAGGATCATGTTTTCAGAACAAACTCATATAGCTCTTGAAGTAATTTGGGGTAGGTCATCAAAATTACAATTTTTGTTCTACACGCAAAGAAAAAAAAACGTTTGGAAAACGAAAACGTTTTTCTTGTGTTAGGGTTTTTTTTGAATTGCTTCGAAAATTTTAAACTTTTATCTCCAAAAAATTCGTTTGTTACAAAATTTTTATTTTTCCAATAGAAAAAGTTATTTTTGAAACAACAACACAGTCCATTTCGTTTATATCAAACACTGTTCTTTTCTGGCTTTAGGTCTTTAATAAGACACATTTTACAGTTCAAAATTTAATATACTACAATGTAATGTTGAACATTTTTTCGGAATCTTCCGAACATATCTGGAATATATGTAAAAAAAAACTTTGGTCGAAGCAGGGATCGAACCCTCGACCCTTGACATGCAAGTCGGACGTAGCAACCACTGCTCCACGGTGCCAAACTAAATGTTTGTTTCTGTTAAATAAACTTTGTTTATTCGGTTCGCAAGCTATGCTATATAAATATAACTTATATGGATATTTATCTATTAATGACCATAACAGGTACATAGCTCAGTGGTTAGTGTGTTGGCTTACAAAGTGCATGCTCCGCGGTTCGATTCTCCGTCCAGGCGAAAGGTAAAAAAATTTTAAAAATTGATAAAATCGTATAATTTCTTCTACATTGTTGGTATTACAGGAAAAGGTGTTTAGAACTAAAAAAACTCATGGATGTGAGAAAGATGTGAGGAAAATGCAATTAGCAAGAAAGCAATGTTTTTTTTTGAGTTTGTCTTTATGAAATTGTTTTTATATCCTGGAAAAGAATAAACGTTTCTCACAAAAAGAATATACTTTTCTTCCAAATACACTTCCTTACAGCGAAAAGCAAATGAGAAACGAACTTTGTCTAAAATTTCGTTTGGGAGGAAAGAATTATTTTTTTGCGTGTACATGCTATTAGTGCAAAATTGAAGTTTTAAACATGAGATTTATTTCGGTAGTTAAAGGGTTAATATAATACACAGAAAAAAGTTTCACGAACATTTTTCCAATATAAGTCTTAATTGAGTTTTTGAAACAAAAATCAATTATTTTTTTAATTGGATCAAATACTTTTTTAATTGACTTTTAATTAATTTTTTAATTGATACAATCATTTCTGCGATTGAAGACATTTCAATTACAAAATTAATTGGATAAATAAATTTCGTGATTGAATCAGAATTTTTTTTTGTGTGTACCTTTTGAAATATGAAATAAAACTCGAATCATTAATTCAATATACAATAAAAAAAATTAATTGATTTAGGCCACAAAACTCAATTTTTTAACTGAGTTTATCGTCTTACAATTTATTTAACTTTATTTATTTTAGATGAAATAATTTTCTTGTAATCTTATAATAGTTTGTGTACAGTGGAACCTCTCAAACTTGGACACTCTGAAAACCGGACACCTATCTAAGAGGTTTTACTGTATTTGGGTTATATTTTCTTTTAGTAGATTTTGCTTAATGTGAACGAGGTTTAGAAAATTTCATTAAAATTGAGCCAAGGGAACTTTTTCATTGACTTAACGTATAATTTTAATTAGGACAATGAAAACGTTTAATTAATAGTATGAAATCGTGCGTAGTTATATTAAAAACTCATTATACTAAAGAAACATTTAATTCTTTTTTTGAAATTGTCTAATCGGCTCAATTTTAATGACAAAACCCATTAATATTACGAGAAGCTTTTTGCCAGTTTATTAGGCTGCCAAATTTTACACTCAAAAAAAGTTTAATTGAATTCAAAGATTATGATCTTCCCTTTGACATTGCTTCCGAGCTAAAGATGTGGCTTCTCTAAAATAACGCAGCTATCTAGCGTTATTTCTAGGCTTTATAAATTTTAAATTTGGATACAGATCTATTTATTTCATTTATAACAAAAATTCCTTCTTAGTAAAAAAAAAAACTAAACCAAAGATGCAAAATTCTCAAAATAAATATTAGCCTATTTGTAAAGCTTTTTTGACTTTTTGGGTTAAAGATTAAATGTCTCAGTGAATTACAGATCTCATTTATCTCATTTATAGCAAAAATGCTTTCTTAGTAAAAAAAACTAAACCAAAGATGGAAAATCCTCAAAATAAATATTAGCCTATTTGTAAAGATTTTTTGACTTTTTGGGTTAAAGATTAAATGTCTCAGTGAATTTGAGGATTATTTTTTTTTTAAATCAAAACGGGGGTTTTTCTATACTTAAAAAATTTGAAAACATTGTGTCTTAAATTTAAAGAAAATAATTTTTAAACCAAAGATATTTTAATGACCTCTGTCCTTAATACTGTGTAAATTGCGTATCGTAAAATTTAGGTTGCATAATCTTTGACTTTAGGTCAATTTTTTTTCAGTTTATAATTAACTTTTTTGGTGCATTTTCCGAGGTTGATTTCTAAACTTAAACAAAATTCTAAATTTCTCAAGCTTTTGTCGCAGTTTTGCCTCCACATGTAATTACTATACAATTCCCATACTTTCCAAAAATAGACTTAATTTTTTGTTTTGTATAATTCCTTTTGCTCTGTGTATGTTTTTTTGTTGTTCTCAGTATTTCTGAAGTTTGTGTTTCACCTCTTTTTTCTTTTCTTTGATAATTATCTTTTTAGGAATTTTCAGCTAAACAATATACTGTGAGTAGAGTAAAAACATAGTGGGATCTCTTTTGCTAATCTTTAGATGAGAGACCCACATACCCCCAGACACAATCCATGTCCACCGCTCCCCAACTTCATAAATCTAGATCTGATATGCTTGATACTCTCATGTTTTGTTTTTGAACCCCCTCCCCCCCTTTTTTTCCACCCTTTTCTAATTTATAATTAATATTGCTTTACTATAATATGGATTAATAGTTTTGACTACACCACTGGCGAATTTGTTTAGCTGCTAAACAAATTATATATAAAAAAACAATATATATTTGAAACAAAAATATTTAATACTAAATTGTAGCCTCTTCTTAATCCTTTCCTCTTAGATTACGTGGGTATTATAAACGTTTGCATGAATTTAATATTTAATTGCCAAGGTTTTATTTTCTCTCAGTGTAATACACTTTGACTATATAATGTGATAGTACGTATATAAATATATATAAAAGTATAACTATATAATATTGTATGGTTAATTATAGCATTGATAACATAGTTTTACAAGCACTACAGCACCTCAAACCATTTGCACTACACTTTCCTCTAGCACATATCAAAGAAATTAAATTATCTATTTTTAATGTTCACCAATTTTTCTTTATTTAATTAAAATTTTATTAAAATATATATATTTTTTTTTAATTAAAAAAAATATTTTCACACTAATTTGAATTATTTGAAGAACTTTTAATTAATTTTGTAAATTATTTGCATTCCCAAAAATACAAAAAAAAATATTTTCAATATTTTTGCCATTGGTTAAAATGCCTAATTTTCTAATTTGTGTTTGCCATTTTCATAGCTAGCGCATAAGTCACGGTTGCCATCTTCAGCAAGGTCATCATAATGGTCATTATTTGGATCTGGGTTCTCACAGAACATCGTCCTTCCTCTCACCATCCATCCATACCATTACAAAATATCATTTAACAACATTTCCAAATAATTTTTTTTCTTCTAATGTTTACTGTACGAACAAATCTAATCTTGTTTTTCTTTTTTCTTTCGATTTTATTTCTATAGAGTCGTGCTCCCATTTCGGCGAAATTGGTCGCAAACATGCTATCAGTGGCCGGAGCAGATCACATCATAACAATGGATTTGCATGCCTCACAAATTCAGGTAAGATATATAAATTATGTTGCCCAGATACTTTCATCTTAAAAACAGGTTTACTTGAATCCAAAAAAATAAATTAACCTTCGCTTATGGATTTTGGTATTGACTCCGAGTCACAGATGCGGTTTCTTAAAAAAAAAAAATAGATATTGTGAGGAAGCCACCAAGTTTTAAATATAGTTCAAAAAATTTAAATTTCGTATATATCGGTCCATTTTTGCTATAGTCCTGATATAGACCGATCTCCCGATTTGACTTCTCGAGGCCAAGAAGCCGCATTTTTTCTCCGATTTACTTGAAATATGATATCGAGAAGTACTTTGGTTTCATAAAGAGCTGTGCCAAATTTGGAATATGTCGGTCCCAGTTTTGATATAGCCCCCCACATAGACCAATAGTTTAATGTCGATATAACTTCTGGATGTCATTGACATTTTAGATCTAAAATAATTTTAATTCAGTTATGAGCTGTATTAAATTTGATATACACCGGATTATATTTTGAAATAGCCTCCATACACTTAATAAACCCCATGCCCGGTTCCAAAAATTAGTCTTTACACTAATGATTTTGGTATTGATTCCGAGTCAAAGAATACCGTGGGAGCCACCATGGTGCAATGGTTAGCATGTCCGCCTTGTATACCAAGGGTCGTAATGTTGGTGGCATTTCTGAGAATTTCAAAGCTTCTCTAAGTGGTTTCACCGCAATGTGGAACGCTGTTCGGATTCGACTATAAAAAGGAGGTCCCTTGTTATTGAGCTAGACTTGGAATCTGGAAGCAGCTCAGTGATAAGAGAGAAATTCACCAATGTGTTATCACAATGAACTGAATAGATGTGAGCCTGAAATATCGGGCTGCCACTATACCTAACCTATCCTAAGGATACATTGAAGACACAATTCTCTTTTAAATTTTAGTTTTGCGTACTTGATTCTATGCAAAGATTCAAGTAAAAAAAACTCTTTAAAATAAAATATTTGAATAACATTTCCTATTTTTGAAAGCTGTTTTTGCTTTGTAGTCAAGATTCAATTTAAATACGATTTCATTACTTTTGAAGAATTTTTCAGAATTACTTAAGATGTTTTTTCATGCAAAAACATCCAGTTTTAAGTCGAATCACTTTATGTGAGAGAAATGCGTATTCTAAACAAAATTCGCATCGCATCTTTGGCCTCACGACAATATTTTTTTTAGTGTATAGATCGACCTCACGATTCGACATCTTGGGGCAATTTTAATCTCATTTGCTTCAAATCTAAAATCTAGACGTATTTTACAGCAATTAGAAGTAAATTTGGCATATATCGGTCCATGTTTTGGAATAGCCGCCATATGGACCGATATTTTAATGTCGTAAAGAGCCATGCCAAATTTAGAATATATTGAGTCATGTGTTATTATAGCTCCCATATAGGCCGATTTCCCAATTTGACTTCTTGAGGGCAAAATATTAAATACTATTGGAAGCCGCAATTGCTTAAATCATTATTTACGATTTGCTTAAAATCATTATTGTTGTTTTTGATTTCAACTTAAAACCATGCATTGACTAATCTACAAGTGTAGCTTAACCAACAGAGGAAAAGAATGTTTGTCAAATTTATTTGGGCAAAGCCTTATACACTGCAAGATGGTTGGATGGACGCACATTTCGGAATTACCATATTTCTCATCAGCATCCTCTACTTGCAGCAAAACTATCAACCAATTATCAAAATAAATTCGGGCAGTTCACTAAACCCAAAGTAAACCACACAGCCTAAAATTTAAAATCTTGAGGTATTTTAATTCCAAAATGGGCTATGGCAAATATATCAATTTCGTTTATGTCAAGTGCTATTCTTTTCTGAAGAACAAATGATTTTAAATAAAAAATAACATTTTGCCCTTGAAACATTTTTGAGGTGATCCATTGGATGTTAGTCTTTTTACTGAGGTCAAATCGAAACTTCTGCTAGATCTTGGACATCTCCTGATGGAGATGAAAAAATAGTTTTCACTCAATAAGACGAAAATGTCCAATATTGAAAGTCTGCAGGTTATTAAATGAGACGCTATTTCTAATTTTTCCGCTAAAATTGCATGTATTGTGATATTTCTAGAATCTTCAGTATTCAAATCCGAAATATTGTTTCGAGTTTGAATGAATATTGTCATACAAAAAACACAATTTATAAATTTGACTTGCTATGATCAAAGAATAAATTTACTCATTTCCCACGGATATCGATAGACAGTGGAAACTTCTCTCATGTCAAGCCATCTTATAGCCTGAGCAAGGTGTCAGCCATTACGAGGTACCCCCATTGTGAAGTTCTCCAATACTCAAAAATATTTACAGTGTTAGTAAGGGTAATTCTACGACTGGTTTTTGAGCACAAAACATTTATAAATTGCACCTTCGTTATTTTACAAGTTGATAAATAATTTTTATTTTTATATTCAAATCCTTTATTTTTGAAATTTAGTACAATTTGAACACAAAAAGTACAATTTTTTATTCTCGTTAGTACAATTTAAAAGTTTGATTTTTCACCCCACCCCAGGACTTTTCGCAACGCTACCAATATTAACCCTCTAATGCCCCAATTTTTTTTGCCACCTGATTAAATGTTCAATGTTAACGACACAAAAGCAAGAAAACTAAACAAGAAAAATGTGTACGATAAAATTCAGTATATGCTGCAAAGCCTCTGGAACAGTTTCAACTAAGTTTTCATTTTATTTTACCCATTTTTGTTGTTTTATGGTGCAGGGATGGAAAATGCAGTACTATAGTACTTTTTTCAATACTTTTTCACCCTGATCAGTACCGTAGTACCCCCGCGAACAATTTAGTACCTTTTGTGTAGAAATTTTTTAGCCGATATTAGATTTATGGTACAATAGTTTTGACAAAATATTTTAATATTTTGAGAAAGTCTAACAAATTTGCTTATTAGCCATAGTGAAATACACGATTTTATTGAATTTCAAGAATGTTTTAGTTGAAAAATCATGTGATTCTATATTACGCTTCCACACGAACACTTTCTAGATAAGAAATTATCGATCGCGTACTAAAATAATGCGAACCATTACAGTCACGTTTGAAACTTGAGACAAAAAAAAATCTACCAACATTTGGAGAAAATCTTACCAAAAACTACCAAAAAATATTATTTTGCAAAAATTTATTTCTTCAGAAAAATTTTATTTGTATAGAAATTTTTATCAAAAGTTTATTTCTTCAGAAAATTTTGTCAAATTTTATTTTTGTAAACAATTTTTTCAAAATTTTATTTCTGATGAAAATTTTATCAAAATTTTATTTCTATAGAATATTTTGTCAACATTTTATTTCCATAGAAAATTTTGTCAGCATTTTATTTTTATAGAAAATTTGATCAAAATTTTATTTTTATGGGAAATTGGGTCAAAATTTTATTTTTATAGGAAATTTGGTCAAAATTTGATTTTTATGGGAAATTTGTTGAAATTTTTATTTTAATGGGAAATTTGGTCAAAATTTTATTTTATGTGAAATTTGGTGAAAATTTTATTATTATGGAAAATTTGGTCAAAATTTAATTTTTATGGGATATTTGGTAAAAAATTTATTTTTATGGAAAATTTGGTAAAATTTTTATATCTATAGAAAATTTAGTCAAAATTTTATTTCTGATGAAAATTTTATTTCTATAGAAAAATTTGTCAAAATTTTATTTTCATAGAATATTTTGTCAAAATTTTATTTCCATAGAATATTTTGTCAAAATTTTATTTCTATGGAAAATTTTGTCAAAATTTTATTTCTATGGAAAATTTTGTCAAAATTTTATTTCTATGGAAAATTTTGTCAAAATTTTATTTCAATAGAAAACTTTTTTTTATTTATTTATTTACAGAAAATTTATGAAGTACCAAGATTTCTATTAATTTACCAAACAGTAGAATTCTATTAACTGTGGCAACCGTGATTACAATACTACAGTAGTCTTTGTAAGCGGATATAAAACGAAAAAAATATTTAAAATTGAGGAGTTGGGAAACAAAGTTTTATTTTCTTTAAAATTCAGTCCAAAGAGCTCTTGACAATAATCTACCAATGGAATTTTTGTTGAAATTTAGTGAAAAGTACTTTTTCGCTCAAAAAAAAAATACTTTTTTAGTACTTTCGTAAAAATTGAATTTTCCATCCCTGTTATGGTGTGTTTTACTAAAAGCTTCCTTATTAAATGATGCCCGCCTAAAGGCGGGATTAGGCATTAGAGGCTTAATAAAGGGTGATTTGTTAAGAGCTTGATAACTTTTAAAAAAAAAAAAACGCATAAAATTTGCAAAATCTCATCGGTTCTTTATTTGAAACGTTAGATTGGTCCATGACATTTACTTTTTGAAGATAATTTCATTTAAATGTTGACCGCGGCTGCGTCTTAGGTGGTCCATTCGGAAAGTCCAATTTTGGGCAACTTTTTCCAGCATTTCGGCCGGAATAGCCCGAATTTCTTCGGAAATGTTGTCTTCCAAAGCTGGAATAGTTGCTGGCTTATTTCTGTAGACTTTAGACTTGACGTAGCCCCACAAAAAATAGTCTAAAGGCGTCAAATCGCATGATCTTGGTGGCCAACTTACCGGTCCATTTCTTGAGATGAATTGTTCTCCGAAGTTTTCCCTCAAAATGGCCATAGAATCGCGAGCTGTGTGGCATGTAGCGCCATCTTGTTGAAACCACATGTCAACCAAGTTCAGTTCTTCCATTTTTGGCAACAAAAAGTTTGTTAGCATCGAACGATAGCGATCGCCATTCACCGTAACGTTGCGTCCAACAGCATCTTTGAAAAAATACGGTCCAATGATTCCACCAGCGTACAAACCACACCAAACAGTGCATTTTTCGGGATGCATGGGCAGTTCTTGAACGGCTTCTGGTTGCTCTTCACTCCAAATGCGGCAATTTTGCTTATTTACGTAGCCATTCAACCAGAAATGAGCCTCATCGCTGAACAAAATTTGTCGATAAAAAAGCGGATTTTCTGCCAACTTTTCTAGGGCCCATTCACTGAAAATTCGACGTTGTGGCTCGTTAGTAAGTCTATTCATGATGAAATGTCAAAGCATACTGAGCATCTTTCTCTTTGACACCATGTCTGAAATCCCACGTGATCTGTCAAATACTAATGCATGAAAATCCTAACCTCAAAAGAATCACCCTTTATAACGATTTATGGTGCGATACTCAAACATTTTGTTTACTTTGAAGCCCACAATAGTCGGTTGTATTTGTCCTGCCAAATACGCTTCAGCTCTATCATGAAAAAAAAAATAAATCAGTTACAAATGAGTTTTAGATGTCAATAAAGCAAATATCATGTAACTTGTCACTTCTAGTTTGAATGGTTTTTGGTAGATTTGTCTGAAAGTTTTCCAGACTCACAAGAGTCATGAGAGAAAAGGTGCGAATTTAACTTTTTCAATGGTTGCCAACATAACATTCCCTCCCTGCCAACATTCCCTTCCTCTATAGAAATAAAATTTTGACAAAATTTTCTATAGAAATAAAATGTTGACAAAATTTTCTATAGAAATAAAATGTTGACAAAATTTTCTATAGAAATAAAATTTTGACAAAATTTTCTATAGAAATAAAATTTTAACAAAATTTTCTATAGAAATAAAATTTTGACAAAATTTTCTATAGAAATAAAATGTTGACAAAATTTTCTATAGAAATAAAATTTTGACAAAATTTTCTATAGAAATAAAATTTTGACATTTTCTATAGAAATAAAATTTTAACAAAATTTTCTACAGAAATAAAATTTTGACAACATTTTCTATAAATTCAATATTTTCAATATTGTTTGAAAGTTTTCGAGACTCACCAGAGTCATGAAAGAGAATCAAAAAGGGGTGATTTTGACTTTTTGATGAGTTGCCAGTATAACATTTTCCTTCTCTCAAATACCATTTTTCAAATTCGAGTTCGGTTTTATTCGATGTGACGAACATCCAACACTAGAAATTAATGCCGTAATATACCTGCGTGGTATCGAAGACTTATCAAACCGAAAATATCAAAGCCAGATTAATAACATTTTCCCCTATTACGCCATATGGGTGTCTATTTACTTTCGTAAACGGATTGACTTGAAACATAAACGAGGTTCCCGAGATTATCTCTGAGCATATTTGTAAACGGATTGACACTTGAAACGTAAATGAGGGTTCCTGAGTTTTTCTCTGAATGTATGTCTAAACTCGGAAATTTCGTTGCAATGTTTTTTTTTTGTTCATACACCCTTTTCAAATATTCTGGTGATATCACTTTTGAACGAATTTAATTTACATAAATATTTTCATTTAAAAGTAAGCATGAATTGTTCGCATTATCATTTCATGTTTGGTAAATAATAACTTAATTGATGCATTGCGTTGGTAATTGATATGTTTTTAGATTTTTGGTGGTATTTTCTATAGCTTTTCCTACACTATGATTGTTCGTCATCGTACAATTCAGAAGTATTTTATTACAAAACAAAATTGCCCTTAATTGAATTTGGTGAATATAATTGTTAGATAACGCTGTGCATAATAGCAAAGGTTATTTCAATGGAAACGTATAAATATATTCGAAATAATTGTCAATATTTTTAGTTACAAATAACATTTCTTGAAACGCACAATAATGTTTGAAATCCCTACGTGACCTACTATAGGTATAGAAATGTAGTTAAGTACAAAGTACATACATATGTTATATGTATTGGATATGATTCGGTCGTTTTTTTTTATACCCTCCACCATAGGATGGGGGTATATTAACTTTGTCATTCCGTTTGTAACACATCGAAATATTGCTCTAAGACCCCATAAAGTATATATATTCTGGGTCGTGGTGAAATTCTGAGTCGATCTAAGCATGTCCGTCCGTCCGTCCGTCTGTCCGTCTGTCCGTCCGTCCGTCTGTCCGGCTGTCCGTCCGTCTGTGGAAATCACGCTAACTTCCGAACGAAACAAGCTATCGACTTGAAACTTGGCACAAGTAGTTGTTATTGATGTAGGTCGGATGGTATTGAAAATGGGCCATATCGGACCACGTTTACGTATAGCCCCCATATAAACCGATCCCCAAATTTGGCTTGGGGAGCCTCCCGGAGCAGCAAAATTCATCCGATCCGGTTGAAATTTGGTACGTGGTCTTAGTATACGGTCTCTAACAACCATGCAAAAATTGGTCCATATCGGTCCATAATTATATATAGCCCCCATATAAACCGATCCCCAGATTTGACCTCCGGAGCCTCTTGGAGGGGCAAAATTCATCCGATCCGATTGACATTTTGTACCTGATGTTACTATATGGTCTCTAACAACCATGCAAAAATTGGTCCATATCGGTCCATAATTATATATAGCCCCCATATAAACCGATCCCCAGATTTGACCTCCGGAGACTTTTGGAGGGGCAAAATTCATCCGATCCGGTTGAAATTTGGTACCTGATGTTAGTTTACGGCCTCTAATAACCATGCAAAAATTGGTCCATATCGGTCCATAATTATATATAGCCCCCATATAAACCGATCCCCAGATTTGACCTCCGGAGCCTCTTGGAAGAGCAAAATTCATCCGATCCAGTTGAAATTTGGTACATGGTGTTAGTATGTGGTCTCTAACAACCATGCAAAAATTGGTCCATATCGGTCCATAATTATACATAGTTCCCATATAAACCGTCCCCAGATTTGACGTCCGGAACCTCTTGGAGGAGCAAAAGTCATCCGATACGGTTGAAATTTGGTACATTTTGTCAATATATGGCCTCTAACAGCCATGTAAAAATTGGTCCATATCGGTCTTTAGTTATATATAGCCGATGACTTATTACACAAAAATTGGTCCATATCGCCAAAAATAATCTACCAAAATTTTATTTCCATAGAAAATTTTGTCAAATTTTATTACTATAGAAAGTTTTGTCAAAATTTAATTTCTATAGAAAGTTTTGTCAAAAGTTTATTTCTATACAAATGTTTGTCAAAATTTTATTTCCATAGAAAATTTTGTCAAAATTTTATTTCTATAGAAAATTTTGTAATCTACCAAAACTTTATTTCCATAGAAAATTTTTTCAAATTTTATTACTATAGAAAGTTTTGTTAAAATTTCATTTCTATAGAAAGTTTTGTCAAAAGTTTATTTCTATAGAAATGTTTGTCAAAATTTTATTTCTATAGAAAATTTTGAAAAAAATTTATTTCTGTAGAAAATTTTGTCAACATTTTATTTCTATACAAAATTTTGTCAAAATTTCATTTCTATACAAAATTTTATCAACATTTTATTTCTATAGAAATTTTTGTCAAAATTGTATTGCTATAGAAAATTTTGTCAACATTTTACTTCCATAGAAAATTTTGTCAACATTTTATTTCTATAGAAAATTTTGTCAAGTTTTTATTTCTATAGAAAATTTTGTCAAATTTTTATTTCTATAGAAAATTTTGTCAAAATTTTATTTCTATAGAAAATTTTGTCAAGGTTTCATTTCTATAGAAAATTTTGTCAAAATTTTATTTCTATAGAAAATTTTGTCAAACTAGATTATATACGTATTTAATCGGCCTTTTTTTGTTTAATATATACCCCGTATGGGCTAACTTACAATTTAGAAGACAGTGCTAAAAAGTTTTACTATACCTTGCCATCGGCAAGTGTTATCGCAACCCAAGTAATTCGATTGTGGATGACAGCCTTTAGTAGAAGTTCCTACGCAATCCATGGTGGAGGGTACATAAGATTCGGCCTGGCCGAACTTACGGCCGTATATACTTGTTTCTCTTAAAACCAATCAAACGTATGTGAAAAAATGATGATGTAGTAACCTTCAAAGGTGGCAAATATTTTTAAAATTATAGCATATAAATACTTCTGTATGGAAATACAATCCAGTTCAATGTGAATATCAGAGTAGAAAAACAAATCAAACTATTCTTGCCATTACACTGGGCAACAAACTTGAGGGGAATGTTAGAATATAAGAAACATTATTATTAACGCATTATTATTTTACGCACAACGGGTATTATTTTTTACTTTATTTATTTATTTCTATATTTCTACACAGTAAGACAGACAATGTCCTATAATTATAGTGCAGATTTCAGCAGTTCAAACAATATCTGTCTATTTCATTTATACTCAAAAAAATGTATTTTTGTCTTTAATCACGAAATTAATTGATCCAATTAATTTTTAATTGAAATGTCTTCAATCACGAAAATGATTGTTCCAATTAAAAAAACTAATTGATACAATTAATGTTTGTATCAATTTTAAAAATTTGTTTACCAATTAAATTTTTAATAAAATATTTTTTAAAATTCAATTAACATTTTATTGGAAAACTTTTGGTGATATATTTTTCTGTGTACCAATCATTGCTCTTAATACAGTGGTTTTAAATGTCGAACACCTAATGTAAAATGACTTTATTTCCTTTTTTTGGGATTATTTTAGATTAATTCTAAATCGGGTTTTTAAGGTCTCTAAATATGCAAATAAAAAGACTACTTCATATTTTTTTCCGTTTTCGAAAGTTGTATTTGCTACATCGTTTGTAAGAAAGGGCCGACTAAAGTGGTTTGGTAAAAAAATCAAGTTTCTTTAAATCGGCATTGTGTGTCCCCAAAAATATGTTAAATATGTTAAATTAATATCTTGATAATTATTTTTTCAGGGATTCTTCGATATACCGGTAGACAATCTTTATGCTGAACCAGCTGTTTTGAAATGGATCAAAGAAAACATTCCAGAATGGAAGAATTCAATTATTGTCTCACCAGATGCTGGTGGCGCTAAGCGGTAAGAAATTCTGTATAAAATGAAATTCAAATTCCTTCAGATCTACTACTAATAAAACCAAACAACTACTGCTGTTTTTAAGCATACATAACATATTACTGCTATTTTAACAAGTTGTGTACAGGGTTGCTACAATGGGTAGAATTCTGTTGACAAATTTTTCAATAGAAATTACATTTTGACAAAATTTTCTATGGAAATAAAATTTTGATACAATTTTCAATAGAAATAAAATTTTGACCAAATTTTTTATGGGAATAAAATTTTGACAAAATTTTCTATAGAAAAAAAAAAAAAATAAACAAAATTATCTATGGAAATAAAATTTTGACCAAATATTTTATAGAAATAACATTTTGGCAAAATTTTCTATAGAAATAAAATTTGGACAAAATTTTCTATAAAAATAAAATTTTCTAAAAAATAAAATTTTGACAAATTTTTCTATAGAAATAAACTTAAAAAAAAATCTGTAGAAATAACATTTTGAAAAAAAATTATAGAAATAAAATTTTTACAAAATTTTCTATAGAAATAAAAATTTGACAAATAAAATTTTACATATTATTACAATTAAAAACCAGCCTGCGTTGATATCAGGCTAACATAAAGAAGAAATAAAATTTTGACAAAATTTTCTATAGAAATTAAATTTTGACAAAATTTTCTATAGAAATTAAATTTTGACAAAATTTTTTTATAGTAATAAAATTTTGACAACATTTTCTATAGAAATAAAATTTTAATAAAATTCTCTATAGAAATAAAATTTTGACAAAATTTTCTATAGAAGTACAATTTTGACAAAATTTTCTATAGAAGTAAAATTTTGACCAATTTTTTTTTTGAAATAAAAATTTGGCCAAATTTTTAATAGAAATTAAATTTTAACCAAATTTTCTATAGAAATAAAATTTTAACAAAATTTTCTAGAGATATAAAATTTTGAGAAAGTTTTCTATAGAAATAAGAAAAAATTTTCTATAGGAATAAAATTTTGCCAAAATTTTCTATAGAAATAAAATTTTGACAAAATTTTCTATAAAAGTACACTTTAGACAAAAGTTTCTATAGAAGTAAAATTTTGACAAAATTTTCTATAGAAGTAAAATTTTGACAAAATTTTCTATAGAAGTAAAATTTTGACAAAATTTTCTTTAGAAGTAAAATTTTGACCAATTTTTTATAGAAATAAAATTTTGGCCAAATTTTTTATAGAAATTAAATTTTAACCAAATTTTTTATAGAAATAAAGTTTTGGCAAACAATTTTTTAGGAATAAAATTTTGACAACATTTTCTATAGATACAAAATTTTGTATAGAACAAACATTTTGACAAAATTTTCTATAGAAATAAAATTTTTATAAAATTGTTCATAGAAATAAAATTTTGACATTTTTATAAATTTAATATCTTTAAAACTTTTAATTTAAGTCATATTATCAACGTCCATTATGAGTAAGTTCTCATTCGTTAGTGCAACCTAAAACCGTTAAAATATTCATATGGATATATAACATCATGGTAGGATTATTTTCCAAAACCCGTATCCAGATATTTGGAAAATGGTTCTGGAAAAATGTTTGACACTCATTTTGGTCAAATATTTGCCTAGTGTGACCATAGCGTAAGACTGGAAGAAATGAAGCCTTTAATTTCTTACAGTCTTTTATTGTATTTCTTATGTTATAAATTAAGAAACAACAATTTGTTTAAAAATGGAATGCCACTAAAGTCAAGAAAACTTAAAAAAATGGTAGTGAATTATATAGTCAAACTCGATTAATTTAGCTATTTGCTGAATCAACATTTTTCCATTGCTGAAATAGCAAACACTTTTTTTAATTAAAACTGCGGTAGTACGTTTGCAGTTTTAGCAAACGAGATTTCAGACACATACAATCTGCTGAAAGAACTAATCTTTTTATTACTATAAATATTGTTCTCATTTTAAATTTTCTTATTCCAGTGTGACGTCTATTGCGGATCGTTTGAATGTTGAATTCGCCTTGATTCACAAAGAACGTAAGAAGGCCAATGAAGTGGCCTCCATGGTGCTTGTGGGTGATGTTAAAGATAAAATTGCCATATTAGTTGACGATATGGCCGATACATGCGGTACAATTGTGCATGCTGCTGACCGTTTGGTGGAAGCAGGTGCTACTAAGGTAAATATATGTTTTAACTGGCAAATTTTCGGAAAAATTTTCGTATATATTGAAAGTTATTTGAAGAACACCTCTTTTTTTTATTGATTCTAGAACCTACTTTTTATCGATAGATTAATTCAGAATAATCTCATGCTTCTACATTGTTCTAGATCTCGACCCTTTCAAGGTCGCATTATTGCTCATCTGATTTTTATGAAATTTTGCATAGAGATTTTGTTAGGGATACAATCGCACATCGACTACAGTGAATCCTCTCAAAAGTGGACAATTGTCGTGGGACGTTTACGATTTTACACATTACAAAGTTTAACTCTCATAATAGGACACCACCCAAATGTGGACAAAATTTAGGCGATCGTGAGTGTCCATTCCTGAGAGGTTTCACTGTAATAGTCTTTTTGGAAAATTACGAAAATTCGAAGGCGACTTTTGGTTATCTACAATTTCGATGGGGACCGCAATCGACTTTAAACGAAAGTCGAAACATCGCTTGTATTGCAGAAATATTTGGTTAAAGACTATAAGTTGTGCTACCAATACTGGTTGGCCGAAACATTTCGATCCCTTACTCTATTAGGTTTACAAAATTGCGTACCGGTAAAGCGTTACATTTGAGAATTTTTAAAGAGAGGCACAAAAGTGTCACTCGTCATAAAAGATATTTTATGGGGAAAGGTATTAGAACTATGTTATTAACACATTTCTACGTGTGAACATGAGAAGTTTCAAGATTTATATATTATTATTTTTAACTTGTTGGTTCATTGCTTTGTAGATAACATATCTCACAAAAAAAAACGTCGACGTCGTATTTTCCTGAATTTTAAAAAGTCGAAAAGTTGACTTTCCCAAATTTTCAAAAAAGCAAAACTTCGAAAAGACACCAAATATATATTAATCATTCGCATATTGTTAAGAAATCTCCTTAACCCTTAAATGCACACTGTATAAGATACAACCAGAAAAAAATTCTTATGTCTTAAAATTTTGACCCAATTCTACGATATCAAGTTTGTTGCATTTAAAACATCATAAAGCAGTTTCAAAAAATATGTACTTCTGTGTAAACTGAAACCGAAATTGAAATGAAATATTGTCCCAAAAAATAAAAAGCCTACAAATTGGTGAATAATTATATTTGTATAGTGTAAAAATATCACTATTCTCTATGCTCTACTACACACAAAAATTTTTTTTCTCTGATTCAATCACCAAATTAATTGATCCAATTAATTTTTTAATTGAAATGTCTTCAATCACGAAAATGATAGTATCAATCACAGTTTTAATTGGGCATAGAAAAAATTCTTGATTAAAAAATTAATTGATTTTTTCAGCAAAATTCAATTAATTTTTTAATTGATTCAATTAAAAATTTAATTGATGTTGATTGCAAAACGCAATTAATTTATTAATTAAAAAAGGTAACTATTTTTAATTACTTAGTTAGATTGGCTTAGAGTTTTTATTTGGATTAACAAATGATTGTTTGAAATACATTTTTAATTAAAAAAGTAAAAAAAATCAGCACTTTTTTTAACTGAATTAGTCTTCCGAATTTGATTAAAAAGTTAATTGTATCAATTAATTTTTTAATTAAACATTTTAAAAATTTCAATCATTGACTTAATTAACTTAATGTTTCTATCATGATTAAAAAGTTAATTGTATCAATTAATTTATTAATTGAAAAAATTTTCAACTTCAATTAACTTTTTAATTGGAAATATTTTGGTGATATTTTTTTCTGTGTACAATCAAATTGTTTATTTGTAAAGAAAAACTTAGTTTAATGCCCATTGTATCTTTGCAAAAATAATGGTTGATACCATTGTATCAACCATTATTTTTGCAAAAAAAAAAAAAAACATTTAGAAAAAAATGTGCTATACAGATGTTTTTTTTTTTTTTAAATATTTTTTGAAGGAAACGGTGTTCTTGTGTATTTAAGGGTTAAATTCTCTTTTTAATAAAACCTCTCAAATTTTTAGGTTTAGGGTTTATATTATCATAGGCAACGCCTAACTTAAGATCGTATTCGTTTTTTTTCTAGCACACCTGATACTAATAGATTGAATTTCTTGCCAATATTTTCAGGTTTATGCCATTTTGACACATGGTATCTTTTCGGGACCAGCGATTTCTCGCATAAATAATGCATGCTTTGAGGCTGTGGTCGTCACAAATACTATACCTCAAGATGGACACATGAGAGATTGTCCCAAGATACAGGTACAGTATAATTTCAATTAAAAACAAATGAATGACATTAAATATTTTTTTTTTTAATTTTAGTGCATTGATGTTTCCATGATGTTTGCCGAAGCCGTTAGAAGAACACACAATGGTGAAAGTGTATCTTATCTCTTCTCAAATGTTCCATATTAAGAAAATACGCTATTTTTTTTTATTACAAACATAAATTCTTTAAATTGTAACAATTATATTTTTTTATTATTATCACTTTATATGCTTTAATATACATATATATATTTTTTTGTTATATCTTCATTATCTCTTTCGTCGTATTCTACATTGAAGCAGACAAAAAAAATCATTTTTCTTTACAAATAACATAAATACAAAATTTCAAAAAAATTCGCGATTATTTGCCATTATTGTTATACGAGTATGTATTTTTTTTATTAAATGAAATATTTTTAAATTATGAAACATATGATTTTTTTAATTTTATATGAAAATTTACTCATTTCAACTTTTATTTTGGTTTCTAATATAAATATTAATTAATTAATAACTATTTTGCCATACAATAAAAACCACTGATATATAGTATGTTTTAAAATTAGTTTAGTTGAACTAAATCAAATTATGAAAATATATACCATATATATTTTAAATCTCTTTTTGAATAAAGAATTGCCTTTTATAGCATCTCACATTGAACAAGCATTGAAAACACCTTTCAATTAGAAAACAAATATTTTTACTCATTTTCCTCAAACATCCTTCTTTGATTTTTTTTTATAAATGAATTGTTTTTATTTTTTTTTATGATTATTAATTGTAAAATTTGTCAAATTATAGCACTTTTTTCCTGAAAACCACAGAAAAATCTATTGATATTGATATACACTGCATATAAATGTAATTGCAAAATTTGAAAAATATTTTTTTATATGCATATACTCTTCTACAAAATTATATAGAGGAAAGATTTCTTATCATCTATACACACACATATTATAATATAAGAAAACTATTAGCAACCTCTCATAAATTACATATGCAAAAACACAACAACAACAACAAAATCAGTAAAAAAAGGAAAACATCAAGAATATAGCAGGAGTACATTGATGTAGCAAAGCAAAAAATGAACAAAACCAAGAATAAACAGCTACAACATTTGTTATAGTGTTAAGTCTTCATTATTGACTCATAATTGTTCAAACAATAAATAAAATGAAATATGTACCGATAAGAAAAAACAAATATACAAAATTAAGATGCGATTGGAATAAATATAATGAAAAAAAATTTATAATGAAAACAAAATGATACAAAATGGTAAAAAAATAAACATAAAAGAAAAGGCCTATATGTATGTTTTTATTTTATTAAAATCTATTAATTTATGGTCGCTTGATTTTCAACGACTATTTACATAAAGGATATCGCTCTTGCTTGTGCACAATTTTCTATATACCCAAAGAAATTTGTTTGTGAAAACAACAGTCACTGTTTGCTGAAATAGCAAACATTGCCTGCCATTTTTATACCCTCCACCATAGGATGGGGGGTATATTAACTTTGTCATTCCGTTTGTAACACATCGAAATATTGCTCTAAGACCCCATAAAGTATATATATTCTGGGTCGTGGTGAAATTCTGAGTCGATCTGAGCATGTCCGTCCGTCCGTCCGTCTGTTGAAATCACGCTAACTTCCGAACGAAACAAGCTATCGACTTGAAACTTGGTACAAGTAGTTGTTATTGATGTAGGTCGGATGGTATTGCAAATGGGCCATATCGGTCCACTTTTACGTATAGCCCCCATATAAACGGACCCCCAAATTTGGCTTGCGAGGCCTCTAAGAGAAGCAAATTTCATCCGATCCGGCTGAAATTTGGTACAGGGTGTTAGTATATGGTCTCTAACAACCATGCAAAAATTGGTCCACATCGGTCCATAATTATATATAGCCCCCATATAAACCGATCCCCCGATTTGGCTTGGGAGGCCTCTAAGAGAAGCAAATTTCATCCGATCCGGCTGAAATTTGGTACAGGGTGTTAGTATATGGTCTCTAACAACCATGCAAAAATTGGTCCACATCGGTCCATAATTATATATAGCCCCCATATAAACCGATCCCCCGATTTGGCTTGGGAGGCCTCTAAGAGAAGCAAATTTCATACGATCCGGCTGAAATTTGGTACATGGTATTAGTATATGGTATCTAACCACTATGCAAAAATTGGTCGAAATCGGTCCATAATTATATATAGCCCCCATATAAAATGATCCCCAGATTTGACCTCCGGTGCCCCTTGGAAGAGCAAAATTCATCGGATTCGGTTGAAATTTGGTACGTGATGTTAGTATATGGTATCCAACAACCATGCATGAATTGGTTCATATCAGTCCATAATTATATATAGCCCCCATATAAACCGATCCCCAGATTTGACCTCCGGAGCCCCTTGGAAGAGCAAAATTCACCCTCCGGAGCCCCTTGGAAGAGCAAAATTCACCGGTTGAAATTTGGTACGTTTAAACCAATCCCCAGATTTGACCTCCGGAGCTCTTAGAGGACCAAAATTCATCGGATCCTGTTAAGATTTGGTACGTGGTGAAATTTTGTACATTGCGCAGTATATGGCCGCTAACAACCATGCCAAAATTGGTCCATATCCGTCTATAGTTATATAAGCCGATCCCAAAAAGTAATCTAGCAAAATTTTATTTCTATAGAAAATTTTGTCAAAATTTTATTACTATCGAAAATTTTGTCAACATTTTATTTCGATAGAAAATTTTGTTAAAATTTTATTTCTATAGAAAATTTTGTCAAAATTTTATTACTATAGAATTTTTTGTCAAAATTTTACTTCTATACAAAATTATGTAAAAATTTTATTTCTATAGAAAATTTTGTCAAAATTTTATTTCTATAGAAATTTTGTCAACATTTTATTTCTATAGAAAATTTTGTCAAACTGAATTATATAGTATTTAATCGACCTTTTTTGTTTAATATATACTCCGTATGGACTAACTTACAATTGAGTAGACGGTGTTAAGAAGTTTTAAGAAACCTTGCCATCGCAAGTGTTACCGCAACCCAAGTAATTCGATTTTGGATGGCAGTCTTTAGTACAAGTTTCAATGTAATCCATGGTGGAGGGTACATAAGATTCGGCCTGGCCGAACTTACTGCCGTTTATACTTGTTTATACTCGATTACACTAAAACATGTTTTAGTTTGGCTGAAACAAATAAAAATGTCAACTTTGGGGCTATATATTAAAACAATATTTTATTCAGGGTCTAATGAATTTGTTGTTCATTAGACCCTGAAGTACCAAAATATAACAGCAGACAACGACTGCTGTTTTTAGCAGACTCTTTTCTTGAGTGTATGGTTTTTGCTGTTATGAATAACAAAAATGTTTGAGTGTATGTTTGTCAAATTTATTTGGGCAAAGCCCTTTAGACTGCAATATGTCAGATGGACAATCATTTCGGTACTGCCACATTCCTCATCAGCATATTTTACTTGCAGCGAAACTATCAACCAATTATCAGAATAAATTCGGATAATTCATTAAACTCATTGTAAATTGTATTCAAACCTCCCGAAAAAAGGTTATTTTGTTTAAAAACTGTTCGTAGTTTAAGGAAAAAATTCGAAATTTCAAAAATTTCTTTAGATCCATACGAACCCAGCAAAAAAGAGCCTCCAAAAAGATCCCCAACTTGTGATCCGGAAGTAGTGCAAACTTGGATCATCTCCAATGAATTTTACATGGGCTTGTAATAGGATGGAAATACTCCGTTTTTGGATCCTTTGCATTGCTTTAGAAGTTGTGCCTTGGAAGTTGATTTGAATGAAGAATTTAAAAAAAAAAAATGAAACAAAAAAAATTTCGCCAATTTCACTTTTTATTTTTATCAAATTTTTTTTATTTTTTATTCTAATTATCTGATTTTTACAATTTGAAAAACGTTTTCGGTCCGACCGAACCAGGTCGAGGGGTTGAACCTGGGTATGTTGGCACCATAATAGAACGCCTTAGCACACTCACCCTTAGTACACTCTCCCATTCCAAAACATTGAATTCGGATCACACCTAAAAAAGAGATGCAAATTCAGTGCCACGGCTGTTGAAATGGAGGACTTCCGTCCTATGACAAGCCCATGTTAAATTCATCGCTTCTGCGTCAATTTGGCACCACTTCCGGATCCAAAAAGAACATTTTCATTACTTTTTTGGTGACGCTTTTTTTGCTGGGCACCCACAAACGCCATTAAACACAAAGCGTCGAAACTTCAATTCAAATGTTTGTGATATGATCGTAATATGACATCGAGGCATAACATTCCTACTACTTTTCGAGATGTTCTTTATTAGTATGAATGAAAAAATAAAGAACATAGTATGTTCAAATCTCACCAGCGGTAATTTTTTTATCAAATATTTTTTGAAACTATTGTTATTTTCGGCGTATATTTTTGTAGAAATATATATATTCCATTTAAACTTAATAAAAAAAACATTCTCAAAAGAACTTTCATGGAAGTGAAAAAGTCAACACGCACAGGGGGCTAATCACGGCATTCAATATCGAATTCATAATCGTATCGAGAAAATTGCCGATACGATTAAAAGTTTGGATCACGGCATTCGATCGAAATTTGATGCAATTTTCAAAAAACGAAGCAGAACAAAATGAAATGACAAAATTAGTTAGCGCCAAAAAATAAAATGTAGAAAAACACATGTTTTTGAAGATTTCAAAGTAAAAAGCAAATTGTATTGCATTACATCTTATGGACCCATATCTCGTTTTAACAGGTTGGCTGATAACTCTCCGGTCTGACACATAGATGGCGTCGCTCGTATTAAATGCATATTATTTTTATATAGTACCAACCTTCAAATGATTCGTGTCAAAATTTGACGTCTGTAAGTCAATTAGTTTGTGAGATAGAGCGTCTTTTGTGAAGCAACTTTTGTTATTGTGAAAAAATGAAAAAAAGGAATTTCGTGTTTTGATAAAATACTGTTTTCCGAAGGGGAAAAATACGGTGGAAGCAAAAACTTGGCTTGATAATGGGTTTCCGGACTCTGCCCCAAGAGAAATCAACAATAATTGATTGGTATGCAAAATGCAAGCGTGGTGAAATGAGCACGGAGGACGGTGAACGCAGTGGACGCCCGAAAGAGGTGGTTGCCGACGAAAACATAAAAAAAAACAAAAAATGACTTTGAATGACCGTAGGTTAGGTTAGGTTAGGTTATGTGGCAGCCCGATGTATCAGGCTCACTTAGACTATTCAGTCCATTGTGATACCACAGTGGTGAACTTCTCTCTTATCACTGAGTGCTGTCCGATTCCATGTTAAGCTCAATGACAAGGGACCTCCTTTTTATAGCCGAGTCCGAACGGCGTTCCACCTTGCAGTGAAACCACTTAGAGAAGTTTTGAAACCCTCAGAAATGTCACCAGCATTACTGAGGTGGGATAATCCACCGCTGGAAAACTTTTTGGTGTTCGGTCGTAGCAGGAATCGAACCCACGACCTTGTGTATGCAAGGCGGGAATGCTAACCATTGCACCACGGTGGCTCCTGAACGACCGTAAAATGAAGTTGATCGAGATAGCAGAGGCCTTAAAGATATCAAAGGAACGTGTTGGTCATATCATTCATCAATATTTGGATATGCGGAAGCTCACATTTGACCAAAAACAACAACGTGTTGATGATTCTGAGCGGTGTTTGCAGCTGTTAACTCGTAATACACCCGAGTTTTTCCGTCGATATGTGACAATGGATGAAACATGGCTCCATCACTACACTCCTGAGTCCAATAGACAGTCGGCTGAGTGGAACCGTCTCCGAAGCGTGGAAAGACTCAAAAGTCCGCTGGCAAAGTAATGGCCTCTGTTTTTTGGGATACGCAGGGAATAATTTTTATCGATTATCTTGAGAAGGGAAAAACCATCAACAGTGACTATTATATGGCGTTATTGGAGCGTTTGAAGGTCGAAATCGCGCAAAACAGCCCCATATGAAGAAGAAAAAAGTGTTGTTCCACCAAGACAACGCACCGTGCCACAAGTCATTGAAAACGATGGCAAAAATTCATGAATTGGGCTTCGAAGTGCTTTCCCACCCACCGTATTCTCCAGATCTGGCCCCCAGCGACTTTTTCTTGTTCTCAGACCTCAAAAGAATGCTCGCAGGGAAAAAATTTGGCTGCAATGAAGAGGTGATCGCCGAAACTGAGGCCTATTTTGAGGCAAAACCGAAGGAAGGTCGTTATAATCGTTGTATCGCTCTTGAAGGGAACTATGTTGAATAGTAAAAACGAATTTTGACAAAAAAAATGTGTTTTTCTTTATTAGACCGGGGAGTTATCAGCCAACCTGTTACATTCCTCCGAATTCCTTCCTAATAGGAGGATGAGATGAATATAAAAGAATTCGGCGACAAATAAGGAATAAAAGTGCACATTGTTATATGGTTCTTTGTCAAGTTAGAATTTCAATTTACCAATCGAAAAAATTGTCGATCAAAAAAAACTCGATATCGACTCCCGTGATCCGAAAAATTTAGATTTCTATCAAAAGTTCTCGATATCGAATGCCGTGATTAGACCCCAGGTTCACATCCCCGCAGGGTTGAAATTTTTATTTTCATAATTTTTTATCATTAGGTTGATTTTCTATTTTCTTTTTGCGACATTTAAATGTCTAAAATTTAAATTTTCACTTTAAACCGCCAAATAGCGTACTTTCTAAGACTGGTCCAAAAGAACTTCTTTGGAAGTGAAACAATTGATGGAGGATCTGAAGATGCTCTTAAAAAGAAATCTTTGTGGAACAAGGAAAGTTTAGGAAGGGCGCATTTGTGGTAAATTTTACGAATATAAGAAATTCTAAACTATTTTGTGGGAAATACGAATTTAGTAAATCATTTTGCTTCAATTGTGTATAATCTTTCCCCCTCTTTAATTCATTTAACTAACGTGTACAAAATTTTTTCTTTTAGAGTCAAGGAAACTTTCTCATATTGAAGAAAACATAATAATTTCCATGAACCAAAATTAAATTAAATTTGCTTTAGTGTCCTGATGGTTTCACTTTTTTTGAGTATATATTTAAAGCTCGATAACTCTCTTTCGCTCAGAATCAATACCAAAATAGTAAAGTTAAAATCTTTGTACCCAAGTAAACTTTTTTTATGTGTACTTTCACCTGAGAGGCCTGATGGTCGTATGTTTATCCAGTTAAATAACAAAGTTCAGGAATTTATATTTATTCAAGGCTTAATTTATTTTCAACAAATGTTTAACAGATATTTTTTACCTTCGAACCTAATGGAAATTTGATTCTAATACACTTTGCTCTCTTAATGCATATTTTTTTTTGTTTAGTTACAATTATGTGAAATAGCCATAATGTTGCAATAATAATAATAGTAACGATGATGTTGATGATGATATTAATATACTAATAAGTCCAGTGATCAATACTCATAATCGTTATCCTCGCCTCCCTGTTCAGCATCGTCTGTACCGACTTCCTCAAAATCACGTTCAAGTGCAGCCAAATCTTCTCGGGCTTCTGTGAACTCACCCTCCTCCATACCCTCGCCCACATACCAATGGACAAAGGCCCGCTTCTTGAACATTAAATCGAATTTGTAACACAAATTGCTAAATGCCACCGCTATGGCTGTGGTATTCGATAACATGCACACGGCTCGGGAGGTGGGTGCCAAATCTCCATCAGGCACAAAGGCGGGCTTTTCGTAATTTATGCCAATTTTGAAACCCGTTGGACACCAGTCGACAAATTGAATATGGCGTTTTGATTTAATGGCTGACACGGCAGCGTTCACATCCTTGGGAACAACATCGCCACGGTATAACATGCAACAGGCCATATATTTGCCGGCTCGAGGATCACATTTCACCATCATATTGCCAGATTCGAAACAGGCATTAGTCAGTGAGGTGATTGCATGTTGTTCATGTGATGCCCGTGAGGCCGACATCAGGGGAGCATATGCCACCAGAGGGAAATGAATACGAGGGAAAGGTACCAAATTCGTTTGAAATTCATTAAGATCGACATTCATGGAGCCACTAAAACGCAACGATGCTGTTGTTGAACTAACGATCTGAGCTATTAGACGATTAAGATTGCGATAGTCTGGACGATCTACATTCAAACTATTCTTACAGATTTCGTAGATGGCCTCATTGTCGACCATAAACACACAGTCCGAATGTTCCAATGTGGAGTGGGTTGTCAGTAAGGCATTGTAAGGCTCTACCACAGCAGTGGATACCTTAGGCGATGGATAGACGGCAAAGTCTAATTTGCACTTTTTACTGAATTCCATGGACAGACGTTCCATAAGCAATGATGTAAATCCAGAACCTGTACCACCACCCAAACTATGGAATATCAGAAATCCTTGGAGACCGTCGCACTGCTCAGCTATCTTTTGTATACGAGTGGTCACGTTGTCAATAACCTCTTTTCCAATGGAATAGTGGCCACGTGCATAATTATTAGCCGCATCCTCCTTGCCGGAAATCAATTGTTCCGGATGATAGAGACTACGCATAGGGCCATTTCGTACATCATCGATTACTGTCGGCTCCAAATCTACAAATATTGACCGTGGCACTTGTTTTCCCGAACCTGTCTCCGAAAAGAAGGTACGAGCATCATTCGTACAATTCGATACGCCCTCTGAACCCACTACACCGGCTGAGCAGCCACTAGCTAGCATTTCTTCTTTGGTTTTTGTCGTACCATCGCGATTGATTCCATGCTCGAGCAAATATAATTCCCAACAAGAGTTTCCGATTTGAATACCTCCTTGGCCGATTTGTATGGAAATAACTTCACGCTGGAAGTAGATAAAGAAGCAATAGTTAGTAAAAGGCATGATCGAATTTGTTTGTGTTACAACAAAGCATTAATTTGAAATGTATTTGTGCTTTATGAGCATAGAACAAGTATAAACGGCAGTAAGTTCGGCCAGGCCGAATCTTATGTACCCTCCACCATGGATTACATTGAAACTTGTACTAAAGACTGCCATCCAAAATCGAATTACTTGGGTTGCGGTAACACTTGCGATGGCAAGGTTTCTTAAAACTTCTTAACACCGTCTACTCAATTGTAAGTTAGTCCATACGGAGTATATATTAAACAAAAAAGGTCGATTAAATACTATATAATTCAGTTTGACAAAATTTTCTATAGAAATAAAATGTTGACAAAATTTTCTATAGAAATAAAATTTTGACAAAATTTTCTATAGAAATAAAATTTTTACATAATTTTGTATAGAAGTAAAATTTTGACAAAAATTTCTATAGTAATAAAATTTTGACAAAATTTTCTATAGAAATAAAATTTTAACAAAATTTTCTATCGAAATAAAATGTTGACAAAATTTTCGATAGTAATAAAATTTTGACAAAATTTTCTATAGAAATAAAATTTTGCTAGATTACTTTTGGGGATCGGCTTATATAACTATAGACGGATATGGACCAATTTTGGCATGGTTGTTAGCGGCCATATACTGCACAATGTACAAAATTTCACCACGTACCAAATCTTAACCGGATCCGATGAATTTTGGTCCTCTAAGAGCTCCGGAGGTCAAATCTGGGGATTGGTTTAAACGTACCAAATTTCAACCGGATTGGGTGAATTTTGCTCTTCCAAGGGGCTCCGGAGGTCAAATCTGGGGATCGGTTTATATGGGGGCTATATATAATTATGGACTGATATGAACCAATTCATGCATGGTTGTTGGATACCATATACTAACATCACGTACCAAATTTCAACCGAATCCGATGAATTTTGCTCTTCCAAGGGGCACCGGAGGTCAAATCTGGGGATCATTTTATATGGGGGCTATATATAATTATGGACCGATTTGGACCAATTTATGCATGGTTGTTGGAGACCATATACTAACACCATGTACCAAATTTCAGCCGGATCGTATGAAATTTGCTTCTCTTAGAGGCCTCCCAAGCCAAATCGGGGGATCGGTTTATATGGGGGCTATATATAATTATGGACCGATGTGGACCAATTTTTGCATGGTTGTTAGAGACCATATACTAACACCCTGTACCAAATTTCAGCCGGATCGGATGAAATTTGCTTCTCTTAGAGGCCTCGCAAGCCAAATTTGGGGGTCCGTTTATATGGGGGCTATACGTAAAAGTGGACCGATATGGCCCATTTGCAATACCATCCGACCTACATCAATAACAACTACTTGTACCAAGTTTCAAGTCGATAGCTTGTTTCGTTCGGAAGTTAGCGTGATTTCAACAGACGGACGGACGGACGGACATGCTCAGATCGACTCAGAATTTCACCACGACCCAGAATATATATACTTTATGGGGTCTTAGAGCAATATTTCGATGTGTTACAAACGGAATGACAAAGTTAATATACCCCCCATCCTATGGTGGAGGGTATAAAAATGTAACCAAATTATTTTCAATAAAAAAAAAACTTGATTGAAGTCGAAAAAATAATCTATTGAAAAATTAAACTGTTATGAAAGTGATTGAAAATATTTACGTTTTTTAATAAAATATTCATGCTTGTTCTGAGTCTCACCACACAGCACACATTCTTCACTCCTCTCAAAAAGTTTGTTGTTCTGATACACACGTGAGAAAACTTTTTGGAATTTCTGATCGAAAAATGTAAACATCTAATTTTTTCTGCAATACATTTTATTTGCAGACAGGAACCATAAAATAAACCTATTTTGCAGGAAAATTACAGTAGAATGTGGAAAAAAGGAAAAACAAACCCCTAAAAATATAAACCAGTTAGAAGAATTTTTTGTTCAAATTTTAGATAGTTTTATAAAATTTTATTTTGTGGCATATTCAACTAATTTTGCTCAATAAAATGTGCAAAATATATAAAAAAAACTAATTAAAGTTTCGAAATATGTTATTTATTTGTGTTACAAATCATCTAATTTTGCATACGATTGCTGTACACTTGGCCCACACAAGAAAAAATGTTCGTGTACATTTTTCAGGTCTGTGACGGTGTAAAGTAGAGGTGTGCGCGTGACACGCGTGATTCACACGTGAATCACGTGAGTCGTGAACAAAATCCAAAGCAACTCTCGTGAATGTGCGTGAATGGGACTAAAATAAATATTTCGTGCGTGAGAAATAAAATCGGTTCGTGAATAAAATTTCTGCAAAATCACGCTCACGAAAATAATCAAGATGTAATTCACACTCGTATGTTATCTGAAATTAAGTTGGCTCTCGAACATATTCTATTTATGAATATTGTTAACTTTGATGATTTTCGTTTGGAAAATATCGTGAGTCTCGTGAATTTGCCGTGAATCACGTGAATTCTGAATCGTGCGTGAGTCTTTAAAAGTAATTCGTGCGTGAGTACTGGTTTTCATTTCGTGAATGTGCGTGAGTGGGATTGGCTACCACCATAAGCGTAGGAAGGCCTCTGGGGAGGGGGCTTAGACCCCCCCAGAAAAATTTTAGCCCCCCCCAGAATTTGAAAACCTATTTACGATTTTCCATTTTTATAAAAAATAAACAAGCCCAGCCAAAAAAGCGTCGCCAAAAAAGTAATGAAAATGATCTTTTTGGATTCAGAAGTGGTGCAAAATTGGCGAAGAAGCGATGAATTTAACATGGGCTTGTCATAGGACGGAAGTCCTCCATTTCAACAGCCGTTGCACTGAATATGCATCACTTCTTTAGATGTGATCCGAATTCAATGTTTTGAATGTAAATTAAAAAATTCTGTTATATTTTGTCAAATAAATAATTTTTATAATTATTAATGGATTCTAATGCTTGTCGACCTCAAATATTTTCAAAAATTCACAAGTTTTTCAGATTGGATTTAGAATTTTTTTTTTCGACAAAATTTAAATTATTTGTACCATTTTATGAATTCTTACTTCGTTTTTAAGGTATTTGAAACAAAAAAGTTAAAATTTCCCATTAAAAGTATGAAAAAACCAAGTTATGAAAAATTTAATTAAAAGAACTTCCTGAGTAGTTAAAATAAAGAAAATCATTGGGAGTACATCTTCTGGAAGTGCTTTTAAAATTGTGCCTTTGCAAGAACTTCCAAATTTTTTTGCTGGGAAATGTGTGGAACTACTTTTAGTTGCTTTATTATAAATTAATTTTGGAGTTATTTTGATGTCTAATTTTTTTTATTCATTTTTATGAAATAAAAAATTAATTGAAATATAAATAAATGAAATATACATTTCTAGCTAGGGGGGCTATAGCCCCCCTAGGAAAATTGTCTAGCTACGCTAATGGCTACCACACGTATCGTGCGTGAATAAATTGCTTCGTGAATGTGCGTGAGTGTGAGTAAAAATTCAGTCACGTGCACACCTCTCGTGTAAAGTGTAGTCCAAAACATCTCTTTAGTGTGACACCTCACGAGAGCGATACATGTGTGTACCCGAAACGGGCACGATTAATTATTTCACTTAACATTTGAATTAAATAAAAGAATATATTTGTACATTTTGTTTGGAAATAATTATTATACATTGATTATAAATAATAACATAAATATTTGGTTTATCTCAATTAATAAGTAATTGATTTTAGCGGCCAAAATGACTTAATTTTTTTTAAACTAATTAAAAAAATTGTTGAACGAGTCGAAGTATATTCTTTTATTTCTAAATAAGGCTGTTCAAAAACAGCAGTGGGTGCTTGCCGCTATATTTCTGTACTTTGCGGTCCTTCGGACAACCTTGCTTAATTTTTTTTAGATTTTAAAGTGTTACCTGAAGTATTTCTAAGAACCAAGAAAAAGTTTATTTTTCATGGTCTAGAATTTATGTAACTTAAACTTTAGAATAGTAAAATTTTACACCATAATTAGGACACATTTCTTGAAAATAAAGAAATGTAACTAAAATTAAATTCTTAAAATTTGCCTTAATTTTTTTTTCTTAAATATGTCTATGATGCTCTTAAAGTACAGAAATTATTTTTGATTTAAAGAAATAATCTATAAATTAACTGAGATATTGAATCTTTCAAATAAGGTGGGTATTAACCCTTTCGCTACCGAAATAAACCCAATGATAAAAACTTTTATTTTTCATCTGTTTTTACTTGTACTAACAGCATGTAGAAAAAAACTTGTCATTTTGAAAACCTACCTCAATTACTTCACGAGCTATATGAGCTTGTTCTGAAAACTTGATTCTTGAATTGTGACCAAATGGCCTTACGAAAATAAGCGCTATTTGGCCTATAATACCTTTCAAAGTGTGAGGAAAAATACAAAAAAGAACCCGTAAAAGTATCAGCTAAAGTTTTTGAATAAATGTCCATTTACTAGAAACATGCAGTACAAAAATTGTCCCAAATTTTCGTATTTTTCGTTTATTGTTAAAAAAGTTTATAAAAATGCATTTTAGACCTCTCCAATATGGACAATATTTATAGGTTATTTAGATTAAAGCCTCTACTTTAAAATAGCATCGAGAAATAAACCGAAACTAAGTGGGAAAATAGAATTTGGTGTCTTTTTCGAATGTCCTTCTAAGTGGACATCGGTAGTGAAAGGGTTAAGTTCGAGTTTAGCCGCTAAAATCAAAACTAAATCAAAAACAGAATAAAATTGTATCTTCTTGTTGCAAATTGTATTAAAACTTGATGGGGAATGACCCAATGCAAAAATTGAAAATGTTTATTTTCCATAAAATGAATGAATGAGGAAAAGTAACCGTGAAGAAATGGCCAATTTAGCTCGATAATGCCAACTTAATACTGACCTTTAAGGTGGGTATTAAGTTCGAGTTTAGCCGCTAAAAACGTCATTTTTTCACGATTACTTTTCTTTAATAATCCATTTTAAGGAATACAAACTTTGTGAAAATTTGCTTTGGGCTTTTCCCCATCAAGTTACAATAAAGTTTGCAACAAATATGTATAATTTCATGCATTTTTCTTACTGATTTAGTTTTCACTTTAGCGATTTTAGCGATTAAACTCGAACTTAATACCCACCTTTAGAGAAAAAAAGCTTCACATAGGTTAAGATTTATGGGTTAAATTTTTTTTTAAATGAAGAAAGCCTTTTTACTTGAATTTTCTGTTATAATCTAGATTTTTAAATTAACATTTATTTATTTCACAAAATGACAGGAATGACAATGGCTCGAAATCAATACGAAAATCTTTAGGGAAATTTTCAGTATTGATTCTGAGGCAAAGATACTGCATCTTTAAAAGCAAGATATTTTTCATGAGCTATCTAGCATTAAATTTTCACTCAAAAAAATTTTAATTGGCTCCGAAGATTTTGACCTTCCCTAAGGATTTTGGTATTGATTCCTACACCCAAAGAAATTTGTTAGTAGGGACAGTAGAGCAAAAAGTCTGTTGGAAAAGGAAAAGCAGTAACTGCACTGAAAAAAATATTGTCGTGAGGTCAAAGATTTCATGTCTTTAAAATGCGAATGTGAATTTTGCTTAGCATAGAAGATGCATTTCTCTACTATAAAGATTTTTTCCTTGTCCAAAAGTCGATAAACTTTTCAACGAAGTCGTATCGTCCTTATAAATAAGTGATTTCAATTAAAAATAAGTATCATAACATGAAAGAAAAAATGTTTGGGCTAAGGTCAACTTGACTTTAATATTTCAGAAAAATTATTTAAATTTAATGAAATTGTCTTTAAATTTGTTGTTTTTTTGCATCTTGACTACAAAGCAAAAAATCATTCAAATATAGGACATGTTTTTCAACACTTTATTTTAAAGACGTTTTTTACTTGAAACATAGCATAATTTATACTGAAAGTCGAGTCTTAATTTAGAAAATAAAGTTGTCATTAACTCGTTTTTAAAGGACTTTTATAGCACATGAAGAAAAAAAGCTGAAAAAGCGAAAAATTAAAATTTGCTTCCTAGAAGCAATTACACAAAACCCAAATTTAAAAGAGAATTGTGTCTTAAAAGTATCCTTACTTGTATTCTACGCTTCTTTGGCTCGGAATCAATACCAAAATTTTTAAAGTAAAGACAAAATCTTTGGAACCGGGCATGCTTTTTTATTCAGTGTGTTTGCTGAAATAGCAAACATTGTCTGCTATTTCTTTCTTAAGCTCGATTACACTAAAACATTTTTTAGTTTGGCTGAAACAAATAAAAATGTCAACTTAAGAGCTATCCTAACACAAATAAAACAATATTTTATGAATATCTATAGTATTCGTTCAAAAATCTGAATATTTATCAAATTGAGGTATAACAGCAAACAAATTGTTTGCTGAACGTATTTAGGAGCTTGTAAGTATATTACAGTGGAACAATATACCAAAAACTACTTTTGGTTCTTAAATATGCTTTGGAGAAAAATGTATAACATAAAAATTTTATAATTTGTTGTTCGTTAGACCCTGAATTACAAAAATATAACAGCAGACGTCGTCTGCTGTTTTTAGCAGATTTTTTTCTATGAGTGTAGCCAGAGATGGTGCTTCTTTAAACTAAGGATATTTTGTAGGGAACCATATAGCTTTCAATTTAGGCTATAAAATATTAAAAGATTCAATATCTCAGTTAATTTTAAGATTATTTCTTTAAATCAAAAGTGATTTTCTTTACTTTAAGTAAAGAAAAATTTCCTTTATACAAAATCATAGAGAAGCATATTTCAAAGAGTCGTGTCCTAAATTTAAAGAAGAAATATGTTAAAACAAAGATTATGAACTTTCTTTTAATTTAATTTATTTATTTTAATGAATTTTGTCCTTAATATTGTGTATCTTGAGTTTTAAGTGGACTATATTTCATATTAGATCAATTTTTTGAAGTGTGGGCTATATAAATTATTAATTAGAATACAGATCTCATACATCGAAATTTCGTTCTCTTTTTTTGGATATATTAACGAAGGTATTCATATACAAATAAAAATTAACCAAAATCATATCAAAGCCATCTAATTTTTTTCAGAATCAAATTTGATTGGCTTGAATTGAAATGGCAACACTGATGATGAAATTCCATAAACACAAGTACTAAAAATTATTTTATATATATTTTACAACAAAAAATACATCATCGTCATTTTACAAAAGAGCGTAAATTGAGACACTTTTTGTCGTTATTTAAATTATTTAAGATTTGAGAATATGGAATAATTCATACATCACAATTTTCACATCAATTGTCTCTCTTCAGAAGGTAGAGAGTAAAATGTTCTAAATGTAATTCACAGTTATTAAGAACTTCAGCAGTGGCGTTAACCGCTGATACCAACATATTTTCCAATGACCGTTTTAGCAGATTGAAAACAGAATGCAAATCAAAAAATAAAACTTGTTTTTTCTTTCTACATATCTTTTTACAGCAGCTGCATTTATATTCACATAAAACCCGAAGCGATGAGACTGAGATTTAATAAAAAAAAAAAACATTTTATATTTATTCAGCCTTTAAATAAAAATTGCAATGATAGGATTTTAATAATCAAGAACGCTCTATTGCATATAACCTCAAATGTCCTTGATCAAAACTTGAGCAATGCATTTGGTTTTTTTAATGAATTTCTCACTCTTACTTACCATGATGTTGTCTGTGGTGTTGGCGGCAGTGGTTTTCCTTGTTATCTAACCAAAGGATTTTCTTCCTGGCTTTTAAAAAGACCTTTTTAGTTCGATATGAATTTTAAACTTTTCCCAGGCGCCAAGCAATTAATTTTTACACCAAAGGAAAACCCCAAGAGAAAATCGAAACTCCGTGTGAATGTAGATCAACACCGACCAGCAGAACAATATGGTGGCAGTTATTAGCCGATGACGGATAAAGACTGTGCTCTCTGACAGTTTGTTGGTGTATAATAATGATCTGCGATGATTATATTTTTTTTAGTACACACACAACATCGTTTGTCTCTGGGCTCTTTGTATTTTGTTTTTGCCTGTATGAGTGAAGTGTTCTAAATAAAGTCCTGTTATATTGCGAATATATTTAGGAGAAATAAATTGGGGTGCAGGAAAGAGAGCAAAAAGCAGGCAGTCAAGCCGAATGACAATTGGTGGTGGTTCTTTAATCCCTCCATTTGATCTGCCAAAAATTCCAATCTATTACAAATTCCTGATATATGTGGTGTTACCACCATCAAGCAATAGTTTTATTTTATGGATTTTTCAAAATACTTTTTATTAAAATTAATTTTTTAATCATACATTTTATAAAGTAATAAATACATTATTGTTAATTTTTTTTTTGTGCATTTTAATACTTTCTTTTGATAGATTTGAAATTTGAGATACTGATTGTTTTCGTATTTATAGAACGAAACTAAAAAAGGTAAAAATTAACAGAAAAAAAATCTACTAAAAAATGCAAAACAGTTGTTGTTTATTTAAATAGTAATCCCAAAGAAATTTTTTACCAGAATAAGCAGAAAAGTCTGCTAAAGACGTAAAAAGTCTGCTGAAAAGGGGAAAGCAGTCACTGTTTGCTGAAATAGTAAACATTGTCTGCTATTTTTAAAGCTCGATTACACTTTTAGTTTGGCTGAAACAAATAAAAATGTCAACTTCTGGGTTATCGTAGGTTAGGTTAGGTTAGGTGTGGGTGTATATTAAGTTTGTCATTCCGTTTGTAACACATCGAAATATTGGTCTCAGACCCCATAAAAAATTCTGAGTTCGTCCGTCTTTTGAAATCACGCTAACTTCCGAACGAAACAAGCTATCTACTTGAAACTTGGGACAAGTAGTTGTTATTTTTGTTGCCAGATGGTATTAGGTTAGGTTAGGTTAGGTGGCAGCCCGATGTATCAGGCTCACTTAAACTATTCAGTCCATTGTGATACCACATTGGTGAACTTCTCTCTTATCACTGAGTGCTGCCCGATTCCATGTTAAGCGCAATGACAAGGGACCTCCTTTTTATAGCCGAGTCCGAACGGCGTTCCACATTGCAGTGAAACCACTTAGAGAAGCTTTGAAACCCTCAGAAATGTCACCAGCATTACTGAGGTGGGATAATCCACCGCTGAAAAGACAGCAAATAAAATGTTTGCTGATTGCATTTAGGAGCTTGCAATATATTAAATTGAAAAAATATACCAAAGACTACTAAATATGCTTTGGGGAAAACGTTATAAGCTAAAAATTATATAATGTGTTCTTCTTTAGAACCTGAAGTACAAAAATATAACAGCAGACAGACATCGACTACACCCAAAGAAATTTGTTAGTAGGGACAGCAGAAAAGTCTACTAAAGCAGCAGAAAGTCTGCTGAAAAAGGGACAACAGTAACTGTTTGCTGAAATAGCAAACATTTCCTGCTATTTTTTAAGCTCGATTACAGCAAAACATGTTTTATTTTGGCTGAAACATATAAAAATTTCAACTGACATATATTATTTTAACATAATTAAAACAATATTTTATGAATATCTAAAGTATTTGACCAAAAATCTGAATATTTATCGAATTGAGGCATAACAGCAAACCAAATGTTTGCTGATCGTATTTAGGAGCTTGTAAGTATATTAAAGTGCAAAAATATACCAAAAACTACTTTTGGTTCTTAAATATGCTTTGAGGAAAAATTTATAACCTAAAAATTTTATAATTTGTTGTTCATTAGGTCCTGAAGTACAAAAATATAACAGCAGACATCGACTGCTGTTTTTAGCAGACTTTTTTCTATGAGTGTACTATTTTTATTAGCATACATTTTTCTATGAGTGTAAAATTTGTAACAGACTAACTCTCACACTCAAACTGGACGACATCATACACACAAAACATTTTTTTCTGAGTCAATCACGAAATTAATATATCCAATTAATTTTTTAATTGAAATATCTTCTATCACGAAAATAATAGTATAAATCAAAGTTTTAATTGGACATCAAAAAAAAACTTGATTAAAAAAATAATTGATTTCATTAGTAAATTTCAATTAATTTTTTAATTGATTCAATTAAATTTTTAATTGATGTTGATTGCAAAATGGAATTAATTTTTTTATTTAAAAACATAACTATTTTTAATCCTCATATTATATTTAAATCACTTTCTATAACTTTTTTCAATAACTTTTTTTAATTTAGTAAATTAAAAGATGTCGGACCTGCCCGACTTTAGAGTTTACTAAATTTTTGCTCCTTAGCAGTGGTGAGTTCACAAGGATATCGGCTGGATTTCAGCAAGATATGTGGTCAATTGTCGGGTTTGTGACAATATTTGGCCACATCGAGCGACATTTACACAGCCGGAACCTTATCTAAATCTTCTGCGGAAAGTATGGGGACATCTTCGCTGACGTTGGTTCCAATTGCGCCTAGCTCGGAAGGATATATATATATATATATATATATATATATATATATATATATATATATATATATATATATATATATATATATATATATATATATATATATATATATATATATATATATATATATATATATATATATATATATATATATATATATATATATAATATATATATATATATATATATATATATATATATATATATATATATATATATATATATATATATATATATATATATATGTCGCTTTATCTAAATCTGAACCGATTTGGATAAAATTCGACACAGATACAATGTTAAATCTTTCTTCTGTGTAAAATAAAATGAATTGCAGTTAAATATGAAATTTTCTACCATATTTTCGCAACTCAGGCGTATATGTAAGTATATATATGGGAGCTATGTCCACATCTATACCAATTTGAATCAAATTTGGTACACAAAGCTAAAATCTTGATTCTACTCTCAGGGAATATGTTCAAGTAAATCGAAATGAAAATTTGGTCTCCGGTTGTTATATGAATCTAAATCGGTCGAAACACATATATATGGGAGCTATATCTAAATTTGAACCGATTTCAACCCATCCATTGTACTCTTTGTGGCAAATTTGAAGGAAATAAAGGCAAAATTCTAGCCTCCAGGGCCAATTAAATCCATATCGGGCGAAAGATATATAATGGAGCTATATCTAAATCTGAACCGATTTTAACCAAATTTGGCATGCATAGCTATAAAATTAATTCTACTCCCTATGGAGAGCCTCACATAAATCGGAGTAAAACTTTGGCCTTTATGGTCATATGAACCGATTTCAACCAAATTTAGCAAGTATTGGTAGAATGTAAATTCTACTCTTTGTGCAAAATTTCACGTAAATTGGTAGTAAACTTTGGCCTCTGTGGTCATGTGAGTGTAAATCGGACGAAAGATATATATGGGAGCTATATCTAAATCTGAACCGATTTCAACCAAATTTAACATGCAATGCTAGAATGTCAATTCTATTCCTTGTGCAAAATTTCATGTAAATCGGTGTTAAACTTTAGCCTCTGTGGTCATATGTGTCAACATCGGGCGAAAGATACATATATGGGAGCTATATCTAAATCTGAACCGATTTGGCTAATATTTTTTCGAAACTCATAAAATATACGGATGTACGGTATTTGAAGATCGCTTGATAAACACGCCAATTATGACTACATCGGTGATAAATATATATGACAGTTATATCTAAATCTGAACCGATTTTTTCCAAAATCAATAGCGATTGTCCTTGTCAAGAAAAAAGACCATGTGATAATTTTAAGACCATCGGACTTAAACTGCAACCTGTACTTTGCACACAAAAATACATGAACATACAGACAGACGGACGGACGGACAGACAGACAGACAGGCGGACATAGCTAAATCGACTCAGAATTCAATTCTAAGACGATCGGTACGCTAAACGATGGGTCTCTGATTTTCCCTTCTTGGCGTTACAAACAAATGCACAAACTTGTTATACGATCTACCACAGTAGTGGTGAATTGACTTAATGTTTATAGTTTGATTAAAAGGTTAATAGTATCAATTAATTTTTTAATTGAAAATGTTTTCAATTTCAATCAACTTTTTAATTGGGAATATTTTGGTGAAAATTTTTCCGTGTATGAATACAAGAATCTTTAAAATTTGCGTCCCTCCGTTAAATTCTTACTTATTTGAAGTAAGCTAAATTTTCTTTAAAGTAGAGAAAAACATTTTTCATGTCTTTGATTTAATTTTCCTTTTTTATATTAGGAAAAAATTTCACATTATAGGCCTTGGATTTAATACTACACACAAATTTTTTTTTCTGATTCAATCACGAAATTAATTGATCCAATTAATTGTTTAATTGAAATTGCTTCAATCACGAAAATAATAGTATCAATCACAAAACTCAATTCATTTTTTAAACGAGGTAATCAATTACTTCTTAATACTTATTTTAACTTTATTTAATTTAATTTTTAATTTTTCTTTTGATTTATGATTTCAGTATGCATAGAAAAACTAATTATTTCCGAACCGAATTTTCAATTACATTTTTTTTTGAGAAATATTTTTTAATTTAATTACAATCAAAAGTTGAAAATTTAATTGTATCAGTTTATTGTTTAATTGATTACGTCTTCAAATTTTTATTGAGATATTTTTTTCTATGCAATGTTGTTCAATATTTGTAATTTGTCGTCCAGTAAACCACAATTTATAAAGTTTTACTCCCAAATTAATAACAAAAAATATGAAACAGGTCAAGAAGTGCACAGAAAAAAATTGTTTTTGATTCAATCACGAATTTAATTGATGCAATTATTTTTTACTTCAAGAGGCTTCAATCACAAAAATAATAGCATAAATCACATAATTAAATAGAAATAAAAAGTACGATTGTCTAGAAATTGAATAAATGCAGTACTCGGATATTTACCCAATAGTTTTGAGATTTTCAGCAAGGTAATGAACCGGGATTACTGTATTTCAAAATGTAATGTTCTATTTTGGAAGTAAAGGACCCGGAAGATTAACTTTAATGTGATATGAATACTTTTGTTTTTGTTGTATAACTTGGCTTTAAGTTTGGGATAATTAACCAATTGAGTTAATTATTAAGAGATTTGCGCGTACCAAGAAACTGTCATTATACGTGTGTTTCACTGGAATTGTGAACAAAATTAAAAGCAAATCTCAAAAATATGCCTAAATGGGACTAAATAATATGATCTCAATGAATAAATAAAATAAATAAAACATCCGCGCGTAAGCGTGAGGGAAAAACAAAAGCGATTCGTCAAATTGAGGAAAACATTAATTGGAACAAATGATTTCTTGATTGAATCAGAGAACAAAGAATAAATTGTTTAATTGTTTGCTTGGTCAATATTTTCTGTTCTTGTATGTTTTATTTAGCTAATTGTAAATTTTAAATGTAAATTTTGAGAAAATAATTTTGTAAGTTGAAATGTTTCAATTATTTTCAATTAATTATTAAAATATTAAATTAAATAATTTTATTATTTTTCAAATAGACGAAATCCCCTGGAAGAAGTCAACAAGTATTGACGAAACGTTGGGATAAAAATGTAAAAAGATTTTCTTCTTTACATCAATGAATTTAGGTCTAATTAGCTAAATAAAACATAAAAGTAATAAATTGTTGTGTAAAACCGATTTTTGAAGTTTATCTCCCTACTATACAGTATAATATTGAATTTGAGTCAAAAATACAATAAATAAAATGGAAATAAAAAAATAAAATGGAAACAAAGAAATAAAATTTAAAAAATCAATAAAAATAATTTATTTGGGTAGGAAAATATAAATACAAAAATAATTTATTAAAACCTAAAGTCGCTATAGATTGAGTAAACTTTGTACAAAATTATACATTTGGCAAATAAAACATAGGTATATGCTTTTTTTCTTCTGAAGGTGGGTTATATGTTCGGTTTTTGAGACGAAAAGCATTTTTTCATGGATACTTTTTTTGAATCAATTAAATTTAAATGATGAAATAATCAATGCTTTAAAAATTTTTCATCCAAGATTTGGCAAAATTTGATAAAAAATATTATTGTCGTCACATATATATTTGCACTTTTAATTTAAAGTTATAGTGAAAACCCCGAACATAGTACTCACCTTAAAATGAAAAATTATAAATTTTATATACAAGAACAAAAATTAAACAATAGCTCACACGGTAGCACTATTATTAAAATTATTTTGTTTTTTAGGAAGCTAAAAACAAAAAAAAAACTCATTTTGTTCACCTAAGATATATCACATTGCCCATTTCTTTTTTCTCCTAGTCCTTACGCATACCAGGCGGCAAGGTGACGTCAAATACAATTGGAGGATTATTGGGCAAATAATTAATATCACAAGTTGAAGCATTCACAAATATTACACGACCATCGGATGTAATACCATATCCTTCGTGGATATGACCAAAGACATGATATTTGGGTTTTACTCTTTGTTGTATAGTCGTTAAAAGTTCTACGCATCCGGCCCGTACCCCAGAACAGCAAAGATCACCATGACCAACAGGTGGTGTATGTGTTATAAGTATATCAATATCTTCAGGTATTTTATTCCATTTCTCAAGGCATGGTAAACCACGTGGTACATTAAATGCCCATTTACAGAATTCTGGTTGCCAAGGACTGCCATAGATTCGTATTCCCCATATTTCGAGCAATTCATCTTCAATATAAGTACAATTTGTCAGGACATCACGAATATTTGGAGTTTGAATTGCGTCCACAATATTCTCTTTAGCATTACCTAAAGTAGGTAAGTCATCGAGGATGGACATGCCTGTATGTTTAGTTCTGTAATAAGACATATCAAATTTTAATTTTAATCCTTTATTTTTATATATAAGGGAACATTAACATAAATATTATGTGTATCATCTATCCCCTACTAATTTTTTGCCGAATTTTAGAACAGGGAAATTTGGATGAATAATCTATTCGTTTGTTTTTATACTGTAATTTTCCCCAATATGGAATAATAATGCTTCATGAGAGTGCTTTGGAATTATCGCAATATTTAGTGATCCTTATTTTCGGTGCTAGGTGGTTTTGGGTTTCATTTAATATAAACACATACTATCAAAGTACATTGTGATAACACATGGTAAGATCTTCCTTTTTTAGTAGTGTACACATTGTTTTGTTGGGCGAAACTAAAGTCGTCAACTTTTAATAGTTTGATACATTAGGGAGTGATTGTTTTCTGCTACTTACTATCACCCTTGTTTCGTTTACGAATATACAAAACGCAAAGGTTTCCACCCCAATTATGAAATAAACTAAAAGTTTTTACGTTTTGTGCATTCCTAAATCTTGAAGTATATGATCTTAGCTCCTAATAACCCAAAATTTTAAAAGTTAATGGAACATATCTTTTAAATAAAAGCAATTTTCAAAGGTGATTGAGACACATTTTTATACTCACTACCCTATTTTCAAACAAAAATGCCAAAAGGGTGTCCTCAATGTGAAATTGAGCCTATCGATATCAACTATGATGATTTTTATATTGCAAAACAAATAATGCAAAGTTCTCCTTCATTTCCCACATTCAAGATCTCCATAAAATATTGAAAGCATCCCTACCCTTATAAGACTTAGTAACATCTGCCATTTTATTTAAATTTCTTTCAATTTCAACACAAATCGAAAGCATATCTTGGCAATTATTTATCATGTTTGGAATTATTCGTTCGTCTCAGTTCCACGAGAGTTTATTTTAAATAATTGACAAAGTAAGTTCACTGAACTAGCTTTCCTTGGGCCTATTTATACTCTTCACCACAAATAAAGCCATCCATGATTTACAATACAATGAATATACTGAAATCACTCACCTTTCTGCACTAGACTTATTTTGAAATGGATGAGTAAAAGTCTCATCGAAACTAAGTTCATGATTGCCAGCAATAACAATTTTATGTTTGTGCGGTAATGTTCCAATCCATTGATTGAACTCGACAACTTCTTCCATGTGCCCACATTTTGTGAAATCTCCAGCATGTATAAAAATATCGCCATCGGGGATATCAAATTTCATATATGGAGTCAATGAATGTGTGTCCGACATACAAACCACACGTGCCTTGTTAAATGCCACGCCTGTTGTAGGAGGTTTCATTGTTACCTTAATGACACGTTGAGTTTTGGAAATGTCTTTCCATGCGAGGGTGGGATTTTGCGTCAAGGGATGTACGGGTATATCCATGTTGTTATAATTAATGCTAGTTGTATGCTGAAATCCAAATGAAAATGCTCAATCAAAATTTCCGGCAGGAAAATTATGTAAACAAACCTCCTGGTGTGTGTCCTTTCAAGATATTTCTCTTTGATTACAAACTAAATGCGTTGCTATTCGATTACTATTCGCTTCCTATCACAAAGACGATTGTGACTAGAACTAAATGCCTTAGTTGTCCATTTTTAATATGATTAATATTGCACTTTTTGACCAGATCAGTAATTATAATCACAATTCTTAATTGATAACTTTTAGAATCGCAAATATGACAATAATGAATGACGTAGGATTAATGGAGACACAGCGTAACGCACAAACGTATTGTATATGAATGAATAATCGGCGCAAAGGCTACATTATTAGAATCAGTGATGATAAATTGAATTAATACGTTCGTGGTGAAACGAGCCAATAAAATAAGCATTTTTATAAAAATGTTTGGCTAAACTCTAGTTAAGCTATACCTTTAATATTTTTCATATGTATGGTGAACATCTAGGAGTAGATTACAATGACAACTTTTTTATTGGCGGAAGTATGTTATTCGGTTCTAAAGTGTAAGTTTCCTGCCAACATTTTTTGAATTTGACGGCGCTTCTGAGAATCCCCACCTCGTAGAAAACAATCATATACGACATCCAAAACTCGTCGGAAAAGCGCCGTCACTATTGACAAGTTGTATCACGCCAAGGTACTACAAAAAAGTATCGCATGAGTGCAATTATTAGGTGCCTTTTTTTAATAAATTTAGAACGACGCCAATAAGAGCCCCTTCAAACTATCAGAAAAAGTGAATTTTAAATCAATCATAAAAATAATTAATTTTTTAATTGGATCAATTAACTTTTTAATTGACCTTCAATTAATTTTTTAATTGATGCTATCATTTCTGTGATTGAAGACATTTCAATTAAAAATTAATTGGATCAATTAATTTCGTGATTGAATCAGAAAAAAATTTTTTTGTGTGTAGATGTTTATTGATTTGATTAAACATTTATAATTTCTTATAAATATAACATTTTTCGGTTTATCTCATCACATTTAACATAATTTTTTGCAATAATAAAAGAATGATGTTGAGTTTTAAGTAGCAAGTTACATATTGCAGCGTCTATCAGCCAGTTTGTTTATTTTCGATGGAGACTGCGTGCCTGGAAAAATATATGAAAAACGATCACTTTATTCCCTGCCAACATTTTTTGAATTTGGGGGCGCTTCTGAGAATCCCCACTACGTCGAAAACAATCATATACGACATCAAAACCTCGTCGGAAAAGCGCCGTCACTATTGAGAAGTTGTACCACGCCAAGTTACTACGAAAAAGTTTCTAATCAGTGCAATTATTAGGTGCCTATTTAGATCAATTTCGAAGGACGCCAATAAGAACCCCTGCAAACTATCAGAAAAAGTGCATTTTAAGGTAATTGTAGAAGAATCATTGTGGTCAAGTAAAACACGATTATGTAGATGTTTATTGATTTGATTAAACATTTATAATTTCTTATAAATATAACATTTTTCGGTTTATCTCATCACATTTAACATAATTTTTTGCATTAATAAAAGAATGATGTTGAGTTTTAAGTATCAAGTTACATATTGCAGCGTCTATCAGCCAGTTTGTTTTTTTTTCGATGGAGACAGCGTGCCTGGAAAAATATTTGAAAAACGATCACTTTATTTTATTTGGAAAGTCGAAAATTGTTCACCATATACCTTTCACAATTTTAAGCATAATATCTATGTTTTCAGAAGTTTATTTTCGTTTTTATTTAAATAAAATATAACAAGCTGGTTGCGCTTGGCGTTTCACAAAAAATAAAAAGGCTCTTCTAACAGTAGTGATGGCAAAATACTTTCATGTACATTTTGTACTTTTTGATATGCTTCCCCCATCACAGTCCGCGATGGTTGTGGTGACATTTACGAGTCTGTGGTAGCGATGAGGATGAAATGGAACTTTGAAATGCTGGCAGGGATTCTATTTGGAAAGTCGAAAATTGTTCACCATATACATTTCACAATTTTAAGCGTAATATTTATGTTTTCAGAACTTTATTTTCGTTTTTATTTAAATAAAATATAACAAGCTGGTTGCGCTTGGCGTTTCACAAAAAATAAAATGGCTCTTCTAACAGTAGTGATGGCAAAATACTTTCATGTACATTTTGTACTTTTTGATATGCTTCCCCCATCACAGTTCCTGATGGTTGTGGTGACATTTACGAGTCTGTGGTAGCGATGAAGATGAAATGGAACTTTGAAATGCTAGCAGAGGTCGCACTAGTCACGAAATCTCGCTATTTAGAACTCAAATCTCTTTACAAATATCAAGTGTTCGGACTGGCAAAATAACCAGATTTCGTTGATTTGAGGATTTAGCAGCTGTTTGTAAATATATCAATACAAACACAAACCCGTATGTGCACACGCACACACACACACACATTCATCTACAAGTAAAATTGGGACAGGGTTGCAAAAAGCGCATTTTTAGTACTAAAACCACAGTCGTACAAGGCAGTATAGGGGATTTTGTTGAAATCCTCTAGGAGCCAGCTGATATTTGCCTATTGAAAATCTACTGAGATCTAGGAGGATTTCGTGTCTAGTGCGAACGTAGTATTAATCTGAGAATCTATGAAAAAAGAAATCTTTTGGGACCTTTCAAATCCTGTGGTTTCGGATTGCGACATATCCCGATTGGCATCCCTTGTTTGTACCGGCATTGCAGTAAAATGATTTGTTTACTTTTTTACACATGACATTTGATACATAAACATTTGCAGTTAACCACTCTCTTCTTTTAACAGCTGTTCGCTTATTGACAGCTTTTGGAAAACTTCAAAAACTTGTGAAACGTCAAAATATTGCAAAAGTTAAGATGGCTACAAATTAACGATGTGCAGTGAAAAAGCAAAGAAATGAAATAAAAACCAATAAGTTGATCAAGTTTACAACAAAAGGGAAACAAACAAGTGTTAAGAATAAACAAATAATTACAAAAATCTTCATACTAAAAAAATAACTAGACCACGAACTGTGAATAAACGTGGTCCTTAAAGGAACCGTTTTTTTTTAGGAAAAAAAATGGACAATTTAGATATTGCCGATCAGCAGACAGACGGTAAGTCGGTCGGTACTGTTAATGGGAACAAAACATCGACAAAATTAAGTTTGGGACATCATCACTGAAGGCATTTGGGATATGGTACAGCTGTTATTTTCAGTATGGTCAACGGGCAGTAGCTTTCGTAAGGTTGCGTTTCTTTCATTGTTAAAGGGGCGTTATTGTGTTTTGTTGTTTCCTATCCCTTGGCAGAAACTATCTTATCCAACAAAAGAAATACTGGAGATTAAATTGCAAAATGATGTCTGTCAGTCAATGGTCTTTCAATTATTTCTTTTTACTCGTACAATAATATACAAAACATACTTTAGAAAGAATAAATGGGGATTAAAGCATTTATTTTGACATACCACCACTAGGCTTTGATCGTCTGACCGTTCTTAATTTCTTTGTTGTGTTGTAATGAATCATAGTTTTATGCAAAGGTATCACATTTCTGTTTGTTATTTATCCTAGTTGAACGCAATGTTCACATGAATGGACACTATAGTTTTGACTTGTAATGGCTTCATGAAAAGTTCATCAAATTCAAATCTATGAGGTCCTTGCACATTCGAGTTTTTATATGGTGGTGTATATTGAGGTTGCTTACAATTAGGACTTTTGCCTAGATATTTATTTGCAATGAATTTCTCCAAAGTAGTTTCAACATGTTCATTCGGGCGCATGCAATTGGTAAGCATGCGGATGTGCCTTTGTATTAAATCAGATCATTTTCCATAATGGCAACCGTGAATTGGCTTTCGCAATTCATCCTCTGTGGGGATTGAACGTAAATTGGAAGAAAGCTAACTGTCCACAACCAATATAGCAATGGCTTCATTATGGATTTAAATCTTAAAATTTCTCAGGATGTGGCCCCACTAGAAGAATACTTGACGCCAAAATAGAGGTGTTGGGCTTAAAATTGCCTTACAGAATGTTAAAAGATTTCAGCATACGATAAAATCATTGAAGGAACAATCTAGAGAAAAATTACGAAATAGACTTTCTTCGGCAAATGCTGTGCCCAAATTATGAGCTTATACAAATTTGATGGATATAAATTCGACGTCTCACCCAAAATGTGAGGAGGCGATAGCATATCAATAACATATCACTATCAATAATCACCCCCCAAAGCATCGATCGATTAAACGTCTAACTTGCTAATCTTACCAGTTATTTCACTGTGATAAATTTGAGGATATCGGCCTCAAAATCCTGATTCACAATTTGTGGTAAACTCCGCGATAGAAACAAGGTCCTGAAATCACTTGCCGGCAGCACTTGGGGTGCGGACAAAGAGACCTTGTTAACTATCTACAAGGCAATTGGCAGGTCAGTGATGAGCTATGTAGCGCCAGTTTGGACACTTCAGACAATTGATACGGATCCCTTAGAACTGCAAAAGGATTTCTCCGCAGCCCACCCCTGCATAACCTTTATGTGGTGACAATGATCATCCCTGTGCGTAGACAGAACTACAATTAGGTTCGATGTTACCTCTAAAATCTGTCGCTTTATTTGGAACCACACGAGCCACTCTTCATGCATTAGGAGGTTCCGATGAGGACAAAGTATAATTGTCCAAGTCGAAGATAATATCAGAAATCAAAGGGAAAACTATTTATATAATGTTAATAGGAATCACATCTATGGCGAAAGATGTATCTTTTCAATAAATGCAGATTCTTTTATGCAACGGAACGAGAAAACTGAATCAACATCTTCAAAAACACACAAAATCAATACCAGATTTACCAGAGTTGGATTTGCTTACAAAATAGTTATTATCGATGTCAACATTCAACATCCCGACTCTCGAAGAGTACTCTATAATCCAGAGTTGTCCAAATTCCGAAATAACGCAGAAAAAAAACTCTCGCTTCACTCTACGAATATTAGTATTGCGTGGTCTCCAGCTCACAGGCTTTCGATTAGTTAATAGGAATGTCATTTAAGCCGACAGATTTAGACGTAACCCCATTCATATCTTCAATAAATTCATCTTCATTGATGCAACGGAACGATAAAGTTTAATTAACATCTTCAAAAAGAAACGCAAAATCAATATCAGAGTTACCAGAAAGTAATCGAAACGAAACAAGTATATACGGCCGTAAGTTCGACCAGGCCGAATCTTATGCACCCTCCACCATGGATTGCGTAGAAACTTCTACTAAAGACGGTCATCCACAATTAAATTACTTGGGTTGCGGCCGATGGCAAGGTATTTTAAAACGTCTTAGCATCATCTTCTAAATTGGAAGTTAGTCCATGCGGGATATATAGCAGACAAAAGAAAGGTCGATAAAATATATATAGTATATTCAGTTCTTGACCGGTATATATAGGGAAGAAATAATTACGAACCGATATGAACTTTTGGGCGGTAATTATAGAGCCAGCGGTAATTATAGAGGCAGCATATACAATTATGAACACGAGTCTACCAAAAATGGCATATTTTTTAATGTTTGGTAGATTGGTAGAATTCTTGATGTTTTGGAAGATTTTGCACAATATTCATCTCCAACTACGAGGAGTTTCATAAATTTTCTATAGAAATAATATTTTGATAAAATTTTCTACAGAAATAAAATTCTGACAAAAGTTTCTATAGAAATAAAGTTTTGACGAAATTTTCTATAGAAATAATGTTTTGACAAAATTTTGTATAGAAATTATATTTTCACAAAATTTCGTAAAGACAAAATTTTCTATAAAAATAAAATTTTTACAAAATGTTCTATAGAAATATAAAATTTTGACTACATTTTCTATGGCAATACAATTTTGGTAGAGTGGCAATCGTTATTTTTCTGTGATTGCGGATCGGTTTATTTTGGGGCTATATATAATATAGATTGATACGGACCAATTTTGGCATGGTTGTTAGAGACTATATACGAACACCAGTTCCAAATTTCAACCAGATCGGATGAAATTTGCTTCTCTTAGAGGCTCCGCAAGCCAAATCTGGGGATCGCTTTATATGGGGGCTATATATAATTATGAACCGATATGGACCAATTTTTGCATAGTTGTAAGAGACCATATACCAACACCATGTACCAAATTTCAGCCAGATCGCATTAAATTTGCTTCTCTTAGAGGCTCCGCAAGCCAAATCTGCGGCTCGATCTATTTGGGGGCTATATATAATTATGGACCGACGTGGACCAATTTTCTTTCTTTCTTTATTGACAGTAATACATAAAGCCTTCAATGCCGATAACAATATTACAAACTTAATTATCAATAGTTTATGATACAAATTCAAAACATAATTTAATTTATATCTGTACTAGAATAATAACGATAGTGGCTCCCCAGCCAAAAGTATTAGTAATAATTATAAGAATATAACTATTGCCCTAGTAGCAGCGCTGGTATAGAGCGACTAAAAGACATGTTCAAATTTTTAATCATTTCCATGTGAAGCAAAGTGATCAATGAGCTTATTTCTAAACACAATGTTAGAAAAAGAAAACTTACGTAGCTCCTTGGGAAGATTGTTCCAAGCTCGCATGGTTCGCACCAAAAACGATCGCTCATATAGTTGCGTCACCATATGAGGAATCACTAATTGTGGATTACGGGTAGTTCTTGTAAAAATAAATTGTTCCCTTAACATTGGAGGAAGATTTGACTTTATAATTTTGTAAAAACAAAGTAAAATACGTAATTCAAAAAATCTTTGAAAAGGAAAGCCCAGAAATTGTAAAGCATATTGTGAAATGTGGTCGAATCTACGCAGTCCATAAATATATCTCACAATCATATGAAAACTTCGTCTCAGTCTCTGCAAATTCGAACCAGGTGCTCCAGAATAAACCTCAATTGCATAATAAATCTGGGACATCATCAGAGAAGATGCGACATTTTTCCGGACATGACAGGGCAAGTAGGTACTTAAAGAACGTAGTCGACGGAGAGTAACGACAATGTTAGATACTATGGAGTCAATGTGGCTACTAAAGTCCAGTCTAGGATCGAGTACAACACCTAGACACTTGATCAAGTCAACCATTTCTACCCTGGCATCGTCAAAAAATATATCAGGATCCGAGCGATTCACGCGGATTTGTCCAAAACACATGGCCTTGCTCTTACGTGCATTAATTTCAAGACCATTTGAAGTTACCCACTGACTAATATCCTTTAGGACGGTGTTAACTAATGAAATCAATGCATTGGTAGAGCTCCCACAGAACAATAGATGTATATCGTCAGCAAATAAAAAAGGTATGCAGTTATAGCCCTTAATATGATCCACAATGTCGTTGATATACAAGAGAAATAAGAGAGGGCTTAAAATTGATCCCTGGGGTACTCCACAGTAAATACTTCGAATGGCTGAATTGGAGTTTTTTAAAGAAACAATTTTTGCATGGTTGTTAGAGGCCATATACTAACACCATGTACCAAATTTCAGCCGGATTGGATGAATTTTGCTCCTCCAAGAGGCTCCGGACGTCAAATCTAAGGATCGGCTTATATGGGGGCTATATATAATTATGGACCGATATGGACCAATTTTAGCACGTTTTTAGAGACCATATACTAACACCACGTACCAAATTTCAGCCGGATCAGATGAAATTTGCTTCTCTAAGAGACTCTGCAAGCCAAATCTGGGGATTGGTTTATATGGGGGCTATACGTAAAAGTGAACCGATATGGCCCATTTGCAATACCATCCGACCTAAACCAATAACAACTACTTGTGCCAAGTTTCAAGTCGATAGCTTATTTCTTTCGGAAGTTAGCGTGATTTCAACAGACGGACATGCTCAGATCGACTCAGAATTTCATCACGACCCAGAAGAAAGCTAACTGTCCACAACCAATATAGCAATGGCTTCATTATGGATTTAAATCTTAAAATTTCTCAGGATGTGGCCCCACTAGAAGAATACTTGACGCCAAAATAGAGGTGTTGGGCTTAAAATTGCCTTACAGAATGTTAAAAGATTTCAGCATACGATAAAATCATTGAAGGAACAATCTAGAGAAAAATTACGAAATAGACTTTCTTCGGCAAATGCTGTGCCCAAATTATGAGCTTATACAAATTTGATGGATATAAATTCGACGTCTCACCCAAAATGTGAGGAGGCGATAGCATATCAATAACATATCACTATCAATAATCACCCCCCAAAGCATCGATCGATTAAACGTCTAACTTGCTAATCTTACCAGTTATTTCACTGTGATAAATTTGAGGATATCGGCCTCAAAATCCTGATTCACAATTTGTGGTAAACTCCGCGATAGAAACAAGGTCCTGAAATCACTTGCCGGCAGCACTTGGGGTGCGGACAAAGAGACCTTGTTAACTATCTACAAGGCAATTGGCAGGTCAGTGATGAGCTATGTAGCGCCAGTTTGGACACTTCAGACAATTGATACGGATCCCTTAGAACTGCAAAAGGATTTCTCCGCAGCCCACCCCTGCATAACCTTTATGTGGTGACAATGATCATCCCTGTGCGTAGACAGAACTACAATTAGGTTCGATGTTACCTCTAAAATCTGTCGCTTTATTTGGAACCACACGAGCCACTCTTCATGCATTAGGAGGTTCCGATGAGGACAAAGTATAATTGTCCAAGTCGAAGATAATATCAGAAATCAAAGGGAAAACTATTTATATAATGTTAATAGGAATCACATCTATGGCGAAAGATGTATCTTTTCAATAAATGCAGATTCTTTTATGCAACGGAACGAGAAAACTGAATCAACATCTTCAAAAACACACAAAATCAATACCAGATTTACCAGAGTTGGATTTGCTTACAAAATAGTTATTATCGATGTCAACATTCAACATCCCGACTCTCGAAGAGTACTCTATAATCCAGAGTTGTCCAAATTCCGAAATAACGCAGAAAAAAAACTCTCGCTTCACTCTACGAATATTAGTATTGCGTGGTCTCCAGTTCACAGGCTTTCGATTAGTTAATAGGAATGTCATTTAAGCCGACAGATTTAGACGTAACCCCATTCATATCTTCAATAAATTCATCTTCATTGATGCAACGGAACGATAAAGTTTAATTAACATCTTCAAAAAGAAACGCAAAATCAATATCAGAGTTACCAGAAAGTAATCGAAACGAAACAAGTATATACGGCCGTAAGTTCGACCAGGCCGAATCTTATGCACCCTCCACCATGGATTGCGTAGAAACTTCTACTAAAGACGGTCATCCACAATTAAATTACTTGGGTTGCGGCCGATGGCAAGGTATTTTAAAACGTCTTAGCATCATCTTCTAAATTGGAAGTTAGTCCATGCGGGATATATAGCAGACAAAAGAAAGGTCGATAAAATATATATAGTATATTCAGTTCTTGACCGGTATATATAGGGAAGAAATAATTACGAACCGATATGAACTTTTGGGCGGTAATTATAGAGCCAGCGGTAATTATAGAGGCAGCATATACAATTATGAACACGAGTCTACCAAAAATGGCATATTTTTTAATGTTTGGTAGATTGGTAGAATTCTTGATTTTTTGGAAGATTTTGCACAATATTCATCTCCAACTACGAGGAGTTTCATAAATTTTCTATAGAAATAATATTTTGATAAAATTTTCTACAGAAATAAAATTCTGACAAAAGTTTCTATAGAAATAAAGCTTTGACGAAATTTTCTATAGAAATAATGTTTTGACAAAATTTTGTATAGAAATTATATTTTCACAAAATTTCGTAAAGACAAAATTTTCTATAAAAATAAAATTTTTACAAAATGTTCTATAGAAATATAAAATTTTGACTACATTTTCTATGGCAATACAATTTTGGTAGAGTGGCAATCGTTATTTTTCTGTGATTGCGGATCGGTTTATTTGGGGGCTATATATAATATAGATTGATACGGACCAATTTTGGCATGGTTGTTAGAGACTATATACGAACACCAGTTCCAAATTTCAACCAGATCGGATGAAATTTGCTTCTCTTAGAGGCTCCGCAAGCCAAATCTGGGGATCGCTTTATATGGGGGCTATATATAATTATGAACCGATATGGACCAATTTTTGCATAGTTGTAAGAGACCATATACCAACACCATGTACCAAATTTCAGCCAGATCGCATTAAATTTGCTTCTCTTAGAGGCTCCGCAAGCCAAATCTGCGGCTCGATCTATTTGGGGGCTATATATAATTATGGACCGACGTGGACCAATTTTCTTTCTTTCTTTATTGACAGTAATACATAAAGCCTTCAATGCCGATAACAATATTACAAACTTAATTATCAATAGTTTATGATACAAATTCAAAACATAATTTAATTTATATCTGTACTAGAATAATAACGATAGTGGCTCCCCAGCCAAAAGTATTAGTAATAATTATAAGAATATAACTATTGCCCTAGTAGCAGCGCTGGTATAGAGCGACTAAAAGACATGTTCAAATTTTTAATCATTTCCATGTGAAGCAAAGTGATCAATGAGCTTATTTCTAAACACAATGTTAGAAAAAGAAAACTTACGTAGCTCCTTGGGAAGATTGTTCCAAGCTCGCATGGTTCGCACCAAAAACGATCGCTCATATAGTTGCGTCACCATATGAGGAATCACTAATTGTGGATTACGGGTAGTTCTTGTAAAAATAAATTGTTCCCTTAACATTGGAGGAAGATTTGACTTTATAATTTTGTAAAAACAAAGTAAAATACGTAATTCAAAAAATCTTTGAAAAGGAAAGCCCAGAAATTGTAAAGCATATTGTGAAATGTGGTCGAATCTACGCAGTCCATAAATATATCTCACAATCATATGAAAACTTCGTCTCAGTCTCTGCAAATTCGAACCAGGTGCTCCAGAATAAACCTCAATTGCATAATAAATCTGGGACATCATCAGAGAAGATGCGACATTTTTCCGGACATGACAGGGCAAGTAGGTACTTAAAGAACGTAGTCGACGGAGAGTAACGACAATGTTAGATACTATGGAGTCAATGTGGCTACTAAAGTCCAGTCTAGGATCGAGTACAACACCTAGACACTTGATCAAGTCAACCATTTCTACCCTGGCATCGTCAAAAAATATATCAGGATCCGAGCGATTCACGCGGATTTGTCCAAAACACATGGCCTTGCTCTTACGTGCATTAATTTCAAGACCATTTGAAGTTACCCACTGACTAATATCCTTTAGGACGGTGTTAACTAATGAAATCAATGCATTGGTAGAGCTCCCACAGAACAATAGATGTATATCGTCAGCAAATAAAAAAGGTATGCAGTTATAGCCCTTAATATGATCCACAATGTCGTTGATATACAAGAGAAATAAGAGAGGGCTTAAAATTGATCCCTGGGGTACTCCACAGTAAATACTTCGAATGGCTGAATTGGAGTTTTTTAAAGAAACAATTTTTGCATGGTTGTTAGAGGCCATATACTAACACCATGTACCAAATTTCAGCCGGATTGGATGAATTTTGCTCCTCCAAGAGGCTCCGGACGTCAAATCTAAGGATCGGCTTATATGGGGGCTATATATAATTATGGACCGATATGGACCAATTTTAGCACGTTTTTAGAGACCATATACTAACACCACGTACCAAATTTCAGCCGGATCAGATGAAATTTGCTTCTCTAAGAGACTCTGCAAGCCAAATCTGGGGATTGGTTTATATGGGGGCTATACGTAAAAGTGAACCGATATGGCCCATTTGCAATACCATCCGACCTAAACCAATAACAACTACTTGTGCCAAGTTTCAAGTCGATAGCTTATTTCTTTCGGAAGTTAGCGTGATTTCAACAGACGGACATGCTCAGATCGACTCAGAATTTCATCACGACCCAGAATATATATAATTTATGGGGTCTTAGAGCAATATTTCGATGTGTTACAAACTGAATGACAAAGTTAATATACCCCCCTTCCTATGGTGGAGGGTATAAAAAGAGTTATTATCAATATCATCATTCAAATCAATAGCTATAGTATTACCTGAACCTCGAAGAACACATCATAATCCAGAGTTGTTCAATTCCGAAATAATGCTTCGTACTAAGTTCGTTTCTGCGAAAAACGAATATCAGCTTTTATAACCGAGAGTAGGGTCCCAAACACGGTTCTTAACTTCATTATGCAAAATAATATGACTGCCTATTTTTCAGTGCAGAATTTCCTGGGTTACTTCAATACATTTTCGAAAAAGCTCAAAACAAAGATTTCGCAGTTATTCCTCACAAACGGTTTTTGTATGGAGTATAACAGTTTTTCGTACGAAAACGTGATCGGTCGCCAGTTCTCAGGTCATTTTCTCACTTTTACCAGCCATTTTCTCGCTTTATACCAACTTGTCAAATTATTCCCGCGAGGCTTAATGCAAATCGCAGATAAGCAGATAATCATTATAAAAAATGACCTGTATTTATTGGGAGCTATATAAAGGTGTTTATTCCCATATATGTATGTTTAAATCCGAACCGATTTGGTCAAAATTTGTTACACTACTACAAAATTTCTAGACTAACGTCATAAGAATGTTAGTAAAAAATATGGGAAATATTTAAAGCTAATTCCATTTTTGCAATTTTTGGGTTGGGTTTGAACCCACGGCCCTGTGTATGCAAGGCGGGCATGCTGACTATTGCACCACGGATGATACGAGTGTCTCTAATATTTCTTGTTTGCTTCCAAAGAAAATTTCTTCCCGTCAAACGAAAAATTCGCTTGTCTAAAATATCGTACCTCAGAAAAGAAATCTATTCTATCAGTGTATATAAGTTCTAATGATTGTCGACTTAGTATTTTCTCTACAGTCAATCCAATTTCTTGCCCGTTTTTATTCAAAATGTTGGAACGTTAATTTCCCATCTTTCATAATTGCATTGATAATTGTTCAGTTCACAAATTAGTTTTTCATAAATTTGGTATAGGGGGAGTGACATTTTTACGTCTTAAGTTTGTTTATTTTTCTTTCACGTTTTTATGTTTTTCTCTACAAAACTTCCATTTTTGTTTTTTTTTTTTTTTGTGTTACGGCTTTTTAATTTGCTTTATTCCTCGGTTTGTTGTGGTCTAATTTTCTTATTGCTAATCATAGATTTGTTTTTGTTGGGAATTTACGTCACCGTATATACGAGTAATAGACGCACAGTGGTGGGTAGCGAATGTAAAATTTTGAAAATAAATAATACAAGAGAGTAAAAACCTAAACGTTGTCAATGCGTTTTACACTCAAAGAATAATCGACAATACAGAAAAAGCGGCTAGAACAGCAAAAAGTCTGCTGAAAAGGCGAAAACATTGACTATTTGCTACAATAGCAAAAATAATATATTAAGAATAATTTGGGTATTTTCTTAGATATCAGTTTTTTTCTCTTCTCATAAACAGTAAACGAAACGTTTGCTTATCACATTCGTAAGGTTTACACCCAAAAACAAATTTTAGAAGACACACTAGAAAAGTCTGCAACAATAGAAAAATCTCCAAAACTCTGCTGAACAAGTGAAAGGAGTCACTGCAGTGAACTGCTGATATATAGCAAGCATTACCCTCAAACATATTTTAGTTTGGCTGAATCTAAATTAGGGGCTATCGTAACACAATAAAAACAACATAATACACCCAAAGAAATTTGTTAGTAGGGACAACAGAAAAGTCTGCTAAAACAGCAGAAATTCTGCTGAAAAAGGGACAGTAGTCACTGTTTGCTGAAATAGGAAACATTTCCTGCTATTTTTTAAGCTCGATTACACTAAAACATGTTTTATTTTGGGCAAACCAAATAAAAATGTCAACTTTGGAGCTATCCTAACATATTTAAAACAATATTTTATGAATATCATAGTATTTGACCAAAAAACTGAATATTTATCGAATTGAGACATAACAGCAAACAAAATGTTTACTGATCGCATTTAGGAGCTTGTAAGTATTTTACAGTGCAAAAATATACAAAAAATTACTTTTGGTTCTTAAATATGCTTTGGGGAAATTTTATAACCTAAAAATTTTATAAATTGTTGTTCATTAGGCCCTGAAGTACAAAAATATAACAGCAGACATTGACTGCTGTTTTTAGCAGACTATTTTCTATGAGTGTATTATAATATATGTATTCGCATTTGCTGAAAAATTGGAAATGGAATTAAGGCATAACAGCATACAAAAGGTTTCCTGATATCATTTTAGATTTTTTTATAGGGCAGGAAAATACAAAAAGTTTTGGTTTATGAAATATCTTTGGGTAACATATTAGAACCAAAAATTGTTGTCCGCTAGACCACAAATGCAAAAATATAACAGCAAACACCGACTGCTGTTTCTAGCAGTATTTTTTCTATGAGTGTAATAATGTTGAAAAGTTTGGAATACAAAAAAAATAGGTTTGATTCTTCAAAATTCCATGAATAACATTTGTAATCGTCAACATCGATTTTTTTAACTTTTTTGGAAATCGACCTATTGATATTGATCAAAATTGAGCGTTTTCCTTCGATCATTGATTCAATTGTAAAATAATTAATTTATGTCAAACTCTTTTGTAAATATCGAAATTGCCAAGTCGCTAAGACTAATCTCTTTAAATTTGTAAATATGCAATATTCTATTGTACACAAGCCTATATTATCTATCAATAAATAAATTAACGAAACTAATCGATATTTTATAGCACCCTAAATGACCAATCGAACTTCCGCCCTCGTTGCAGTCGGGTCTACGGCCCGGGGCGGACACAGGGTTTTCAACCCTGTCCAAGGACTGCAAACCCCTATTTAAAGTATGCTTATTTCCCGAAAAACTCGAAAATACCAACTCCAAAGGGCTACAACAACAACAACAACCAATCGAACTTTAACGAAAAAATCGGAATGTTAAATTTGTATTGAAAGGGGAATGTGACGTAGTTATTTTTATGACGGAAGTTCACAAAAATGCCGAAGTTCACAAATTGAAACTCGATATTTTCAAATCGACAAATCTACTATTCCTTTAAATTTTCATTACAATCCCTATGTCAAACGCGAGGATGGTGGTAAATGGACCATCATCGCTTATAACAATATAGTAAAGAACAGTAACCGAGAAAACTTGTGAAAACATAAAAGCTCATAAAACTTCATTAAAAAAAAGGTTACAAATCACACGGAGGGACTAGTGTGAAATAAGTGCTATATAGGAGCCTGATATATAAATGTGTGTGAAGATAAATTCGAATTTAGAATGTGCCGCAAAAACCTAGCCGAGACACAAATCACAACCAACAATATTTTTCAAATTCGAATTTAGGATTTCAAATTCGAATTTGGATTTTTAGTATTTTGCTTATTATTCAAAAACGTGCGGTATAGCGACTAGGCTCATTGGAAAGGGCTTGAGCTCAGCATTCATAATCACAAAAGTTGTCATTAGAAAAGTATTTGTGAAAAGCGCAAATTGGAAAATAAAATTTTCAACAAATTTTAAAACGGGCCCACTGTACTAAAACTAAGCCGCGTGCGGTATAGATATTAGGTTCATTGGAAAGGGTTTAAGTTCAGCTTTCAAACCCACGACAGTCTTCATTAGAAAAGTATTTGTAAAAAGCGCAAATTGGAAAATAAAATTTTCAACAAATTTTTACAACGGGCCCACTGTGCCAAAACTAAGCCGCGTGCGGTATAGACACTAGGTTCACTGGAAAGGGCTTGAGCTCAGCTTTCATATCCACGAAAGCCTTCATTAGAAAAGTATTTGTGAAAAGCGCAAATTGGAAAAAAAACTTTTTAAACAAATTTTTACAACGGAGTCCACTGTGCCAAAACTAAGCCGCGTGCGGTATAGAGACTAGATTCATTAGAAAGGGCTTGAGCTCAGCTTTCATACCCACGAAAGTCTTCATTAGAAAAGTATTTGTGAAAAACGTAAATTGGAAAATAACATTTTCAACAAATTTTTACAACAGACCCACTGTGCCAAATTAAGCCGCGTGCAGTATAGAGACTAGATAAATGAGTTTTCTACCAAGATCAAACAAATTTTTAATTGAAGCAATTAAAATTTAAGTGAAAATGCCAAGAAAACAATTACTTTTTTAGCCAAGAATATTTATACCCTAAACCACATAGTGGTCAGGGTATAATAAGTTAGATCGACCAAAAAATGTGCCTACAAGAAATATTGATTTTAGACCCCATAAAATATATACCGATCGACTCAGTATCACCTCCTGAGTCGATCTAGCGCTTGGTGTCCGTCCGTCCGTCTGTCCATGTATTTGTTGTTCACAGGATTCCGGTCGCAATTATTAACCGATTTGGATGAAATTTGGTACTGTATGTTTTTTGGGCACAAGGACGATCGCTACTGAATTTGGAAGAAATTGGATCAAATTTAGATATAGATGTATCGCCCGATTTCGACAAATGGTGTCACGTTGCGCTTTTTTACAAACCGATCGTCATCAAATTTTGCACATAGTAAACTTTTTCATCACCCTTTACGTCTGCAAAATTTCATCGAAATCGGTTCTGATTTAGATATAACTCCCATATATATGTATCGCCCGATTTTCCCAAAATTTGGCCATAAAAACCTTATTTATTAAGCGATCTTACTCAAACTTGGCTTACTCTAATCTTTTATGGTACTGACAATATGTGCCAAAAATAATCGAAATCGGTTCAGATTTAGATATAGCTCCCATATAAAGGGTGATTCTTTTGAGGTTAGGATTTTCATGCATTAGTATTTGACAGATCACGTGGGATTTCAGACATGGTGTCAAAGAGAAAGATGCTCAGTATGCTTTGACATTTCATCATGAATAGACTTACTAACGAGCCACAACGTCGAATTTTCAGTGAATGGGCCCTAGAAAAGTTGGCAGAAAATCCGCTTTTTTATCGACAAATTTTGTTCAGCGATGAGGCTCATTTCTGGTTGAATGGCTACGTAAATAAGCAAAATTGCCGCATTTGGAGTGAAGAGCAACCAGAAGCCGTTCAAGAACTGCCCATGCATCCCGAAAAATGCACTGTTTGGTGTGGTTTGTACGCTGGTGGAATCATTGGACCGTATTTTTTCAAAGATGCTGTTGGACGCAACGTTACGGTGAATGGCGATCGCTATCGTTCGATGCTAACAAACTTTTTGTTGCCAAAAATGGAAGAACTGAACTTGGTTGACATGTGGTTTCAACAAGATGGCGCTACATGCCACACAGCTCGCGATTCTATGGCCATTTTGAGGGAAAACTTCGGAGAACAATTCATCTCAAGAAATGGACCGGTAAAGTTGGCCACCAAGATCATGCGATTTGACGCCTTTAGACTATTTTTTGTGGGGCTACGTCAAGTCTAAAGTCTACAGAAATAAGCCAGCAACTATTCCAGCTTTGGAAGACAACATTTCCGAAGAAATTCGGGCTATTCCGGCCGAAATGCTCGAAAAAGTTGCCCAAAATTGGACTTTCCGAATGGACCACCTAAGACGCAGCCGCGGTCAACATTTAAATGAAATTATCTTCAAAAAGTAAATGTCATGGACCAATCTAACGTTTCAAATAAAGAACCGATGAGATTTTGCAAATTTTATGCGTTTTTTTTTTTAAAAAAGTTATCAAGCTCTTAACAAATCACCCTTTATATGTATCGCCCGATTTTGCCAAATTTGGCCGAAAAACCCTTATTTATCAACCGATCGTAACCAAGTATGGCTAAATGTAATCTTCTATAGCACTAACTGTATGTGCAAAATTTCATCGAAATCGGTTCAAATCTAGATATAGCTCCCATATATATGTATCGCCCCATTTTGAAAAATTTGCCCCTAATAACCTTATTTTTGACCATAGGGGCCTCATTTATTAACTGATCGTACTCAAATTTTACACAAAGTGACCTTCTGTGGTATCAATCATACCTGCAAAATATTATACAAATTGGTACAGATTTAGATATAGGTCCCATATTTATGCACCGCTCGATTTTGTCATATTTGGTCATAATACTCTTATTTATTAACCTATGTTATTCAAATTTTGATGTACTAGCTGATCGTATTTAGACTTACATGTAGCTCTTACGTAAATCTATTGCCCTATTTTCAGAAATTTGGATTTATTACCCACAACTAATTGACCGATTTCCTCTTTTTTAATAATGGACTCAATATTAGTGGTATACTAACTCTTTAGGTGCAAAATAAACTATAGCTCCTAATATTAGACATTTCTGCTCAGATTGTGACAAGACACCCATAAACACGTACCCCCCTTTATGTTCTCCAAAACCTATACCAATGATACCCCACAAATGCTTATGTTTACTAATTCAGTAGGGGTGGTTTAGGGTATGATATAGTCGGCCCCGCCCGACTTTCTACTTTACTCACTTGTTTTTTATTTCTAATTAACTATCGTGGTTGAATCAATTTCAAATAGAAAATTAATTGGATCAATTAAATTCGCGATTGAATCAGAAAAAATGTTTTCTGTGCAATTAAAATTATAATTGAAAATTTTGTAGAAATAATCATTGTAGTTTCTGTATAAATATTATCATATTCACAAATCCCAGAAAAAAATCAAATTACAATTATAATCCGAAAAGACATCTTATGTTCAGTCATACACAGAAAAAAAATATTTTTTTGTATTCAATCACAAAAGTAATTGATCCAAATAATTTTTAATTGAAATGTCTTGAATCATGAAATGATAGTATCAATTAAAAATGAATTTTTCCAATAAAAAAATTAATTGATAAAATTAATTTTTGTGATTGATTTTTATTTTAAAATTTATTGAACAATTAACTTTTTTTTCACACTAGAGGTGTGCACGTGATTAATATTTTGCTCAGGCACACTCACGCACGATATTTTTTGGTAGGACTCACGCTCACGAAAAGAAAATTTGTACTCACGCACGAAAATCTTTTAAATGTCGTGACTCGCGAAAAACCGCGTGACTCACGAATAATTTTATAAGTAATTTACCTACAGAATCTGACTGAAAACATGAGTATGATTAAAACCGAGAGCGTTATAAAACTTTTAACACTTAACAGGTTAGCTGATAAGTCTCCGGTCTAACAAAGAAAAATACTTTTTTTTTGTCAAAATTCGTTTTTATTATTCAACATAACATAATTCCCTTCAAGAGCGATACAACGATTATAACGACCTTCCAATTTTTTGATACCATTTTGGTAGTACTCCTTCGGTTTTGCCTCAAAATAGGCCTCAGTTTCGGCGATCACCTCTTCATTGCAGCCAATTTTTTTCCCTGCAAGCATCCTTTTGAGGTCTGAGAACAAGAAAAAGTCGCGGGGGCCAGATCTGGAGAATACGGTGGGTGGGGAAGCAATTCGAAGCCCAATTCATGAATTTGTGGCACGGTGCATTGTCTTGGTGGAACAATACTTTTTTCTTCTTCATATGGGGTCGTTTTGCCGCGATTTCGACCTTCAAACGCTCCAATAACGCCGTATAATTGTCACTATTGATGGTTTTTCCCTTCTCAAGATAATCGATAAAAATTATTCCATGCGCATCCTAAAAACAGAGGCCATTACTTTGCCAGCGGACTTTTGAGTCTTTTTAATTTTTCGACAAAACGCTTGAACGCCCGCGAGTTTCTGGTTTATCTGTATATTTTATTGCGTTTCGTACCGTAGTTGGTGAGCATCCTTTTATATCTTGAACTGCTTTGTACGTTTTTCCTTAATTTTCTGATCAAAAAGCGCTGTTCGGAAGTGCAGTGCTTTTGCCAGAATGTCGAATTTTTACAATAACAATAGCATCAGAAGTAAAATCCAAGGATTTTTTTATTATGCATACTCTTTTCTGATCAAAAAGCGCTGTTCGGAAGTGCAGTGCTTTTGCCAGAATGTCGAATTTTTACAATAACAATAGCATCAGAAGTAAAATCCAAGGATTTTTTTTATTATGCATACTCTAAGCAATGACGTACCAAAAAACAAAGATGAAATAAACCGTCAGCACAGCACTACTATTATTTTGAGCGCAACTGTATAAATGAAAAAACAAGTATATACGGCCGTAAGTTCGGCCAGGCCGAAGCTTATGTACCTTCCATCATGGATTGCGTAGAAACTTCTTCTAAACACTGCCATCCAAAATCGAATTACTTAAGATGCGGTAACGCTTGCCGATGGCAAGGAATCTTAAAGCCTCCTAACACCATCTTCTAAATTGTATGTAAGTCCATACGTGGTATATATTAAATCAAAAAAGATCGATCCAATACGTATATAATTCAGTTGCCAAAGTAGACATAAAATTTTGACAAAATTTTCTACAGAAATAAAATTTTAACAAAATTTTCTATCGAAATAAAAATTTCACAAAATTTTCTATATAAATAAAATTTTTGACAAAATTTTCTATAGAAAGAAAATTTTGACAAAAATTTCTACAGAAATAAAATTTTTACAAAATTTTCTATAGATATAAACTTTTGACAAAATATTCTATAGAAATAAAATCTTGGTAGATTATTTTTGGCTCGAGTGGCAACCATGATTATGAACCCAATAAAATTTGAACAAAATTTTCTATAGAAATAAAATTTTGACAATGATGAAAATTTTATTATGAACCGAATAAAATTTTAACAAAATTTTCTCTAGAAATAAAATTTTGACAAAATTTTCTATAGAAATAAAATTTTGGTAGATTATTTTTGGCTCTTGTGGCAACCATGATTATTAACCGATATGGACCAATTTTTGTGTGATTGGACCAATTTTGGTATGGTTGTTAGCGACCATATACTAACACCACGTTCCTAAATTGAACCGGATCGGATGAATTTTGCTGCTCCAAGAGGCTCCGGAGGTCAAATCTGGAGAACGTTTTATATGGGAGCCATATATAATTATGGACCGATATGAACCAATTCTGGCACGGTTGTTAAAGATCATATACTAACACCATGTTCCAAATTACAACCGGATTGGATGAAATTTGCTTCTCTTGGAGACTTCGCAAGCCAAATCTGGGGATCGGTTTATATGGGGGCTATATATAATTATGAACCGATGTGGACCAATTTTTACATGGTTGTTAGAGACCATATACCAATATCATGTACCAAATTTCAGGCGGATCGGATGAAATTTGCTTCTCTTTGAGGCTCCGCAACCCAAGTCTGGGGATCGGTTTATATGGTCGCTATATATAATAATGGACCGATGTGGACCAATTTTTGAATGGTTGTTAGAGACCATATACCGATATCATGTACCAAATTTCAAGCGGATCGGATGAAATTTGCTTCTCTTTGAGGCTCCGCAAGCCAAATCTGGGGATCGGTTTATATGGGGGCTATATATAATTATGGACCGATGTGGACCAATTTTTGCATGATTGTTAGAGACCATATACCAACACCATGTACCAAATTTCAGCCGGATCGGATGAAATATGCTTCTCTTAGAGGCTTCACAAGCCAAATCTGGGGATCGGTTTATAGGTTATATATAATTAAGGACCGATGTGGACCAATTTTGGCATGGTTATTAGAGACCATATACCAACATCATGTACCAAATTTCAGCCGGATCGGATGAAATTTTCTTCTCTTGGAGACTTCGCAAGCCAAATCTGGGGATCGGTTTATATGGGGGCTATATATAATTATGAACCGATGTGGACCAATTTTTGCATGGTTGTTAGAGACCATATACCAATATCATGTACCAAATTTCAAGCGGATCGGATTTGCTTCTCTTTGAGGCTCCGCAAGCCAAATCTGGGGATCGGTTTATATAGGGGCTATATATATTTATGGACCGATGTAGACCAATTTTTGCATGGTTGTTAGAGACCATATACCAACACCATATACCAAATTTCAGCCGGATCGGATGAAATATGCTTCTGTTAGAGGCTCCACAAGCCAAATCTGAGGGTCCCTTTATATGGGGGCTATACGTAAAAGTGGACCGATATGGCCCATTTTCAATACCATCCGACCTACATCGATAACAACTACTTGTGCCAAGTTTCAAGTCGATAGCTTGTTTCGTTCGGAAGTTAGCGTGATTTCAACAGACGGACGGACGGACGGACATGCTTAGATCGACTCAGATTTTCAACACGACCCAGAATATATATACTTTATGGGGTCTTAGAGCAATATTTCGATGTGTTACAAACGGAATGACAAAGTTAATATACCCCCATCCTATGATGGAGAGTATAATAAGTAAAATTTTGTGAGGGGGTGCTTACACAGAAAAACATATCACCAAAAACTTTCCAATTAAAAAGTTAATTGAAGTTCAAAATTTTTTCAATTAATAAGTTAATTGATACAATTAACTTTTTAATCATGATAGAAACATTAAGTTAATTAAGTCAATTATTCAAAATTTTAAAATTTTTAATTAAAAATTTAATTGATACAATTAACTTTTTAATCAAATTCGGAAGACTAATCCAGTTAAAAAAAAGTGCTGATTTTTTTTAAATTTTTAATTAAAAATATATTTCAAACAATCATTTGTTAATCCAAATAAAAACTATAAACCAATTCAGAAAGTAATTAAAAATAGTTACCTTTTTTAATTAATAAATTAATTGAGTTTTGCAATCAACATCAATTAAATTTTTAATGAATCAATTAAAAAATTAATTGAAATTTGCTAAAAAAAATCAATTAATTTTTTAATCAAGAATTTTTTCTATGCCCAATTAAAACTGTGATTGATACTATCATTTTCGTGATTGAAGACATTTCAATTAAAAAATTAATTGGATCAATTAATTTGGTGATTGAATCAGAAAAAAAAATTTTGTGTGTAGGTTTTAGCCGATACTGTATGTATTGCAATCTGAAATTGGTTGCAATATATACACAGAAAAAAATATCACCAGAATATTTCCAATTAAAAAGTTAATTGAAGTTTAATGTTTTTTCAATTAATAAATTAATTGATACAATTAACTTTTTAATCAAGGTAGAAACATTAGGTTAATTAAGTCAATGATTGAAAATTTTAAAATTTTTAATTAAAAAATTAATTGATAGAATTAACTTTTTAATCAAATTCAGAAGACGAAGACAGTTAAAAAAAGTGATGAACATTTCTTAATCAAAATAAAAATTCTAAGCCAATTCAGAAAGTAGTTGAAAATAGTTACCTTTTTAAATAAAAAATTAATTGGGGTTTGCATTCAAAATCAATTAAATTTTTAATTGAATCAATTAAAAAATTAATTGAAAATTGCTAATGACATCAATTAATTTTTTAATCAAGGATGTTTTCTATGCCCAATTAAAACTGTGATTGATACTATCATTTTCGTGATTGAAGACATTTCAATTAAAAAATTAATTGGATCAATTAATTTCGTGATTGAATCAGAAAAATATTTTTTTGTGTGTATATCAGCCACCCTGTAGTATTGCATTTTCCATCCCTGTTATCAATGAATATAAAGAGGTCTTCTGTTTATAGGCGATCCCGTATAGCTTGCCATATTACGCTTAGGTAAACTTTTGTTTTAGAAATATAAAAAAGTGTGGTTTATACATCGATAAATATCATCCCACTGTACCAATTGAATCGTACTACAAACATTAGGTGAGAAGAATGACTACATCATAGAGTACAACTGTTCCAAACAAACTACCACAATCAAAGACTCGAGGCAAATACAGTGAACAGAACATCTGATATTTTCAAATAGAAACATGTGAGCGAGCAATGAGTAATATTTTACAAAAGTTTTATTGTGTCGGGCTTATTGTTGCTGTTATGTTGCTATTTAAATATTGAATTTTGATTTGTATATTATTAGAATGTGTTTGTTCTCTGACTTTTCTAGTTATAATTTCTATTGTTTTTATTGTTCGTGGTGTTGTTTTTGTTTTTGGGGGGGTTTTGACGCCTTGCTCTCTTACTTTGGCTCTTTCGTTGAGTGTTTCTGTGGTGGGATTTCTACCGCAACAGTTTGTGATTAGCGTTTGAACACACATCATACGGCGGTGATTTCAATGTGTCATATATACAAAAACAAAAAAAAGAAACAAAAAATAATAAAAATCACATAATTTATAATCGCAAACAAAAAGCAATAAAAATAAATCGATAACGATATTCCTGAAAAGCATAATATAGTGATTGAAATTCATGTAATTTTCATGTAAAAAATTCACACCAAAAATAAAATAAAATAAAAAAAGTAATCCATAAAGTGCCTACATCTGTGTGTCTGTCTGTGAGAAAAGAATGTATGAAAATTTATGCAAATATATAATTAAATATAACAGCAACAAAAAACAAAATAATAATAATAAAATAAAAATCTGTGAATGAAGTAAACATATAAATCCAATATTTATTCATATAACTAAATTCATAAAGATTATCATAAGTGATTGCATTCTCAAAAACGTTAACAACAAATACAAAATAAAACAACTGCAACACATATTTCATTCGTTGATTGTAATATCGCATATACGAATATTCTCTTCAAACACTAGTGTGTAGTTAACTAGCAGTTGTAATTTCTTTAAAATAATGACATTTTAATGAAAAGAAAGGCTATAATCTTTGCTTCAAAAATTGTTCTCATTAAATCTACACTCAAGGTCAAAAGATTTCGACCTTCCCTTAAGGATTTTGTTATTGATTCCGAGCCAAAAATGGGGCTTCTTTAAAAAAAAGACAATTTTTAGCGACCTAAAATTGTCTTTTTTTTTTAATATAATTGATATCGCCTACACGTAATCTCAAAATTAACATAGAAATATTTTCATCATATTTTCCTTTCAATCCCAAGTCGATTTTTTTCAAATTGTTCGTTAAAAGTCGATATGAGAAAGTCAACTTCGACTTTTTTTGGTATCCTGGATGGTATAGGGATCATTTCGTACAGTAACAATGATTTCCCTGACTACGTAATAGTCTCCACTTATATCATTTGAATACGAGGGCGGTTCAGAAACTTCTTAGCCTATCAATAAAAGAGATTAGTTAGTTTTTCAAAAATATTTTTTTATTTTTCAGTATAATCTCCTGCAACTTCAATACACTTATTCCAACACTTTTCTAGCAATTCCTCAAGGTCTTCAAAAAAGTGGTTCACAACTGTAATTGCATCTTCATTTGAGGTAAAACGCTTGCCAGCAAGGATTTTTTTTAGATTTGGGAACAAGTAAAAGTCACTGGGAGCTAAATCAGGAGAATAAGGTGGGTGGTCAAGCAACTCGTACTTTAATTCGTTGATTTTAGCCATTGTTAAAATACTCTTGTGCGCTGGAGCGTTGTCTTGATGAAAAATATTTTTTTTGTGTTGTTTCTCGAATTTGTACATTTAATTGATCCAAAAGGTTGCAGTAGTACTCTGAATTTATTGTTTTACCCTTTTGCAGATAGTCAATCAATAAAATACCTTTGAAGTCTCAAAAAACCGTTGCCATAAACTTACCAGCCGATTGAATTGTTTTTGCCTTCTTTGGGGTACATCCTCCAGCTTCAGTCCATTGATTGGATTGTTCTTTTGTCTCTGGAATATAGTGGTGGATCCATGTCTCATCAACAGTTATGAAACGACGCTTAAAATCCCATTTAATTTCGCTTAAAACGATCCAAACAAGCTTGAGAAATGTTCATTCTTATGCGTTTTTGATCGACTGTTAACAAATGCGGCACCCATCTTGCAGAAAGCTTTTTCATCTGTAGTTCTTCATGCAAAATTAAATGGACTCGATCATTTGAGATGCCCATGATATTAGCAATTTCACGCACTTTTATTCGTCGATCATTTAATACCATATCATGCACTTTGGCTACAATTTCTGTTGTTGTTGCTGATTTTCGACGTCCACTACGTGGTTCATCTTCAATGCTTGTACGACCACGTTTAAATTCAGCAACCCAATTTTTTACTGTTGCATATGAAGGAGCACTTTAACCTAACACATTCACCATATCATTATTAATTTCTTGTCCCGATAAAACTTTTTTATGTAAATATTTAATGACAGCACGCATTTCTAATTTTTTCATTGTAAAAAAATTACGGATGCAATTTTGTTTCTATATGAAGGAGTTGCCAGATGGAAACAAAATTGAACATGTGTTCATAACAGAGATGGAAGTTTCCAAAACACTTAACTTTTTTCTGTTAAGTGTATATATCAATCGGATAAAAATCCGATCCAATAGGGATCGTATTTGAGCCGAAACAGGACCTATACCAAATTTTAGGACAATCGGACTAAACCTGCGAGCTGTACTTTGCACACAAAAATACATCAACAGACAGACAGACAGACGGACATCGCTAAATCGACTCAGAATTTAATTCCAAGCCGATCCGTATACTAAAAGGAGTAATCCTTCTTGGCGTTACATACAAATGCACAAACTTATACCCTGTACCACAGTAGTGGTGAAGGGTATAAAAATATAGAGCGGAAAACGCTTTGCATTTGTTTTGTCGGATACAGAAATCGTTCTTATGACCAAATATGAATTTGTTAACTTTTATACTTATAATTATAATGATACTTATAAATACTTTTATGAATAAAGTCAAAAATGGTTTAATAGTCAGATTTATTGAAGATGGTGGCTGCTGTGCCGTTTTCTTTCTTTTTGTCACACCAAAGAAACAATACTTTCCTATGGAACGAAATTTCCTTTTCTTATAAAATATTTTCTTTAAGATCAAATGAGCTAGCCATTGTGATAATTGATTAAACAATCGTATCTAATATTTTGTAATTACTATAAAAAATGGCGTTGAAGGATATTGTTTTTGTCTAAAATTTCGTTCCTCAGAAAAGCAAAATCTTCTTTTAGTGCAGTGACAATCTTAATCTTAACTGAATTAACTAATCACAAAACTAAAAGAAACATTTCTGATACGTAATGACATCTTTCTAACAATCATGAATGATTGTTAGATACACATAATTTACATATAAATTACGCCATATACAGTGCCACACATAAGTATTGGCACAGCACACTAAACCACATAGTGGTCAAGGTATCTGCGAAAATATGTGCCTACAAGAAATATTGATTCTAAGCTTCATAAAATATATACCGATCCCTTCAGAACCACCTCCTGTGTCGGTTTAGCTCTTTGTGCCCATCCGTCTGACCATGTGTTTGTTGTACGCAGTATTCAGGTCACTACTATTAAACGATTTTGATGAAATTTGGTACACTGTTGATGGAAGAATGAGGGAATATATGTACAAATAAATTAAAAAAATAATTCATTCATTGTCTAGACTGCTGGATGCTGTTATCAAACATAGAGGAATGCCCAACAAGTACTAAATGTACAAAAAAAGTAATTTAGAACTACCTGTGCTAATACTTTTGTTCCTCAAAAAAATGTATTTTTTTATAATTTAAATACATAAAAGAAAATTTTTTCTAAAATTATCGAGATGCTTAATGAAGTTACAATCTAAATTAAAATATTTTTAATTAAAAAAAGCTTCAAATCACTTTTGACATGTGGTTTTTAAACAAAATTGTTTGGTGTGCCAATACTTATGTGAGTCACTGTATTTTAAAAATAATGGATTTCATTTTACAACATCTGATATTTCTTTTTGTTCTACAAAAATCTATTTTTCCCTCGACGATAAAACGACAGCTCATTCAGATATGTCCATTTTAATGTGATTATTTTGGGATGTGCTATTTTATTCAACAGCACTGTGAAACAAAACGATGCTGTCATTTTGGATGTGTCGTTCATTCATTCATGCATACAAATACGGCAGCGGAGGCGGCACACTTATTACCAATGTTCACAACAAAAATTGACTTCATATGAGTATGCCTTTTTTTGTTGTGGTTACTGTAGCAGCAGCAGCTCAAACAATAATAAAAACAACTACAAAAAAAAAAAAACAGTGAAAACAAAGCGAAAGTCATATCATCCATCGCGTAAAGATTAAAATGATAAACCAGCCAGCAGTAGACATTTTTTATACCTATCTATTGCTGCCCATAGACTTGACCCCCCAAATTGTTTATCATGGGCCCGACCAACGAAAACATCATCGTCGTAACTAAAAATAAAAAAACACGAAGAAATTTGCAAATTAAAATTACACCACACTTTATGATTGTTGTTGTAGTTATTAACAATCTGCTAATTACATTTGTCTTGTCGTTTTAATAGACGTGTTTTTTTTTTTCACTTCACCATATATGCATCTAAAGCAAAAATACCAAAATTTAAAAAAAATCCCTAAATCCAAATGAATGACAAGAGGCTTTATTCGCTCTTGAAGACAACAAATTTTTGAGTGTAGGAAAGTTTTCGGATTTTTTTTCAATGGAAGATTATGTAACCCTAATTTTAGTAGACGCAATATACACAAATTAAGGATAAACTTTTTTAAAATAAAGGCATTGCAATTAGAAGAAAGTTTATAGTCTTTGCTTAATTTTTTTTTAATCTAGAAAATAAATTTTGAAATTGGCATATCTCTATTACAGTCGTAGGTCTTTAAAGTAAAGACAATAAATGTTCCTTATATAAAAAGAATAAGTCGATTTCTTTACACTTTAAATTAACTCATATATTGCATCTTCAGATTTAAGATAAAAACGCTTTAAATATAGGCTGAGACTTATTTTAAGGATTTTCATTTTTGGTTAAAAGTTTTTTTTTTGTTTTGGAATTATAAACATCTTTTTTCCTTTGAAGCATATGCCATATTTTTGAAATTCGCATTTCTTTGTACATGAATAGCTTTATTAATATATCGCAACAAGAGAATGAAAAATCGTTGATTGAGATCTGTATCCTAATGATAATTTTATTGATCCTACACTGAAAAAAAAAATATTGTCGTGAGGCCAAAGATTTCATGTCCTTAAAATACGAATGCAAATTTTGCTTAGCATAGAAGACGTATTTCTCTAATATAAAGTTTTTTTCCTTGTCCAAAAATCAATAAACTTTTCAATAAAGTCGTATTGTCCTTATAATTAAGTAATTTGACTTAAAAATGGATATCATAACAGAAAGAAAACATTTTTGGGCTAAGGTTAACTTGACTTTAATTTAATTCATAAAAATTCTTTAAAACTATTGAAATTGTCTTTAAATTTGTTGTCTTTTTGCATCTTGACTACAAAGCAAAAAATCGTTCAAAAATAGGACATGTTTTTCAACACTTTATTTTAAAGACGTTTTTTTACTTGAAACATAGCATAATTTCTACTGAAAGTCGAGACTGACTGAATCTGGAAAATAAAGTTGTCGTTAACTCGTTTTTAAAGGACTTTGATAGCATATGAAGAAAAAAAACTGAAAACACAAAAAAATTAAAATTCGCTTCCCAGAAGCAAGTACACAAAACCCAAAGTAAAAGGAGAATTGTATCTTAAAAGTATCCTTACTTGTATTCTCCGCTTCGGAATCGGCTCGGAATCAATACCAAAATTGTTAAAGTAAAGACAAAATCTTTTTGAACCGGGCATGCTTTTTTTCAGTGTAGATTTAAAGCCAGAGAGGTCCCAAAATGTCTTTATTTTAAAAAAGCCGCATGTTTGGCTCGGAATCAATACCAAAATCCTTAAGGGAAGGTCAAAATGTTAGGATCCTAGTAAACTTTTTTGAGAGTTCAATGTAACATACACTTATGGAAAAATTAGGTTTTATAATTGTGAACGAAGTGTAACGAAGTGTAACGAAACGAAAGAGAAGAGTTCACTTATAAATCAAAACGGAAAGTTCACGGTTCCGTTCACAGACGTTCGCGATTTCAAGAACGACGTTAACCCTTAAATGCACAAGATCGCCGATTTCTCCGAAAAAATATATAATATGCAAATGGTAAAGAACGTCTACATATCACATTTTTTTCAAAACAAAAAAAATGTGCATGTGTTATTTTTATACCCTGCTCCACACTGTGGAACAGGGTATTATAAGTTAGTGCATATGTTTGCAACACCCAGAAGGAGACGAGATAGACACATGGTGTCTTTGGCAAAAATGCTCAGGGTGGGTTCCTGAGTCGATATAGCCATGTCCGTCTGTCCGTGAACACATTTTTGTAATCAAAGTCTAGGTCGCAGTTTTAGTCCAATCGACTTCAAATTTGGCACAACTATGTGTTTTGACTCAGAATAGAAACCTATTGATTTTGGAAGAAATCGGTTCAGATTTAGATATAGCTCCCATATATATCTTTCGCCCGATATGGACTAATACGGTCCCAGAAGCCAGAGTTTTACCCCAATTTGGTTGAAATTTTGCACTACGAGTACAATTAGTAGTGTAGTCAAGTGTGTCAAATTTTATTGAAATCGGTTCAGATTTAGATATAGCTTCCATATATAGCTTTCGCCTGATTTACACTCATATGACCACAGAGGCCAATTTTTTGCTCCGATTTAGTTGAAATTTTGCACAGGGAGTAGAATTAGCATTGTTGCTATGCGTGCCAAATTCGGTTGAAATCGGTTCAGATTTAGATATAGCTCCAATATATAGCTTTCGCCCGATTTACACTCATATGACCACAGAGGCCAATTTTTAACTCCGATTTAGTTGAAATTTTGCACAGGGAGTAGAATTAGCATTGTAGCTATGCGTGCCAAATTTGGTTGAAATCGGTTCAGATTTAGATATATCTCCCATATATAGCTTTCTCCCGATTTACACTCATATGACCGCAGAGGCCAATTTTTAACTCCGATTTAGTTGAAATTTTGCACAGGGAGTAGAATTAGCATTGTTGCTATGCGTGCCAAATTCGGTTGAAATCGGTTCAGATTTAGATATAGCTCCCATATATATGTTTTTCTGATTTCGACAAAAATGGTCAAAATATGGGAAAAAACTACAAATTGGAAGTTAAATAATATTTACCAGAGATGAAAGTATTTTTTTTGTGTTCCACCCTAGTGCATTAGCCGATTTAAATTTGGAGTCTATAGATTTTGTAAAAGTCTATCAAATTCTGTCCAAGTCGAGTGATATTTAAATGTATGTATTTAGGACAAACATTTATATATAGCACCCAACACATTTGACGGATGTGATATGGTATCGAAAATTTAGATCTACAAAGTGGTGCAGGGTATAATATAGTCGGCCCCGTCCGACTTTAGACTTTCCTTACTTGTTTTTACTAACATTGTGTTCCACTCTTGTGCATTAGCCGACTTAAATTTTGAGTCTATAGATTTTGTAGAAGTCTATCAAATTCTGTCCAGATCGAGTGATATTTAAATGTATGTATTTGGGACAAACCTTTATATATAGCCCCCAACACATTTGACGGATGTGATATGGTATCGAAAATTTAGATCTACAAAGTGGTGCAGGGTATAATATAGTCGGCACCGCCCGACTTTAGACTTTCCTTACTTGTTTTTTTTTTACTTTTATCTGTATCTTAAAAAATAAACTAAATTTTTATTTACAAATACACAACTTGATTTTATTAGAGAATTGATATATTTTTACACTACACATTTTTTTTACCAGCATTACTTTCATCTCTGGTAAATATTATTTAACTTCCAATTTGTAGTTTTTTGAATTTTTAGTCAAAATTTGATTTTTAATTTTGACTGTAAATTACTCAGAAGTATATCAGTATTATATTAAGTAAATCAAATTTAAGACGTAAGAATTTTTTTATGGTTGTGTATTAAAAGATACAGTGCGCATTTAAGGGTTAATTTTTCATTCACCATGAAAACCATCGAAATAATCGTTCGCCGTTGCCAACACCGACGGTGGTGCAATAAGTTAAGAAATAGCAAGTTCGAGTTACGATGGCCGAAATAGTATGATATATATAAAGTAGAAGAGTATATGATGTAAATTAAGTGTAACAAGTAAGGAAAGTCTAAAGTCGGGCGGGGCCGACTATATTATACCCTGCACCACTTTGTACATCTAATTTTTCGATACCATATCACATCCGTCAAATGTGTTGGGGGCTATATATAAAGATTTGTCCCAAATACATACATTTAAATATCACTCGAACTGGAAGAATTTGATAGACTTCTACAAAATCTATAGACTCAAAATTTAAGTCGGCTAATGGGAAACGTTTAAATCTGAAGCAATTTTAAGGAAACTTCGCAAAAGTTTATTTATGATTTATCGCTCGATATACATATATACATATATTAGAAGTTTAGGAAAATTACAGTCATTTTTACAACTTTTCGACTAAGCAGTAGCGATTTTACAGGGAAAATGTTGGTGTTTTGACCATTTTTGTCGAAATCAAAAAACATATATATGGGAGCTATATCTAAATCTGAACCGATTTCAACCAAATTTGGCACACTTGACTACAATGCTAATTCTACTCCCTGTGCACTAAATCGGAGTTAAAAATTGGCCTCTGTGGTCATATGAGTGTAAATCGGGCGAAAGGTATATATGGGAGCTATATCTAAATCTGAACCGATTTCAACCAAATTTGGCACACTTGACTACACTACTAATTGTTCTTCTTGTGCAAAATTTCAACTAAATCGGAGCAAAAAATTGGCCTCTGTGGTCATAAGAGTGTAAATCGGGCGAACGATATATATGGGAGCTATATCTAAATCTGAACCGATTTCAACCAAATTTGGCACACTTGACTACACTACTAATTGTACTCCTAGTGCAAATTGGGGTAAAATTCTGGCTTCTGGGACCGTATTAGTCCATATCGGGCGAAAGATATATATGGGAGCTATATCTAAATCTGAACCGATTTCAAAAAATTTGTCACACTTGACTATAGTACTAATTGTTCTTCTTGTGCAAAATTTTAAGCAAATTAGGGTAAAGCTCTGGCTTCTGGGGCCCTATAAGTTTATACCGGGCGAAATATATATATGGGAGCTATATCTAAATCTGAACCTATTTCTTCCAAAATCAATAGTGTTCTATTCCGAGCCAAAACACATACTTGTGCCAAATTTGAAGTCGATTGGACTAAAACTGCGACCTAGACTTTGATTACAAAAATGTGTTCACGGACAGACGAACAGACGGACATGACTATATCGACTCAGGAGCCCACCCTGAGCATTTTTGCCAAAGACACCATGTGTCTATCTCTTCTCCTTCTGGGTGTTGCAAACATATGCGCTAACTAATAACACCCTGTTCCACAGTGTGGCGCAGGGTATAAAAATGAAAATATGAAAAATTGAGAAAATTGATTTTATCTCATTTTTCTACGCACTAATGAAATTTGTTGGGGGTAACATAAGCTTGTCGTTCTGAAATTTTACATCGATTCGTTTTTTATCTAGAAGTACCCAGCAAAAAAAGCGTCGTTAAAAAGTAGTGAAAATGTTCTTTTTGGATCCGGAAGTGGTGCAGAAGCGATGAATTTAACATGGGCTTGTCATAGGACGGATGTGAATCAAAAAATGTTGTTATATTTTAAATACTCAAATATTTACAACAATTTACAATTTTTCCAAAATGGATTTAGCATTTTTGTCGACAGAATTTAAATAATTTGTACCATTTTATTAATTCTTTGTGTGTAAATATAACCATAGCGATAGGCGAAAACTAGTTTACGTGTATTTCTTACGGGAAGCCCAAAATCCATTGCGGAATAACGTGACGGATAGCGGCGTGTCGCCAAATTAAAATCTATTCGAATTCCTTGACGAAAAATGGTATAGTGTTGCCACCGCTTATCAAATTTTACTTGACATTGTTATTGCCTGGCCACGTGGACAATCTTTTATCTTGAAATAACTCAACAAATAAGAAGATATTACATGTTTTTATTCTTTCATTTTATTTTTATTGTGTTTTTTTAATAACCTGCACAACAAGAATTAATTCTTATAATTACAGTACAGACATTTTAGTGACCAACAATAATATCCTTATATAAATTAAATTAAACAAATTGAACTTGAAGCAGAAATTAAATTAATTTATCTCCAATATTAAGTAATGAAAAATCATGCTATATTGACATCAAAAACTCTCGGACACAAGAAAAGAGAACATTTTTGTTTTTGTCGTCGCCGCAGAAATGTTTCGTACGCCACCTATCGCTATGGTTATATTTACACACTTACTCTGTTTTTAACCTATTTGAAACTAACAAAAGTTAAAATTTCCTTTAAAAAAAAAATGAAAAACAGCGAGTTATAAAAAAATTGAATTAAAAGAACTACCTGTGTAGTTAAAATAAAGAACATCTTTGGGAGGACATTTTTGAAAATGCTTTTATAGTTGGGAAGAACTTCCACTTTTTTTTTGCTGGGTAGGTCAAGTTCGACGATGATATACGAGTAGCACCCTTGGTCGCTCCCCGCTTATAATTATAAACGCCGAATATTATAGGAAAATGTCCTAACATTTAACAGGAGTCAGCAACTGTTGCAACCGAGTGAAACGATGACAGGAGCTTTTTATCAAAATCAGTTGATGCATTTGTGTCGAGAATTGCGTGATAAACGGCCACACGACAAGTTGATTGTGCAAAACGATAACAATCGGCCAAATGTTGGAAAATCCGTAAAATCGTATCCTCGCTGGATAATTCGGATTTCCAAAGACTTTAATGTAGATCGATTGATCGAAAAAATTCAATTAGTATTTTAATTGAGGTTATCAATTGTTTATTATATTAGTGTTTATTTATTTATAATTATTTTTCGTTTAGATTTTTTCTTGTAATTTTACAAGAGTTTGTATTTTCTTATGAATTTTCTCTTTACAATTGTTGTTGGATTTTTCTTTAGAGTTAAGGTCAACCAATGAAACTAATTATCTTCGAATAAAATTTTCAATTATTTTTTTTATTTTTAGTTGGAAATATTTTTTTTATTTAATTAAAATTGTAAAAAAAAAAATTATTGACTTTATTTTTTTGATTTGATTAAAAAGTTAATTGTATCAGCTAAATTACGTATTCAACTTCAATTTTCTTTTTAATTGGAAATATTTTGGTGATAGTTTTGTCTGTGTATAATTCTATGTTTCATTGGATTTGAATCAAATTTTAATGAACCAATGAATAATATCTATATTGAAATTCGAAAAAATGTTATATCCGAAAAAAATGGTTTCAATTAAAATAAAATTCTTTATTTTGCCAAGTTTGAGATCTATTTGTTTTTATTATTTTCAATTCATGCGTCCTAATATTTCGCAATTTTCGTTGAATTGCTTCATCAGAGGTGTATGATATATCACACTTATATATAAGGTTGGCTGATAAGTCCCCGGTCTGACACATAGATGGCGTCGCTAGTATTAAATGCATATTATTTTTATATAGTACCAACCTTCAAATGATTCGTGTCAAAATTTGACGTCTATAAGTCAATTAGTTTGTGAGATAGAGCGTCTTTTGTGAAGCAACTTTTATTATTGTGAACAAAAATGGAAAAAAAGGAATTTCGTGTTTTGATAAAAAACTGAAAGGAAAAAATACGATGGAAGCAAAAACTTGGCTTGATAATGAGTTTCCGGACTCTGCCCCAGGGAAATCAACAATAATTGATTGGTATGCAAAATTCAAGCGGGGTGAAATTAGCTCGGAGGACGGTGAACGCAGTGGACACCCGAAAGAGGTGGTTACCGACGAAAACATCAAAAAAATCCACAAAATGATTTTGAATGACCGTAAAATGAAGTTGATCGAGATAGCAGAGGCCTTAAAGATATCAAAGGAACGTGTTGGTCATATCATTCATCAATATTTGGATATGCGGAAGCTCTGTGCAAAATGGGTGCGGCGTGAGCTCCCATTTGACCAAAAACAACAACGTGTTGATGATTCTGAGCGGTATTTGCAGCTGTTAACTCGTAATACACCCGAGTGTTTCCGTCGATATGTGACAATGGATGAAACATGGCTCCATCACTACACTCCTGAGTCTAATCGACAGTCGGCTCAGTGGACAGCGACCGGTGAACCGTCTCCGAAGCGTGGAAAGACTCAAAAGTCCGCTGGCAAAGCAATGGCCTCTGTTTTTTGGGATGCGCATGGAATAATTTTGATCGATTATCTTGAGAAGGGAAAAATCATCAACAGTGACTATTATATGGCGTTATTGGAGCGTTTGAAGGTCGAAATCGCGGCAAAACGGCCCCATATGAAGAAGAAAAAAGTGTTGTTCCACCAAAACAACGCACCGTGCCACAAGTCATTGAGAACGATCTCAAAAATTCATGAATTGGGCTTCGAATTGCTTCCCCACCCACCGTATTCTCCAGATCTGACCCCCAGCGTCTTTTTCTTGTTCTCAGACCTCAAAAGGAGCTCGCAGGGAAAAAATTTGGCTGCAATGAAGAGGTGATCACCGAAACTGAGGCCTATTTTGAGGCAAAACCGAAGGAGTACTACCAAAATGGTATCAAAAAATTGGAAGGTCGTTATAATCGTTGTATCGCTCTTGAAGGGAACTATGTTGAATAATAAAAACTAATTTTGACAACAAAATGTGTTCTTCTTTGTTAGACCGGGGACTTATCAGCCAACCTGTTATAAAGGGTGATTTGTTAAGAGCTTGATAACTTTTTTAAAAAAAAAAACGCATAAAATTTGCAAAATCTCATCGGTTCTTTATTTGAAACGTTAGATTGGTCCATGACATTTACTTTTTGAAGATAATTTCATTTAAATGTTGACCGCGGCTGCGTCTTAGGTGGTCCATTCGGAAAGTCCAATTTTGGGCAACTTTTTCGAGCATTTCGGCCGGAATAGCCCGAATTTCTTCGGAAATGTTGTCTTCCAAAGCTGGAATAGTTGCTGGCTTATTTCTGTAGACTTTAGACTTGACGTAGCCCCACAAAAAATAGTCTAAAGGCGTCAAATCGCATGATCTTGGTGGCCAACTTACCGGTCCATTTCTTGAGATGAATTGTTCTCCGAAGTTTTCCCTCAAAATGGCCATAGAATCGCGAGCTGTGTGGCATGTAGCGCCATCTTGTTGAAACCACATGTCAACCAAGTTCAGTTCTTCCATTTTTGGCAACAAAAAGTTTGTTAGCATCGAACGATAGCGTAACGTTGCGTCCAACAGCATCTTTGAAAAAATACGGTCCAATGATTCCACCAGCGTACAAACCACACCAAACAGTGCATTTTTCGGGATGCATGGGCAGTTCTTGAACGGCTTCTGGTTGCTCTTCACTCCAAATGCGGCAATTTTGCTTATTTACGTAGCCATTCAACCAGAAATGAGCCTCATCGCTGAACAAAATTTGTCGATAAAAAAGCGGATTTTCTGCCAACTTTTCTAGGGCCCATTCACTGAAAATTCGACGTTGTGGCTCGTTAGTAAGTCTATTCATGATGAAATGTCAAAGCATACTGAGCATCTTTCTCTTTGACACCATGTCTGAAATCCCACGTGATCTGTCAAATACTAATGCATGAAAATCCTAACCTCAAAAGAATCACCCTATATAAGTCAATCACTATACACAAAATTCTTATTAGAGCATCACTGTTCTCGTCAGCTTTCGCTATTGCACTCAAATAGATCTCTGGCTTGGCAAAATAAAGAATTTTATTTAAACTGAAAAAAATCGAATAAGAAACAAAATAAATCAAATTGTTTCAATTATATTTTTAAGTCATTAAAAAACAAGTATATACGGCCGTAATTCGGCCAGGCCGAAGCTTATGTACCCTCCACCATGGATTGCGTAGAAACTTCTACTGGTAGATTATTTTTGGCTCGAGTGGCAACCATGATTATGAACCGATATGGACCAATTTTTGTGTGATTGGGGATTGGCTATATATAACGTCTGATTAGCGGCCTTATACTAACACCACGGTGCAAATTTCAACCGGATGAATTTTGCTCCTCCAAGAGGCTCCGGAGATCAAATCTGGGAACGGTTTATATGGGGGCTTTATATAATTATGGACCGATATGGACCAATTCTTGCGTGTTTGTTAGAGACCACATTCTAACTCCATGTTCCAAATTTCAACCGGATAGAATGAATTTTGCTCCTCCAAGAGGCTCCGGAGGACAAATCTGGGGATCGATTTATATGGGGGCTATATATAATTATGGACCGATATGGACCAATTTTGGCATGCTTGTTAGAGACAATATACTAACACCACGTGCCAAATTTCAGCCGGATCGGATGAAATTTGGTTCTCTTAGAGGCACTGCAAGCCAAATCGGGGGATCGGTTTATATGGGGGCTATATGTAATTATGGACCGATATGGACCAATTTTTGCATGGCTGTTAGAGGCCATATACTAACACCATGTACCAAATTTCAGCCGGATCGGATGAAATTTGCTTCTCTTAGAGCAATCGCAAACCAAATTTGGGGGTCCGTTTATATGGGGGCTATACGTAAAAGTGTACCGATATGGACCAATTTTTGCATGGTTGTTAGAGACCATATACTAACACCATGTACCAAATTTCATCCGGATCGGATGAAATTTGCTTCTCTTAGAGCAATCGCAAACCAAATTTGGGGGTCCGTTTATATGGGGCCTATACGTAAAAGTGGACCGATATGGACCAATTTTTGCATGGTTGTTAGAGACCATATACTAACACCATGTACCAAATTTCAGCCGGATCGGATGAAATTTGCTTCTCTTAGAGCAATCGCAAGCCAATTCTGGGGGTCCGTTTATATGGGGGCTATACGTAAAAGTGGACCGATATGGCCTATTTGCAATACCATCCGACATACATCAATAACAACTACTTGTGCCAAGTTTCAAGTCGATAGCTTGTTTCGTTCGGAAGTTAGCGTGCTTTCAACAGACGGACGGACGGACGGACATGCTCAGATCGACTCAGAATTTCACCACGACCCAGAATATATATACTTTATGGGGTCTTAGAGCAATATTTCGATGTGTTACAAACGGAATGACAAAGTTAATATACCCCCATCCTATGGTGGAGGGTATAAAAAGGGAACCCTCTATTTCACTAAAGCCAATTTAACTTTATTTCATGGAATTATTATTTTAGTTCATGGAATTATTATGTTTGGAAAAAGTTTCTTTCATTCTATTGATTTTTTGCGTACGTCAGTTAGTTAGTGGGAAAAAATGATACACAAATGAAGCATAAAGATTTACTAAATTCGTACTTCTTCCAAAATAGTTCTAGTTATTTTTTTAAATTTGTACATTTTACTACAAGTGTGCTCATCGTGAAATTCGTATGGCACTAAAGACATTCTTGCAATTTTGAACTTAATTTTTTTCCTTCAAACTACAAAACTTACTTTAACAAGTGAAAAAAATTAATTATGTCTATGAAATTTTCTTGAATTTGTTGAAAAATATGTACTTATTTTTGTGATATCGTCGACGTTTGTAATACTGTTTAGTTAAAATTTTACAAAAAATAATCCAAATTTTCTTATATTAACCAAAATTTTTCTTCCTGGTGGGTTCACTGTTTTTTCCGTGTTGGAAAATTTTTTTTTATATTATTAATTGGGATTATTAATATTTTAAATAAAAGCTTAAAAACTTTCAATAATTTTTTAACTCACTTTATTTGATTAAAAATTAATTTTTTAATTGACTATTTTTCAACTTGAATAAACTTTTTAGTTGGAAATATTTTGGTGATATTGTTTTCTGTGTTCCACTTGTGTTTTTCCTAACCTGCTAAGAACTATGAATATCATAGTGAGCCTAATATATTTGCCCTGGGTCTGTGTGTAATCATGATATAAAAACTGAGACCCATTTACATTTCCCACCAATTAGACTGTAGTTAAGTGAACCAAATACAGTTTGAAGAGTTTCAATTAAAACATTAATTGGATCAATTAATTTCGTGATTGAGTCTGAAAATTTGTGTGTGTGCTCGATTCGTGTCTTTGCTAAACTGCTAAGAACTATAAATACGCTAGTGACCCTTATATATTTGCCAAGTGCCTGTGTGTAATCATGATATAAAAATTGAGAGCCATTTACAATTCCAGTCTCTGTATTTAATTGAACTAAAAACAGTCTGAAAAACTAAATATTTGGTCCAATTTATTAAAAACAAACCAGGATAATTAGTGCAAAACGATAAAGAAACGGCGACCACAACATCAGCAACATTGATAAAAAACGACCATCATCACCATCTTCACCATCGGTCATTAGTTGCCAAACGTGTGAATATTTTACCAATTTATGTGAATATTTAATGTTATGGAATTTCCAATGGACACAAAAGAAAATAAAAGGTGCGTTCTTCTTCCAAATTTCCATTATGAATGCTCTTCCTGTTTCGCTGTGCTTGTATTTATGCGTGTTTGTTTTAATTGTGATCATTATTCCCATCGCAATATTTGTTGGCTTCAAACGGCAACGCATCATTTTCATCGCATTGCCAACACTATTTTACATACATGAGCACTTGTAATATATGCAAATCATAAAACTCTTTAACCTAATTGGTTCAACTTGAATTTAATCGAATTGTCTATGTTAATATCTTGAATCATTGGAAATGTCATTATTTATTTCTCACACATCATATTTAAATACTTTATACATATATCACAAAAATATAGTACGTTGTCTTCGATACTGTCTACTCACATTTGGTGTATTTTGTCGATATCAATGTATTTTGTTTTAAAATTTAAAATTTTCATCGTTTTTATTGTATTCGTTTTCCAGTCTTTTCGTAAAATTATTCCTTTATCTACTACCAGCGTTACCGTTATGCCAACTTAGTGGAAAATTTGACACTGTTTTTTTTTGGCAGTTGCCACTTTTTTGTGGCACTTAAATACTTTTCCGATTTTGTGCCACTTTTTCAAAAGTTTAAATTTTATCGGAAAATAACACCATAAAGAGATTTGTAATTCAAAAAATTGAATTTTGAGCACCAGCGATAAACAGCTATCGTTCATTAATTCTTATTATATGTGAACGGTTATGATTCAATTTAGGTTGATAAACCGTAGTCTGAATATTTTAAATTTACTGTGGCGTTAAATATCGTTTCTATGATCATTAAGAAAATGTTCAAGGTTTGTATTGCGACCGCAAAGAATAATTGATAGTAGATACCATGGGACCTCAGTTAAAAAAAGTTTCGACAGTCTATAAAAAAGTGAACACTATATTGCACTAAAGCCGATTTCATTCTATTTTAGTTCATGGAATTATTACGGTTTAAGAAAGTTTCCATGTTTTTAGTAATTTTTTTGCGTACGTAATTTAACTATTATCTAAAACAGAGGAAACAAGCGTATACGGCCGTAAGTTTGTCCAGTCCGAATCTTATGTACCCTCCACCATGGCTGTGGAGTCGAGCCAATTTTGCTCGACTCCGACTCCGACTCCAACTCCAGCATTTTTCATCAGCTCGACTCCGGAGTCGACTCCGGGTAATATAACTAAATCTCATTTTAATACCACTAATTTGTAGTTCTATTGTGGGGGTACCGTAAGTCTACGATCATAGTTTGAAGTAAAAAACTATGATCGTAGCCATAAGAAACAACAACTGTGATAACTTAAGTTAACTTTCGGATTATTTGTACAATTATTTAAAATTTGTGTTTAATGTTGTGTTGTAATAGTGACGTTACACTTAGAATAATAATTTATACAATATGACGAAAGATTAAATATTTCAATAAAGTAAATCCCTGAGGAAGATGGAAATCCCCATCGAAACGTAGGATAAAAATATGAAATAAATAATTTTTTTTTGCATATACTCATGACCTTGAAAGCCTGACTAGAAATTCTAGAAATCATATAAAAAACGAAGATACAATAAGGTCGATCTTTTTTATAAATAAATATTAACGAAATTATTGTAATTTAATTTTATTATGATATATTGGTATTACTTAATTATGTATGGAACAAATTATCAGCCAAATGGGCGCCGCGACCTCGGTGGCACACCTGCATCCGATGGTCCAAATTTTCGATGACGCTGAGGCATAATGGAGGTTCTATGCCGTTAATGTGCCGAATTATCTCATCCTTTAGCTCTTGAATTGTTGCTGGCTTATCGACGTACACCTTTTCTTTCAAATAACCCCAAAGAAAATAGTCCAAATTTTCGATGACGCTGTGGCATAATGGAGGTTCTATGCCGTTAATGTGCCGAATTATCTCATCCTTTAGCTCTTGAATTGTTGCTGGCTTATCGACGTACACTTTTCTTTCAAATAACCCCAAAGAAAATAGTCGAACGGTGTCAAATCACATGATCTTGGCGGCCAATTGACATCGCCATTACGTGAGATAACACGGCCATTGAATTTGTTGCGCAAAAGAGCCATTGTTTCGTTAGCTGTGTGGCAAGTGGCACCGTCCTGCTGAAACCACATATGGTCCACATCCATATCTTCCAATTCGGGGCATAAAAAGTTCGTTATCGTCTCACGATAGCGAACACAGTAACTGCCTGACCGGCCTCATTTTGGAAAAAATACGGCCCGATGAGCCGGTCAGCCCATAAACCGCACCAAACAATCCCTCTTTGTGGGTGCATTGGTTTTTCGATAATCACTCTTGGATTCTCATTCGCCCAAATGCGGCAATTCTGTTTACTGACGAATCCACTGAGGTGAAAATGTGTCTCAGCACTGAAGATGATTTTCTTCGAAAATTGCCATTTCTTGGAACCATTTAACACGTTCTTGGATTGTGCATATCTCCATGGTTCAAATTGAGTAAGTCTGAAATAGAGAAATGTCAAATAAAATTCGGAAAAAAACTTGGCGTTTAGGTGTGGTTCACATTCAACATCGGCCCTTACAATTTAACCACCCTTTATTTGTGGGCCAAAATTATTGATACTATCTCAAATCCTTTAAATTTGTTGCGAGCTATATAAAGGTTTATATTCCCATATGCATGAATTTGAATCTGAATCGATTTAGACAAAATTGTATATACTTCTACAAAATCTATGTACTTTAAATTATGGGACGTAACACAATTTTAACAAAAAACAAGTATATACAGCAGTAAGTTCGGCCGGGCCGAATCTTAAATACCCACCACCATGAACCAAATATTAGGGTTTCCTTTGAAATTTCAGGAGGGCTTGAGGACACAACCCGAAGATAAATTTAAAGATTTCACCTATGAGGACTATATCAAATTCTGGATTTATAAGAACCATTTTTGTTTGAGGTTTAGAGGAATCATTAACATCTCTTGTAAGTGTGCAAGAAAATTATAAAATAACGTCTTGATTTGAAATCTTAAATCTGTAGAAGTCAAAATCTGGAAATTTTACATTGAGTTTCAAACAATTTTCATGATCAGTGCGCCTTCTACACCCTCAAGAAGTGAAGTCGGTCTATATGGAGGCATTACCAAATGGACCGATAAAAACTTAATCCGATACACGTTTTTGTGAGCCTAAAATACCAGAATATTTACAATTTCAGGCATATCAGATAAAAACTACGGTTTCTAGAAACCCAAGGAGTTAAATCGGGAGATCGTTCTTATGGGGGCTATACTAAAATATGGACCGATACTCACCATTTTTGGCACACCTCTTTGTGACCCGAAAATACGTCTAGATTTCCAATTTCAGGCAAAAAGGATAAAAACTTCGGATTCTAGAAGCCCAAGAAGTAAAATTGGGAAATCGGTCTATATGGGGGCTATACCAAAATATGGATCGATACTCACCATTTTCGGCACACCTCTTTATGGACCTAAAATATCTCTAGAGTTCCAATTTCAGACAAATTGGATAAAAACTACGGTTTCTATAAGCCCAAGACCCCAAATCGGGAGATCGGTCTATATGGGGGCTCTCCCAAAATATGGACCGATACTCACAATTTTTGGCACACGTATTTGTGGTCCTACAATACCTCTAGATTTCCAATTTCAGGTAAATTGAATAAAAACTGCGGTTTCTATAAGCCCAAGAAGTAAAATCGGGAGATCGGTCTATATGGGGGCTATACCAAAATACGGACCGATACTCACAATTTTTGGCACACATATTTGTGGTCCTACAATACTTCTAGATTTCCAATTTCAGATAAATTGAATAAAAACTGCGGTTTCTATAAACCCAAGAAGTAAAATCGGGAGATCGGTCTATATGGGGGCTATACCAAAATATGGACCGATACTCACAATTTTTGGCACACGTATTTGTGGTCCTACAATACCTCTAGATTTCCAATTTCAGGTAAATTGAATAAAAACTGCGTTTTCTATAAGCCCAAGAAGTAAAATCGGGAGATCGGTCTATATGGGGGCTATACCAAAATATGGACCGATACTCACAATTTTTGGCACACGTATTTGTGGTCCTACAATACCTCTAGATTTCAAATTTCAGGTAAATTGAATAAAAACTGCGGTTTCTATAAGCCCAAGAAGTAAAATCGGGAGATCGGTCTATATGGGGGCTATACCAAAACGTGGACCGATACTCACCATTTTTGGCACATCTCTTTATGGGCATAAAATACCTCCAGATTTCAAATTTCAGGCAAATTGGATAAAAACTACGACTTCTATAAGCCCAAGACCCCAAATCGGGAGGTCGGTTTATATGGGGACTATATCAAAACCTGGACCGATATAGCCCATCTTCGAACTTGACCTGCCTGCAGACAAAAGACGAGCTTGTGCAAAATTTCAGCACGATTGCTTCATTATTGAAGTCTGTAGCGTGATTACAACAGACAGACAGACAGACAGACAGACAGACAGACGGACAGACGGACATCGTTATATCGTCTTAGAATTTCTCCCTGATCAAGAATATATATACTTTATATAGTCGGAAATCGATATTTCGATGCGTTACAAACGGAATGACAAACTTATTATACCCCCGTCACCATTCTATGGTGGTGGGTATAATAAAAATGCAAGGAAAGTCTAAAGTCGGGCGGGCCGATTATAATATACTCTGCACAACTTTGTATTTAGATCTACATTTTGATAAAATCTCACATCAGACTTCTACAAAATCTTGGGCAATATTTGGTAAATATTTATAATTGTTTAGACAAATTCGCAAAAATGTATTTATGATTCATTCATTGAAAAATTTGAGTCATTTCTACAAGTTTTCGACTTAGCAGTGAGTATCAGTGAGCATACAATTTTGGAAAAATTTTTGTCGGAGTCGAGCAAAATTTTTCCGACTCCGACTCCGGCTCCACAGCCCTGCCCTCCACAATGGATTGCGTAAAAACTTATATTAAAGACTCTCATTCACAATCGAATTACTTCCCTATCGTCAAATGAGTAGCTGACTACCACCAAAAACACTAACTTTAAGTTCGCTTGTATAGACCAAGTTTAAGCTAACTACTATGCAATGCAGAAATTACATTAACAAAAGTGTATACAACACTTCGCTAACGGCAACCGATGCCTTCCGATTGCAGACAGCGTCGTTTTTTGTAAACTCATTTGGCAGTTCATTAGTAAACAATACCGCGTGCTATCGCTTCGTTGAAAAATTGTTTCTTAAAATAGAGAATTACTAAAAAAGTATAAAGTGTTTTAATAACAAAATTATTATTGTGTTTGGCTGTTTGAATATTTCTTCCAAAAGAACACGAAGGGTGTTAGCAAACGACATTTGAGAAGGCCTTTTAAAAAAGAAAGGCTCCAGTATTCCCGAAAAACTGTATTGTTATATTTTGAAATTTCTTATTAAATTGTTATATGAATAAATTTTTGTTTTATGAAAATATAAATTTTTGAACCATCTTTTATTGTAGTACGATAAAAAATATTGATTTTAGTGACAACTTTTAATTAACTAACTTTTCTTTGATTGAAAACTAACTAACATGTTGGCTGATAAGTCCACGGTCTAACAAAGAAAAACACATTTTTTTGTCAAAATTCGTTTTTATTGTTCAACACAGTTCCCTTCAAGAGCGATACAATGATTATAACGACCTTCCAATTTTTTGATACCATTCTGGTAGTACTCCTTCGGTTTTGCCTCAAAATAAGCCTCAGTTTCGGCGATCACCTCTTCATTGCAGCCAAATTTTTTCCCTGCGAGCATCCTTTTGAGGTCTGAGAACAAGAAAAAGTCGCTGGGGGTCAGATCTGGAGAATACGGTGGGTGGGGAAGCAATTCGAAGCCCAATTCATGAATTTTTGCCATCGTTCTCAATGACTTGTGGCACGGTGCGTTGTCTTGGTGGAACAACACTTTTTTCTTCTTCATATGGGACCGTTTTGCCGCGATTTCGACCTTCAAACGCTCCAATAACGCCATATAGTAGTCACTGTTTATGGTTTTTCCCTTCTCAAGATAATCGATAAAAATTATTCCATGTGCATCCCAAAAAACAGAGGCCATTACTTTGCCAACGGACTTTTGAGTCTTTCCACGCTTCGGAGACGGTTCACCGGTCGCTGTCCACTCAGCCGACTGTCGATTGGACTCAGGAGTGTAGTGATGGAGCCATGTTTCATCCATTGTCACATATCGACGGAAAAACTCGTGTATTACGAGTTAACAGCTCAGAATCATAAACACGTTGTTGTTTTTGGTCAAATGTGAGCTCGCGCGGCACCCATTTTGCATAGAACTTCCGCATATCCAAATATTGATGAATGATATGACCAACACGTTTCTTAGATATCTTTAAGGCCTCTGCTATCTCGATCAACTTAATTTTACGGTCATTCAAAATCATTTTGTGGATTTTTTCGTCGGTAACCACCTCTTTCGGGCGTCCACTGCGTTCACCGTCCTCCGTGCTCATTTCACCCCGCTTGAATTTTGCATACCAATCAATTATTGTTGATTTCCCAGGGCAGAGTCCGGAAACTCATTATCAAGCCAAGTTTTTGCTTCCATCGTATTTTTTCCCTTCAGAAAACAGTATTTTATCAAAACACGAAATTCATTTTTTTCTATTTTTTTTCACAATAACAAAAGTTGCTTCACAAAAGACGCTCTATCTCACAAACTAATTGACTTACAGACGTCAAATTTTGACACGAATCATTTGAAGGTTGGTACCATCTATGTGTCAGACCAGCCAACCTGTTAACTTTAAGTTAACGTATTGGTAACTAACTTAAAGCTAATTGAAAGTAGTGCAAATTTGGACAATCGACTACTTCCTATGATATCGCCATGTTAAAATAGTTAGTTGAATCTATATAAATTCAATCCAAAAGTCACCCACTAATACTTGAGAAATAGCTAGCTTTCATTTAGTTTGAAGTTAACTGCATGTTCGACTGGGTTGGGTTCCGGTAACACTTGCCGAGGTATTTTAAACCTTCTTAACAGACCAAAAAAGGCCGATTAACTACTGTTGCCAATTAAATCGGCGAGTTTCTACGGGGAGTAATAATAAAACTTTCACACCATAAAGTACATAAGGTGGAACAGCTGCATTCGTCCAAGAACACCAAACCGCAATAAATAATCGGTGGATTCAGTATTGTAAATTATATGATGTATTTATTGGTTTTATTATCTACAACGTATAATAGCTTACAATAAAGAACTTAAAAAGCGTAAAAATTAATTCTTACTTTACTCTATCCCTTGTGCATTCACGACAGCTTTGCTAACAATACTCAATTGACGCCGGAAAATCGCGCGATGCACAGGGTTGCTTTTAAACGTCAAATAGATACATAAATGAAATCGATTCAAGCGCGTATTAACGCAGACGCAAAGAAAAGTAACATATAAATAGTTCACTAATAGATTAACTCATAAGTATTCAAATAAATCAAAATCATCGTTAAAAATACGTTACATTTAAAAATTCAAATTAATTCGTAACAACTACTTATATAATTCAGTTCTTGACCGGTATATATAGGAAAAGTGTACAAATTATTACGAACCGATATCAACTTTTGCGCGCTAATTAGAGAGCCAGAATTGAAATATGAGGGTCGCTTTATATGGGGGCTATATACTTATGGACCGATATGGACAAATTTTTGTGTGATTGGGGATCGGTATATCTGGGGACATGTAACTATAGACCGATATGGACCAATTTTGGCAGGTCCATACTAGCACAATGTACCAAACTTCAACCGATTCGGATGAATTTTACTCCTCCAAGAGGTATCAGAGGCACAGTTGGTAGATTTCTACCAAAAATTGTAGATTTTTTACTGTTTGGTAGAATTCTTGATGTCTTGGTAGATTTTGCAAAATATTCCTCTCTAAAAATTTTCTATAGAAATAAAATTTTTACACAATTTTCTACACAAATAAAATTTTGACAAAATTTTCTATAGAATAAAATTTTGACAAATTTTTTCAGAATAAAATTTTGACAAAATTAAAAAAAACAAGTATATACGGCCGCAAGTTCGGCCAGGCCGAATCTTATGTACCCACCACCATGGATTGCGTAGAAACTTCTACGAAAGACTGTCATCCACAATCGAATTACTTGGGTTGTGGTATCTTAAAACTTCTTATTCCTGCATGGTTGTTGGATACCATATACTAACATCACGTACCAAATTTCAACCGAATGGGAAGAATTTTGCTCTTCCAAGGGGCTCTGGAGGTCAAATCTGGGGATCGGTTTATATGGGGCCTATATATAATTATGGACCGATATCGACCAATTTTTGCATGGGAGTTTGAGGCCATATATTAACACCACGTACCAAATTTCAACTGAATCAGATGAATTTTGGTCTTCCAAGAGGTTCCGGAGGTCAAATCTGGTGATCGGTTTATATGGGGGCTATATATAATTATGAACCGATGTGGACCAATTTTTGCATGGTTGTTAGAGACCATATACTAACACCATGTACCAAATTTCAGCCGGATCGGATGAAATTTGCTTCTCATAGGGGCCTCGCAAGCCAAATCGGGGGATCGGTTTATATGGGGGCTATATATAATTATGGACCAATGTGGACCAATTTTTGCGTGGTTGTTAGAGACCATATACTAACACCATGTACCAAATTTCAGCCGGATCGGATGAAATTTGCTTCTCTTAGAGGCCTCGCAAGCCAAATTTTGGGGTCCGTTTATATGGGGGCTATACGTAAAAGTGGACCGATATGGCCCATTTGCAATACCATCCGACCTACATCAATAACAACTACTTGTGCCAAGTTTCAAGTCGATAGCTTGTTTCGTTCGGAAGTTAGCGTGATTTCAACAGACGGACGGACGGACGGACGGACGGACGGACGGACATGCTCAGATCGACTCAGAATTTCACCACGACCCAGAATATATATACTTTATGGGGTCTTAGAGCAATATTTCGATGTGTTACAAACGGAATGACAAAGTTAATATACCCCCCATCCTATGGTGGTGGGTATAAAAATGGCAAAATTTTCTATAGAAAAAATTTTTTGGGAAATTTTTCTATAGAATAAAATTTTGACAAAATTAAAAACAAAAAAAATTGGCAAAATTTTCAATAGAAAAATTTTTTTTGGGAAAATTTTCTATAGAAATGATATTTTGACAAAATTCTCCATACAAATAAAATGTTGCCAAAATTTTTTACAGAAATAAAATATTGCAAAAATTTTCTATAGAAATAAAATTTTGCCAAAATTTTCTTAGAAGATTTTTTGGTACAATTTTCTCCAAATTTTGGTAGATTAATTTTGATTCGAGTGGCAAGCGTGTTCGGAGGTCAAATTTGGGGATTGGTTTATATGGGAGCTATATATATATAACCAATTTTAGCATGGTTTTTAGATACCATATACTAACACCACGTACCAAATTTCAGCCGGATCGGATGAATTTTGCTCCTCCAAAAGGCTTCGGAAGTCAAATCTGAGGATCGGCTTATATGGGGGCTATATATAATTATGGACCGATATGGACCAATTTCAGTATGGTTTTTAGAGACCATATACTAACACCACGTACCAAATTTCAGCCGGATCGGATGAATTTTTCTCCTCCAAAAGGCTCCGGAGTTCAAATCTGAGGATCGGCTTATATGGGGGCTATATATAATTATGGACCAATTTCAGCATGGTTTTTAGAGACCATATACTAACACCACATACCAAATTTCAGCCGGATCAGACAAAATTTGGTTCTCTAAGAGACTCCGCAAGCCAAATCTGGGGGTTGGTTTATATGGGGGCTATACGTAAAAGTGGTCCGATATGACCCATTTGCAATACCATCCGACCTACATCAATAACAATTACTTTTGCCAAGCTTCAAGTCGATAGCTTGTTTCGTTCGGAAGTTAGTGTGGTTTTAACAGACGAATCTCACCACGACCCTGTATATATATACTTATAGGGTCTTAGAGCAATATTTCGATGTGTTACAAACGGAATTACAAAGTTAATATACCCCCCATCCTAACGTGGAGGGTATAAAAATTATACACAAGTGAAGCATAAAGATTAACTAAATTCGTGTCCCCCCCAAAATTTCTTAAAATATGTAAATTTTACCAATATTTAATAAGTCCATCATGTACTTCATATGGTACTAAAGACATTGTTGCAATTTTGAACTTAAATTTTTTCCTTCAAAAATTTTCTTTAACAAGTGAAAAAAAATTAATTATGTCGAAAAAATTTTCTTGACTTTATGGACAATTAAATATTTACTTATTTTTGTGACATCGGGGTGACATGTACGTTTCTAATAGGGTTTTGTTAAAATTTTCTAAAACTAATTTATTTTTTCAAAAATTAACTATAATTGTCTTTCCTGGTGGGGTCACTGTTTTTTCAGTGTATATAAAATATTCTTTTACAAATATGATATGATATGATATGATATGATATGATATGATATGATATGATATGATATGATATGATATGATATGATATGATATGATATGATATGATATGATATGATATGATATGATATGATATGATATGATATGATATGATATGATATGATATGATATGATATGATATGATATGATATGATATGATATGATATGATATGATATGATATGATATGATATGATATGATATGATATGATATGATATGATATGATATGATATGATATGATATGATATGATATGATATGATATGATATGATATGATATGATATGATATGATATGATATGATATGATATATGATATATGATATATGATATATGATATATGATATATGATATATGATATATGATATATGATATATGATATATGATATATGATATATGATATATGATATATGATATATGATATATGATATATGATATATGATATATGATATATGATATATGATATATGATATATGATATATGATATATGATATATGATATATGATATATGATATATGATATATGATATATGATATATGATATATGATATATGATATATGATATATGATATATGATATATGATATATGATATATGATATATGATATATGATATATGATATATGATATATGATATATGATATATGATATATGATATATGATATATGATATATGATATATGATATATGATATATGATATATGATATATGATATATGATATATGATATATGATATATGATATATGATATATGATATATGATATATGATATATGATATATGATATATGATATATGATATATGATATATGATATATGATATATGATATATGATATATGATATATGATATATGATATATGATATATGATATATGATATATGATATATGATATATGATATATGATATATGATATATGATATATGATATATGATATATGATATATGATATATGATATATGATATATGATATATGATATATGATATATGATATATGATATATGATATATGATATATGATATATGATATATGATATATGATATATGATATATGATATATGATATATGATATATGATATATGATATATGATATATGATATATGATATATGATATATGATATATGATATATGATATATGATATATGATATATGATATATGATATATGATATATGATATATGATATATGATATATGATATATGATATATGATATATGATATATGATATATGATATATGATATATGATATATGATATATGATATATGATATATGATATATGATATGATATGATATATGATATATGATATATGATATATGATATGATATATGATATGATATGATATATGATATATGATATATGATATATGATATATGATATATGATATATGATATATGATATATGATATATGATATATGATATATGATATATGATATATGATATATGATATATGATATATGATATATGATATATGATTTATGATATATGATATGGTATGATGTGAGGTGATATGATATGATATCATGTAATGGGATGTGATGTGATATACATTTAGTACTAAATACAAATTCATTTAGTACATTAAGTACTAAATAAAAATTTAAAACAAGTAAGTAAAGTCTAAAGTCGGGCGGGGCCGACTATATTATACCCTTCACCCCTATGTAGGCCAAAATGTGTGTTACCATCTCAACTACTTCACATTTGCTGGAAGCTATATAAAGGAGACAATTTTTTTTTACTTCTACAAAATCTCTAGAATTAAAATTTAAATCGGCTAACGCTATCCAGTTAATTGGAGGAAACTTCCATTGAATATGGGTCTAAAATGTGTAACATTCTACCTTATTTCCCCAACTCTGGTGTACGTATATATGGGAGTTATATATAATCTGAACCGATTTTGACTAAATTTGACATATATAGTTAGAATAATAATTCTGCTATCTATGCGAAATTTCACGTAAATGGGAGTATAACCTAGGCCCCCCTGATCATATGAGTGCAAATCGGACGGAAGATATATATGGGGGTCATATCTAAATCTGAACCGATTTCAACCAAATTTGGCACAATTACCGATACTACTAAACGTACTCCTTGTGCGAAATTTGAAGCAAATCACGGCAAAACCCTGGATTTTGAGGCCATATAAGTTCAAATCGGATGAAAGATATATATGGGAGCTATATCAAAATCTGAATCGATTTTGACCATATTTGGCACACACAATAGTATCGTTAAAAGTACCGCTTGTGCAAAATTTGAAGTAAGTCAGGAAAAACTCTGACTTTTGAGACCATATAAGTCCAAATCGGGCGAAAGATATATATGTGAGCTATATCTAAATCTGAACAATCTGATTTTAAGAAAATTTGACACACTTAACGATACTATTAAACGTACCCCTTGTGCAAAATTTGAAGCAAATCACGGCAAAAGCCAGAGTTTTTGTGGCCATAAAGGGTGATACGGTCAAAATTTGGTCAATATAAACTTGACGTATTTCCTTCAATTTTGCATTTAAAAAACCTGAACACCCCTCATTTTGAAGGTGTGTGTGTAGAATGTTGTTCCTATTTTGATTTTGGAATTCATTCTTCAGTTGTCAAAATGCCGTCCAAGCAAGAAGAGCAGCGTATGGGAGCTATATCTAAATTTCAACCGATTTCAATCAAATTTACCAAGCATTGGGAGAATGTCAAGTCTACCCTCTGTGCAAAATTTCACCAAGATCGGTAGTAAACTTTGGCCTTTGTGGTCATATGAGTCTAAATCGGACGAAAGATATATATGGGAGCTATATCTAAATCTGAACCGATTTGGCTGATATTTTGCAAGATTTTCGAGATTCATAAAATATTTGGATGTACGGTATTTCAAGAAAATCGGTTGATAAACACGCAAACTATGACCAAATCGGGGATAAATATATATGGCAGCTATATCTAAATCTGAACCGATTTTTTCCAAAACCAATAGCGATTGTCTCTGTCCCAAGAAACGGCCCTATGCCAAATTTGAGGACGATCGGACTTAAATTGCGAGCTGTACTCTGTGCACAAAATTACATATACAGACAGACGGACAGACAGACAGACAGGCGGACATCGCTAAATCGACTCAGAATTTAATTCTAAGCCGATCGGTATACTAAAAGATGGGTCTATGACCACTATTTCTTGGCGTTACATACAAATGCACAAACCCTTATTATACCCTGTACCACAGTAGTGCTGAAGGGTATAAAAAAATAATTAAAACAAATAGTATTCTATACGATCTCTTTAAATTACAATATGAATTTCATTGTTTCTCATTATGCTAGATTCACATAATAATTTTAAATTGACCAAATAAAATAATTTTTACTTCAACCAAATAAAATTAAAATAAATCAGCTTGGCATTTAGTTGTATTGTTTGATTTGATTTAGAAAAAAAGTGTAAACAGCATTAAATATGTATTTCAATTTTAATATTGATGAATGTAACGGGAAAATTCTCAAGACTTCTTTTCTTATTCCACCACCAGGTTCAACGAAACTTTCCATTTGGGTCCGCGTATGCAACTTCCTTGTTCAAGAGTGACATTGTAGTCATTGTAAGCGCCGACATGAATAACACCAAACCAAGTCGTTCATTCCATGAGCTACTTCAACTATTTTCCAATGGAGGTATTGGGAAAACCCATATCTTATCTGTGTCAATCTATCAATTTTATTTCTAATATCTTGTTTTTGCCCTTGATATCGTCGTTATTGAATAGACTCTGTGGTATTAGTCATTAGCTATATCATATCGCTAAATTGATTATTAATTTTAATGTGAAATGTTATCATTATACAATTCATAACCAGAACCATAAAATCGATATTTGCCTTTGAAATTTTGCATATTAATATGATAGAGAATTGTTAAATAAATTCTATATGAAATATTGGGCGCGAAATTCCTTATTTATTCAGGCACATATTGCTTGATTTTTTGAAGATAAAAAATTTACAAAGAATTAATAAGGTATCCTACGGTTCATTATCTTGGTACAAAAACCGAAATTCCTATTTGACATCTACGCTGAAAAAAATATATTGTCCTAATATGAAAGATTATGCAACCAAAATTTTAGGATTAGCAATTTGTACAATATTAACTACAAATTTCTTTAAAATAAAGAAATTTTAATTGAAACAAAGTTCATAATCTTTGCTTCCGGAATTGTTTTCATTAAATTTAGGACACGAATCTTTGAAATTTGCGTTCATCCATTAAAGTCATATGTCTTTGAAGTAAGTCAATAAAGAAAAATATTTTTGATTTAAAGAAGTAATGTTTCAATTAACAATGCTGTTGAATCTTTAAATTAAAGATAAAAAAGCTTCAAAAATGGGCTAATACTTATTATGAGGGTTTTGGTTTAAAGTTTTTTGAAATTAAAAAAATATTTTTTGATTTGGAGTATCTGATATAATTTGGATTTTTAAACTAATAGCTCCCTCATTTTAAAGTAGCAGCATCTTTGGCTCGGAGTCAATTCCAAAATATGAATTATCAAATTGGGGGATCAGCTTATATCTATGGGGGAATTATACACAAATTGAAATACGAATTTAGTATTTCCCACAAAATAGTTCTGAGTTTCCTAAAATTTTTTTAAATTTTACCTCAGATTTGGCAAAAATGCAATAAACGGAGGCCAAGCCGATTATTTTCCAAAAGTAAAGGAGAACTCTTCCAATATTCAAATATGTAGACTCTGCATTTCATTTCATTCTCAATACTACTCTGAAAAAAATATTTACGTGATATTAAAGATTACGCAACCTAAATTTTAGGAAGCGAAATTTACAAAATATTAAGGACAAATTTCTTAAAATAATGAAATTTTAATTAAAATAAAGTTTATAAACTTTGCTTCAAAATTTTTTTCGTTAAATTTAGGACACAAATTTTGTAAATTTGCGTCCCTCTTTTAAAGTCGCATGTCTTTGAACTAAGGCTAATTTTCCTTAAATTAAAGAAACACATTTAATAAAATTGTCCTTAAATTACCTGAAATATTGAAACTTTAGATTTAAGATGAAAACGCTTCAAATATAGGCTAAGGCTTATTTTGAGGATAGTTTTTTTTCGGAATTAAGATTTTTTTAAATTTGAAGTATCCGTTATAATTTGGATTTTTCAACTGGCATTTGTTTGTACGTGAGTACCTTTATTAATAAACCGCGAAAAGAGAATGAAAATTTGATAAATGAGATCTGTATCCTAATTCTAATTTTATTGGTCCTAGATTTGAAGCCAGATAGGTCGCTAAAAAATTTCTTTATTTTAAAGAAGCCGCTTCTTTGTCTCGGAATCAATACCAAAAACCTTAAGGAAAGGTCAAAATCTTTGGATCCAAGTAAACTTTTTTCGAGTGCAGGGCATGTTTTCCTACCCCATTTTCGTCCAATTTGCTTGACTTTTCAAATATAGTTGTGCTTCATTTCGTTTATCTCGGTCCATGCTTAATATAGCCTCCATATAGATTGATCTCTCGTTTTGAATTTTGGAGGCAATGGAAGCAAAAAGTTTCATATAAATCGCTTGAATTTTAAAATCTGATAGTATTCTAAATCCAAAAGGAGCTATACCACCGAATATACATAGTTTATATTGATTAATGTTTCGATATTACTCCCTTGTAGACTAATCTTTCGATTTCACCTTTTGGACCGCAATTTTTACCTGACATGCTCGCAATTTATTTTGGGCACATAAATGACACTAGAAATCGTTAATATTTATTTTGATATAGATTCTAGGTTAGGTTAAGGTTAGGTTAAAGTGGCAGCCCGATTAAGTTTCAGTCTCACTTAGATCAATAACCGTGGACTATATAAATCTACAATTTACTTCTCAAATCATATGAAAGGTGATATTTTCTTAGAATTTTCTTGGATTTTTGTCCAAGCAACAATTTGTCATACAAATCTAAAATCTAATGTCACAAATTTTAAATTTAATTTCGAAACCTAAACACGGTTGCCACTCGTGTCAAAAATAATCTACCAAAATTTGAGAAAAAATTTTACCAAAAATCTACCAAATTTTGAATAATATTATTTTTTTTGTCAACATTTTATTTCTATAGAGAATTTTCTCAAAATTTTATTTCTATAGAGAATTTTCTCAAAATTTTATTTCTATAGAAAATTTCCTCAAAATTTTATTTCTACAGAAAATTTTCTCAAAACTTTATTTCTATAAAAAAAATTTTCAAAATTGTATTTCTATAGAAAATTTTGTCAACGTTTTATTTCTATAGCAAAATTTCGTCAAAGTTTTATTTCTATAGAAAATTTTGTCAAAATTTTATTTCTATAAAAATATCAAAATTTTATTTCTATAGAAAGTATTGTCAAAATTTTATTTCAATAGAAAATTTTTTCAAAATTTTATTTTAATAGAAAATTTCGTCAAAATTTCATGTCTCTAGAAATTTTGTCAACATTTTATAAAAATTTTATTTCTATAGAAAGTTTTACTTCTATACAAAAATTGCTCAAAATTTGATTTCTATAGAAAATTTTCTCAAAATGTTATTTCTATAGAAAATTTTCTCAAAATTTTATTTCTATAGAAGATTTCCTCAAAATTTTATTTCTACAGAAAATTCTCTCAAAACTTTATTTCTATAAAAAAAATCAAAATTGTATTTCTATAGAAAATTTTGTCAAAATTTTATTTCTATAGAAAATTTTCGTCAAAGTTTTATTTCTATAGAAAATGTCAAAATTTTATTTCTATAGAAAATTTTGTCAAAATTTTATTTTAATAGAAAATTTCGTCAAAATTTTATGTCTCTAGAAATTTTGTCAAAATTTTATTTCTACAGAAAATATTGTCAAAATTTTATTTCAATAGAAAATTTTGTCAAAAATTTTTTTAAATAGAAAATTTCGTCAAAATTTTATGTTTCTAGAAATTTTGTCAAAATTTTATCAAAATTTTATTTCTATAGAAAGTTTTACTTCTATAGATAATTTGCTCAAAATTTTATTTCTATGGAAAATTTTCTCAAAACTTTATTTCTATAGCAAAATTTGCTCAAAATTTTATTGCTATAAGAAATTTGGTCAAAATTTTATTTCTATAAGAAATTTGGTCAAAATTTTAGTTATTTAAAAGATGCAAACTCTGCCAAAACATTAAGAATCCTACCAATCTACCAAACAATAAAAATCTACCATTTGTGTTAAATTCTACCAACTGTGGCAACCGTGAACTCGAACCATTTGAATTAACTGACTGTCTTGTGGAAGGAGTATGTTCCATTAAATTCACTTGAAATTCTTATAAAGGGTGGTTAAAATTTCAAGGGCCGATGTTGATTTTGAATAAAACACTAACTATTTAGGAAATTATTGTAATTTTATTTTATTATGATATATTGGTATTACTCAATTATGTATGGAACAAAATATCGGCCAAATGTGCGCCGCGACCTCGGTGGCACACCTTCGTCCGATGGTCCAAATTTTTCAATGACGCTGAGACATAATGGAGGTTCTATGCCGTTAATGTGCCGAATTATCTCATCCTTTAGCTCTTGAATTGTTGCTGGCTTATCGACGTACACCTTTTCTTTCAAATAACCCCAAAGAAAAAAGTCAAACGGTGTCAAATCACATGATCTTGGCGGCCAATTGACATCGGCATTACGTGAGATAACACGGCCATTGAATTTGTTGCGCAAAAGAGCCATTGTTTCGTTATCTGTGTGGCAAGTGGCACCGTCCTACTGAAACCACGTATCGTCCACATCCATATCTTCCAATTCGGGCCATAAAAAGTTCATCTCACGATAGCGAACACCATTCACAGTAACTGCCTGACCGGCCTCATTTTGGAAAAAATGCGGCCCGATGATGCCGCCAGTCCATAAACCGCACCAAACAGTCACTCTTTGTGGGCGGATTGGCTTTTCGACAATCACTCTTGGATTCTCATTCTCCCAAATGCGGCAATTCTGTTTATTGACGAATCCACTGAGGTGAAAATGTGCCTCATCACTGAAGATGATTTTCTTCGAAAATTGATCATCCATTGTTGCAATTTCTTGGAACCATTTAACACGTTGTTGGATTGTGTATCTCTCCGTGGTTCAAATTGAGCAAGTCTGAAATAGAGAAATGTCAAATAAAATTAGGAAAAAAACTTGGCCTTTAGGTGTGGTTCACATTCAACATCGGCCCTTACAATTTAACCACCCTGTATTAAATTAAATCACTAAAAAGTAAAAAACAGGTTCCGCGGGGATTTGAACCTGTGCCATTTGACTTTTTCACTGAAAGTTCTTTTGAGAAGGGTTTGCAAGAATTTTTAATTTTTTGATGAGTGTGAACGGTAAAAATGTGTTTTATATACGCCAAAAATAACAAAATACGAACGATATACCACATAGACAAATTTTTTTTTGAAAAAATATGTGATACAAATTAGCCATTGATGAAATTTGAACCTGAGATTTTTTTCACTCATACTAATAAAGAACATCTCGTTAGTGAATAGAATGTTATTCTTTGGTGACATAGGCTATTATGATTCCAACAAACCCAGTCCGAGCGTGGTCCAAATAAAATTGATAAAAAAAATAAAAAGTTTAATTGGCGAAAAATATATTTTTTTCATCCAAATGAACTTCTAAAGCAATGTTCACCGTACTTGCCTCACAATAACTTCAATGTAGTCCGTTCTGTGTGACATGTGTCGCAGTCTTGTTGAAACCACATGTCATGCAAGTCAAGCCCTTCGAAAAAAAACTCACAGTTCCGTTACGATTCGCATCATCTTTGAAGAAGTACGGTCCAATGATGCCACCACCCCATAAACCGCTCCAAACTGTTACTTTTTCTGGATGTATCACTCCAAAATCGACAATTCTGCTTATTAACATACCCGTTGAGCCACAAATTCAATAAGCGTTGCTCCTGTTTAAGGCGATTCATGGTTAATTTTGCATCAACTGTTTAAACTAGTGTTGCCAAACAGATGATAGTTAAAAAATCATCCTTTATATTTATTTCGTTATAGATAAATATATGTGGTTTAATTATATGTAGGCAGCATATAGCTGCATGCATCATCGAACATAAAATTCCATATATTTTCCTAGTTAATTACAAAGCCTACATGTATCATCATCGAATACTCAACATGTTTGTGGTTAATCATCCATGCTATTATCATCACCTCTGGATATCTATTCACCGCATATGTAACTATATATAAAAGTGTTGTTAATTACACATATTAAAATGCGGTCACTTCCACTTGCTTGATTTATTGTTGAAATGATTTAATTGCATTTATTGCCAGAAGTTACTTTGTAGATTATATTAAATTCATTTCTCACCCACACCTATTAAGGAATCAATTTGGTGATGTCTTAACTAATGGTTTGAATTATTCTTTGTATTGTAGGTACAAATACAAGCCAAAATGACAATTTAAATACCAGTTCTGCTGCAGCTACTTTAGGTAGTCCAACTACAACAAATGCTCCCGTATCACCAACTTTGAGAAATAGCCCTACAGCTGGTGTAGGATTAGTGGCGGCGGTAGGAGGTGTAGGTTATGACGATACCCATTCTATAAGTACTACACTAAGCACAATACCCACAGATAACAATGAAGTGTGCATAACACCACCTCAAAGACATTCAATAAATTCCAATGAATATCAAACCTCAACGCCAAAATCTACACGCAGTACAACAGCGACAAGTTCTGGTGGTGGTGCCGGGGGATCAACATCACCCATAAATTGTCCTTTGGGTGATACAGCAAACAACAATGCCAATATTATGACAAATGAAGAAAGTCCTATGCGACAAAATTTGAATGTTATTGAATGTTGTAGTAATATCCAAAATGAGTCACACTTGATGTTCACAGGTGGTGGAGGAGGAGGAGGAGCAGCGTCTGTGAATATTGTCGATACAGCAGCTAGTACCGGTGGAAATGTAATTCCAAGTGGAAATAGTACGGGAAGTGGATGTGCCATAGTTACTGCTGCACCTACAGGTCCTACAAATCCTACATCTCTGACACAAAATCAACAAATACTCAATAACTATACTTCCATATCCGGTGGGAATGGCGCGAATCGCAACTATAATCCTATTTTAATACCCCAAAGGCAATCTCTTCTACCTTGGGGTACACACTCGAGATCTTCGATAATCAACATCATGCCTTATACCACGAATACATCGGTCTCCTGCCAATTGGATAATAATGATGCAGCTTCTTTGCGTCCTGGCGAAATTGTTATGCGCAATCTCTTTTCTGACTTTACCCTACAGGCCGAAAAGAAAATCGAATTGGTTATGTTGGAAAGTGCCGATAAGCCTCTATCGAAATTACTACAGCGTGGTGAAGATCAACAATTCGATCAGTTGCTCTCAGCTCTGGGAAATGTGGCGGAACATTGTTTACCATCACTTCTACATACCCTATTGGCATGGCATAGACGTCAACTATCGGATGCTGAAATAAAGAATGATCTCAAGCGTATGGAGAAAAGTGTAAATCTTACAAAACCCCTCAATTCCCAAGAGTTGGATTTTCAATTACAACGTCGCGAAGCCGCTGTTGAATTTATTTTCTGTCTTGCCCTCATCGAAATCTTAAAACAACTTCCCTTTCATCCAGGTCATGAGGATTTGGTTCGTAACATTGAAAATCTGGCCTTTAAGCATTTCAAATATAAAGAAGGTCTCCAAAATAATCCCAATGCCCATAATATACATATGATAGCAGATTTATATGCCGAAGTGATTGGTGTATTGGCCCAGTCACGTTTTAGTTCAGTGCGCAAGCGTTTTATGAGTGAACTGAAGGAATTGAGGACCAAGGAACCTTCGCCTCATACCACCCAAAGTATTATTAGTCTCTTGATGGGCATGAAATTCTTCAGAGTTAAGGTAGGTAAAGCATTGCACTATAAAAGATCATTTTGCTTACGCTTTAGTGCGCTTTCTTCTTGTTCTAGATGGTACCTATTGAAGAATTTGAAGCCTCATTTCAATTTATGCACGAATGTGGTCAATATTTCTTGGAATTGAAAGACAAAGATATCAAACATGCCTTGGCTGGATTATTTGTGGAGATTTTAGTGCCTGTGGCAGCGGTAAGTTTTAATTTGGAATGAGTTCTACACACATCGTTACAGAGTTGGTTCAGTTTTCTTTCATATGTTGTTTGCTATTATTTACTCGATAATAAAACTGCTCGCATACCAATTATCGGGTCTGTACTAAATTGTTCAAACGATACGGAGTTAAATTGTGATTTTTTAATATTAGATTTTAGATTTGTGGGATTTTTTTTCTTTAATTTTTAGAGGGTTTCAAGCATTCAAGAAAAATCATATGGAAAAGTCGTTTTTCATATGATTCGAGACCATGACTATGCGGCTTCTATGCCCTCATAAGTAAAAAATGGAATGCTGGTCGAATTTGGCATATCTCTAAAAATCTCTATATTTTCGAATTTCAAGAAAATAGGATAAAAATCGGTATCTATATGCTCAAGGAGTCAAAGCGGCGGATCAGTTTACATGAGGATAACAGGCCTGCCAGCAGGAAAAAAACGAGTTTGTGCAAAATTTCAGCATCATAGATTCACTATTGATTATCCAACAGTGGCTATAAAACTAAGTCAAATCTGGTAAGAACGGAGGACCAACCAGAAGTGGCTGTGTTGTTGTTGTAACAGTTTATTGTGATTTCATCCATTTTTATACCGTGCTCCACACTGTGGAACAGGGTATTATAAGTTAGTGCATATGTTTGCAACACCCAGAAGGAGACGAGATAGACACATGGTGTCTTTTGGAAAAATGCTCAGGGTGGGCTCTTGAGTCGATATAGCGATGTCCGTCTGTCCGTCTGTCCGTGAACACATTTTTGTAATCATAGTCTAGGTCGCAGTTTTAGTCCAATCGACTCAAATTTGGCACAGGTATGTGTTTTGGCTCAGAATAGATCCCTATTGATTTTGGAAGAAATCGGTTCAGATTTAGATATAGCTCCCATATATATTTCGCCCGATATGGCCCCAGAAGCCAGAGTTTTAACCTAATTTGCTTAAAATTTTGCACAAGATGAACTATTGGTACTATAGTCAAGTGTGCCAAATTTTATTGAAATCGGTTCAGATTTAGATATAGCTCCCATATATATCTATAGCCCGATATGGACTAATACGGCCCCAGAAGCCAGAGTTTTACCCCAATTTGGTTGGAATTTTGCACAGGGAGTAGAATTAGCATTGTAGCTATGCGTGCCAAATTTGGTTGAAATCAGTTCAGATTTAGATATAGCTCCCATATATAGCTTTCGCCCGATTTACACTCATATGACCACAGAGGCCATTTTTTTGTTCCGATTTAGTTGAAATTTTGCACAGGGAGTAGAATTAGCATTGTTGCTATGCGTGCCAAATTTGGTTGAAATCGGTTCAGATTTAGATATAGCTCCCATATATATGTTTTTCTGATTTCGACAAAAATGGTCAAAATACCAACATTTTCCTTGTAAAGTCGCTACTGCTTAGTCGAAAAGTTGTAAAAATGACTCTAATTTTCCTAAACTTCTAATACATATATATCGAGCGATAAATCATAAATAAAATTTTTTGAAGTTTCCTTTAAATTGCTTCAGATTTAAACGTTTCCCATATTTTTTACTAACATTGTGTTCCACCCTAGTGCATTAGCCGACTTAAATTTTGAGTCTATAGATTTTGTAGAAGTCTATCAAATTCTTCCAGTTCGAGTAATATTTAAATGTATGTATTTGGGACAAATCTTTATATATAGCCCCCAACACATTTGACGGATGTGATATGGTATCGAAAATTTAGATCTACAAAGTGGTGCAGGGCATAATATAGTCGGCACCGCCCGACTTTAGACTTTCCTTACTTGTTATGTTATATGCTCTGGTACTTCAGCTTGTGGCCAGTTCGAGGAACTCTGCGACTAAGGTGGGGTGCGTCCAGAGTGATCTGGTGGTAAGTTGGGTTGGTTTAGCAGGGCAAGAGAAAAGATGACGCGTATGGCCCTTGGTTGCAAATTGGACATACGTTAGCTACGCTGTTATCAATCACTGATAAGTAGGAATTGAGGCGGCTGCACTTGCCTGATCTTAATTGGGCTAAAACTACCCTCGTCTGCCGTGGGAGGTCTCTTTCATCCGGTGCTATGGCCGGTGGACGGACTTCGAGAACAGGATTAACCTTGTAGCTTCTCACCGCTTCAGCTACAGTATCCTCATCAAGTTCACCACTGTGGTATCACAATGGCCTGAATATTCTAAGTGAGCCTGATACATCGGCTGCCACATACTGTATCCTCATGAATCCTGTTCAAACCTGCCTGGTACGCTGCATGATCTAGAGACTCCCTTTTGAAACGCTGGATCTCGCGCTCCAGATGATGTATATCAACCCTTACGTTCCTGGGTGGGTGGTTTTGTATCCATGAGATGGTGGTTTGGATGATTACTGCGATAACAACCCAGGAGATACTGCTTTGACAAAATATAATTGTGTCTTCGCACAGGGATGATCTTTGTCTCCACATAAAGCTGATCCAGGGGTGTGCTGCGGAGACACCCAGTCGCAGTTCTAAGGGCAGCGTTCTGGCAGGTCTGTATGTTATTCCACTGCGTGTCACTGGTCTGGTGTGTCCACACTGGAGCTGCATAGTTTACCACTGACCGGCCAATTGCCTTATAAGTAGTTAACAAGGTTTCTTTGTCCGCACCCCAAGTACTGCCGGCAAGTGACTTGAGGACTTTGTTTCTACCGCGGATCTTATTACATATTGCAGTGGCTGGGCAGATGCCCTGAAAATGCTGTCGAATGTTACCCCGAGTATATTGGAGTAGTTTACTGTCGGAATTATTTCGCAATCGATTCTAACATTCAACTGCCTACGCACTTCCGCCGCCCATATAGTAAACAGTGTGGCTGAGGATTTGGTGGCAGATATCCTTAGATTTCTAGCAGTGAAATAACTGGTAAGATCAGCAATGTAGACGTTTAAACGATCGCATATGTCATAAACAATGGGCCCGAATGCCATGATTGTACAGTCGTCCGCATATGATACAATCTCGACGCCGTCAGGAGGGGGTGGAATCGAGGACAGGTAGAGGTTAAATAGTGCCGGAGATATCACACCACCCTGGGGAACTCCCTGTTTAACTCTACGGGGTTTTGACTTTTTGTCCCTGAATTCCACGTACGACTGGCGTCCACACATATAATTCAGAACCCAACGTTTCGTTCCGACTGGTAGGGACGTATTCTCAATGTCGTCGAATAATTTGGCATGGACCGTCCTATGACACGGCTTGGGCTGATTAAGTCCCCTATTGATATGTGTCGAAATGGCATGTAAGGATGTCGTCGTACTGTGTACCTTACGGAATCCATGTTGATGGTGGGCAGCTGGAAAATTCTCCACAAGGCTGGGGAGGAGTAGTGCCTCAAGTGTCTTGGCTACTGGCGAGAGAAGGGATATCGGTCTGCACGATTCACCTTTACTCGAAGTGACTGTAATTGTCGAATATGGTAAGAACGAAGGACTAACCACAAGTGGTACATTGATCTAATCACCATATCGGGGATTCACCGTCTATGAAAGAGGCTATATGGTGTTAATCCTGCTCTTATAGTTCGCCCAATACAGGAGATAAGCCTACTTATGATATCTGGAAATGAGTACAGTTTGAAGAAGTCTCATTTGAATTTAAAGCTCAGATGAACTTCGCGATCTGTAAAAAAACGGACTGACCAGATTTGTCCAATGAGACTTATGGGAATGTTTGTGGATACCATAATTGTCTCAGTTAACTACATTCACAGGCCATGATCAAGGATCTAGAGCGATATGATGGTGCGACGGATAGGTTTTGCTGGACAATCAACCATGTGTCTCATCTGTAATCAAGAATCAGATGGGACACACGTTTAGCTGCGCTGCAGCTTGCAATTTTCATGCGATTTGTATGAAATTGGAAGACTGGCGATATTTTCGGTCAACAAAGTAGTGGGCCGAATATGGTGTATGTCGGTCCAGGTTTAGATATGGCCCCCATATTGGTAGATCTCCCGATTTGACTTTTTGAGCATGTAGATACTCCATTTTTCATCCGATTTAGCTGAAATTCAAAATTTAAAGGTATTTTAGGTCGACAAAGAGTTGTGGCGAATATGCTGTATAACGGTCCACGTTTTGTATATCCCCCATATAGACAGATCTCCAGATTTGACTTCTTGGGCTTCTAAACATCGCAATTTTTATCCGATTTGCCTAAATATATAGACATATTTTAGGTCCACAAAGAGGTGTACTGAAGATGGTATGTATAGGTCCATGTTTTGGTATAACCCCCTTTTAGACAGGTATCCCGATTTTACTTCTTGAGTTTCTAGAGACCCCCAATTTTTATACGAAATTCAAAATGTATATGTATTTTCGAGATGTTACGAATAGGGTTTATGCCGGTCCAGGTTTTGATATAGCTCCCGTATAAAGCGATCCTCTATTTGGGGTCTTGAGCAGCTATATACCGCAATTTTCAGCGATTTGCCTGAAATTGGAAATTTAGCAATTTTTTAGGTCCACAAAGAGATGTGCCGAATATGGTGTGTATCGGTTCATATATTTTTATATATACCCCATGTAGACCGACCACGGTCTATATTTCCGTGTGGCACCCATATAGACCCATCTCCCGTTTTGAATTCTTCGACCTTTATACACCACAATTTTTATCCGATTGTAAATTGTAAATCTATATAATCCTAATATAGACCGGTCTCCCTATTTAACTTCTTGAGGAGATAGAAGGCGCACTGGTCATCTAAATTGCCCCAAACTAGAAGTAAAAATTTACTCCTCGTGCTCCTTCGAGTAATGGGGGTAAACATCTACAGAAATTAGATTTCAAATCATATGAAACGCGTTATTCTATCGGATTTTCGAGCACATTTTGAAGTGATATTTATGATTCCATTAAAACTAAAACAAAACTGGTTCTTATATATCCAGAATCTGGTGAAGCCTCCATATGTAGTAATCATAACAGTAACTTCAGGAAGATTGCCATTTGCTAGGGAGAATTTCTGTCATCAAATCCACCTGAAATTCTATTCTATTTAAGTCATGGTAGTGTGTATTTAAGATTTGGCCGGGCCGAACTTAATGACGTATAAACTTGTTTAAAGATATTTTTTGTTTAATTTTGTCCTTTTTTAAAGATATTTTTTTGTTGTTTCATTTTAGGCTGTCAAGAACGAAGTCAATGTTCCCTGCGTTAAAAATTTCGTCGAATTGCTGTATATGCAAACGCTTGATGCCTCGACCAAATCAAAACATCGTTTGGCTCTCTTCCCATTGGTCACATGTTTGCTGTGTGTATCGCAAAAGACTTTCTTCCTATCCAATTGGCATTATTTCCTGGCCATGTGTTTGAGTAATTTGAAAAATCGCGATGCCAAAATGAGTCGAGTAGCCTTGGAATCATTGTATCGTCTTCTATGGGTCTATATGATACGCATTAAATGTGAATCGAATTCGGCGACTCATTCACGTTTACAGAGTATTGTTAACTCGCTGTTTCCCAAGTAATTGAAATAATATTTATGAGAGCTATTTTCTCGCTCCAATGGTAGTCTAATGATGGTTTTTTGTCTCTTTTTTTTACAGAGGTTCTAAGGGTGTGGTGCCTCGGGATACACCATTGAATATATTTGTAAAAATTATTCAATTTATTGCCCAAGAGCGTTTAGATTTCGCCATGAGGGAAATTGTCTACGATCTGTTATGTGTTGGAAGGCCAATAAAAGTAAGTGTAATGCAAAAGATCCATGCGATGTTTGGAAAAATTGGTAAGCCCTATGTTGTTTTTTCGTCTACTTCAGCTTATTCTCAATCCAGAACGTATGAGTATTGGCTTGAGAGCTTTTCTGGTCGTAGCAGATTCTTTGCAGCAGAAAGATGGTGAACCGCCCATGCCTCGCACTGTGCCTGTTCTACCCTCGGGAAATACGTTGCGTGTGAAGAAGACCTACATCAATAAAATGCTTACAGATGATACCGCACGCAGTATTGGTATGTCCACATATTTTCCACATGTACGACGAGTCTTCGTGGACATTCTACGCGCCCTTGACGTTCACTATGGCCGCCCATTGATGATGACTAATACGCAAAATCAAAATAAGGAACCAGACGAAATGCTCTCGGGCGAACGTAAACCTCGCATTGATCTCTTTCGGACATGTGTGGCAGCAGTGCCTCGTCTCATACCCGATACAATGACATCTCAAGAATTGGTAGATCTTCTCTCACGTCTAACTGTCCACATGGATGAAGAATTACGCATGCTTACCCATCAGTCCTTACAAACATTGGTCATTGATTTTCCGGATTGGCGTCAGGATGTCGTGCACGGTTACACTCAGTTCCTGGTGCGCGATGTCACCGACACCTATCCGCAACTCTTGGAGAACTGTACACGCATGCTATTTGTATTCCTAAATATATGGCGTTGTGCCATCTCAGTTAATGGTGGCAATGGTGTAAATAATATAAAAACACCCACAACCACATCTATTGTGAATACAACGAATACCACTGCAAGCGCTGTTCAAGGCTTAGGGGGTACAGCAGCAACTGGCCTTGGTGCAGTTGGAACAGGTGTCATTGTGGGTAAAGATACGGCCACCAGCCAATTGTCAAGTGCTAGTAATATCAAGAATATGAATACAAACTCAAGTGCTACATCCAGTATTACCTCCAGTGGCATGTCCAGTATAACTCAAGCAACAGTGATCAATTTATCTGATGCTGGTAAAAAGAATGAAATTCCCTTGGCCACCACATTACATTTTGTAGAGGGACATGCTTTGGTTCTGCTGTGTAATTATCGTCCATATTTGCGCAAATTGGCGGCTATGATTTTGAAAGAGGTTAAAAATCTAATGAGGGCATTAGGTTTGCCGGAGACGGAACCGCCATTATTGGATGTTATTGATAAATGCTGTCCGCAGGTAAGGTCCGCTATAACACTTTGTACTCTGCCAGATATCAGATGATATATAAAAGAAGAAATGTTGAAATGATTAGAACTCTTGTCTTTAACGCAGAAATTCGTGGTAATTCTGTGTTATTTAAATTTAATCAATGTGCTAGTTTGTTATTTGAACTCGCCCGTCAGAAAGCATCTTGCCATTGATTCAAAACTAAAAACAAAAATACATAAAAAATTAAAATAGGTCGCAGTCTAGGTCGCAGTTTTTGTCCAATCGACTTCAAATTTGGCACAAGTATGTGTTTTGGCTCAGAATAGAACGCTATTGATTTTGGAAGAAATCGGTTCAGATTTAGATATAGCTCCCATATATATATATATATATATATATATATATATTTCGCCCGATATAGACTTATATGGCCCTAGAAGCCAGAGTTTTACCTTAATTTGCTCAAAATTTTGCACAAGAAGAACAATTAGTACTATAGTAGAGTGTGCCAAATTTTACTGAAATCGGTTCAGATTTAGATATAGCTCCCATATATATCTATCGCCCGATATGGACTAATACGGTCCCAGAAGCCAGAGTTTTAACCCAATTTGGTTCAAATTTTGCACTAGGAGTACAATTAGTAGTGTAGTCAAGTGTGCCAAATTTTATTGAAATCGGTTCAGATTTAGATATAGCTCCCATATATATCGTTCGCCCGATTTACACTCATATGACCACAGTGGCCAATCTTTTACTCCGATTTAATTGAAATTTTTCACAGGGAGTAGAATTAGCATTGTTGCTATGCGTGCCAAATTTGGTTGAAATCGGTCCAGATTTAGATATATGTCCCATATAAAGCTTTCGCCCGATTTACAGTCATATGACCACAGAGGCCTATTTTTAACTCCGATTTAGTTGAAATTTTGCACAGGGAGTAGAATTAGCAAAATTTGGTTGAAATCGGTTCAGATTTAGATATAGCTTCCCTATATATGTTTTTCCGATTTCGACAAAAATGGTCAAAATACCAAAATTTTCCTTGTAAAATCGCCACTGCTTAGTCGAAAAGTTGTAAAAATGACTCTAATTTTCCTAAATTTCTAATACATATAAATCATAAATAAACTAATTGCTTCAGATTTAAATGTTTCCCATATTTTTTACTAACATTGTGTTCCACCTTAATGCATTAGCCGACTTAAATTTTGAGTCTATAGATTTTGTAGAAGTCTATCAAATTCTGTCCAGATCGAGTGATATTTAAATGTATGTATTTGGGACAAACCTTTATATATAGTCATCAACACATTTTTTTTTTTTAAATAATGTGTGATTTTTAAGAGCTATGGGAAAATTACAAAACGAAATCACACAACATTCAAACAAATGCATGAAATCTGTACCCGACCCCTTTTTTTTGTCGGCAGCGGCTGGCACAAAATTTTTGCCCCCGGCGGCAGCGGATTGACGGCTAAGCCGATATGAATTTGCCCATTCGGCGGCGGAGAATTATCCATTATAAAATCAATTTGAAGTTATTCGAATGGTAATGAGATTAGTTGTATAACCAATCTTACAATCAAATTTACCTTTCGTTAAAATTTTCTGCGCTAAATTTTTACAAAACTGTTATAGAAGTTTGAAATTAATTGATTGTGGGTGGAAGATTCAAAATTTTGGCAAAAATACGACAATTATTAATACATTTTTCTGATGTAAATCGATATTTTTGATAAATTTGGGGCTAAATTTGAGTCGAGATGAGTCCATATATTCGTCGGCGGCGTCGACTGGCGGCGACTGAAATCAGCGGCGCGACTCGGCGGCTTCATTCTCTGGATAGTAGGGTCCATAATGTTTGAGGTTTATTTCATGCAAATGTTGACAGCGATTGCGCCTTAAATGGCATACTCTTTCTAACTAAAGGGGTTAAATCGCACGATCAAACGGGCTGATTGACCGGTCCCGAAACTCAAGCATTTCACTTGGAGAAAGAAATCGAAAAAAGTAGAGAAAAAGTTGAGCAACAAAAATTTTAAGTTGTTTCACAAACATTTCATTAAGCGCACATAGGGATCCCTTCCAAATCATTTCACTTCCGACGCAGTTCTTTTGAACAAGTCTTAAAAAGCCCGGTGGACGGTTTAAGAGAAAAAGAAAATTTGAACAATTAAATACCGCAGGGTAGAAACTCAATAAAAAACAATGAAATTAAAATTGTCGTTCCAGGTCGATTTTTTATTGAATGTTATTAATGTTTCCAGGAAAATTATTTTATTGCACATAAATGTAATTTTTTTATTAAACTTTTTGGCAGAGTAATTTTGCTGTTCTGGTGAAATAAATTATAGTAGGTTTAATGGTAATTAAAATTATTCTCATTTTGCAGGTCTTGGAAAAATGTTTACCATATCTACCTCAAACTGAAAAGACTGCTATCCTTAATGCCACCCAAATTGATTTACAATGGATTGTTGAACGTACAAGTGGTGTGTGGTTGGGTGGTCTAACCGATGGTATGTGTATCTGTTGGATGCTAATGCAACTGAATGCATTTTTAATTGAAAATTTCTCATCTCTTGTGTATTTGCCATAGACAATTCGAAATCATCAACATCCACACTCAATCTGTCACAATCGAGTGGTACACCTCAGCCTCAGCAATTCGATCCATGGGCGGTTTGTTTGTTTGGATTTTTGGAAAGAGACCGTATATTACAAAAATGTCCCTCTGTAGTAGCACAAGCATGGCCAATTTGCTATGCCCGACTAACAACATTGTACAGTGTGATAGATCCAACGTAAGTAGAATATGGAAATTTTGTTTGCTTAAAATATAAAAAAATATATATATATAATATATACGGTATGTTATGGTATTCCGAGAAATGTAGTCGTAATTAAAATTCGTTATTTAGTAGTAAACTAATAATGGGTTAGATGGTGTTAATGTCATTGTATTCAGAACTCATACAGTATTAGAGGGCTGCATTGAATAAATTTTCACTGCGTGTATGAAATTCGCTTACTATCTACACTATCTTTCTTTCAGAGCGCAAATAATGCTGTGAACAGAACACTTGCTTATCAAATACCAACGAGTTCTTATCCACAACAATATTTGTTCCGAAAAAGGTACATCTAAAAATGTAGATACTATAGAAAGAATACAAAATGTATTTTGTTAAATTCACATGGTACCTCGAGTATTTCTCAGTTATACGCAAAACAAATCTTTACATTCCCAGCAAAAAAATTTGGAAGTTCTTCCAAAGGCACAACTTTAAAAGCACTTCTAGAAGATGCACTCCCAATGATGTTCTTTATTTTAACTACCCATGAAGTTCTTTTAATTCAATTTTTTATAACTTGGTTTTTTCTTACTTTTTATGGGTAATTTTAACTTTTTTTGTTTTAAGTAGGTTAAAAACAGAGTAAGAATTTATAAAATGGTACAAATCTTTTAAATTTTGTCGAAAAAATGCTAAATCTATTCCGAAAAAATTGTGATGTTTTGAAAATATTTGAGGATAAACCTTTCCGACAATCGTTAGAATCCATTAAAAATTATAAAAAATTATTTATTTTACAAAATATCGCAGAATTTTTTGATTTATATCCAAAACATTGCATTCGGATCACACCTAAAAAAGTGATGCAAATTCAGTGCAACGGCTGTTGAAATGGAGAACTTCCGTCCTATGACAAGCCCATGTTAAATTCATCGCTTCTGCGTCAATTTTGCACCACTTCCGGATCCAAAAAGAACATTTTCACTACTTTTTTGGCGACACTTTTTTTGCTGGGTTGTTTCGATCTGGCAACTCCTTCATATAGAAACAGGTGTTCAAAAAAGACGCATCCGCAATTTTTTTACAATGGAAAAATTAGAAATGCGTATCGGGACTAGAAATTCATAATGATATGGTGAATGTGTTAGGTGAAAGTGCTTCTTCATATGCAACAGTAAAAAATTGGGTTGCTGAATTTAAACGTGGTCGTACAAGCATTGAAGATGAACCACGTAGTGGACGTCCAAAAACAGCAACAACAACAGAAATTGTAGCCAAAGTGCATGATATGGTATTAAATGATCGACGAATAAAAGTGCGTGAAATTTCTAATATCATGGGCATCTCAAATGATCGAGTCCATTTAATTTTGCATGAAGAACTACAGATGAAAAAGCTTTCTGCAAGATGGGTGCCGCATTTGTTAACAGTCGATCAAAAACGCATAAGTATGAACATTTCTCAAGCTTTTTTTGGACCGTTTTAAGCGAAATAAAATGGATTTTAAGCGTCATTTCATAACTGTTGATGAGACATGGATCCATCACTATACTCCAGAGACAAAAGAACAATCCAAACAATGGACTGAAGCTGGAGGAAGTGCCCCAAAGAAGGCAAAAACAATTCAATCGGCTGGTAAGGCAACGGTTTTTTGAGATTTCAAAGGTATTTTATTGATTGACTATCTGCAAAAGGGTAAAACAATAAATTCAGAGTACTAGTGCAACCTTTTGGATCAATTAAATGTACAAATTCGAGAAAAACGTCCTGGCTTACAATACAAAAAGAAATATTTTTTCATCAAGACAACGCACCAGCGCACAAGAGTGTTTTAACAATGGCTAAAATCAACGAATTAAAATACGAGTTGCTTGACCACCCACCTTATTCTCCTGATTTAGCTCCCAGTGACTTTTACTTGTTCCCAAATCTAAAAAAAATCCTTGCTGGCAAACGTTTTACCTCAAATGAAGATGCAATTACAGTTGTAAACCACTATTTTGATGACCTTGAGGAAAACTATTTTAATCCAGGGATAGAATTGCTAGAAAAGCGTTGGAATAAGTGTATTGAAGTTTCAGGAGATTATATTGAAAAATAAAAATATTTTTGAAAAACTAACTATTATCTTTCATTGATAGACTAAGAAGTTTCCGAACCGCCCCCGTATATTGGTGGTATATTTCTGAGTATATATTTTCTTCTATGAGAGGGTATAATTTCGTGAGTTGTACTTGAAAAATACAAGAGAACATCATAAGCGTAGGAAGGCCTCTGGGGAGGGGGCTTAGACCCCCCCAGAATTTGAAAACCTATTTACGATTTTACATTTTTATAAAAATTAAAATAGTATATACTCGTACAACGCACAAAGTTTCACTAAAGACTTTCATGCACAATCGAATTACTTGGGTTGTGGTAGAAGTCTGATATTTATGAAATAAGGCTGTGGTTGAACTTATGATTTAGTTGAATAAAAAATAGTAATTGATATTAAAACTATTATTTCATAAATAAATATCTTAATAATGCTGCAAAAAGGCGTCGCCAAAAAAGAAGTGAAAATGTTCTTTTTGGGTCTGGAAGTGGTACAAAATTGGCGGAGAAGCGATGAATGTAATATGAACTTGTCATAGAACGAATGTCCACCGTTTCAAAAACCGTTGCAATGAATTAAAAAATTTGTGATATTTTCCCAAATAAATAATTTTTATACTTTTTTATGATTTTTAATGCATTCTAACGCTTGTTTGAAACGTTTTTTCAAATATTATCGATTTTTCTATAATGGATTTAGCATTTTTGTGGCAAAATTTGAATAATTTGTACCATTTTATTTATTCTTACTCTTTTTTTAAACTATTTGAAAAAAGAAAACAAAAAATTACGCATTAAAATATAAAAAAATGAAGTAAACAAACTTCCTGTGTAGTTAAAATAGTTAACTTCTTTGTGAGGACATTTTTGGAAGTGCTTTTAAAGTTGTGCCTTTAGAACAACTCCCAATTTTTTGCTGGGAAAAGTGTGGAACTACCCTACGGGAAATGGATCAACCACATAACTGGTACAGGACTAGTCCCTGGTGTGTATGGACCAGTCCCTGTTCTGATCAAAACGTATGGAAGGGACCGTCCACTTTAACATGGGTTCGTCATTGACGGAGTAAACTTACATTTTAGGACGCGTCTTGGACTCATCCCAAAGGACACGTCCTGGGACAATTTAGCAGGAGCAACCCATAAACAGGTCCTCAGGAACCAGTCTCGGACAAACTCTTAGAAATCTCTTTCAATTTGGGCTCCTAATCGAATCCGAAATGAAAAAAAAACTTTTGAAATATGTCGAACCAGTACCAGTTCTGTGATAGGTCCGTCAGTGGCAATTTGCACCAATTTCCCGTAGGGCACTTTTAGTTGCTTTATTATAAATTGATTGTCGAGTTATTTTGATGTCTATTTTTTTATTCAATTTTATGGAATAAAACATTATTTGAACCTATAAGGTCAGTCTATAAAGATTTAGCTAGGGGGGCTATAGCCCCCCCTAGGAAAATTGTCTAGCTACGCTAATGGAGAACATCATATTTTTCTGGTTTTAATAACGCTTTCTGAAAATCTAAAAATGTGGAGTATAATTTTGTTCAATTTTCGCACGAGATAGTGCATTCTTCCTATAAAACAGTTTACTTTTTATACCCTCCATCATAGGATGGGGGTATATTAACTTTGTCATTCCGTTTGTAACACATCGAAATATTGCTCTAAGACCCCATAAAGTATATATTCTGGGTCGTGGTGAAATTCTGAGTCGATCTAAGCATGTCCGTCCGTCCGTCCGTCCGTCCGTCCGTCTGTTGAAATCACGCTAACTTCCGAACGAATCAAGCTATCGACTTGAAACTTGGCACAAGTAGTTGTTATCGATGTAGGTCGGATGGTATTGAAAATGGGCCATATCGGTCCACTTTTACGTATAGCCCCCATATAAAGGGACCCTCAGATTTGGCTTGTGGAGCCTCTAACAGAAGCATATTTCATCCGATCCGGCTGAAATTTGGTATATGGTGTTGGTATATGGTCTCTAACAACCATGCAAAAATTGGTTCACATCGGTCCATAATTATATATAGCCCCCATATAAACCGATCCCCAGATTTGGCTTGCGGAGCCTCAAAGAGAAGCAAATTTCATCCGATCCGGCTGAAATTTGGTACATGATGTTGGTATATGGTCTCTAATAACCATGCAAAAATTGGTCCATATCGGTCCATAATTATATATACCCCCCATATAAACCGATCCCCAGATTTGGCTTGTGGAGCCTCTAAGAGAAGCATATTTCATCCGATTCGGCTGAAATTTGGTACATGGTGTTGGTATATGGTCTCTAACAATCATACAAAAATTGATCCACATCGGTCCATAATTATATATAGCCCCCATATAAACCGATCCCCAGATTTGGCTTGCGGAGCCTCAAAGAGAAGCAAATTTCATCCGATCCGCCTGAAATTTGGTACATGGTATTGGTATATGGTCTCTAACAACCATGCAAAAATTGGTTCACATCGGTTCATAATTATATATAGCCCCCATATAAACCGATCCCCAGATTTGGCTTGCGAAGTCTCCAAGAGAAGCCAATTTCATCCAATCCGGTTGTAATTTGGAACATGGTGTTAGTATATGATCTTTAACAACCGTGCCAGAATTGGTCCATATCGGTCCATAATTATATATAGCCCCCATATAAAACATTCTCCAGATTTGACCTCCGCAGCCTCTTGGAGGAGCAAAACTCATCCGATCCGGTTCAAATTAGGAACGTCGTGTTAGTATATGGTCACTAACAACCATACCAAAATTGGTCCAATTACACAAAAATTGGTCCATATCGGTTCATAATCATGGTTGCCACTAGAGCCAAAAATAATCTACCAAAATTTTATTTCTATAGAAAATTTTGTCAAAATTTTATTTCTGTAGAAAATTTTGTAAAAATTTTATTTCTATAGAAATTTTGTTAAAATTTTATTCGGTTCATAATAAAATTTTCATCATTGTCATAATTTTATTTCTATAAAAAAATTTGTCAAAATTTTATTTCTATAGAAAATTTTGTTCAAATTTTATTCGGTTCATAATCATGGTTGCCACTCGAGCCAAAAATAATCTACCAAGATTTTATTTCTATAGAAAATTTTGTCAAAAGTTTATTTCTATAGAAAATTTTGTTAAAATTTTATTTCTATAGAAATTTTTGTCAAAATTTTCTTTCTATAGAAAATTTTGTCAAAATTTTTATTTCTATAGAAAATTTTGTGAAAATTTTATTTCTATAGAAAATTTTGTTAAAATTTTATTTCTGTAGAAAATTTTGTCAAAATTGTATGTCTACTTTACCGCACCTTAAGTAATTAGATTGTGGATGGCAGTGTTTAGATGAAGGTTCTACGCAATCCATGATGGAGGGTACATAAGCTTCGGCCTGGCCGAACTTACGGCCGTATATACTTGTTTTCTATGTAGTATCGACCTCTTTACCTATGGTTTATTTATAACATTTTACATTGTCTCCTTCATTTCTCTTTTAGACCTGTGAGTGACAATCGTGCCTCTTTATTGCGTTCATCCGCGCCTACAAAACGGGTGCCCACCGAAAGCCAAAAGGATCTTTATTTACGCATTTGGCGTAATCAAGTTGCCATGGCCATGCGATTGGTTCCACAAATTTTAAGCGTGGCCATACGTTGTGCCTCACCTGATTTAAGTTTAAGGTAAGTTTTCTTCTTATAAAATCGGTTTTTGTTTAACATTGTAGATTTGTGTTTCTGTAATTTATTTACGTATATTTTATATCATTTATATCATATTTGTTGAGCATATACATACATATCGCACACTTACCTCAATAGTTACATTTCAAAATCATACATTTTGTTTTGGGTGTAGGTACGAGTATACAAAAGACGTCAATCGATTTTTCCTCTAATCCTCAATTTCGACTAATCGACTATTAATGTTTTCCAAAGATGACAAATTGCGTGTGTTGACCAAACTTGATTAAGAAATTTTGATGTTGGCCAAAATCGATTAATAAATGTGGATATTAAAAAAAAAAAAACAAAAACGAACAAAATTAATATTCAACATAAAAATCGGAAAACTGGATTTCCAATGTCTACAAACAAAAAAAAATTATTTCTTTTCTGATAATCGAAATTTTAGACCAATGATGTTTGTCTAAAATCTTGTTGGTAAAGTTGTTGCTTTCATGTCCAGCATAGCTCATTGGCTACAAACGTGGCGACGTGTATAATAAATAAAGATTTGTGTGCTTTTTAGGAGATAACAAGAAAAAACAACTGCGTTAATTTCGTTTCGGAAGAAAGAATTATTTTTGTGTGCGTTATGAGCTTTACAGACTATCAGTTATTCCGGACGACAGTGCTCGTGTCGAACATATCCCATATATTGTGCACATTATAAGTTAAGTCCGAAGGCATAATCGATACTGCTGCATGTTTATGGGATCGATAACACATTTACCGATTATTTAGTCATCGCCGACAAGTCGTATCGATCCGACACACTGTAAGATTCTTTACAAACACCGACATTCCGTCCGGAATAACTGATAGTCTGTAAAGCGCATTACCTGAGAGGCCATTCTAGTGCAATGGATTGCATGCCCGCTTTGCATACACAAACGCACGAAAACGACTGTTTTTCATATGTTTCGGTGTAAAAAATTATATGTTTGACACTCAAATTTTTAACCCATTATTTTTAAGTGCAAGTTCATAAACTAGTACAACATGTCTGGGACATATATGTTAATAGAACATATATTGTTTGGGACATCACATTTTCTTAAATATAATATCTTTGAATGCAAACATATATTAATTTGAAATTTTCGTATAAACTTATATATGTTTTGAAACATCCGATAGTGCAAGAGAGAATAGCGAAAAAATATAAAGATGGCGAAGGAGATAGATAACGAAAGACATCAACGTAATACAGTGAGAAAATGATATGAGAATTGTGTTCTGTTTGAAAGACATATTTTTTATGTTGATAAAAGAGCTTGTATTCATCAACATCAACTTTTTTAATTGCTTAAATCTAAACATTATTCAATTTACACATTACATTTTGCATTCGGAGTCTTGAAAAACTATGCTTAGGGTGAAACATAAAATATGTTTGCACAATACAAACAAGTTTTTGTTTGCACAAATTCTGAAAATATATATGCTTGAAGCAGAATATGTTTGGGAGTTACAGATGCAATTTTTTTTGAGGGTGCAGGGTTTAATTCCAGTTCATCATGGATTGCATAGACAGCCTAAAGACCGCCATCCACAGTCGAATTAATTTAGTTGTAAAAAAACTTTCCAATGGCAAGATATCTTAAAACTTCATAACATACACCCAGAGAAGGAATATGATCACCTCAAAAATGTTTTAAGAGCAAAATGTTATTTTTGGGTGGTGACCATGTAACATGGTTTTCGCAACAATGTCATTTTCTCGGAAATCATGTATCTGATTTCGGCAAGCAGGTTATATTTTACGAGAAAATAACATTTTAGTGACAAACATGTTACATGGTCACCATACAAAAATAACATTTTGCTCTTGAAACATGTTTGAGGTGATCATATTCCTTCTCTGCGTGTAGTCCTCTAAATATTAAGTTAGTCTATATGGAGTCTACGTTAGACAAAAAAGATTAAATACCCAGCAAAAAAAAGCGTCGCCAAAAAAGTAGTGAAAATGTTCTTTTTGGATCCGGAAGTGGTGCAAAATTGGCACAGAAACGATGATTTTAACATGGGCTTGTCATAGGATGGATGTCCACCATTTCAACAGCCGTTGCACTGAATTCGCATCACTTCCTAAGGTGTGATGCGAATCCAGTGATTTGGATGTGAATAAAGAAATTTTGTGATATTTTGACGAATAAATAATTTTTAAAATTTGTTATGATTTTTAATGCATTATAACGGTTGGCTGGAACGTTTAACATCAAATATTTTTAAAAATTCGCAATTTTTCTAGAAAGGATTTAGCATTTTTTTCGGCAAAATTTAAATAATTTGCACTATTTTATTAATTTTTGATATGTTTTAAACCCATTTGAAACAATAAAATTTTAAATTTCCCATTAAAAATATGAAAAAAGCGAGTTATAAAAAATTGACTCAAATGAACTTCCTGTGCAGTTTAAATAAAGAACATCTTTGGGAGAACATTTTTGGAAGTGCTTTTAAAGTTGTGCCTTAAGAAGAACTTCCAAATTTTTTTGCTGGGTAACCATATAAACCAATTCAGTTGATGATGCCTATCTATACACGGACGCAAAAGACTAATTTTCATATATTTGGATGTAAAAATTATATGTTTGGAACTCAAATTTTTAGCACATTATTTTTAAGTGCAAGCATATAATGTTCATAAACTAGCATAACATGTTTGGGACATAGCATTTTTTTAAATATAATGTGTGTGGATGCAAACATATAATAATTTAGAAATTGCCTATAAACATATATGTGTTTAGGAAGTGAGTCCGAGAGACCATGCCGCAAGTAAAAAAAATGAAAGTAACCAATTGGCGTCTTAAAAATATATACACACAAAGAAAATTTCATTAAAAATTTGTCCAAGATAAAACATAATATGTTTGAACAATACAAACAATATTTTATTTGGACAAATCCTGAAAGTATATATGCTTGAAGCAGAATATTTTTGGTAATATATGTTACAGAAGCGAATTTTTTGTACTGGCATCACGTACCAAATTTCAATCGGATGGGATAAAATTTGCTTTCCAGGAATCTCATAAAGTATAATCTGGGTTTGTATGGGGGTTATATATAATTATGGGTCGATGTGGGTCTATTTTTGCGTGGTTAGTAGAGAACATGGACGCCGTACCAAATTTCAACTGAATCGGATGATATTTTCTCCTCCAAAAGGCTCCGCAAGCCAAATCTGTGGGTCAGTTTATATACCTAAAAGTAGTCCGATGTGACCCATTTGCAATACCATCCGACTTACATCAATAACAGCTACTTTTGCCAAGTTTCAAAAGGATATCTGGTTTCGTTCGTTAGCGTACGCACAGATCGACTCAGAATTTCACCACAACCGAGAATACTTTATGGGGTGTAAGACCAATACTTTGATGTGTTCGAAACGGAATGACAAACCTAATTTTCCCCCATTTTATACCCTCCACCATAGGATGTGGGGAAATTCTACAGAAATGAAGCATAAAGATTTACTAAATTAGCATTTCCCACAAAAAAAAAAAACAAAAAAACAGAATTCCTTTAAAATTGTAATATTTTTACCACAAATGCGACCATATTATTTTTTTTTTCCACAAAAGAAAATTTTGACAAAATTTTCTATAGAAATAAAATGTTGACAAAATTTTCTATAGAAATAAAATGTTGACTAAATTTTCTATAGAAATAAAATTTTGACAATATTTTCTATAGAAGTAAAATTTTGACAAAATTTTTTATAAAAATAAAATTTTGACAAAATTTTCTATAGAAATAAAATTTTGTCAAAAATTTTTATAGAAATAAAATTTTGACAAAATTTTCTATAGAAATAAAATTTTGATAAAATTCTTATAGACAAAATTGTCTATAGAAATAGAATTTTTAAAAAATTATTTATAGAAAGAAAATTTGGAAAAAATTTTCAATATGAATAAAATTTTCTCTATGAATAAAATTTTGGCAAATTTTTCTCTATAAATAAAATGTTGGCAAAATTTTCATAGAGCAAAATTTGACAAAATAAAATTTTGCGATAATTTGCTACAGAAATAAAATTTTGACAAAGTTTTCTATATGAATAAAGTTTTTGCAAAATTTTATATAGAAATAAAATTTTGACAAATTTTCTATAGAAATAATATTTTGACAAAATTTTCTATAGAAATAAAATTTTGACAAATTTTTCTATAGAAATAATATTTTGACAACATTTTCTATAGAAATAATATTTTGACAACATTTTCTATTGAAAAAAAAAATTGACAAAATTTTCTATGAAATACATATTTTCTATAGAAATAAAATTTTGACAAAATTTTCTATAGAAATAATATTTGGAAAAAATTTTCAATATGAATAAAATTTTCTCTATGAATAAAATTTTGGCAAATTTTTCTCTATAAATCAAATGTTGGCAAAATTTTCATAGAGCAAAATTTGACAAAATAAAATTTTGCGATAATTTGCTACAGAAATAAAATTTTGACAAAATTTTCTATATGAATAAAGTTTTTGCAAAATTTTATATAGAAATAAAATTTTGACAAATTTTCTATAGAAATAATATTTTGACAAAATTTTCTATAGAAATAAAATGTTGACAAAGTTTTCTATGGAATACAAAGTTTTCATTCCTCATCAGCATCCTCTACTTGCAGTAAAAATATCAACCAGTTATCAGAATAAATTCAGGCAGTTCATTAAACCCAACAATTAACCACATTTGAACCTTCCGAAAAAAGGTTTTGCTTGATAGCCGGCTTATGCCGAAATAAATTCGTACAAACATATCTCTTTTCCTATAAATTTTTGACAAAATTTTCTTTATAGAAATACAATTTTGACAAAATTTTCAATATGAATAAAATTTTGGCAAAATTTTCTATAGAAATAAAATGTTAACAAAATTTTCTATAGAAATAAAATTTTGACAAAATTTTCTATAGAAATAAAATTTTGACAAAATTTTTTATAGAAATAAAATTTTGATAAAATTCTTATAGACAAAATTGTCTATAGAAATAGAATTTAAAAACAAATTTCTATAGAAATTTCTATATGACAAAACTTTCTATATGAATAAAATTTTCGCAAAATTTTCTCTATGAATAAAATTTTGGCAAATTTTTCTCTATAAATAAAATGTTGGCAAAATTTTCTATAGAGCAAACTTTGACAACATTTTCTATAGAGCAAAATTTTGCGATAATTTGCTACAGAAATAAAATTTTGCGATAATTTTCTACAGAAATAAAATTTTGACAAAATTTTCTATATGAATAAAGTTTTGGCAAAATTTTATACAGAAATAAAATTTTGACAAAATTTTCTATAGAAATAAAATTTTGACAAATTTTTCTATAGAAATAATATTTTGACAACATTTTCTATAGAAATAATATTTTGACAACATTTTCTATTGAAAAAAAAATTGACAAAATTTTCTATGAAATACAAAGTTTTCTATAGAAATAAAATTTTGACAAAATTTTCTATAGAAATAATAGTTTGAAAAAATTTTCTATAGAAATAAAACTTTGACAAAATTTTCTATAGAAAAAAAATTTTTTTGACAAAATTTTCTATGGAATACAAAGTTTTCTAAAGAAATAAAATTTTGACAGAATTTTCCATATAAAAAAATGTTTGGCAAAATTTTCTCTATAAATAAAATTTTGACAAAATTTTCCTTATAGAAATACATTTTGACAAAATTTTCATATGAATAAAATTTTGATAAAATTTTATATAGAAATAAAATTTTGAGAAAATTTTTTTTAGAAATAAAATGTTAACAAAATTTTCTATAGAAATGAAATTTTGATAAAATTTTCGATAGAAATAAAATTTTGCAAAAAATTTGTATAGACATAAAATGTTAACAAAATTTTCTATAGAAAATAGAATTAAATATATTAAAAGTCAATTTTTTTGGGAAAAATGTCGACGATTTTCGACTTTTGTATCCCCATACTGAAGAAGTGAAAATTCCAAAGTAAAATCTCTAAACGTCACAACTTCAAATCTTCGAGGCATGAAATTTATTTAAAAAGTTTTTTTTGTTGTTGTACTTTTCTTGTTTTAATTTTTTGTTAATATTCTTTTTTTTTGCACTTAAAATACACATTTTCTGAGATTTTTGGAAAAGAAATAAACTTCCTAGGATGTGGAACATTTTGATAGGGGATCCAGCTGGATATGCATAAAAAGCGATATTTGTGAAATAACTTGCAAAAAATTTTTTTTGCTGCTTTCATTTTTTTAAACAGTCAATGGTATATTTGCACAAGAATTTCGGTATGTCTATAATTTGGTATGGTTTCGTGTGCAAGTTTTAACACCTTCAATAGATGTCATATCAATTTGGGAAAATCATACAATGAATTAGAATTTTCATTATGTCACTCATATTTGCATTTCATATTGGAAAGAAATTTAATTTAATCTAATTTAATTTAATATGTGAATGTACCATATTTGTGTTTATATAAAAATATATATGTGTGTGCGTGTGTGTGGGTGAACTTAACATGTACATTCATTACAACACGTTTCCTGTGTCCCCCAATCCAACTCGAAAAGCATTTGATTATGCTGAATGAATGAATGTGTTTGTCTGTGTGTGTTTTGGAGTATTTTTGATTTAATTTTTCTTTATTTATTTTTTTTTTTACTTTTATTATGTTTAAATAAAAAAACCAATAACATTTTAGTTTACAAGACCAATCGGATTCACGTTCACTCTCCGATTCGTTGGATAATATACCCTCGAATGTCTTTGGACCGGAAGGAATCGTTACACGTTTCACACTGCCCTTATCCTATGGCCGTAAAGAGGCGCGACAGAAACGTCTGGGGTAAACTTTCTCTCTTTTTATTTTTTTTTTTGTTACCAATTAAGAATTATTGTATGTTTTGAGAGAATGCAAATTTATAGATGTTCCCAAAAAAAAAAAAAAATTGTTGGTCTTTGTTTTTTTGCTTTTTGTTTGTTTTAAACGGTTAAGTTGAAAACTCTTCGCTTTTTGTATATGGCAGGGGATAGTATGTTAAAGATAATTCATGGAATATTTCTTCGGTGTTATTTTCTTGTTTACTGTTTTGTTGACTATGAGAACTTTTGGACAAACAAAATTTCCTTGGTTGCCTTGATTTTTCTAAAACTTCTCTATTGCACAAGGAAAACTCTATATTTCATATAGAATATATCAGGCGCAATAAAAATATACATTAGTTTTGTATGAAATTGAAGGCTTTAACACTTTCACTACCGATTTAAACCGAATGTTAAAAATTTCAATTTTTCTTCTTTTTATATCCACCACTATAGAATGTTGATGAATGTATAATAACCCAGCAAAAAAAGAGCTTTTAAAAAAGTAGTTTGGATCCCCAACTTGTGATCCGGGAGTAGTGCAAACTATGAGCATCTCCAATGAATTTTACATGAGCTTGTCATACTTCGTTTTCGGATCCTTTGCATTGCTTTAGAAGTTGGCCCTTGGAAGTTCATTTGAATGAAGAAATAAAAAAAATCAGCGTTTTCACTTTTTATTTTTGTTAACATTTTTTATTGCACTTTTATATTCTTGATTAGTATGAATGAAAAACTATAGAACACAGGTTCAAATCTCACAGGTTCAAATCCCCGCTGGGGTGAAATTTTTCATTTTATTTCCATTATTGTTTTACTTTTTTGTTGTTGATTTTCTATTCTTTTTTGCGACATTTAAACATCTAAAATTTAAACTTTATACCACCAACAAGCGTATTTTCTAAGACTGGTCCAAAAGAACTTCATTGGATGTGGAAAAAGATTAATGCAGGATCCCGAGATGCTCTTAAAAAGAAATTGTGGAACAACTATCATGTTTTTTTTTTTGCTGGGAAGTTTGAAATTCCGTTTGTAACACATCGGAATATGGATTTCCGACTATTTAAAGTATAAATATTCTTGATCAGGGAGAAATTCTAAGACGATATAACGATGTCCGAATCTCTGTCTTCAATATTAGCGCTATGGTCCTGATTCGTTGCTACAGATTCGTTTTTTGTTTGCTGGTCAAATTCGAAGAAGACCGATATCTGTTCAGGGTTTGCTATAGCCTCCATACACTGAAAAAAATATTGTCGTGAGGTCAAAGATTTCATGTCTTTAAAATACGAATACAAATTTTACTTAGCATAGAAGACGCATTTCTCTAAAATAAAGTTATTTTCCTTGTCCAAAACTCGATAAACTTTTCAATGAAGTCGTATTGTCCTTATAATTAAGTGATTTGACTTAAAAATGGGTATCTTAACATGAAAGAAAAAATTTATAGGCTAAGGTCAACTTGACTTTAATAATTCAGAAAAATTCTTTAAATTTAATGAAATTGTCTTTAAATTTGTTGTCTTTTTGCATCTTGACTACAAAGCAAAAAATCATTCAAATATAGGACATGTTTTTCAACACTTTATTTTAAAGAAGTTTTTTACTTGAAATATAGCATAATTTCTACTTGAAGTCGAGTCTTAATTTGGAAAATAAAGTTGTCGTTAACTCGTTTTTAAAGGACTGTGATAGCATATGAAGAAAAAAAGCTGAAAAAGCGATAAATTAAAATTTGCTTCCCAGAAGCAAGTACACCAAACCCAAAATTAAAAGAGAATTGTGTCTTAAAAGTATCCTTACTTGTATTCTCCGCATCTTTGGCTCGGAATCAATACCAAAATTTTTAGAGTAAAGACAAAATCTTTGGAACCGGGCATGCTTTTTTTTCAGTGTATAAACCGACTCCCCATTTTGGGGTCTGCGGCTTCTGCAAATCGTAGTTTTTATCCGATTTGTCTGAAATTCGAAAGGTAAAGGTATTTTAGAGTCACACCGAAAAAAAGCATGCCCGGTTACAAAGATTTTGTCTTTACTTTAAAAATTTTGGTATTGATTCCGAGCCAAAAAAACGGAGAATACAAGTAAGGATACTTTTAAGATACAATTCTCTTTTAAATTTGGGTTTTGTGTACTTGCTTCTAGGGAGCAAATTATAATTTTTAATTTTTTCAGCTTTTTTCTTAATATGCTATCAAAGACCTTTAAAAACGACCTTTAAGACTCAACTTCCAGTAGAAATTATGCTAGGTTTCGATTAAAAAACGTCTTTAAAATAAAGTGTTGAAAAATATGTCCTTTATTTGGACGATCATTTGCTTTGTAGTCAAGATGCAAAAAGACAACAAATTTAAAGACAATTTCATTAATTTTAAAGAATTTTTCTGAATTATTAAAGTCAAGTTGATCTTAGCCCAAAAATTTTTTCTTTCATGTTATGATACCCATTTTGAAGTCAAATCACTTAACCCTTTCGACCCCGCATTTTTATAGGTATCGCTAAATTTTTTTGTTACTTTTAATCATGATGAAGTCATTTAAGAAGCGTCTAGCCAAAATTTCGGGTCGCCACGCCCATTCGTTTAGGTGGTAGAGAATGTTGCCTGTGGGTAACTTTGGGCAATTGTGACTACAAAATAGTTTGTTTTGTAATGATACCCGTATTACGTTTTTTGGTTTTTTTTATGTTTTTTGTTATTTTACGGTAAATATGTACTTAGATGCGTGCGTGAGTGGAATTTCAATCACGCTCAAACACATGCACGAAGAAATATTTGTACGCACGCCATGTGGGTAGGTATTCACGGTCACGAAATGAAAAGTCATACTCGCGCTCGCTCACACATGAACAACGTTTATGACTCATGCTTTCGCACGATTCACAACAATTTTTGTAATTCACGACAAATCTCTTGAGTCACGAATATTTTCGCAACACGACAATTTTCGTGGCTCAATAAAATTCTGGTAATTAACGAAATTTCTCGTGACTCACGCTATTGAAATCTTAATCTGATTAAATAAGTTAAGGTGATTAAAATCGGTGAGCTTGAATTTAATCGTGAACATGAATTTGTTCGTGATTGTGACTTTTTGTGTCTCTGTTTTACCGTGAGTGTGAATTTTATCGTGAACATGAATTTTATCTTGAGCGTGAGTTGAATCGTGAAAGTAAATTTTTATCGGGAGTGTGATTTCGGAGAAATTTTACTAACTCACAATCACGAACACAATTTGATTTTTACTCACGCGCCACACATTTTTCTTTAGTCCCGTTCACGCACATTTACGAGATTTCGTTTAAATTTCATTCACGGCTTCGCGTGAATCACGAAAATGTTTTTTTTTTTTTTTTTTTTTTAACCCATGTCAATTTAACTGGCGGTGTAAAAAAAACCAAAGTATTATAAAGCGCCAATATTCGTGCTAATCCACTAGTATGTTGCCAAGAAGTGGCTTCCTCCACACAAAAAAAAATTTTTCTGATTCAATCACGAAATTAATTGATCCAATTAATTTTTTGATTGAAATGTGTTCAATCACAGAAATGATAGTATCAATTAAAAAATTAATTGAAGGTCAATTAAAAAATTAATTGATCCAATTAAAAAATTAATTGATACTATTAAGTTTTGTGATTGATTTTTTTTTCAATTAAAAAATTTGTTGATTCAATTAAATTTTTAATCGAATATTTTTTAAAACTCAATTAAAATTTTAATTGGAAAATTTTCCGTGAAATTTTTTTCTGTGACCCTTCTTACGATTCCTTCCAAATTCCCCACTGCATTGCAGATATGTTTTCCCAATCAAAGTTCAAATTTTTTTCAAAATCATTGTTTTTCAAACCTTTTGTCCAAAAATATGTAATTTTACTACCACAACTGCCCAAAGTTGCCCACAGGCAACTTTTCAATTTGAAAAATTTCTCATCTGTTGTTTTTTGCAATTCTGAGATTTGACTTCCAGAAATATTTTATTTGACATGTACTACAACAGATTTAATAAAAACTTTCAAACTTTTTGTTGTAATTTTTGAAAAAAGTCACATGTATAAAAACCTCTTTTTGAATTCGCAAATATTTTTTTCTTGAGGCACGTGCGTGTTAATAAAAAAATTGTTGCTAATTGGCCAAGGAAAACAGCTTTATATTAAAGAAATGCGCCTTCTATGCTAAGCAAAATTTGCATTCGTATTTTAAAGACATGAAATATTTGACCTCACGACAATAGCTTTTTCAGTGCACATATAGCTGTGCCGAATATATTGTGTATCGGCCGTTTGTTTTGGTATAGTCCTCATATAGACCCATCTTCCGATTTGAGAAAAAAAATATTTTTGCTACAAAAATGATTCATGTTCCCCGTCCAAATATAACATTTTGCTTTTGAAATTTGACTACAAATAGCTATGTTTCAAATAAAAAAAACATCTTTAAAATAAAGTTTTAAAAAACATATCCTATTTTTAAAAGCTTTGTAGCCAAGTCGCAAAAAGTCAACAAAATTAAAGACAATTTCATTAATTTTTAAAATTTTTTTTCAGAAGTATTAAAGCCAAGTTGCTCTCAGTAAAACGAAATGTTTTTCAGTGTAGGTTTTGCAATGCTCCCGACTGGTATTCACTGCAAAAAATTAGCTTCTTCGCTGAATAGAATTATTCGATAAGAAACGCACGATGAACTTTCTTAACTGATAATAAATAATATTTTTAATTGATAATAAAATTCAATAATTTGCAAGCATTGATCGTTTTTAAGACGATTCATGTTTAAATTATAGACCAAAGTGAAGATGGTTGACAGTGAAACAAGACACGATACGTGTGTCAGCTGTTTAAGCCAGTGTTTCGAGTTAAGGAATTTCTTCTTCAGAAAAAGTCCTCAGTGTTTGCAGTGCAATTTCGCTCGCGTTTTCTAGGAGTTTATAATCACAGTAACCTGTTCCCAGCAAAAACTCTCATTACCCGGTAATCTTGTATGTAAGCCTATTTAAAAATTAATAACCACTTATTAATTGGCATCGCTCCGGATTAAATTTACATACCCATGTGCTAGGAGGAAAGTACTTCTCCCCAGGCATACTTTCGGCCATGAAATAAGTAGTGCTTTTAAAGCATATAATCACCTAATATGTAATCACGTATTCGTCGATGCACCAAAGCTTGCAAAATAGCCACTTATTGTCTCAGGCAACCAAATCTCGAAAATATTGCTTTTTATTGCCGATTACAATGTATCAAAATATGCCGAGTAATGCTGTAATAGGAGCACTACTTTAATAGAAACGAATATTGTATAAATAAACAAAAAAACTAATAAATCTTCTAAATAAGATTATATGCAAATAATTTCACACTTAAAATAGAAATAAATGTAGGTTGTTTAAGGGAGTTGAATTCGTGAATAACGTTATAATATATCCAATAGCCAATTCACATAAGATTCGAAATCTACTAAAAGTGGATTTTAAGTCCCTTTTTTGTAAGGCAAATGACATTTGACATCTAGTTTAAGTGCATTTTGGAAGTGTAATGTGAATGAGGTATAAGAAAGCATTTATTTAAAATATAATATGATAATGACATTAATTTAAAGCACAATTATTATGAAATATTTGTGATAAAAATTTCTTAACGGCAAAATGTTCAGAATTACCGTTACATTACATATTATTTTTGATTTTTTAAGTAAATACTCAATTATGTGAATAATTATACCTAATGGTACCAACATTTATTCTATTTTATTAAGTCATTAACAGCCAACTACCTAAAAATTTGAGAATAACAATTCGAAAATTACCGAGATGTATTTATTTTTGTCATTACAAGTTAGTCTTATAACTCACCGCAATATAATGCAACGTGTAATGACAGTTTTACTCCTGGTAATGCCAATTGTAATGAGATGTGGTTACCTAGTTTTTGCTGGGTAGGGTTTGGTTGTTGGTTAAAGTTGCAAGAACCAATGTTTCCAAACAGATAATTATGAAAATTGTTCATCACAAAATGTTCTCAGTACTTGCAGTGCAGTTTCCTTATATTTTCTATTTCCATCGTATTTTCTTGGTGTTTATATACTCTCACAGTAACCTGTAGAGTTTGGTTTCCTTTATGCACTGAAAATTCAAATTAATTCCAGGAACTTTCATCGGAATCATAAAAGTAGTAAAAACATGAAATGTTTGATTGTACACATGAAAGAGTATTACTTCTTTCGCAGAAAGGTAAATGTGAATTGCAAGAATTCACATTTGAGTATATTACAGTTGTAAAAAAGTTTTTAATGGTTAAGTGTTACAATCAACAGGTAGGTGACGAAGTGCAATCGGAGTAGCGTAAAAACAATATAATAACTAAACAAAATTTTAGTAGTGGGACCAAAGATTCCATGTCCTCTGACATTAATGCGTTTTGCCTAGACCAAAAGTCGATAAAGTTTTCAATGAAGTCGTTTTGTCCTTATAGTAAATAGTGATTTGACTTAAAACTGGGTAAAATTTATAAAATGGTCTTTAAATGTGTTGACATTTGACTACACACATTTTTTTGTTTTTTGATTTCAATCACGAAAATCGCAGATTCAATCATTTTTTTAATTGAAATGTCTTCAATCACGAAAATGATAGTATCAATCACCCATTTTGATTGAAAACCAACACGATTTTCAATTAAAAATTTAATTGACTGTTGTCACGGAATCAATTAATTGTGTGATTGAATCAATTAAAGACGTGATTGATTTCTAACATAAAATTAAATCACAGTTTTAATTGAATCAATTAAAATTTTAATTAACAGATCGGCTGATAAGTCCCCGGTGTAACAAAGAAAAAACACATTTTTTTTGTCAAAATTCGTTTTTATTATTCAACATAGTTTCCTTCAAGAGCTATACAACGATTATGACGACCTTCCAATTTTTTAATACCATTTTGGTAGTACTCTTTCGGTTTTGCCTCAAAATAGGCCTCAGTTTCGGCGATCACCTTTTCATTGCAGCCAAATTTTTTCCCTGCGAGCATCCTTTTGAGGTCTGAGAACAAGAAAAAGTCGCTGGGGGCCAGATCTGGATAATACGGTGGGTGGGGTAGCAATTCGAAGCCCAATTCATGAATTTTTGCCAGCGTTCTCAATGACTTGCGGCACGGTGCGTTGTCTTGGTGGAACAACACTTTTTTCTTCTTTATATGGGGCCGTTTTGCCGCGATTTCGCCCTTCAAACGCTCCAATAACGCCATATAATAGTCACTGTTGATGGTTTTTCCCTTCTCAAGATAATCGATAAAAATTATTCCATGCACATCCCAAAAAACAGAGGCCATTACTTTGCCAGCGGACTTTTGAGTCTTTCCACGCTTCGGAGACGGTTCACCGGTCGCTGTCCACTCAGCCGACTGTCGATTGGACTCAGGAGTGTAGTGATGGAGCCATGTTTCATCCATTGTCACATATCGACGGAAAAACTCGGGTGTATTACGAGTTAACAGCTGCAAACACCGCTCAGAATCATCAACACATTGTTGTTTTTGGTCAAATGTGAGCTCGCGCGGCACCCATTTTGCACAGAGCTTCCGCATATCCAAATATTGATGAATGATATGACCAACACGTTCCTTTGATATCTTTAAGGCCTCTGCTATCTCGATCAACTTCATTTTATGGTCATTCAAATTCATTTTGTGAATTTTTTGATGTTTTCGTCGGTAACCACCTCTTTCGGGCGTCCACTGCGTTCACCGTCCTCCGTGCTCATTTCACCACGCTTGAATTTTACATACCAATCAATAACAAAAGTTGCTTCACAAAAGACACGAATCATTTGAAGGTTGGTACTATATAAAAATAATATGCATTTAATACTAGCGTGCCAGACCGGGGATTTATCAGCCAACCTGTTATTTCATATTTTTAAATCCAAAAGAAAGAACTTTTTTACCATTCAGCTCATTAGTTTATATATCAGATATACTGCTCTCTACTTGGGTTCAAACTGAAAAAGGCAGGTAAAACAAAAATTCAATTAATGCCAACGCTACTTCGCAACTGCAAGGGGAATCATCCAACAAACCCATACCGCTCTTGGTTTTAAGAAAACTAGGAGTGAAAACATTTATAATTTTAAAAGATCAATACGGTACCCACATTTTGATTGCAAACATATTCTTCGTATATATTTGATAAAATTATGGAGTTGATGGGATTAATTGGTCAATTTCACGAAATAAAATTGCTCACTAAAAGAAATGAATAAAAAATATATTATCTTAGTTCGTTTACTGTAAACAGGCTTCAATGGAAAACGGTATTCACATTTCACAATTTCTTACCTTCAATAAACGTAGATTGTTTTCCATTTTTACAATGCCACAAAACACAAACACAGGTAATTTCAAATGCGTTCTATCATATATTTTTTTCAAACCTATACCACGTGGCCATTTGTTGTTGCACACTTCATTTATTTTAACCCTTTGCTGTTGCGTTCAAAATATTTACGCACACATTTTTAATGCAGCAGACAGAATGTCGCCAATCAGGACTATGAGGACTATATTAGATTCTGGATTTATAAGAACCATTTTTGTTTGAGTTTTAGAGGAATCATTAACATCTCTTGTAAGTGTGCAAGAAAACTATAAAATAACGTCTTGATTTGAAATCTTAAATCTGTAGATTTTCACCCGAGAAGTAAAATCTGGAAATTTTACATTGAGTTTCAAGCAATTTTCATGATCAGTGGGCCCTCAAGAAGTGAAGTCAGTCTATATGGAGGCATTACCAAATGGACCGATAAAAACTTAATCCGATACACGTTTTTGTGAGCCTATTTAAAATACCAGAGTATTTACAATTTCAGGCAAATCAGATAAAAACTACGGTTTCTAGAAACCCAAGGAGTTAAATCGGGAGATCGTTCTTATGGGGGCTATAGAGAGAAGTTCACCACTGTGGTATCACAATGGACTGAATAGTCTAAGTGAGCTTGATACATCGGGCTGCCACATAACCTAACCTAACCATGGGGGCTATACTAAGCTATGGACCGATACTCACCGTTTTCGGCACACCTCTTTGTGGCCCGAAAATACCTCTAGATTTTTAATTTCAGGCAAATTGGATAAAAAGTTCGGATTCTAGAAGCCCAAGAAGTAAAATGGGGAAATCGGTCCATATGGGGGCTATACCAAAATATGAACAGATACTCACCATTTTTGGCACACCTCTTTATGGTCTTAGAATACCTCTAGATTTCCAATTTCAGGCAAATTGGATAAAAACTACGGATTCTAGAAGCCCAAGAAGTAAAATCGGGAGATCGGTTTATATGGGGTCTATACCAAAACATGGACCGATACTCACCATTTTCGCCACACCTCTTTATGGTCTCAGAAGACCTCTAGATTTCCAATTTCAGGCAAATTGGATAAAAACTACGGATTCTAGAAGCCCAAGAAGTAAAATCGGGAGATCGGTCCATACACACAAAAAATTTTTTTTCTGATTCAATCACCAAATTAATTGATCCAATTAATGTTTTAATTGAAATGTCTTCAATCACGAAAATGATAGTATCAATCACAGTTTTAATTGGGCATAGAAAAAATTCTTGATTAAAAAATTAATTGATTTTTTCAGCAAATTTCAATTAATTTTTTAATTGATTCAATTAAAAATTTAATTGATGTTGATTGCAAAACTCAAATAATTTATTAATTAAAAAAGGTAACTATTTTTAATTACTTTCTGAATTGGCTTAAAGTTTTTATTTGGATTAACAAATGATTGGTTGAAATACATTTTTCATTAAAAATTAAAAAAAAATTAGCAATTAATTTATTAATTGAAAAAATTTTCAACTTCAATTAACTTTTTAATTGGAAATATTTTGGTGATATTTTTTTCTGTGTATGGGGGCTATACCAAAATATGGACCGATACTCACAATTTTTGGTACACGTATTTGTGGTCCTACAAAACCTCTAGATTTCCAATTTCAGGTAAATTGAATAAAAACTTCGGTTTCTGTAAGCCCAAGAAGTAAAATCGGGAGTTCGGTCTATATGGGGGCTATATCAAAACATGGACGGATACTCACCATTTTTGGCACACCTCCTTATGGTCATAAAATACCTCTAGATTTCAAATTTCAGGCAAATTCGATAAAAACTACGATTTCTATAAGCCCAAGACCCCAAATCGGGAGGTCGGTTTATATGGGGACTATATCAAAACCTGGACCGATATAGCCCATCTTCGAACTTGACCTGCCTGCAGACAAAAGACGACTTTCAGCACAATTGCTTCATTATTGAAGACTGTAGCGTGATTACAACAGACAGACAGACGGACAACGTTATATCGTCTTAGAATTTCTCCCTGATCAAGAATATATATACTTTAAATAGTCGGAAATCGATATTTCGATGTGTTACAAACGGAATGACAAACTTATTATACCACCGTCACCATTCAATGGTGGTGGGTATAAAAACCCTCTTTAAAATAAAGTGTTGAAAAACATGTCCTATATTTGAACGATTTTTTGCTTCGTAGTCAAAATGCAAAAAGACAACAAATTTAAAGACAATTTCATTAATTTTAAAGATTTTTTCTGAATTATTAAAGTCAAGTTGACCTTAGCCCAAAACATTTTTCTTTCATGTTATGATACCTATTTTGAAGTCAAATCACTTAATTATAAGGACAATACGACTTCATTGAAAAGTTTATTAACTTTGGACAACGGAAAAAGCTTTATATTAGAGAAATGCGTCTTCTATGTTAAGCAAAATTTGCATTCGTATTTTAAAGATATGAAATCTTTGACCTTACGACAATATTTTTTTCAGTGTATACATGCTTAGAAAATTGAATGAAAAATTTTAAAATTACGATAAACTGGAATATCAGCACCAGTCCTGTGATAAGTCCAGCAGACGTTAGGTTAGATTGGCATCCCGATTTATTTTCAGGCTAACTTAGCCTATTCAGTTCATTGTGATACCACATTACTCTAGCAGAGGAAAAGTATGTTTTTCAAAGTGATTTGGGGAAATCCCTTTAAGTCTGCAAGACGGTTAAATGGACGATCGTTTCGGAACTGCCAAATCCGTAGGGAAACTATCAATCAATTATCAGAAAAAAATCGGTAAATTTACTAAACCCACTGTGAATCTCACTCTTAATATTTAATTCTATCGAAATAGGAGTAACATTCTACACACACACCTTCAAAATGAGGGGTGTTCAGGTTTTTTAAATGCAAAATTGAAAGAAATACGTCAAGTTTATATTGACCAAATTTTTACGGTATCACCCTTTATACGAAAACGTAAAAATTGAGATAAACTAAAGCGTCGGTATCAGTCTTGTGATAGGTCCGTCAGGGGAAATTTTCACCAATTTCCCGTAAGGTAATCTCAGAATTGTCTGAGATTACCTTCAAGAAAGAAAGTGATCCGTAATTTTAATTTTAGTTCATGAAATTATGATGTTATGAGAAAGTTTACTTGACTTTAATATAAAGGGTGGATAAATTTCAAGGGCCGATGTTGATTTTGAATAAAAGACAAACTATTTAGGAAATTATTGTAATTTTATTTTATTATGATATATTGGTATTACTCAATTATGTATGGAATAAAATATCGGCCAAATGGGCGCCGCGACCTCGGTGGCACACCTTCATGGTCCAAATTTTCGATGACGCTGAGGCATAATGGAGGTTCTATGCCGTTAATGTGGCGAATTATCTCATCCTTTAGCTCTTGAATTGTTGCTGGCTTATCGACGTACACCTTTTCTTTCAAATAACCCCAAAGAAAAAAGTCCAACGGTGTCAAATCACATGATCTTGGCGGCCAATTGACATCGCTATAACGTGAGATAACACGGCCATTGAATTTGTTGCGCAAAAGTGCCATTGTTTCGTTAGCTGTGTGGCAAGTGGCACCGTCCTGCTGAAACCACATATCGTCCACATCCATACATTCCAATTCGGGCCATAAAAAGTTCGTTATCATCTCACGATAGCGAACACCATTCACAGTAACTGCCTGACCGGCCTCATTTTGGAAAAAATACGGTCCGATGATGCCGCCAGCCCATAAACCGCACCAAAAAGTCACTCTTTGTGGGAGCATTGATTTTTGGATAATCACTCTTGGATTCTCATTCGCCCAAATGCGGCAATTCTGTTTATTGTCGAATCCACTGAGGTTAAAATGTGCCTCATCACTGAAGATGATTTTCTTCGAAAATATATCATCCACTGTTGCCATTTCTTGGAATCATTCTGCCCATTCACGACGTCCATGGCTTCAATTGAGTAAGTCTAAAATAGAGAAATGTCAAATAAAATTCGGAAAAAAACTTGGCTAGGTATGGTTCACATTCAACATCGGCCCTTACAATTTAACCACCCTTTATTTGTCGTTGCGTACGTTAGTGAAATTAAAAAAGGGGGAAATTATACATAAATGAAGCATACAGATTTACTAAATTCGTGTCTCCCTCAAAATAGTTCAGAATTTCTTAAAATTTGTAAATTTTTCCAATAATGTGTGCATCTTGAACTTCGTATGGCACAAAAGATATTTCTGCAATTATGAACTCCAATTCTTTTTTCCTTCAAACTGCGAAATTTTCTTTAAAAAAGAAAAATAAAAATAATTATGTCGAATAAATTTTCTTGAATTTGCCCAAAAATATTTACTTATTTCTTGTTTGGAATTAATCAAAATTTTCCTTTCTGGTGGTTTCACTGTTTTTTGAGTGTATATACCACGAAGTACAAAAAAGTATATACGGCCATAAGTTCGGCCAAGCCGAATCTAATGTACCCTCCACCATAGATTGCGTAGAAAATTCTAGTAAAGGCTGTAATCCACAATCGAATTACTTGGGTTGTGGTCACACTTGCCATGGACCAATATTTGCTTTTTGCTATAAATAATATAAATAATTATGGGCCGATATGAACCAATTTTTGCATGGGTGTTGGAGGTCATATACTAACACCACATACCAAATTTCAACGGGATCTGATGAAATTTGCTTCTCCAAGAGGATCCGCAAGCAAAATCTGGGGATCGGTTTATATGGGGACTATACGTAAAAATGGTCCGATATGGCCCATTTCCAATACCATTGGACCTACATCAATAACAACTACTTGTGCCAAGTTTCAAGACGATAGCTTATTTATTTCGGAAGGTCGGACGTCCGACTGACTCCGAATTTCACCACGACCCAGAATATATATACTTTATGGGGTCGTAGATAAATATTTCGATGAGTTACAAATGGAATGACATAGTTAATATACCGCCCATCCTATGGTAGAGGGTAAAAAATCGCTTCTGTAACAGTACACACAAAAAAAAATATTTTTTGTCTTCAATCACGAAATTAATTGATCCGATTAATTTTTAATTGAAATCAATCACAGAAATGATAGTATTAATTAAAAAATTAATTTAAAGTCAATGAACAAATTAATTGATACTATTAATTTTGTGATTGATTTTTGTTACAATTAAAAATTTAGTTGAATCAATTAAATTTTTAATAGAATATTTTTAAGAACTCAATTAAGACTTTAATTGGAAAAGTTTACGTATTTTTTTTTCTGCGCGATAAAGGCACAAGCACATTATTACATATATTCTTGTGTCACGCAAGAAAGTTGTACAACCTCAAGAAAATTTTATCGTAATTTCTACCAAAATATTTTCATATTTTTTTTGAAGAATTTTAACGCAAAATGTTTCTTAAAATATTCATAAAAATTGCGAACGTGAATAGTTTCGTTAAAACTACGAACTTTTTACGGAGAAAAGCTACACCACTCACTCTTGACCCCTTCTTTAAGTTAAAATGAACTAATTGTGAAGAAAATTGAACTTCGTATAGCGCCAAAGACATTTTTATTTTTTTTGAACGATGTGATTTTCGTTGAAATTAGGTAGAATGCATTCCATATATTAGTTAACATTTTCCTTTCCTATTTATGTACCCTTATACTACAGAATGAAAAAATTTAACTGAGTTGAATTCATATATGGAATGATTTTATTGAACTTTTTTCATTCATTGGGATAAATCTTAGATATTTGTGGTAAACCTTTTTACTTCAAACTTAGAACTGCTTACCTTCGTTTTTAAATACAATTTTATTTATTTATATAGACAAGTTTTTCTTCAATAAAATACACGTTTTATTAATATATTAAATATATTTATTAAGAATCAACAGCATCGACTGGCCTTGAAATATTAGTTTATTATTCCACTATTTCCAATTTCCATGTAATGTCATCAACTGTAAAACGCATTTTTCCTTCTTCTTGTACCTTTCACTTTTAATAAGTTGATGCGTAACGAGTTTGTCCTCATTTTACAATTTCAATATCTACAAATAGAAAAAAATCATAAACCAATTTTTTCACAAAAGGTTAGCGTCACTGAATGTTACCTGTTAATTGAAGATTACAAAATGAAGACGAATGAGGGGATTGTTATTCTGTTTTCTTTCTTTATACACCATCACGAACATAATTTTTTCTAACTAATTTAAAATAACAAATATTTTATATATTTTATTTGTTATTTATTGTATTATTTTACTATATTATGTTTTAACAATCCTTCCGTATACCATAACAACGCGATTCCACACTGAAAAAAATATTGTCTTGAGGTCAAAGATTTCGTGTCTTTAAAATACGAATGCAAATTTTGCTTAGCATAGAAGACGCATTTCTCTAATATAATGTTTTTTTCCTTATCCAAAAATCGATAAACTTTTCAATGAAGTCGTACTGTCTTTATAATTAAATGATTTGAATTAAAAATGGGTATCATAACATGAAAAAAAAAATGTTTGGGCTAAGGTCAACTTGACTTTAATAATTCAGAAATATTCTTTAAATTTAATGAAATTGTCTTTAAATTAGTTGTCTTTTTGTATCTTGACTACAAAGCAAAAAATCGTTCAAATATAGGACATGTTTTTCAAAATTTTATTTTAAAGAAGTTTTTTACTTGAAACATAGCATAATTTCTACTGGAAGTCAAGTCTTAATTTGGAAAATAAAGTTGTCGTTAACTCGTTTTTAAAGGACTTTTATAGCACATGAAGAAAAAAAGCTGAGAAAGCGAAAAATTAAAATTTGCTTCCTAGAAGCAAGTACACAAAACCCAAATTTAAAAGAGAATTGTGTCTTAGAAGTATCCTTACTTGTATTCTCCGCTTCTTTGGCTCGGAATCAATACCAAATTTTTTAAAGTAAAGACAAAATCTTTGGAACCGGACATGCTTTTTTTTCAGTGCAACTAAAAAACAACCCACGCGCAAACATATCAATTACAGGTAGACAAAAGAGATATAGGAAAATTTCCTATATTCTAACAAGTGTGTTTCCTTAAGTTTTGAAAGGATTGAATACTTCTTAGTACGAATGAACTAAAACATTTTTCTACGCCAAGTGTTATTCGTATGTATGATAAGCTTTCTATAATAAAGGAAGCCAGAATTATAATTTTGTAAGAAATTTTACTAAATTTGAGGAATCTTGGGTTTTAGTTCATATTTTGTTCATTTTTACGAATGCTCTGTTATCAGTGAATAAAATTTTCTTGTTCAGTAGTAAATTCTTATACCCAGCGAAGAAAACAGTATTAGTAAAATTCCATGCCTTATTCTAGTTAATTATTCCTAACTGCTTTAAGTTTAGGATTTTTTACTGAAGCAAGTAAATTTTATTATTTTAAACAAAAATTTAACTTAATGGAAATAAATTGGCTAAACTAAATTGATGAACATTTTTTCCTTTAGTTCCGAAGGCACTTTTTTCTTGGTGTAATGTTGAATATATTTAACGAGGAATAGTTCATAAAGAATGTATAAGGTAAAAATAAAAAAAAACTTAGATAAGCTTTGGTACTGCTTAACTTTGGTCCAATTTAATTATAATGGTGGTTTCTTTTCTGAAAAAAGTGATTTGCCTTCATTTTGTCTGTACAGAATGCGTATTTTTGAAATGTTGTCAGCAAGCTAAAAATGTTATCATTTCAGCGGGTAGTAAAGATTTCAAAGAAGCATACAGGGCAATCACAGCAGTCTCGTTTGTCGGCAGTGCTGAAAATGCCCGCAATTTGCCTCTATGCGTGGCACTACATTCACAATAGAATTCGAAGCCTTTTCGCACTTTTGCCTGTTTTTTTTTTTTAAAGAAGAACCTTAATAGTTCATTTTCCGGGCAAAATGCAAAAAAGTGAGCATTTTTTACAAGAAAAGAAAACACCATAAGTCTTCTACGGAATATTTTTAACGTTATTTTTTCCAATTGGCATGATTAGATATGTCTGTATATTGAATAAAGGTTACGATATTCGAATGATCTCATTTATATTTTTTTATTTATTTTCTTAGTGAGTGAGATATTTTTGAATGCATTCTTTTTTTTGAGTTAAGTGAAACCCCAAAAACTGGCTGATAGAAAATATTTATTGGTTTTATTGTTTGTCTTCAAACCTTATTTGTTTTGAGAATCCAGATATGTGTTCTATTAATTAATTGATTTTCTTTTTGTTATCTATCCTCATCTCTTGTAGTTCATCTCCAGACTCGCTCAATGCCGATCGTAGTGACAAATCTGCCTTGGGGACAGCTTCGCCCCAAGCCCTATACAAATTGGTGGTACCTTTGTTACGATGTGAGGTAGCCGATGTGCGTGATGCGGCTGTAAATGCTTTGGGAATGATAAATCACGATGCTCTCAAGTAAGTAAAAATTTCATTCTACATACACCCTAAAAAAAAAAAAAAAAATAATGACTCAGTAACATATACTCCCAAACATATTTTCAGAATTTATTCAAATAAAAATTTTTTTGGTACTATACACAAAATAATATTATAATTTTTGAACTTACAGTAAATTGTTGTTAAAGAAAATTTTTAAGTTCAACCATATTTTTTTTTTGGTATAACAAAGTTGGTTGCTAAAGGGACAAAGTATTACTAAAATCGTAATTGTATTTACAAATTACGTTGTTAGCTCAAATTTAAACATAATTGTAATTGTATTGACAAGAAACTTCATTGGTTTTTTTGTTTTTGTGTATATGCAAACTTATTTTGTTTCAACTTAAGCATATTCCATATTTAAGGCCTCAAATAGTTAATTCCTTTCTTCATTATACCCACCACCATAGAATGGTGACGGGGGTATAATAAGTTTGTCATTCCATTTGTAACACATCGAAATATCGATTTTCGACTATATAAATATTCTTGATCAGGGAGAAATTCGGAGGCGATATAAGCATGTCCGTCTGTCTGTCTGTTGTAATCACGCTACAGCCTTCAATAATGGCACCATCGTCCTGAAATTTGGCATAGATTCGTCTTTTCTATGCAGGCAGGTCAAGTTCGAAGATGGGCTATATCGGTCCAAGTTTTGATATAGTCCCCATATAGACCGATCTCCCGATTTTACTTCATGGCCTTCTAGAATCCGTAGTTTTAATCCAATTTACCTGAAATTTGAAATCTAGAGGTATTTTAGGACCATCAAAAAGTGTACCGAAAATGGTGCCTATCGGTCCATGTTTTGGTATAGCCCCCATATGGATCGATTTTGCTTCTTGGGCGTCTAGAAAGTGTATTTTCTATCCGATTTGCCTGAAATTGGAAATCTAGAGGTATTCTAGAACCATAACAAGTATATACGGCCGCAAGTTCGGCCAGGCCGAATCTTATGTACCCACCACCATGGATTGCGTAGAAACTTCTACGAAAGACTGTCATCCACAATCGAATTACTTGGGTTGTGGTATCTTAAAACTTCTTATTCCTGCATGGTTGTTGGATACCATATACTAACATCACGTACCAAATTTCAACCGAATGGGAAGAATTTTGCTCTTCCAAGGGGCTCTGGAGGTCAAATCTGGGGATCGGTTTATATGGGGCCTATATATAATTATGGACCGATATCGACCAATTTTTGCATGGGAGTTTGAGGCCATATATTAACACCACGTACCAAATTTCAACTGAATCAGATGAATTTTGGTCTTCCAAGAGGTTCCGGAGGTCAAATCTGGTGATCGGTTTATATGGGGGCTATATATAATTATGAACCGATGTGGACCAATTTTTGCATGGTTGTTAGAGACCATATACTAACACCATGTACCAAATTTCAGCCGGATCGGATGAAATTTGCTTCTCATAGGGGCCTCGCAAGCCAAATCGGGGGATCGGTTTATATGGGGGCTATATATAATTATGGACCAATGTGGACCAATTTTTGCGTGGTTGTTAGAGACCATATACTAACACCATGTACCAAATTTCAGCCGGATCGGATGAAATTTGCTTCTCTTAGAGGCCTCGCAAGCCAAATTTTGGGGTCCGTTTATATGGGGGCTATACGTAAAAGTGGACCGATATGGCCCATTTGCAATACCATCCGACCTACATCAATAACAACTACTTGTGCCAAGTTTCAAGTCGATAGCTTGTTTCGTTCGGAAGTTAGCGTGATTTCAACAGACGGACGGACGGACGGACGGACGGACGGACATGCTCAGATCGACTCAGAATTTCACCACGACCCAGAATATATATACTTTATGGGGTCTTAGAGCAATATTTCGATGTGTTACAAACGGAATGACAAAGTTAATATACCCCCCATCCTATGGTGGTGGGTATAAAAAGGTGTGCCAAAAATGGGGTGTATCGGTCCATGTTTTGATATAACCCCCATATGGACCGATCTCCCGATTTTACTTCGTGGGCTTCTAGAATCCGTGGTTTTAATCCAATTTACCTGAAATTTGAAATCTATAGGTACTCTAGGACCCTAAAGACGTGTACCGCAAATGGTGACTACCGGTCCATGTTTTAATATAACCATCATATAGACCGATCTCCCGATTGTACTTCTTGGTCTTCTAGAATCCGTAATTTTTACCCAATTTGCCTCAAATCGGAAATCTAGAGGTATTCTAGGACCTTGAAGAGGTGTGCCGAAAATGGTGAGTACCGGCCCATGTTTTGATATAGCCCCCCATATATAACGATCTCCTGATTTTACTTCATGGGCTTCTAGAATCCGTAGTTTTTATCCAATTTGCTTGGGAGCCACCGTGGTGCAATGGTTAGCATGCCCGCCTTGTATACACAAGGTCGTGGGTTCGATTCCTGCTTCGACCGAACACCAAAAAGTTTTTCACCAGTGGATTATCCCACCTCAGTAATGCTGGTGACATTTCTGAGGGGTTTCAAAACTTCTCTAAGTGGTTTCACTGCAATGTGGAACGCCGTTCGGACTCGGCTATAAAAAGGAGGTCCCTTGTCATTGAGCTTAACATGGAATCGGGCAGCACTCAGTGATAAGAGAGAAGTTCACCAATGTGGTACCACAATGGACTTAATGGTCTAAGCGAACCGGATACATAGGGCTGCCACTATACCTAACCATCCAATTTGCCTGAAATTGGAAATCTGGAGGTATTCTAGGAAAATAAAGAGATGTGCCGAAAATGGTGATTATCGGACCATGTTTCGATATAGCCCCCATATAGACCGATCTCCAGATTTACTTCTTGGGCTTCTAGAATCCGTAGTTTTTACCCAATTTGCTAGAAATTGGAAATCTAGAGGTATTCTAGGACCATAAAGAGGTGTGCCGAATATATTGAGTATCGGTACAGTTTTTGATATAGCCCCCTTATAAACCGGCCCTCCGATTTGGGGTCTAGATTCTAGAACTACAATTAAATGTGCTGAATACTGTGTGTATCCTTCCATGTTTTCGTATAGCCCCCATTACACCGAACTCCCGATTTAATTCCTAGGGTTTCTAGAAATTGTAGTTTTTATCCGATTTGCCACAAATTGAAAATATACTGGCATTTTAGACCCATAACAAAGTGGATATGATTTAGTTTTATCGGTCCATTTGGTAAGACCTCCATATAGACCGATTTCACTTATGGAGGGTTTAGAAGGCGCACTGATCATGAAAAGTGCTTGCAACTGAAATCAAAATTTCCAGATTTTACTTCTCGTAGTCATTTAAATAATTGGGATTAAAATTCACACAAGGCGTTATTTGATAATTTTCTTGCACTTACAAGAGATGTTTATGATTCCGCTAAAAATCAAACAAAAACTGCTTGTTATAAATTCAGAATCCGATCTAGTCTTCATAGGTAAAATCTTTACATTTATCTGTGGGAAGCGTACTGGTTGAACTGATCTGCTTGGGAAAATATCTGTCATCAAACCCTCCTGAAATTTTCAAAGTAAACTATTATATTTGATTCATGGTGGTGGGTATTTAAGATTCGGCCCGGCCGAACTTACTACTGAATATACTTGTTTTTTACATAAATCTGCCTCTGAAAAAAATTGTCTTAAGGCCAAAGATTTCATGTCCTTAAAATACGAATGCAAATTTTGCTTAGCAGAGAAGACGCATTTCTCTAAAATAAAGTTTTTTTTCCTTGTCCAAAAGTCGATAAACTTTTCAATGAAGTCGTATTGTCCTTATAATTAAGTGATTTGTCTTAAAAAGGGGTATCATAACATGAAAGAGAAATGTTTAGGGTAAGGCCAACTTGATTTTAATAATTCAGAAAAATTCTTTAAATTTAATGAAATTGTCTTTAAATTTGTTATCTTTTTGCATCTTGACTACAAAGCAAACATTGGTTCAAATATAGGACATGTTTTTCAAAACTTTATTTTAAAGAAGTTTTTTACTTGAAACATAGCATAATGTGTACTGGAAGTTAATTTGGAAAATAAAGTTGTCGTTAACTCGGACTTTGATAGCATGTAAAGAAAAAAAGCACAAAATCCAAATTTAAAAGAGAATTGTGTCTTAAAAGTATCCTTACTTTTTTTTAAGTGTATGTATCGACCGATTTTCCCAAATTTGGCCATAAACCCCTTACTTCCCAGCAAAAAAAATTGGAAGTGTTTCCACAAACATTTCTTTTAAAGCGCATCCCGAGATCGCCTATCGACTTTATTCCACTTCCGATGCAGTCCTTTTGGACAAGTCGTACGGAATTAAGCAGTTTTAAGTGAAAATTTAAGTTTTGGGCAAAAAATGTTTGTTTTTTAGTTTTTTTAAATTTCTTCATCCAAATGAACTTCGAAGACACAACTTCTAAAGCAATGCAAAAGATCCAAAAATCGAGTACTTCCGTCCTATGACAAGCCCATGTAAAATTCATTGGAGATGATCCAAGTTTGCACTACTTCCAGATCACAAATTGGGCAAAAAATGTTTGTTTTTTAGTTTTTTTAAATTTCTTCATCCAAATGAACTTCGAAGACACAACTTCTAAAGCAATGCAAAAGATCCAAAAATCGAGTACTTCCGTCCTATGACAAGCCCATGTAAAATTCATTGGAGATGATCCAAGTTTGCACTACTTCCAGATCACAAATTGGGCAAAAAATGTTTGTTTTTTAGTTTTTTTAAATTTCTTCATCCAAATGAACTTCGAAGACACAACTTCTAAAGCAATGCAAAAGATCCAAAAATCGAGTACTTCCGTCCTATGACAAGCCCATGTAAAATTCATTGGAGATGATCCGAGTTTGCACTACTTCCAGATCACAAACTACTTTTTTTGCTGGGATATACTAATTCAGTACGAGTGGTTTAGGTTATGATATAGTTATCCGACTTTCTACTTTATTCATTTTTATACCCTTCACCACTACTGTGGTACAGGGTATAATAAGTTTGTGCATTTGTATGTAACGCCGAGAAGGAGTAATCATAGACCAACCTTTTAGTATACGGATCGGCTTAAAATTAAATTCTGAGTCGATTTAGCGATGTCCGTCTGTCTGTCTATCTGTCTGTCTGTCTGTTAATGTATTTTTGTGTGCAAAGTACAGCTCGCAGTTTTAGTCCGATTGTCCTAAAATTTGGTATAGGGTCCTGTTTCGGCTCAAAGACGATCCCTATTGATTTTGGAAAAAATCGGTTCAGATTTAGATATAGCTGCCACATATATTTTTCACCGATCTGGTCATAATTGGCGTGTATATCAACCGATCTTCCTCAAATTTCGTACATCCAAATATTTTATGGGTCTCGAAAAACTTGCAAAATATCAGCCAAATCGGTTCAGATTTAGATATAGCTCCCATATATAGCTTTCGCTCGATTTACACTCATTTGCCCACAGAGGCCAATTTTTAACTCCGATTTAGTTGAAATTTTGCACAGGGAGTAGAATTAGCATTGTAACTATGCGTGCCAAATTTGGTTGAAATCGGTTCAGATTTGGATATATCTCCCATATATAGCTTTCGCCCGATTTACACTCATATGACCACAGAGGCAAATTTTTAACTCCGATTTAGTTGAAATTTTGCACAGAGAGTAGAAATAGCATTGTTGCTATGCGTGCCAAATTTGGTTGAAATCTGTTCAGATTTAGATATAGCTCCCATATATATGTTTTTCTGATTTCGACAAAAATGGTCAAAATACCAACAATTTCCTTGTAAAATCGCCACTGCTTAGTCGAAAAGTTGTAAAAATGACTCTAATTTTCCTAAACTTCTAATACATATATATCGAGCGATAAATCATAAATAAACTTTTGCGAAGTTTCCTTAAAATTGCTTCAGATTTAAATGTTTCCCATATTTTTTTTACTAACATTGTGTTCCACCCTAGTGCATTAGCCGACTTAAATTTTGAGTCTATAGATTTTGTAGAAGTCTATCTAATTCGGTCCAGATCGAGTGATATTTAAATGTATGTATTTGGGACAAACCTTTATATATAGCCCCCAAAACATTTGACGGTTGTGATATGGTATCGAAAATTTAGATCTACAAAGTGGTGCAGGGTATAATATAGTCGGCCACGCCCGACTTTAGACTTTCCTTACTTGTTTTTTATTGCAAAAATAAAAATTTTTTAACAAAAAGAGATATGTTTGTACGCATTTATTTCGGCGTAAGCCGGCTATGATGTAAAACCTTTTTTCGGAAGGTTCAAGTGTGGTTTACTTGTGGGTTTAGTGAACTGCCTGAATTTATTCTGATAATTAGTTGATAGTTTTGCTGCAAGTAGAGGATGCTGATGAGGAATGTTGTAATTCCGAAACGTGCGTCCATCCAACCATCTTGCAGTCTATAGGGCTTTGCCCAAATAAATTTGACAAACATTCTTTTCCTCGGTTTGTTAAGCTACACCTGTAGTTTAGTCAATGTATGGTTTTAAGTTGAAATCAAAAAAAAAAAAAAAAACAACAATGATTTTGTAACATTTTTTTTTTTGTGGTAAAGGTTTGATTTTTTTGAAGAAATTAAAAAAATTTGTACTTTTGCAAAATACATTTTCCAAACGCTTTTTTGTTCTTTGCGTGTATGTTTGACGGCCTTCCAATATTTTATTTGCTGTGTTTCAGCAAATAAAATATAACACACAGATTTTCTTATATCCAATGTCAACTCTTTCATCATTATCATGTACATACATACATAGTTTTGTTATACATTTTTCACAAAACTATTCCCCCTCCCTGTCCTATTAGATGAAGGCTTTTCCCTTCTTATTTGGTGTAGAAATGACGTTAACATATAATTTTTTCCTTTTTTTCTATTACAGAGATTTAATGGAGGAACTTGTTGCCTACATCCGTGAAGCTGTTGATCGAAAACAAGAAAATATGCGTCGTCGTCGAAGGCGTGATGCATTGCGATTACAATTGGTACGAGTTCTGGAGAAAATAGCAGAAAATGGTACATTTGGAATTAGGTGAGTATTAATGTTTCTGTTTTGTTTAAGTACTGCCACGTGAAATTACTACATGAGAGCACATTTGTTAAAAACCAACTGACTGTGTTTTCGTATAAAGGTATTAAAATTATCCAGATTTGAATTTCTTCGAAAACTTCAAATTGAAAATGCTGTTACAAACACTGAAAAAAAAAGATATTTATGTGGTATTAAAACAACTTAAATTCTACGTTGTGAAATGTACACAATATAAGGAAACTTTTTTAAAATAATGTAATTTTAATTAAATAAATTTTATAATCTGTGCTTCAATATTTATTTTTTTATTATATTTAGGACACAAATTTTGGAAATTTGGGTCCCCCTATTAAAGTCGTATGTCTTTGAACAAAGTAAAAAATTTTCCCTAAAGTAAAGAAAAACAACGTTGATTTACAAAATCGTTATTAATTCAACTGAAATATTGAATCTTTAGATTCAAGATAAAAACGCTTCAAATATAGGCTAAGACTTATCTTGAGGATTTTGTATCTTTGGTTTAAAGTTTAAGAAAACATTTTGTATAATTTGGATTTTTAAAGTGACATTCGTTTGTAAGTGAATAGATTTACTAATATATCGCAAAATGAGAATGAAAATTCCATAAATGAGATGTGTATCCTAATTTTAATTTTATTGATCCTAGATTTAAAGCTACATATGTAGGCCCTTAGAATATTTCTTTATTTTAAAGAAATCGCATCTTTGGCTCGGAATTAATACCAAAATCCTTAAGGGAAGGTCAAAATCCTTGAGAGAACTTATCAAAATATTACAATAATTTTCTTTATATTAGTTATTGAAAAGAAAAATCAAGATACCAATCTCCACTAGTTTGACTATACATATCTGTTTCATCGACGGCTAACTCGTCTCTTGTTTCTAAGTTATCTGCACTAGGGTTTCATCCAGCTTCATTGCGCTGGATTTCGTTCTACTTGTCTGACAGGGTTCAATGCGTGATGAGTTTAGGGCCAACCTCTCGTAAGATATCGGTTACATCTTGTGTTCCCCAGGGAAGACCACTGCTCTATGCTCTTTATGATTTGCCATCAGTTATCCATCATTCAAGTATCAAGTATGATGTGAAATTATTTTCATCGAGTAATACGACGGTTGATTCTTGTCGATTACATGACGATTTAGACGAGGTTGTCCATTGGTGTGACATTAATGGAATATGCCTCAACTTTGCCAAATGCAAGAAGATGACCATTAATGATTTAGGTGTGTTACTCGCTCGCACTCTGGAGAGGATGATAGATATTTATCTTAGAACTAGCGTCGACTCAAGTTTGCTCTCGAAACGACAGCATGCATACTCGAAGGGCAGGTCTACTGAGACCACATTACATGAACTAGTCAGCATTATTGAAAGCTCACTATATGTCAATGAATACACAATCGTGGCGTTTCTAGACATCGAAGGGACGTTCAATAACGTCCATCCGAGCTCGATATTAAATGGACTGACAACTCTGAATGTTGATCCAGGTATAAAAGGTGATACGGTCAAAATTTGGTGAATATAAACTTGACGTATTTCTTTCAATTTTGCATTTAAAAACACCCCTCATTTTGAAGGTGTGTGTGTGTGTGTAGAATGTTGCTCCTATTTTGATTTTGGAATTCACTTTTCAGTTGTCAAAATGCCGTCCAAGCAAGAAGAGCAGCGTATCAAAATTTTGCTCGCGCATCGCGAAAATCCGAGCTAACCGCACGCAAAGCTGGCAAAATCGCTAAAAGTTCCCAAATCAACCTTTACAAATGTAATTAAAGTGTTTGGGGAACGTTTGTCGACAGCCAGGAAGTCTGGATCGGGGGAAATCGAAAACCGGAAGCCGCTGAGACGACAAAGAGAGTTGCCGGTAGTTTCAAGCGAAACCCTAACCTCTCCGAGATGCCGCAAATAAGCTGGGTGTATCGTCTACAACGGTGCATCGAGCCAAAAAACGAGCCGGACACACAAAAAAATTTCACGAAAATTTTTCCAATTAAAATTTTAATTGAGTTTAAAAAAATATTCAATTAAAAATTTAATTGATGCAACAAATTTTTTAATTGAAACAAAAATCAATCACTAAAATAATAGTATGAATTAATTTTTTAATTGGATCAATTAACTTTTTAATTGACCTTCAATAAATTTTTTAATTGATACTATTATTTCTGTGATTGAAGACATTTCAATTAAAAATTAATTGGATCAATTAATTTCGTGATTGAGTCAGAAAAAAATTTTTTGTGTGGACTATCGACTTACAAGAAGGTAGAGACCCCAAATCGCGATGATAAACAAAATACGACGGCCAAAGCGCCATCCCGGAGGTTGTACATGACGATGCTAACGAAGTTCGACTGCGTGGTAATGGACGACGAAACCTACGTCAAAGCCGACTACAAGCAGCTTCCGGGACAGGAGTTTTATTTGGAAAAAGGAAGGGGAAAGGTAGCAGATATTTTCAAGCACATAAAACTGTCAAAGTTCGCAAAGAAATATCTGGTTTGGCAAGCCATCTGTACCTGTGGCTTTGCAGCATTTTCATAGCTTCCGGGACTGTCAACCAAGAAATTTACGTGAAAGAGTGTTTGAATAAACGTCTGCTGCCTTTCCTGAAGAAACACGGTTGTTCCGTACTGTTTTGGCCGGATTTGGCATCTTGCCATTACGGTAAAAAGGCCATGGAGTGGTACGCCGCCAACAACGTGCAGGTGGTTCCCAAGGACAAGAACCCTCCCAACACGCCAGAGCTCCGCCCAATTGAGAAATACTGGGCTATTGTCAAGCGGAACCTAAAGAAGACCAAAAAACTGCTAAGAACGAACAGCAGTTCAAGGCAAACTGGCTTTCTGCAGCGAAGAAGGTGGACAAGGTAGCTGTACAAAATCTGATGGCAGAAGTCAAGCGTGAGGCCCGGCAATTCGGATTTGGAAAAGCGAAAGCCTAACTGAATATTTTTCCTGAATTTTATACTAATTGAACTTGAAAAAGAAATTTAATTTGATTATTTAAATAAACGATTTCACCGATTTACACGCGTTTTCCCTTGACGAAATTTTGACCGTATCACCCTTTACTTACGCTGTTAGACGAACTTCTAAGGAAGAGACGCATTTCAGCCACACTAGGACAAGCAAACATACAAAGGTATGTGAACAGAAGCACTCCTCAAGGAGGAGTTCTATCACCTCTTCTTTGGAATGTTGCTATAAACAACCTTCTGGTTTCCCTAGAAAAAGAAAGGATAAAAGTGTTGGCATACGCAGATGATGTGGCGCCAGCAGTCGGGGGAAAATTCCCATCGACAGTTAGAGATATTATACAGAGAGCCCTCCGGATAACTGAGAAATGGGCGAAAGATAATGGTCTTGGGGTAAATCCTGCAAAGACAGAACTAGTCATGTACTGCAAGGATCGCCAAACTTCCACGGTTAGGCCCATTTCCTTAGGGGGTATTGAAATTCCTTTTGGCTAGTGTGCAAAATACCTTGGCGTTATTTTGGACAGGAAGCTGAACTTTAAGCTTAATATTGAAGAAAGGGCGAGGAAAGCAACGGTAGCGTGCAAAAAGGCAATAGGGAAAAAGTGGGGACTAAAACCAAAATTGTGCATTGGCTATACACGGCAGTGGTTAGACCTATAATGCTATATGGTGTTGTAATCTGGTGGCCGGCACTTCACCAGCCGACAAGTTTAGACAAAGTTCAGCGTATGGCGTACTTGTGTATCTCAGGTGCATTCAGCAAGACAGGAACAAATTCCCTTAATGTCATACTGCATCTATTGCCTTTAGACATTTTAGCCAAACAAACAGCTGCAACAACGACTGTGCAGTTGCGCGAGCTATCGCTGGGGTCGAAAAAAAGTTACGCTCATAGTTCGGTCCTCAAAATAATGCCAGATATGCCTAACGTGGTGGATTACACTTTGGCGAGACCACTTTTTGACAAAAAAGTTTGAGATTCTAATTCCCAACAGTGAGGCGTGGTGTACACGGACCCCGGGGAATAAAAGATATATAGATTTCTACACTGATGGCTCCAAATTGGATGGACAAGTGGGTTTCGGAGTATATTCTAAAGATCTGGAATTTCGAATAGCTAAAAGATTACCTGGGGGGTTACTCTGTATTGCGATACGAAAGCAAATGCGATGCGATAGTTAAATGCGTTAAGAGTACAATTCGGTACTCTGTATCACTTGCGCAAACGCTTTCGCAAAGTAAACTGAAAATATGGTAACGCTTTAGCAAAATAAAGCGAAAATATGACAACGCTGGCTGCACAATGTAAACAATAACGAAAATGATAAAAAGAAATGTCAAAAAATTGTAAATAAAAACATTTTAAACAATCTTCCGTTTGGTGCGTGTTCTTTTAAAACTTGCTAATCGTTTATAACAAAAAAGTAATAATTATGGATTCGATAGCGTTATGGTTTGAAGAAAATTAACATGAACGAATTACAAGAAGAATTTTGCGAGATCGGTCAAATATACTCTCCCTAAGTGACCACGGGTAAGAAAATGGAAACTCAAATTATGTGACAAACGTTTTCGAATATTTCATTTTTATAGATTTCGTCTTAATAAAGATGCGTTTATGTATGTATTAAACGCTATTAAAGACGACCTCGTCGTTCCAAATAAATCCACAGCCATTCCAACTCCAATAAAAGTGGCCGCTGCTTTGAAATTGCTTGGACAAGGTGGTTATCTACACCAAATCGGCCAAGACCATCTTTTAGGACTATCAGAGCAATCTATGTCGCGCTGCTTAAAAGAAGTTTGCGAGGTGATTGAACGAATACTTTGTCCCAAGCACAAACAATTTGAGGTAACTGCGGAAGAGACCATAAAGTCTACCAAAGTTTGGAACTGACGTTGCTGTGTCTGTAACTTTTTTGGTTTTTCCCTAAAACAATAAACAATTTAGATACAAATATAAAAATTTAATTGTGCTTACTTACATATTTGTTACTTTGCGATTGCTATTTTGTTTGCGCACGATTTTTGCGATCAACGAACGAGTTTGACATACGCTTTCGCATTATAGAGTGCGGTGATGCCAGATTTGCGAAAACTAGATGCGCAAGGTAGATACGAAAACGAATTACTGAGTACCAATTACTCGATTCGCGACAATTTTTCTTACGCATCGCAATACAGAGTAACCCCCCTGATCACTGTAACGTTTTTCAGGCTGAAATATTAGCAATAAGAGAAGTGGTGAATTGGCTGAGAAGTAATGCTCCAAGCAATATTGACATTAATATATACTCAGACAGTCAACCTGCAATAAAATCCTTGGACTCTGTGTTCCTCAACTCGAAAACGGCCATCGACTGCCGCAAATCTCCCAATGAGATGGATAAGCAGCACATTATTCACCTAATATGGGTGCCTGGCCATAGGAACATACCGGGGAACTGCGAAGCAGATGAGCAAGCAAGGCTAGGAACTACCTTACATATTCCAGGGGAACTAGAACATGTTGGTATGCCTCTGGCTACCTGCAAGCTCTTACTGCGTGAAAAGGCTGTCATGATGGCAAATGTTCGATGGGAGAATTGCAAGGGTTGTAACGACACCAAGCAAATGTGGCCCCATTTAAACTTAAACCGCACACTAGATATGCCAGTGTTCTCGAGACGCCAGATATCACTTCTGATATCTGCTATAACGGGTCGCTGCCTGATAGGCGATTTCGCAAAAACTATTGGCGCGAAGTATAATGACCATTGTATGAGCTGTCATGATGCGGAGGAAAAGGAATCAATAAAATATCTCTTGTGTGAGTGTCCTGCATTTTGTGTAAGGCGTAAGCAAATTTTAGGGGCATATAGCTTCAGATTACTGGCGGACCTGGAAAACGTTAACTTAAGCAGTCTGTTAATGTTTTTGGAGCAATCTGGTTGGTTCCACAAAAGTAAATAATCGAGAAGGTTCAGTGGTTAAGACTAGAAGTGCACATATGTAATAGGTACTTTTAGTTAATATGGTATCACAATGGACTGAATAGTCTAAGTGAGCTTGAATCTTAATCGGTCTGCCACTTTAACCTAACCTAACCTACTCGATCGCAGACTGATGTTCGATTCTCATGTTGAGTCAAGTGTTTCGAGAGGCATTTTTCACTATAGATTAAAAATTGGCATTAAATTTCTTCCGAATGTATTAAACACAAAAAAAATTAAATTTACCACCGATCTATATTTATTATTCACAACGAAACTGTAATGAGCCTTTAAACTCTTCAGCGAAAAGAATGTAAATGTTGTATAGCACATATATAACTATTTGCCATTGAGCTCCCAACTTTCATTAAAATTTTCAATTTACCGAAGTCAGTAGGCAGATTGTTACAATCCAAACTATGGCTGCCCAATCACGGTTACCACTTGAGCCAAAAATAATCTACCAAAATTTTGCTAAACTGTATTTCTGTAGAAAATTTTGTCAAAATTTTATTTCTGTAGAAATTTTAGTCAAAATAATATTTCTATAGAAAATTTTGTCAAAATTTTATTTCTATAGAAAATTTTGTCAAAATTTTATTTCTATAGAGAGTTTTGTGATAATTTGATTCTATAGAGAATTTTGTCAATTTTATTTCTATAGAAAATTTTGTAAATTGTATTTCTATAGAAAATTTTGTCATAATTGTATTTCTATAGAAAATTTTGTCAAAATTTTATTTCTATGGAAAATTTTTTAAATTTTATTTCTATAGAAAATTTTGTCAAAATTTTATTTCTATAGAAAATTTTGTCAAAATTTTATTTCTATAGAAAATTTTGTCAAAATTTTATTTCTATAGAAAATTTTGTCAAAATTTTATTTCTATAGAAAATTTTGTCAAAATTTTATTTCTATAGAAAATTTTGTCAAAATTTTATTTCTATAGAAAATTTTGTCAAAATTTTATTTCTATAGAAAATTTTGTCAAAATTTTATTTCTATAGAAAATTTTGTCAAAATTTTATTTCTATAGATAATTTTGTAAAAATTTTATTTCTAGAGAAAATTTTGTCAAAATTTTATTTCTAGAGAAAATTTTGTCAAAATTTTATTTCTAGAGAAAATTTTGTCAAAATTTTATTTCTAGAGAAAATTTTGTCAAAATTTTATTTCTATAGAAAATTTTGTCAAAACCTTATATTTTGTCAAAATTTTATTTCTATAGAAAATTTTGTCAAAATTTTATTTCTATAGAAAATTTTGTCAACATTTTATTCTATAGAAAAGTTTGTCAAAATTTTATTTCTATAGAATATTTTGTCAAAATTCTATTTCCATAGAGAATTTTGTCAAAATTCTATTTCCATAGAGAATTTTGTCAAAATTCTATTTCTATAGAGAATTTTGTCAAAATTCTATTTCTATAGAGAATTTTGTCAAAATTCTATTTCTATAGAGAATTTTGTCAAAATTCTATTTCTATAGAGAATTTTGTCAAAATTATATTTCTATAGAGAATTTTGTGATAATTTGATTCTATAGAATTCTCTATATATAGAGAATTTTGTCATCATTTTATTTCTATTGAAAATTCACGAAGTATCTCGTAATTGGAAAGGAATATTTTGCAAAATCTACCAAAATAGCAAGAATTCTACCACTCTACCAAACAGTAAAAAATCTACCATTTTTGGTAGAATTCTACCAACTGCGGCAACCGTGTGCTCAATCCCCAAATATAAAGGGCAAATAAATGTATTATATTTTTTTGCGTATAGCTTCATTTGTATTATTTACGAACGATGAACAGTGGTTCCAAATCGTTTTTTTTTTTTTTGAAAATAATTCTGCAACTTTTGAACGGATGAAGATATCAATAAAATTTTTCTCTGCATGAAAGCTGAGGTATTTTCCTCTAAAGTTGCAAATTTGTGGATCCCTAGTGGATCCACGGGCTGACCTGTAGCTGTTTTAGCTGTCAACTCCACAATTTTGAAACGAATCTAAGCAAAACTGTGGCTTCTCGGGCCGTAAAGCATTAACACCGGATTTTGTCAGTATTTTATATGGCCCCCGAAGTCAGAGTTTTGCTCGAAATTTTGCACGAGGAGTCTAATTAGTAGTACAGTCAAGTGTCCAAAATTTGGGGGAAATCTGTTGAGATTTAGATAACTCCCATATATGTTATATCTATTGTCTGATGTGCACTTACATGATTACCAGAACCTAAATTTTTACTCCGAGACCAGAATTTCACTCCGATTTACTTGAAATTTTGCACAGATAGCAGAATTAACATATTAGCTACGCATGCTGTTGAAATCGGTTTAGATTTAGATATAGCCCCCATATATATCTTATGCCCGATATGCAATTATATGGCTCCAGAAGCCAAATTTTTTTTCTCTGTATCATCAAGTGTGCGAAGTTTGATTTAATTTGGTTAAACGTACATTTAAAGAAATGTACTATTTCTCCAGAGTTAGTAACGTTTAGTGCAAGTTTTTGGCGCATTTTACTAAACAAAGGCCTATGTATAATATATCGATGGAAAGGTTCTTTAGAGAGCTTTTTATGTTATTGAAAAAACATAATTAGGAAAATGAAACGTTTTCGGGGCAAGGAACCATTTTTTGAAATTCAATTTGTTTTTTGGGAATTAAAAATATGAATTGGAATCTATATAACTTTTGAACTATTTGTGATATCATTATGATTTGTATTGATTTTTGCACGGAAAATTGTTTTAAGAAATATTGCTGAATATATCATTCCCAAAATTGGTATCAAAAATCCCCAAAATCCCCAAAGTGGGGACATATGTTGAAACAAGTAAGGAAAGTCTAAAGTCGGGCGGGGCCGACTATATTATACCCTGCACCACTTTGTAGATCAAAATTTTCGATACCATATCACATCCGTCAAATGTGTTGGGTGCTATATATAAAGGTTTGTTCCAAATACATAGACTCAAAATTTAAGTTGGCTAATGCACTAGGGTGGAACACTATTTTAGTAAAAAAATATGGGAAACATTTAAATCTGAAGCAATTTTAAGGAAACTTCGCAAAAGTTTATTTATGATTTATCGCTCGATATATATGTATTAGAAGTTTAGGAAAATTAGAGTCATTTTTACAACTTTTCGACTAAGCAGTGGCGATTTAACAAGGAAAATGTTGGTATTTTGACCATTTTTGTCGAAATCAGAAAAACATATATATGGGAGCTATATCTAAATCTGAACCGATTTCAATCAAATTTGGCACACATGACTGTATTACTAATTGTACTCCTACTGCAAAATTTCAACCAAATTTGGACAAAACTCTGGCTTCTGAGGCCATATCAGTCCATATCGGGCGTAAAATATATATGGAAGCTATATCTAAATCTGAACCGATTTCAATCAAATTTGGCACACATGACCATACTACCAATTGTACTCCTTGTGCAAAATTTCAAGCTAATCGGGATAAAACTCTGGCTTCTGGGTCCATATAAGTGCATATCGGGCGAAAGATATATATGGGAGCTATATCTAAATCTGAATCGATTTCAACCAAATTTGGCACGCATAGCTACAATGCTAAATCTACTCCCTGTGCAAAATTTCAACCAAATTGGGCCAAAACTCTGGCTTTTAGGACCATATTAGTCCATATCGGGCGAAAGATATATATGGAAGCTATATCCAAATCTGAACCGATTTCAATCAAATTTTGCACACTTGACTATACTACTGATTATACTCCTAGTGCAAAATTTCAACCAAATTCGGCCAAAAATATGGCTTCTGGGGACATATAAGTCCATATCGGGCGAAAGATATATATGGGAGCTATATCTAAATCTGAACCGATTTCAATCAAATTTCGCACACTTGACTACACGACTAAGTTTTATGTTTGTACACAATTTCAAGCAAATCGGTATTAAACTCTGGATGCTGGGTCCATATTAGTGCATATCGGGCGAAAGATATATATGGGAGCTATATCTAAATCTGAACCGATTTCTTCCAAAATCAATAGGGTTCTATTCTGACCCAAATTAGGAATATGTGGCAAATTTGAAGTCGATTGGACTTAAATTGCGACCTAGACTTTGATCACAAAAATGTGTTCACAGACAGACGGACGGACAGGGACACACCCTGACTCAGGGACACACCCTGACTCAGGGACACACCCTGAGCATTATTGCCAAAGACACCATGTGTCTATCTCGTCTCCTTCTGGGTGTTACAAACATATGCACTAATTTATAATACCCTGTTCCACACTGTGGCGCAGGGTATAAAAACGTTATTTTTTGTAATTTGCACTTTTCTCTACTGTTTACTGGTAGGTTGTTGAAACATTTTACAGTTAATTAGTGGACACATAGGACTTTTTGGAAAACAGATCAGCTTAGCAATCGGTGCTTTGAGAATTTTTGAAAACAAAATTGTTTCTTTTTGATAAATTGCCGATATTGGGAGGAGAAGAACTCATATACCACTTGACCAAAATAACCGATAAAAGCTTAAAACGTATCTTTATTTGGTGTTCTATAAAAAAAACAACAACAAAAAAGATTAGGAGATATATACAAATAAATTTTAAGAGTTTTTTTCGAAAAAATTGGTCAAAATTCTGGAGATATATACAAAAAAATTTTACGACTTTTTTTTTTCGAAAAAAATGTATTTTTTTTTTTGAAATTCTAAATTGTGGAGTTTACAACTTTTAATCTAACATAGGGCACATAGGTACACAAATTTTTCCTCCTAAATTCGTAGAATTTTATAGGGATTGCAGTTGTTGTTGTTGTTGTAACAGTTTATTGTGATCTCATCCATTTCATGTTATACGCTTGGTACATCAGCTTGTTGGCAGATCAAGGAACTCTGCGACTAAGATGGGGTGTGTCCAGAGTGATCTGGTGGTAAGTCGGGTTGGTTTGGCTGGGCAAGAGAAAAGATGACGCGTGTCGTGTGGCCCTTGGTTGCAAATTGGACAAACGTCAGCTACGCTGCTATCAATCACCGATAAGTAGGAATTGAGGCGGCTGCACTTGCCTGATCTTAATTGGGCCAAAACTACCCTAGTCTGCCGTGGGAGGTCTCTTTCCTCCGGTGCTATGGGCGGTGGTCGGACTCCAAGAACAGGATTAACCTTGTAGCTTCTCACCGCTTCAGCTACAGTATCCTCATGAATCCTGTTCAAACCTGCCTGGTACGCTGCTTGATCTAGAGGCTCTCTTTTATAGCGCTGGATCTCGCGCTCTAGATTATGTATATCAACCCTTACGTTCCTGGGTGGTGGTTGTGTATCCATAAGATGGTGGTTTGGATGATTACTGCGATAACAACCCAGGAGATACTGCTTTGACAACATGTAGTTGTGTCTTCGCACAGGGATGATCTTTGTCTCCACATAAAGGTGATCCAGGGGTGTGCTGCGGAGACACCCAGTCGCAGTTCTAAGAACAGCGTTCTGGCAGGTTTGTATGTTATTCCACTGCGTATCACTGGTCTGCGGTGTCCACACTGGCGCTGCATAGTTTACCACTGACCGGCCAATTGCCTTATAAGTAGTTAGCAAGTACTGCCGGCTAGTGACTTGAGGACCTTGTTTCTACCACGGAGCTTATTACAAATTGCAGTGGCATGGGCAGATGACCTAAAAAGGCTGTCGAATGTGACCCCAAGAATCTTGGGGTAATTTGTGGTCGGAATTATTACTCCATCGACTCTGATATTCAACTGCCTGCGCACTTCTGCCGTCCATGTAGTAAATAGTGTGGCTGAGGATTTGGTGGGGGATATCCTCAAGTTTCTCGCAGTGAAATAACTGGTAAGATTAGCTATGTAGACGTTCAACCGATCGCAAATGTCATCAACATTGGGCCCAGATGCCAAGATTGTACAGTCATCCGCATATGATACAATCTCGACGCCGTCAGGAGGGGGTGGAATCGAGGACATGTAGAGGTTAAACAGTGCCGGAGATATCACCCCACCTTGGGGAACTCCCTGTTTAACTCTACGCGGTCTTGACTTTCTGTCCCTGAATTCCACGTACGACTGGCGTCCACACATATAATTCAGCACCCAACGCTTCGCTCCTGCCGGTAGGGACGTATTCTCGATGTCCTCAAATAATGTGGCATGGTTGACCGTATCGAATGCTTTCGATAGGTCAAGCGCCACGAGGACCGTCCTGTGACACGGCCTGGGCTGGTTAAGTCCCTTATTAATATGTGTCGAAATGGCATGTAAGGCTGTTGTCGTACTATGTACCTTACGGAATCCATGTTGATGGTGGGCAGCTGGAAAATTCTCCACAAGGCTGGGGAGGAGTAATGCCTCAAGTGTCTTGGCTACTGGCGAAAGAAGGGATATCGGTCTGTACGATTCACCTTTGCTCGAATCTTTGCCCGGTTTCAGTAGTGGAATCACCCTTCCCATTTTCCAGACATCGGGTATAATGTGTGATTCCAAAGACGAATTGAGGAGTCTGGTCAGGTACTCAACTCCCAGTATTCCCAGATGCTTCAGCATTAGCATTGAAATTCCGTCAGGGCCCAGCGCCTTAGATGGTTTCGCGCTGTTGATGACATTGGTAACTTCGGCTGCAGTAAATTGTGGTGTGTCATCGGCTCGGAGACCACGTACACGACGGGTGGCTCTCCTTTTCGTTCTATCACTCTCGGGATGCTCGACAAACTGTCGGTTGAAGTATTTGGCGCACCTCTTCGGATCAGTCACAGTCACGTCGCCAAATGTGACTGAAATCCCATCATCCCTTGTGGAGGGGTTCGAGAGGGCTCTAACAGTTGACCACAATTTACCAGTTCCTGTTCCTAAGTTACATTGCTTCAGGTGCTCTAACCAAGTGTTCCGCTTGTGCTCGTCGACTATCTTACTAATCTCTAGATTTAGTTCTCTGATTCTAGGATCAGCAGGGTTAGCACGACGGCGTTCATCACGCTCGTCTGCGAGTCCCGCCGCTTCGGCTGGGAAGTTGGGCCTCACCTGGGCAATTCGACCAGCGGGTATGAAGCGAGCGGCTGCTGCGTTGATGATGTCCCGGAACTCCCTCTGGGCAACATGAACATGTGAGGGGGACGGGAGCTCACTGAAGCGGCGATCGGTGTATTCTCTGAAGCCTTCCCAGTTGGCTTTCTTTTGATTAATAAACGTCCGGCGTTCAGAGGTTATGAAATCGGAGGGTCGGTTAATGGTGAGAATTATGGGGAGGTGGTCCGAACCCAATGAAATGACGGGTTGCCAGGAGACGTCATTTATCAGACCAGGCGATGCTAACGATAAATCTGGCGAACTGCTGCAGTCACCCATAATTCTCGTGGGGGCCTCTTCGTTCACCGTGCAAAATGTGGAGTCGTCTATCTGCTCTGCCAAAGCTATGCCCCTCTGGTCATTACCCAGGAGAGAATGCCAAAGTTCATGGTGGGCATTAAAATCTCCTAGAACCAATCGGTTATGCCCGCTCAACAACCACTCAATGTTTGGGCTATAACCAGGAGCACAGCTACCAACCGGCGGTATGTACACATTGTATAGCTCTATCTCGGCAGCCCCACACTTAACTGCTACCCCCATACATTCCATGTACGGGTCATTAGTGTCTAGCACAAGCGTGATAGGTCTATACTGCACGGAACGGTGTAATATGAAAGCCAGGCCACCACCTCCATTTCTTGTGCGATCCTTCCGTAGGACATTGTACCCATCACAATGTCGTAGGCTGCAGGTGGGATTCAGCTTTGTTTCCTGGATCGCCGCGACCCTTATCCTTTTCCGATTCATAAAGTCTACGATCTCACTAATCTTACCACGGAGCCCGTTGCAATTAAATTGCAAAAATGATGCACTCTCCGGAACTGGTACAACAATATTCGGTGTAAGATGCTGTGGCGGAGAATATTGTTGTGCGGGAGAAGTCGGTGGGGTCACATAATCAGATGACCCACTGCTGCTGTCATTGGCACAGCATCCTGCCACGAAGTCAGTTTGACTATACTCCCGCAGCGATGTTAGGCCGGAGCAGTTCCGGAAGTGCACCCATTCCATGCACCGGTTACACCTCACCGAAACCGAGCGATGGTGAATTCGATTTCGGCAGACGGCACAGTACCATGGTCCGGGGTTTTCCTCTATCCCGGCTCGGACCAAAAGCAGGCGGAGAAGGCTCTCCGGGATGCACCTTCTCCAACACGAAAAAACGGACGAGACAACACGTACACTGAGGTGGCAGCCGCTGGCCGATAGCTGGTATCCATCGGGTCAATCCGGTGCGTAGAACCCGCCGCCGTGGGATTGGGGATTGCAGTTAATAAAAATTTCTTTATTTTAAAGAATCCGCATCTTTGGCTCAGAATCAATACCAAAATCCGTAAGGGAAGGTCAAAATCTTTGGATCCAAGTAAACTTTTTTTGAGTGTAGGTTCAAAATACAGACCCCGCTTTGTTAAAAGTTTGCAAAAAAATAAATTGTGGGGTCCAGGTTCATAATCGAAATCGGTTCATAATTGCGGATTTGACAGCTGAAACAAATTTTAATATTCCCGAGGTGACCAACTTTCAACGCCTACAGGTCAGCCCGTGGACTCACAAATTTAGAGGAAATCACCTCAGCTTTCACACAAAGAAAAAAATTTGTTGATATCTTTATCTATTCAAAAGTTGCAGAATTATTAAAAAAAAAACGATTTGGAACCACTGTGCGATGTATATATATATATCCTTGTAATTATTTTTATTGGGTTTCTATTTTGGTAGCACTTGTGTCTTGGAGCGAGATACCATGTCATTGCATGCGACATTTGTGGAATACATTGATGGAGCCATGCAGTATCTATTGGCTGAGACGGACAAAGACAATATCAGCATTCGTGAGGTGAAGGCTCATTTTTGCAATTTCATAAGAAAGATGATTAAAAATTTTTCCCGTAAGTATCTTTAATAGAGGCTATCAATTCTACTGAATTGAGCGTTTTTCGATCTCATGACATTTCGTTTTGTTTTTGTGTGTTAATCAAACCAGTGGAGTCCAGTGCTACCCTTTTGACTCGTGATTTAAAGCGAAATCTCTTCAATTTATTTGCCACATGGTGTGGAAATTTCTCAAAACCCTTGGGCATTGTATCACAAATTGGCCAAACGCAGGAGGAGGAAAAGTTGCAATTTAGTGCTTTACAGGTAAGTAAACATTGATTTGAATTCGGTCCTATGTCCATATCATAATTGTTGATTTTCCTTCTCGCTATAATTGTTTCCTGTATTTCCCATACCCCAAAAATTCTTTGTATTTTATCTTCTGTGTGTGTGTGCATGTGTTTGTTTTTTTTTTTTTCAGGCAATGTCAGCTCTTTTGTGTTGTGGACATGTCTTTTATACGCCCTATTTGTTAGACGATGGAATTATTTACAAATGGTTGGACATGCTCTTGGCCTCAAAGGATGAAAAGGTGAGAATGTCCCAGGCCCCATGTGTCGATCAATTTTTGCAATTTGTTTTTTCCATTGAAGGTCTATCAATTGGCACGAGATACTGTAGTTTTACTTTTGGAATCCAATCCTGATGTGGGTCAATTGTTAGAGTGGGTAATTGATCGTTGTTACACGTCATCGCCAAGGGAAGCTGATGCATGCTTTTTGGCTCTTGCCGCCATTTTCAGTGCAAGGTAAGTAGTTAACCCATAACTCGATCACGAATTAATTTAATACAAGGATTTTTTGACTGGTGCCAAACATAATCTACCAAAATTTGTAAACAATTTTAGCACAAATCTACCAAATTTATAAAAAATCTTATTTTGAAGTTTTGGATCAAATTTTTGTAGTATGAAAACAATTGCGACATTTTTTTATGTTTAAATATCGCTTGAATTGTAAATATGTCGAATTTTACATGTTTTAAAGATTTTTTTTCCCAACAGTTGCTATTTCTACAAAATGGGAGATGGACTTTGATAGTATGAAATACACCAAAATTAAAATTTTTAAAGATATGGAATTTATAGAAAATTTTGTTAAAATGTTCTATAGCAAATTTTGTCCAAGTTTTATTTCTATAAAAAAAATTCGCAAAATTTTATTTCATAATAAATTCATGTTTTTTTCAAGTTCGAGGTCTTTTTTTAAATATTCTACTTATTTTTCCCAATATTTCGCGATCATTCGTTTTGTTTTGTTATCTTTGGTTTTTTCCTTTAATCATTGTTGTCGTTTTTGATTTCAGCCTAAAACCATGCATTGACATGCAACAGACGAAAAGAATGTTTGTTAAATTTGTTTGGGCAAACCCCTATAGACTGCAAGATGGTTGGATGGACGCACGTTTCGGAATTACCACATTCCTCATCAGCATTCTCTACTTGCAGCAAAACTATCAACCAATTATCAGAATAAATTCAGGCATTTCACTAAACCCAAAAGTGAACCACACTTGAACCTTCCGAAAAAAGGTTTTACATGGTAGCTGGCTTATGCCGAAATAAATTCGTACAAACATCTCTCTCCGTCCATCCAGCCATCTTGCAGTCTATAGGGCTTTGCCCAAATAAATTTGACAAACATTCTTTTCCTCTGTTGGTTAAGCTAGGTTAGGTTAGGTTAGGTTTTGTGGCAGCCCGATGTATCAGGCTCACTTAGACTATTCAGTCCATTGTGATACCACAGTGGTGAACTTCTCTCTGATCACTGAGTGCTGCCCGATTCCATGTTAAGCTCAATGACAAGGGACCTCCTTTTTATAGCCGAGTCCGAACGGCGTTCCACATTGCAGTGAAACCACTTAGAGAAGCTTTGAAACCCTCAGAAATGTCACCAGCATTACTGAGGTGGGATAATCCACCGCTGAAAAACTTTTTGGTGTTCGGTCGTAGCAGGAATCAAACCAACGACCTTGTGTATGCAAGGCGGGCATGCTAACCATTGCACCACGGTAGCTCCGCTACACTTGTAGTTTAGTCAATGCATGGTTTTAGGCTGAAATCAAAAACGACAACAATATAGAAAATGTTTTCAAAATTTTATTTCTATAGAAAATTTTTTCAAAATTTTATTTCTGTAGAAAATTTTTGTAAATTTTATTTTAATAGAAAAAGTTCACAAAATTTTATTTCTATAGAAAACTTTCACAAAATTGTACTTCTATAAAAAATTTTCGCAACATTTTATTTCTATAAAAATTGTTGCAAAATTTTATTTCAATATAAAATTTTCACAAAATTTTTCTATAGAAAATTTTCGCAACATTTTGTTTCTATAAAAATTGCACCACAATTTATCATAGCTGAAGTTACCAAAGTCATCAACAGCGCGAAACCATTTAAGGCGCTGGGCCCCGACGTAATCTCTATGCTAATGCTGAAGCATCTGGGAACAGTGGGAGTTAAAGGGTGGTTAAAATTTCAAGGGCCGATGTTGATTTTGAATAAAACACAAACTATTTAGGAAATAATTGTAATTTTATTTTATTATGATATATTGGTATTATTCAATTATGTATGGAACAAAATATCGGCCAAATGGGCCCCGCGACCTCGGTAGCACACCTTCATCCCATGGTCCAAATTTTCGATGACGCTGAGCCATAATGGAGGTTCTATGCCGTTAATGTGCCGAATTGCTGGCTTATCGACGTACACCTTTTCTTTCAAATAACCCCAAAGAAAAAAGTCCAACGGTGTCAAATCACATGATCTTGGCGGCCAATTGACATCGCCATTACGTGAGATAACACGGCCATTGAATTTGTTGCGCAAAAAAGCCATTGTTTCGTTAGCTGTGTGGCAAGTGGCACCGTCCTGCTGAAACCAAATATCGTCCACATCCATATCTTCCAATTCGGGGCATAAAAAGTTCATTATCATCTTACGATAGCGAACACCATTCACAGTAACTGCCTGACCGGCCTCATTTTGGAAAAAATACGGCTTTTCGACAATCACTCTTGGATTCTCATTCGCCCAAATGCGGCAATTCTGTTTATTGACGAATCCACTGAGGTGAAAATGTGCCTCATCACTGAAGATGATTTTCTTCGAAAATTTATCATTCACTGTTGCCATTTCTTGGAACCATTCTGCCCATTCACGACGTCCATGGTTCAAATTGAGTAAGTCTGAAATAGAGAAATGTCAAAATTCGGAAAAAAAACTTGGCGTTTAGGTGTGGTTCACATTCAACATCGGCCCTTGAAATTTAACCACCCTTGAGTATACATAAATCGACTCCCATATTTCAATTCTGGCTCTCTAATTACCGCGCAAAAGTTCATATAGGTTCGTAATTATTTGTGTGCTTCCCTAACGAAGGCGGTTCGGAAACTTCTTAGCCTATCAATGAAGGAGAATAGTTAGTTTTTCAAAAATATTTTTATTTTTCAATATAATCTCCTGAAACTTCAATACACTTGATTAAAATAGTTTTCCTCAAGGTCTTCAAAATAGTGGTTTACAACTGTAATTGCATCTTCATTTGAGGTAAAACGCTTGCCAGCAAGGAATTTCTTTCGATTTGGGAACAAGTAAAAGTCACTGGGAGCTAAATCAGGAGAATAAGGTGGGTGGTCAAGCAACTCGTACTTTAATTCTTTGATTTTAGCCATTGTTAAAACACTCTTGTGCGCTGGAGCGTTGTCTTGATGAAAAATATTTTTTTTTGTGTGTGAGCCGGGACGTTTTTCTCGAATTTGTACATTTAACTGATCCAAAAGGTTGCAAGAGTACTCTGAATTTATTGTTTTACCCTTTTACAGATAGTCAATCAATAAAATACCTTTGAAGTCCCAAAAACCCGTTGCCATAACCTTACCAGCCGATTGAATTGTTTTTGCTTCAGTTTATTGTTTGGATTGTTCTTTTGTCTCTGGAGTATAGTGGTGGATCCATGTCACATCAACAGTTATGAAACGACGCTTAAAATCCATTTTATTTCGCTTAAAACGATCCAACAAGCTTGAGAAATGTTCATTCTTATGCGTTTTTGATCGACTGTTAACAAATGCGCCACCCATCTTGCAGTTCTTCATGCAAAATTAAATGGACTCGATCATTTGAGATGCCCATGATATTAACAATTTCACGCACTTTTATTCGTTCATCATTTAATACCATATCATGCACTTTGGCTACAATTTCTGTTGTTGTTGCTGTTTTTGGACGTCCACAACGTGGTTCATCTTCAATGCTTGTACGACCACGTTTAAATTCAGCAACCCAATTTTTTACTGTTGCATATGAAGGAGCACTTTCAACTAACACATTCACCATATCATTATGAATTTCTTATCCCGATAAACCTTTTTTATGTAAATATTTAATGACAGCACGCATTTCTAATTTTTCCATTGTAAAAAAATTGCGGATGCGTATTCTTTTAACACCTGTTTCTATATGAAGGAGTTGCCAGATCGAAACAAAATTTAACATGTGTTCATAACATAGATGGAAGTTTCCAAAACACTTAACTTTTTTCTGTTTATACCGCGCTTTTTGTGCTAGGCTAAGAAGTTTCGGAACTGCCCTCGTATATAGCGGTCAAGCACTGAATTATATACGTATTTAATCTGCCTTTTTCTGTCTAATATGTACCATGTATGGACTATATTACAATTAAGAAGACGATGTCAAGAAGAATTGTTTAATATATACCACGTATGGACTAACTAACAATTTAGAAGACGATGTTAAGAAGTTTTAAGATATCTTGTCATCGGTAAGTAAAGGGTGATACGGTCAAAATTTGGTCAATATAAACTTGACGTATTTCTTTCAATTTTGCATTTAAAAAACCTGAACACCCCTCATTTTGAAGGTGTGTGTGTGTGTAGAATGTTGCTCCTATTTTGATTTTGGAATTCACTCTTCAGTTGTCAAAATGCCGTATCAAAATTTCGCTCGCGCATCGCGAAAATCCGAGCTACTCGCACGCAAAGTTGGCAAAATCGCTAAAAGTTGCCTAATCAACCGTTACAAATGTAATTAAAGTGTTTTGGGAACGTTTGTCGACAGCCAGGAAGTCTGGATCGGGGGGAAATCGAAAACCGGAAGCCGCTGAGACGACAAAGAGAGTTGCCGGTAGTTTCAAGCGAAACCCTAACCTCTCTCTCCGAGATGCCGCAAATAAGCTGGGTGTATCGTCTACAACCGTGCATCGAGCCAAAAAACGAGCCGGACTATCGACTTACAAGAAGGTAGTGACTCCAAATCGCGATGATAAACAAAATACGACGGCCAAATCGCGATCCCGGAGGCTGTACACGACGATGCTGACGAAGTTTGACTGCGTGGTAATGGACGACGAAACCTACGTCAAAGCCGACTACAAGAAGCTTCCGGGACAGGAGTTTTATACGGCAAAAGGAAGGGGAAAGGTAGTAGATATTTTCAAGCACATAAAACTGTCAAAGTTCGCAAAGAAATATCTGGTTTGGCAAACCATCTGTACCTGTGGCTTGAAAAGCAGCATTTTCATAGCTTCCGTCCCGGAAGCTATCAAGAAATTTACGTGAAAGAGTGTTTGAATAAACGTCTGCTGCCTTTCCTGAAGAAACACGGTTGTTCCGTACTGTTTTGGCCGGATTTGGCATCTTGTCATTACGGTAAAAGGCCATGGAGTGGTACGCCGCCAACAACGTGCAGGTGGTTCCCAAGGACAAGAACCCTCCCAACACGCCAGAGCTCCGCCCAATTGAGAAATACTGGGCTGTTGTCAAGCGGAACCTAAAGAAGACCAAAAAAACTGCTAAGGACGAGCAGCAGTTCAAGGCAAACTGGCTTTCTGCGGCGAAAAAGGTGGACAAGGTGGCTGTACAAAATCCGATGGCAGGTGTCAAGCGTGAGGCCCGGCAATTCGGATTTGGAAAAGAGAAAGCCTAACTGAATATTTTTCCTGAATTTTATACTAATTGAACTTGAAAAAGAAATTTAATTTGATTTTTTAAATAAACGATTTCACCGATTTACACGCGTTTTCCCTTGACCAAATTTTGACGTATCACCCTTTATTACTACAACCCAAGTAATTCGATTGTGGATGACAGTCTTTCGTTTCTATGCAATCCATGGTGGAGGGTACATAAGATTCGGCCTGGCCGAACTTACGGCCGTATATACGTGTTTATTTTTAAAGTTGATTTCACTAAGGTCTTGTTTTACAAATTTGCAACAAACATAAGATGCAAGCTCCTGAATTTGTCGTTTTTCTTTTTTTTTCAGAGAATATCCTTGTGACCATTATACCTCTGTGATTACAGTTACCCTGCTTATGACGGGTTGTCCACGGGTTGAAGTACACTCGACAGCTCTACTACTCTTACAGATTCTCGACAAACGTTTCTTTGGCAGCGTTGGTCCTTTGCATGCAGAAAATGAAAAAGGTATGTTCCTTCCTAATTAAAAAGAAAAACCGCAATAAAAATGATGACTATAATGCAAATTTAAATGTTTCCACGGAATATGGAACGTACGTATGTGTCAATGTATGTGTTTGATATCAAACTCATTATGCTTCCAATAGAGAAAATAAATTACACTTCCATAAGTAGCAAAAAAAAAAAAAAAATTACATCCATACAAATCTAAATGAGTTTGTTCATTTAATTACTTTTGAATATGTGAAGAAGTCATCATGGTACACTTTTGCATATACAGTACCACCTCTCTAATCGGGACAGATATAGTCAAGATCTTCGTTCGGATTACACAATGTTGTTAGTACATTCAAATTTAAAATACTTAGTTTGGGTTTGATATAGATTTACTACAGCAGTCAATTTGACCTTTTATTTCACAAATATTTAATACTTACTGAAATTTTTCCGCAACTATTATCCCTGCCAACATTTGTTTAATTTGACGGCGCTTCTGAGAATCCCCACCACGTCGAAAACAATCGTATACGACATCAAAAAAATCGTCGGGAAAGCGCCGTCATTATTGAGAAGTTGTACCACGCCAAGTTACTACAAAAAAGTATCGCATGAGTGCAATTATTAGGAGCCTTTTTTAATAAATTTAGAACGACGCCAATAAGAGCCCCTTCAAACAATCAGAAAAGTTGCATTTTAAGATAGTTGTAAAAGAATCATTGTGGTCAAGTAAAACACGATTGTTTAGATGTTTATTAATTTGATTAAACATTTATAAATTCTTATAAATATAACATTTATACCATTATCACAACACATTTAACATAATTTTTTTCATTAACATTTACAAGTGGCAAGTTACATGTTGCAGCGTCTATCAGCCAGTGTTTTTTATTCTCGATGGAGCCAGCGTGTCTGTAAAATATCTGAAAAACAATCACTTTATTCCATTTGGAAAGTCAAAAATTGTTCACCAATACACCATTTATAATTTTAAACGAAATAACAATGTTTTCAGCACTTCATTATCGATTTTATTTAAATAAATTATATGAAGCTAGTTGCGCCTGGTGTTTCACAAAATATAAAATGGCTCTTGTAACAATAGTGATGGCAAAATACTTTCATGTACATTTCGTACTTTTTCATACGCTTCCCCATCACAGTTGGCGATTGTTGCAGTGTCACTTACGAGTCTGTGGTAGCGATGAGGATGAAATGGAACTTTGAAATGCTGGCAGGGATATGACTTTTATAACAATAATTAAATACGCACAATTTGATAAGTTAATTTGATTTTGTGTTCATAAGAAAAGAAATAGTTGTTTTTTTTTTTTAATTTTTGGTACGTATACCGAAACCAGTCATTTTGACCTGCTACACGTTTTTGTAGTTTTATGTACTAATGCTTCACTTTAAGGAAATAACTTTCTTTGGAAAATGACGTGTAAACAAACATGTTTGTACATTAGATAGGGTCACGAAAAAAAGTTGATGCGGTCACCCCCCAGTTTTGTAGCATATTCGAAGACAATTTTAGAACACCAAAACTTTTTTTCCGTGCACCCTACGTAGGGTTTTCATATGGATAATTTTCAAAAGAGAACTTTCGCTTTAAAAAAAAGAGAACATTTTAACTAAAAAAGAGTTTACAATAAAAAAATTCTTTATTAAATAATTAATAATTTTATTGATGCTAAAATTAAAATAATAATAGTTTAAAAGAGATGTAATGGACAGCCTAACCCTACGACCCCCCGAAATACAATTTATTGTGCTGTGTCGTCATTTGAAGTCTGATCGAAAAGAAACGCATATCGTTGTTCGTGGTTGATCAGGGGCTATATTTCGTGCATTGGTCATTTTTGATTCCGACGTCAAATTTGATTTTTAATTTTTATACCCTGCGCCACACTGTGGAACAGGGTATTATACGTTAGTGCATATGTTTGTAACACCCAGAAGGAGACGAGATAGACACATGGTGTATTTGGCAATAATGCTCAGGGTGGGTCCCTGAGTCGATACAACCATGTCCGTCTGTTCGTCCGTCCGTCCGTCCGTCTGTCTGTGAACACATTTTTGTGATCAAAGTCTAGGTCGCAATTTAAGTCCAATCGCCTTCAAATTTGGCACACGTTCCTAATTTGGGTCAGAATAGAACCCTATTGATTTTGGAAGAAATCGGTTCAGATTTAGATATAGCTCCCATATATATCTTTCGCCCGATATGCACTAATATGGACCCAGCAGCCAGAGTTTTATACCGATTTGCTTGAAATTTTGCACAAACATAACAATTAGTCGTATAGTCAAGTGTGCAAAATTTGATTGAAAGCGGTTCAGATTTAGATATAGCTTCCATATATATCTTTCGCCCGATATGGACTTATATGGCACCAGAAGCCAGATTTTTGGCCGAATTTGGTTGAAATTTTGCACTAGGAGTACAATTAGTAGTGCAGTTAAGTGTGCAACATTTGATTGAAATCGGGTCAGATTTAGATATAGCTCCCATATATATCTTTCGCCCGATATGGACTAATATGGTTCTAATAGCCAGAGTGTTGGCCCAATTTGGTTGAAATTTTGCACAGGGAGTAGATTTAGCATTGTAGCTATGCGTGGCAAATTAGGTTGAAATCGGTTCTGATTTAGATATAGCTCCCATATATATGTTTTTCTGATTTCGACAAAAATGGTCAAAATACCATCATTTTCCTTGTAAAATCGCCACTGCTTAGTCGAAAAGTTGTAAAAATGACGCTAATTTTCCTAAACTTCTAATATATATATATATATATATATATATATATATATATATATATATATATATATATATATATATATATATATATATATATATATATATATATATATATATATATATATATATATATATATATATATATATATATATATATATATATATATATATATATATATATATATATATATATATATATATATATATATATATATATATATATATATATATATATATATATATATATATATATATATATATATATATATTATATATATATATATATATATATAT